>NC_081407.1:705463180-706127903 GCF_030272615.1 Cryptomeria japonica
TCATGAGAAGGGAATGACCCAAAGTGAGTACAGCTAGAATACCTTGGCATCCTAACTCACTATAAAAAAATACCCGATGAGCGAAAGCTTTGAAGGAAGTGTTACGTGGGAATTGCAGTTACTTGGGAAGTGATGACCCTTGAACTCTTTCTCATATCAACATCTAAGTAGGCCTCTTGGTCTAAATTGTGCTTGTGTGACTACATTTGTTTGGTATCTTGATGGGCTTAATGTCTCAATCACGCTTGCGTGACATCAAGGAGTAACGCTTAACAGAAATCCTTACTAAACACCTTGTTTTTAGAGGCCAAAAACCCTTCTAGTTGCTTGAGAAGGACAAGTTTGGATACTTGGAAGAGATACTAAGTTCTCCATGGGGAGATTTCCATGGGGATTGATGCTTGGCTGCCCTGAGAAGTGAGTGGCGTGGAGGGGAGCCCGTGGGGTCAAGCATATATGTATTCTCCTTGAATCCTATAACAAGTCTACCTCTCAAGTACCTAATGTCCTTGCCTACCATAAGAAATGTGGGAATGAGCATGATTGTCTTGAGTCTAAGTTGCAATATCTTGTATTCTTTGCTTGTCAAAAGTTGAATTGTATCTCATTTCAAGAACAAGGTAAATTGATCCAACATAAGATTAAACACAAGAGACATTCATCCAACAAAAGTTCAACAAGGTTCAAAACACATCTTCAAACATGATTATCAAACATTATTCAAAATCTTGTCTTAACATTCATGTCACTTACATTTAGGTTCATCCTAGTTGCATTTTGCAAAATTCATTGTCAAGTACCAAGGTTAGGTTTCACCTAAGTCATACTCCTTTGCATATCAATAAGAGTCATCCATTTGCATGTGTCCTCTTGCATTAAAGTCATACCATTATCATACATTTGTATTTGCATACTCTAAGTCTCTTCATTAAGCTTAAGTCATTGTCATATCATATTAGGGTCATTTGCATATTAATTGTCCCTTTGCATATAGTGTCAAAACTAGGTTTTGTCATACTTGAGTAATTCAAATCTTTGATAAACCCTAAGTCATTGCTAGGAGGTCTAGACCTTATCAAACCCTTTGTCCTTTTGTCATCCATGTCATTTTGTCAAACCTAGCTTAGTATCCAAGCATATAGGGGAGACTTTGTCATTTGTCCTTTTGTCACTTGGTCCTTTTGTCCTTTGAGGTCTAGACATCATTTCAATTTCCTAAGGGTCTCTTTTTAGATTTGCATTTCAAAAGTTTGTCAAAGTCTTCAAAAACAACCAAAAACATAGATTGCATTCTCATCTATTTTAGTTTGCATTTAGTTGTATATCATACATTATCCTTGAAAAATTCCAAAAATATTGCATTTGCATAATGACATGTCTATTGAATCAAGGTTCCAAGTACCAATGATGCAACAAAGTTTGACATATCAACTGACAATGCAATCAAATTTTAATCCAAGGCAATCACAATTATATCCAACCCAACAACAAGGCAATATTGGTCAAACTTTTCATGATGATGTAAATGTCCAAATACAAAAACTAGAGGAGAAGCTAGCTCAAGAAGAGGAGATATTGGAACAAAGAGTGAAAAACATTGAGAAGAGTAGATCACAAATGTCCAAAATGTTTCAAAAACTTCCAGGTCGAAATCCAAAGATTGAGCCAATTGATGTAAGATCTCTTCTTGAACGATCAGACATACCAGCTCTCCTCTCCCAAATAGAGATGATGAAACAATTTCAAGAAAGGAGACAACATCAATTTCAACATTATGTGCCTCCACAACAAGAACAAGAAGGTGTTTACTATCAATCAGATTTTCAACCAATACAACCAATGGTTCAACCAATGGTTCAACATATACAACCAACACAACCAATGGTCCAATTTCAACAATATGTCCAACCAACTATACAATGTCAACAAATCGTTCAACCAATGGTGGAATATCAACAAGTTCAATCAACATATCAATGTCAACAACCACAATCACCAAACATTCAAACACAAAGGTTGCAACATGCACCAAGCCAAATTTTGAACATGTCAAACCAATTTGATCAACATCAAGTCCAATATCAAAACATGACATCAAACCAAGACCAAATTTTTGCCAAACAAGTTCAAATTCCAGATACAACTATGTCAAAACCTAAAACGAAAGGTGGCTTTATTGCAATGCTCTTAAGGAAATTACCAAGTGAGTTTTTTGAGGAAGATCAAAATAATACACTTATGTCTAGCAATGCCTCATCCCCCCACAAGCAAATTGACTCTCTAGTGGCATCCATCCCTACACCTCTAGAAGTTTCACAAGAACCTTCCATATTATCCTCATCAAACAATACACCCAAGGATGCAATTATCCAAGAGCTATCCATAATTGATTGCCAAGATAATCCAATTCATGATGCACATTCTTGTCATGTTTCAAAAATACTAGACCCAATGCAACCATGCACTTTATTGCCATTACCTATTTTAGAGGACCCCATTCGAAGTCCCTCTTCCTCATGTTCAAGCATTGATTCCTTGCCAGAATCCATCACAAATGTTCAAAGTGCATTTCCTTTATGCCAAACCATTGATCCCTTGCCAGAATCCCCCATTCATATCCAAAGTCTAACCCCATGTCAAGAGGATAAATTAGAGCACAAAGAAATGAGTCCTAAAGAAGATCAAGATCAAGATCCTAAAACCTTATCATCCCATCCAATTGTTGACCAGGATCCCATTTCCCCAGACACTCATGATGATTCCCCTATTCTTGTCCATCCTATCCAAAGTCCTATTGACACTCCATTCCTCAAGAAAGATCAAGACATCCCAGTCCATCCAATCCCAAACGATCCCCTTCCATTTCATGAACACAATGTCCTTTCAAATCCCATTGACATTCCACTTCCTGAGAAAGATCAAGATATCCTTTCCATCCTTTATGATGATCCCATTGAAAGTCAAGAGAAAAGCACCTTTAAAGAGGATTCCAATGATCTTCCTCCTTGTCAAGATCAAATTATTCCTTTAAATCCTCCACAAGATCCTTTTGTTCCTCCATCTCCTTGTCTTAATGCTCCATATACACTCCAAGATCACATTTCTTTTGATGATCCCATTATTTATCCCATTTCATCTCTTGAAGAGCCTGTCATTGAACCATGTCCACTACACAATCCTAGTCCCCCTCATGATCCTAATCCCCCTCATGATTCTAACATGTTAGTGCAAGATGTTCATGAACCCTCAACATGCATAATGGGTTCTTCCACTTTGGTGCAATCTGATCCACTTCAAGATCTCATTATTTCTCTCATATCATATCCACCTCATAATGGACTCGTGTCTTCTTCCCAAAGAAAAGAGTCTCCTACAAGTCAAGATATTCATAAAGGCAAAGGAGTAGACCTTCATAAGAAACAACCCCTTCATATCAAAGAAGATCTTAAGGGTCATGTTTACACAACTCACTCTCAAGACGTTGGTATCCCTCCTTCAAAATCAAAACATATACCTTCCCCATCATACCTTCCATCCATCTTAGGTCCTTATATCCCTTCTTCCTCTATGCAAGGTCAGCAAAGGCACATATCCTTGAGTAAATTTCATCCATCCAAAAGAAGTCCATTTCATTCATATCCATCCATGCATTCCTTTCCCCCTCCAAGCAATTTGGATGCCAAGCATAAAAGTCATAAGTCTAGCAATCCACATGTATTCAAGGATCAACATGTCCAATATAATCAACATGTCAAAACAAAGAACAATATGATCTATAAAGAAAAAGAAATATCCAAAAGGCCACAAAGGCCCATTGCTCAAAAAGCAAAGTCAAAATATATATGGGTTCCTAAATCCCTTGTGCAAGCAATGCACTCCAAGGAATCACAAAAGCATGAAAAATCAAAAACCATGTGGATCCCTAAGCAGCTCCTTGAAGCACAAAAGCCTAAAGAAACATCCAACTTGGCATCCAAAATTGCTATTCCTCCATCCAAACCTCTCAAATCTATTCCTCCATCACCTTCTTCATCCATTTTGGGCCCTTATGTCCAAAAATCCATAGCCTTTCTTTCGTCAAAATCTCACAATCTAAGATCCATTTTTCCTCCATCAGTCCATCACCCCTCAAGGTGTGTGCCAATGTCAATCTTGCCAACATTTCCATCCACTCAAGCCCAATTCTTCCAATACCCTATCCATTATCCAATGCATATTTTCCATCCTTCGATCCCTTTGGTCCCATCCTTGCCTTAGTTTCATCTCATTTTCCATGTCCTTATCCTACCAACGTCTTTGAGCATACTTTTAAAGGTCATGGTCCATTTTTTATTTCGAGGCTACTATCCAAACAAGAAGATGCTTGAGTCCTTCTTCCATCCTCTATCATGTGTCCCTCTTCTATTGGAAAAGTAAAAAAAAAATTAAAAAAAAAATCAAAAAGCGAAAAAAAAAAAAGAAAGAAAAAAAAAAGACAAAAAAAAAGAAAAAAGTAAAGCAAAAATAATTCGTCCACTGGTGAAAACCTGGCAAACAGGCGCCTTGGGCAAGTACTGTGATGAAAACCTGGCAAACAGGCGTCATGTGTAATCCATGAACTTCTTGCACACCACACTTGGGGGCAGATTTCCTCCTTCATATCCTATTGCCCTTCATTATCCTATCATACCATGTCATACTCCTTCATGTCCTATTACCCTTCCTTGTCCTATCATCCCTCATATCCATTTCCCCTTTCCACCTTTGATCTTGACAAGGCTGAGGATCATCATGAGCATCATGCATCTTGTTCACAACTTTCAGTCTATCATAGCTTTTGGTAATTTATCCATTTGCTTATTATAACTTTTCATCCATATTCCTTGTCTTATTGCAACTTTCTGCCACTATCCCATATCCTATCCCGACCTTCAATCCATGTCCCTTATCCATTCTTGGTCTTGCTTATCCTATCCATATCTTATCACTATCCATACACTCTTTTTCATTCCTTGATCTTGATCTGACATAAGGACGCAAAATTTAAACATAGTTTCAAAAACCTCTTGACATGTCCCTCATGCCAAGTCACTACTTTACATTGTCATATCCAGTCTCTTGTCCTATTGCGCAATAGCCCTTGAAAATTGCATCCATATTGTCTCCATGATAAAAGGCCTTTGTCTTCCCTCTATCCACCATCATTTCAGAAAGCCTATTTATTCACCTATCATATTACTTGCTTTGCTAGACATTGGGGAAAAAATTCAAAAAAATTGAAAAATGTCATGAAAAAAGATCATAAAAATTGAAAAATGTCCTGACAAAAATTCAAAAAAATTGAAAAATGTCATGAAAAAAAAAAAATTATAAAATTTGAAAAATGTCATGAAAAAAGATCATAAAAATTGAAAAATGTCCTAAAAAAATCCCTAAAAAAATCGAATAAAGTCCTGAAAAAAAAAATAAAAAAAATTGTAAAATTTCGAAAAGCAAAACAAAAACATAAATAACCCCTCTGTGCATAGACAGCTCACTGAGTATACATCCAACGACTCGCAATCCAACGCTGCGCTTTAATGAAATCATGCATAAATAGATGAACTCTTTCAATCAAACCAAACATTCAAACTGATCACAATTGTCTTATCAATCGAACATCAACATCAACATTATCTATCCTTGTCACATTATCATGGGTCTTATACAGGGTGTGGTATACTCGAAACCAGACTGTGTCCTGTCTTAGACGGGGTACCGCATGTCCTGAAACTAGACAGCATGATCGTCCTATCAACGCTTTCAACTTTTGACAATGAAGATCAAGATGTTTGTTTGATTTGTTGGAATTTGTGCATCTTATCTTTTTATTGATTTATCTATGGCTTCGATCATGTTCCTATGTTGCTCGATGATGTCACTGAGTGATTAGAGTGACCGGGATGGCTCCTGATCCTTTTCTTTTTTTATTGTGATTGTTGTTTATCTATGATATGTCTGTCTTTCACAAAAAGGGTTGCATTTCAGCTCTGGCCTTCAATGCCATGATGCTCCGCATCCATTTTTCTACATAAAAATAAAGGTTCTCACCTACAAAGTGCAATACTGAAAGCAAGTTTTTCTTCGTCTCTAACTGTCCTCTGTTTCATTTTCTTCTTGCTAACATTTCTTCCATCCGGTCGGATAGTCAGTTTGGTCTAGTGCTCCGATCTCCACATGCTGCATCCTGCATCCATTTGGTTAGTACATTTGCATTACATCGAGCATCACATCAAGCATTTTATCCATTTCATATTATAAATGCATCAAAAACACATAACATATATACATCCATACATGTTCTACAATGGTACATAAACAGTGCATAAGTCATCCATACATGAAAAATAACCATACATCATAACATATTGCATCCCATCATATCGATGCATATCATATCATCTATCACAAAAATATCGGAGTACAAAATTGGACTGTCTGTCCTAAGTATGGCCCGCAGGCTGACTACAAAATGTCAAAATACATCATGTCCACTGTCTGTCCTAAGGAGCACGTGCCTCTGTCACTGGGTTCTCCCTCTGTCCTCCTCATCCTTGCACTATCTCGCGGATGATGTCCCTCTTGGTCCTGGCTATGGTGGTCTCATAGGTCCACTTACCCCCATGCTGCTCAATGACCTCCGAGAGCGTGCCCTGCTCTCTGTCCTTGATCGTGCCTGATATGAAGGTGCTCTCTACTCTGGTGGGACTGCACTCTCATATAATGTCCTCCAATGGCATATCTCCTCTCCGGTCTCTACCAACATTTGTCCTAGCTCCCGTACACTGGCATCCCGAATCGACCCAATATACTCAGTGACTCTTTGTCCTTCTCGCTGTGCCTGCACTACTGCTGTGTCTCGAGCCGGTGTGAGTCTGGCTATCTCCACTCTGAACTACTCATGCTCTCTCTCTAAAGTCGCAATGTGATCCTGCTAACTTGCTATGATAGCCCTGCACATCTCCATCTCCTCTATCCTAGCTGTCTCTGGCTCTATGGGTATGTCCTGTAATGCCTCCTGCTCCCCATCCTCATCTCTGTCCTCGTCATCATCCTCATCTCCGTCCTCCTCATCCCCACCATCCTGCTCCCCATCCTCATCATCCCCACCATCCGCATCTCTGTCCTCATCATCCCCATCATCCTCATCCCTGCCCTCATCCTCCTCGTCCTCATCGTCTCCCTTCTCCTCTCCTGTGAGTGGGAAGTCCTGTTGTCGCCTAGGTACCAGAATGTCTGGATCTGTCAATGGCACTGGCCACTGTCGTGCAAACCATCTCTCATACTCCTCTGTCATCCTAGCATCCACCACATCTGATCTCCAATCCCACTGTCTCTGATGTAGCTATGTGAAGTCAGTATATGCTATGTGTGGCTGAATCATACTTCCCCACTAACTCGTCTCTCTATGGGATCAGGCAAAGTGTGCCGTCCTCCTAGGTACATCCTGCCTCTCTCCAAACTGTCGTCTAACCCTCTCTGGCAGGTACATCTCAATCACTCTCTGGAAATTCACTAGTCACCCAATCAAGTACCTCTCCTGTCTACAATACGGTAGCTCATCACTGTCATCTGACCATCTAGGACAATCATGATATGGCCTCCATGTGAACTCTCTCAGTCTGTCTAGCTCATGTCGCCAGTACAATATGTATCCAAATGGACCCTGTCTCAGTGCTCCACCATAGCAATACACATATGGTCGGTGTGGTACTACCTGTCTCTCTGTAATCGGTCGACATATAGCTATGTGCTCAAATGCCCAGACCTGTAGCAGTGTGACTCCACAGCTCAAAGTCTGAACTCCCTGATATGCTATCTGATGCAGCTGGAAATACAGCATAGCAAGCACACATGGTCCCCATGCATACACTGTCCCCTCTGTCGCCATCCGCTCTATCACTCTTCCCCATCCAATAGGGAATCCATGTCCTCGTCTGTCTCCTGCTAGTAGACATGCTATCACCACATATCATCGATTATACTCTGATGCCATGGTCTCCCAGCTAATCTCCCTCTCGACGATATCTAGATCATTTGCGTCGCACTCAAATAATCTACACAATGCATCTCTCCCTATCACTGGGTCATACTCTATCATCTCTCCATGAATCAGAATGTGGAGGATAGGCCATATGTCCTCCAGTGTCACCGTCGCCTCTCCAGTCGCCAGATGGAATGAGGAGGTCTCCGAATGCCATCGCTCAGCCAATGTAGTAAGCAGTCCTGTGTTTGCCCTAATCTCGGGCATGAATGTGACATAGTATATCCCCAGTCCTACTAATGTATCTCTCTCTGTGCTCCTAAGTCGATGTCGTAGCATGAAGCAATCTGGTCGGTTCTCTCACATGATCAATGGATACTGTCGCCTCTGCATCACAAATTGGGGCACATTTTGTCAGTTTTAGGGTTTGCTCCTACGGGTTGCATTTCCTCATTTTCATGTCCAAATCAGGGTGTTTTTCATCTAATCTGACCTATCCTACCCTTATTCCCTTTTTTTGGATCATTTGCATGCCGTTTTGACCAAAATTAGGGTTTCCAATGCACACTTGCGCCTATGTCAAGGCACCTATGCCTGTGTCAGGTAACCTGTGCCTGTGTCTCCCTACACAAGTGCAGGATTTGCCCTACACAAGCGTAGAAGTCAGTTTCTGCATTTTTTGTGGGCCTCGCAATGTCCCGCAAGCAATCCAAAGTCATGAAATTGAAAACATGGGTTTTTGAGATCCATACCGTTGCTCCTGCGTCATCCGGTCATCTGAATGTGCGTACATGTTCCCCGAGGTGATCCACCATTGGAATGTTCACCATCTCTCTGCAAGTGTCCTTGTCCAGATCAACAAATTCTCCTCTTTGTCTAGTGCAAATGAGCAATTTTCAACCTCTTGGTCTCATTTATAGCTCTTTGTCAGTGCATAGATGGACGTGCACCCTCTCCATCTTAAGTTGGTCGCAGTCTTTCGCATCTTCAATTGCTTGTCCTTCCTGCATCCGATATCCGATTGTTAGTTCGTTCGATCCTATCATTTTTATCGATCAATTGGCCTCTTTTCTGCATGTTTCCAGCCAATTCCTCGAGGGGGCATGCATATGTCATTGTTATTGTCTGGGGCATTTTCATTATTGTTCTTTGAAACAACACTTAAAATCGCATTGTCTCAAAGAGGGGCAAAATGTAGACACCTAAAAATGGTCAACGCTTGCAGAGTCATACTTTAACATTTGCGCATTGCCTCATTTTAGGTTTTTGTGTCACATTAACATTTCTCCTATGATTCGCACTTGGTCTTTATCATTTGCGAGCATTGAGTCATTCTTCTACATTCTTCAATTGTCTCGCTTTCAAATTTGGTTTTGTCGACAACCCTATCCAGTCATGATTTTGATCAATTTTATCCTGTCGCATCAATATGCATGCTAATTTGTCATCATTTTGGACATCATCAATCCTAATTAGGGTTTTGTCCTCCTGTCAATCTTGCGATCAATTTGTCATCGATCATTGTATTCTTATCAATCTTGTCAATTTATCATCAATCCTTCAATCTTGTTGTTTAACGATCGATTTGTCATCGGTCGTTGTCATGTTCGATCTTGTCATTTTGTGATTGATTTGTCATCGATCATGGTCATTTTCAATCTTGTCGTCTTGCAATCTATTTTGTCATCGATTCTTGTCCTCTTGTTGGTCTTGTCATTTTGCGATCGATTTGTCATTGATCGTTGTCTATCTCAATTATGTCAATTTGGATCAATTTGTCATTGTTCCTCGTCAATTGGCGTATTTATCAATCAAATCATTTAATTAGAATCATGATCAAATCGAATCAATTATCTTCAATCAAGACCTAATTGTCATTCTCGCATTGCTAATTCATCTTCTAGGGTTGTATGATTTAATCATTTAACCTTGTGTGTCATTTCTCTCTCTAGGTTAAATAATTTATCCTAAGTCTTCTTGTTGCAATTAAATGATCATTTAATTGGCTAATTATTCCTCCTTGTGAATTAATTAATAATGAAAAATTATTAATTAGTTTACCTAATTCCTAATTTCCATCAATTTCTTAATTCTTAATTTCCTAATTCCTCTTTTTCTAATTTTCTAATTTCTTAATTCCTAATTTCAATTTCCTAATTCCTCTTTTTCTAATTTTCTAATTTCTTAATTCCTAATTTCAATTTCCTCCTATTTCTCTCCTAAATTCATGGGAATGACATGTCAATTTGTCATAATTTTGTCATAATTGACAATCAATCAATTTTTGACATAGAACTTGTCATAAATTGTCATAAATTATCAATCAACAAATTTTGCATAGAAAGTGCATAATTTGTCATAATTTGTCATATTGATTTGCAATTTCCATTTGAATTGCATCATGCTAATCTTTTCATTTCTCCAATTCTTCTATAAATTGGATGATCTTCATCAATCAAAGCTAATTGGTAATCAGACTATCGAATTTACACTTCTAGTACTCTTGATCAATAATCAATGTCAATCTTGCTTTCAATTATGTATGTGCACTTGTAGGTGAGATCCACAACCAAACCATTTGAAGAGGAAAGAAGAACAATGGAGCCGCATGAAGGAGCATTCAAATCGTACCTTTGGTTTGCTTAATTTCTAGTTTTGAATGTTTGATTTCATGTCTCTATTGAGTGTGCTTAGGATAGATTCATTGCATTCTAGCCTTTTGTGATTAGACAATGACTAATGTTTAGTATATTTGACTTGTTTGTGATGATTTCCTATTTCCTATGCTACAATATGTATTTATACATACATATATACACATATGTATGTATACATAAATGTATATATACATATATATACATATATATATATTTATGTATGTATGTATATACATGTATATATACATATATGTATATGTATATATACACATATATATATATGTATGTATGTATGTATGTATATACATGTATATACATATATATACAACATATATGTGTGTATATATATACATACATACATACATACACACACACACATATGTGTGTGTATGTACATATATATAAATTTGTATGTATGTATACATACATATACATATATATATGTCTTTGTGTGTGTGTGTGTGTTTATATAAATATACATATGTATATAGATCTCTCTCTCTCTCTCTCTCTCTCTCTATATATATATATATATATATATATTGTATTGTGTTTAATGGTGGATCCAGACATTGACTCTGCCTAGTCCAACAGGTCTGAGTATGTCTTTATCCAAATGACAAGTTGTTGGAGATGGCATGTGTTTCCCTCTCATATTCTAGGCTTGAGTTGTTCACCTTGTTAGTTGTGTTGTGGCGCAAGTCAGTGGTTAAATTGTCTTGTGGTTGTTAGGACCCTTGTTATGTGGTCTCATGAGCATGATTGTTTGATTAAATTAATAATTGATTTATTTGTTTAGTTTAATAAGTGGTTGGATTAAGCTATTAATATTACTTGATGATTTATTATTTATTTTTATTTATTTGTTGGTATTATTTAATTTAATTGGTTCGATGATTTATTGTTTAATTGATTCTTTATTATTTGTTTATTGTTTAATTATGATTTACTATTTATTTGATTTGATTTAATTATTGTTATTTAATTAATTAATTAATGTGGAGTTTATTTATAGAGTTTTATTTGACTTATTATTTATATTTTGGATTTTATTGTTTTCTTTTATTTATTTAATTTGTTTATTTATCATTGGGCTTGATTATTATTATTAAATCTATATTATTTTTTGTTGTTATATGGTTATGGGATATAGTATATAACTTACCTACCCTTTTACCTTATTGGCTGAGTTGTGGGAGGTAAGTAAATAATACTAATGAATATTATTTTTCTTGTAATCAAGCTTGGTAGGTATAATATATAGTTTAATAAAATATTTTGATTGGTTGAGGATTTCTAATCATTTATTTATTGAGCTTTCTGTGAATGTTGTTGGGTTGCGATTTGGAAGCATTGATTTTGATTTAATCTTGGATTGTTCAAGATTTTTTGATTGAATCTAAGGATTGTGAGGTTGGATTCACAGGATTTTGTTTGCTCTTCATCAAGCTGACTTCTTGCCTTGGTTGCGATTTTTAGTTTGGAGTTGAGTCTTTATTCTTGAAATTTTGATTTGAAGAATGGAAATAGTTTCTCTATGTCTTCCTAAAACATTGTCTTCGGGGTATTTGAAATAGATATTTGATACTATGTTATTATATTTTGATTGGGGAAAAGTTTTAGGATTCTATTTATCCATATGTTCTTATGAAATCGAAGAATGTGTCTGTGTAATGATTGTGATGCAAGTGGTTTCCTTTTTGTGCATATTGTTCTTGTAGTTTTACTTTATGTTAGACTTATAGAGCCTTTGTTTCTATTAATTATGGTGTGAGAGTCCTTCTTTTACCCCAATGAATCCATTGGTGAAGTTTTGTACAATCTAGGTGTGTTATGTGTATGTCTGTATGGAGTGGGTGCAGAGTTTTGAAATTGAAATTCATTTATATGATCTTGTGAATCCAATTTCATATTATTATAGTCCTATTTTTTCCTCCCGCATCTTTTGGGAAATTTATTTATCAATTTAGCAAGCCTGTGTGCGAATTGGACAAGTGTTGTCACTTATATTGTCTATTTTCATTGATTTTTCCTCTCTGAACCCAAAATGCTAAAAGATGGCACCAAAATGCCAAAAGAAGATGCCAAAATTCCAAAATATGTCATGGATACACTAAAATATCTCCCATATACGCTAAACTGGGTTTTTGTTGCATAGTTCTGTCCTGAGTTGTTAGTTTTGTTTGTTTTGCTTAGTGTGAATGCTTTTTCATATTTTGTGCTTTTACCAAAGGCTCTATGTGATTGCTTTGGATTCTCAGAGAGGTCTTTTGATGTTTTATTTCTCATATTATTTTTTATTTGTACTCCAATAAGATGGTTAATGCCTTAACATTGAGGATTATGCTTATGTGTTATATAGCTCCAGCAAGAGGATGAATGCCTTGCTCTTGAGGATTGGTAATGGGAGCTACAGTGGGATGATTATGCCTCACTATTGAGGAATGATATTTCTTTTGTATTAGCTATTGATATCATGTATTTTCCTTGGTTCATTGTTGTATTGATTTGGTGGAGTCTCTTGCTTGCTTGTGGGCATATGATTCATATTATGTTTTAGTTTGTATTGGTGATTTTGTTACTGTGTTTATGTATTTGGAGAGCCTTCATCATGTTTTTGTGATGATCTTTCTGGTTTATGTATCACCCTAAGGTTATGTTGTTTGGCTAGAGGGAGTGGGCTCTTACATGTGTAGGACCAGGATCATGAGCAATAGATCTCTAGGAGGGGGTCTAGGTCTGATGGAACCACATGAAGAGTTTTCCTTTGTAATTACAAGTGATAACCTTAATTAATTTATTAATGGGTTTGGTAGTTAGGATTCACTTAATCAAAATAATTAATTTGAGTTGTATGCCCCAATGATCGAGTAGACAGTTTGGGGATCTATGGTTGGGAAGATTGTTGGAGGGGTAAACCGACCTCCCTTGTTTGGCTCCAAGGTTGAGGCAGATTCCACATGAGGCTAGCATGTGATGATAGTCTTCCCTACGTTTGTCCTTTATCCTTATGCCTTGATTGTTGATTATGCCTCTATGAGTTTATTGATTTGTGATTAGCCTTGTGATGTGATTTGATTCATTGTTGTGGTTGTTGTCATGTGTATGTCTTGGTGAGTCCCTTGGTTTTTAGGTGTCATCCTAGGTCCTAAGTGTGAGTTGGAACCCCATGTCATCTCATAGCATGGGGGGTGATTCCCATTTGGTTCTACATCATTGTGTGGTTTGATGCCTTATTCCATTGGGATGTTCTTTATTGGATGTTTACATGTGTGGACATGGATTTATCTTATCTCATTATTTGGATGGATCTTTGGAGCATAATCTATGTAATAGGAATTAGTAAAGAAGACTATGTAATTAGTATCTTGTGAACATATGTATTAGGACTAGTAGTAGGTTGATTTCAGAATGAGATGTATTGGATGAGATTGTTGTAAATGGATATTCATTGTGTATGTAATTCTAGATTAGAAGGAAATTAAATGATTGAGTGATACAAATGGAATTATCTTGTGTATATGTTGTGGATGGTAGTGGTTATGTTAACGATCATGTATGTCCTAATTTGAAAGATGTTAATCCTAATTGTTAGTTGTCTTTGGAATATACAAATTAATGAGTAGTTTTAGATTTGTATGGACTCTATGAATCTCGTTATGCTGAGCTAATTCCTAGGTATTGAGATAGTACATTATATCATGATAACATTTTAAATGTAAGAGAGATTATGTATTCATATGCCATGTTTTCTTATGTAATACGACAAGATGATGTAGAGACTATGATCTTGTAATTGAATAAGATGATGTATTCATTGTATGGTTCATGTTGTAAGAATGTTCATTATGTTAAGATTGAGGTCCTAGGTTGGATTAGGAAATTGAATGATTAGATTATGTGCATTCTTGTTGTATCATATGTTTCTTTAATTGGTATAGTATCATGAGATCCTAATTGAAAAGAAGATTGACATTTGTTGTTATAATCTTGCATATGTATATGGATATTCTTAAGGAAATAATTTAGTTCCATTTGTAGAGGAAGGATATATATAGATTCATGATGTGAAAGATGAATAATGGAAGATATGGGAATTAGGAACATTTGATTTGGTGCTTTAAAATGAACATAGAAAGTTAATGGGGTTATGAAGATATGAATTTGATATCTCATAATCTCAAGATATGAAGAAAGTACTTGAGTAGAACTTAAATAAAATGGATGTTAATGATATCATGATATGGATGTATTATTGTGATGTTTCTAGTAAGTAGTGACATTAAGATACCCTACAGAGAAAGTGAGTTAGGATTCCCAAAGATACTGAGAGGGGGGGGTGAATCAGTATCTAACCGGTTGGATAATATTCTTAACTTAAAACATGTAAAGCATATCAATACTATATACCGGTAAACAAAAAGTAATGCAATAAATAGAGATAACATCAACCACATGAAAAGCACACCATAACACAGTAGTTTAATAAGGAAACCCCGTGTGGGAAAAACCTCGGTAGGATTTGTGACCCACAATATTCACTTCCTAGCCAATAAGAGAATATTATTGCTACAATAGGGGCTTGCACATGTAGGAAGGCCAAGTGCCTAGAGCTCATTGCTCAATTACAAAATGGGAAGTCTCACTGACTTACAAAATGGATTATTCAAATCCAATGTCTTGTACTACTTCAAAATAGCATCTACTATGCTAGATCCAGTACCGGTTTTAGCTCTGCTTCATACATAAACCCTTAACCTATAATTCGCATATTAGGTCTACCTTATTTTTCCTATCTTCTTTCTTACTAAATGCTTTATAATGATCTCATGCATATATGAGTCATTTTACGACTTTCCAAGTCAACTTACAATGATTTTACAATTAATTACAAAATATATTATAAACAAAATTCTTGTTGGCCTGGGTGCTAGTATACTTCCTTTTACTGTCGGTGTTCCATGTGCTCATGTAGAGTCTGTTGTTGCTGGTGCTGGTATCATATGATTGCAAGGTTGCCATCAATGAAAAAACCTTCAATCACTTATAATATCTCATTGGAGTGTGCATTTTCCAACAATCTCCCCATTTGGCATTGATGGCAACACTCATGAGAAAAATCCAAAAAGTGTCATCCAAAAAGAATCTGGCAGAATTGTCTTACCAAAAGTTGTGTACCAAAAAAAATATGTGCTCCCCCTGAGCTGATGAGCCATTTGCTGAATATTTTTCTCATTACCACTACTCCCCCTTTGGCATCAATGACAAAGGTTGTCAAAGTGTCAATTGAGTGCGGTTTCCAGCTTCATCCTTGTAACCGGTTGGTTACAATATGAAAAAGGTCTGCCAATACCAGATTCAGGCTCTGAGTGAACCGTTCATTGTCATTTAATGCAGCCTCTATCCTCTAAATTGTACCGGTGAGGTGTTGCATTTTTTGTTCCGATGTTTTCTGTCCTTGAACTAGAGCCTCAGATATCTCTTTTCTTAAGGAGGCGAGGTAGTCCAATCTTGGACTAAGTTTCCATTTTAGATCTTTTGCCTTTCCTTTTATACTTTCCTTCTCTCTTTCCAATTTTAGAAGTTCCTCCTCAAAACCTGTTGTTTTTTGCTCAAAAACTGATAATGGTTTAGATGAATTAATGAAGTTGTCAGCTAATTTATTTATTTCTTCCTGTACCTTGCTGATCTTATTGTCTATATCTATTGTCAAGAAGTTTGTTTTGCATGTATCTCTGTACAAAGTTTTAAACTCTTTTTTCGATAAAAGAGTGTCAAATTGTCTCATGCACTTCTTTATTTCCTCTTCAAAGAATTTGTGTTTTTCCTTCTCTAGTTTCTCTTTGAATGCTTCCTTATTTATTTGTTCAACTGTCACAATATTGTCAGTAATGTACTTAGAAAATGTGTCAAGTTGATTCAAAGATTCTTTATTATCCACATTACATTTGGGTGCTATCATTTTCAAAATTGGGATTGTATCATCGATAGCTTTGTATGCTTGTGAGATACACTCTGTTATTTTCTTGATAGAATCCAAAAGAACTTTTGTCACATTTGTTGGTATGATTTCTGCAATGGAAGAACCAACAATTTGTATTCCATCGGTGTGAGTAATTTCTTTACTTGTAGTGACCTCTGGTAGGTCAGTTTTTGTTTGCATTTCTCTAAGCAAAGGTTTGGGTTGCTCAATTGTTGCCAGTGGCACTATCTCTACATGAACCTATTCCTGTGAGGGAGCTTGTTGCTCTGCCTGTTTCTTAGTGTTGTCCACTGCCGATTTTTCTTCTGTGCTACCTATTTCTAGTGGCCTAGTTGCCACATTTGTTTTCCCTATTGATTCCTTATCTACCACAATATTGAGTTTCTGAGTGTCAATGTTCATTGTATATAACACCTCAGAATTAGGATTTGTGTCCTCATGTGGTAGGTCCATACTCTCACTAGCCAGTTGATTGTCAGTAGTAACTACCAGTGGAGTATCTAGAGGTGGTGGGGATAAATTGTCTGTTATATTTATGCTAGGTGGTCCACCAACCTTTCCTTTCCCCTTATCCTTTTGATATACCTTGATGGTTTTAGGGCTTCGATACTCTTCTTTCTTTTCCTTCTCTACAAGGAATGTGTCCCATGCATTAGTTGTTTCTTTTGTTACCTCATTCACTCTCCCTACCATTAGTGCTACATGTCGGTGAGTAGTTGAAAATACTAACCAGTTAGCCTCCGAGATCAATTTATCTATCTCATTAGGTGAATTGACAGGATGCAGAACAAGTAATTTTTCAATTTTTATTTTCTTATCAAGTTCAATAATACCTACTCTCCTAGATTCAAGTCTATTGTAGAGATCTGTCGGTATTTCATCAACAACTTGCATCAAAAATTTCTTAAAAATATCTAAGTGCAATATTACACTATTCTCTACTTTATCTTTATCATCATCTGATAATGTGTTATACATTTTGCTGATATTTTTCAATTTACATCCTTAGTAATTTCATCTAGTAATTTATCAATAGGAGATATGGACTTCTTCTTAGGAGTCACCATTTTATTCTTCAGAGTTAATTTCTTTGTTGGGGGCCTTACTGCCTGTTGTTTTTGTCTTGTTCTTCTAGGAGAAGGTGAAGATACCGGTGAAGATTTCCTTTTTCTCACAAATCTTTTGAATGCAGCTGGTATGTCACTTTCTGAAGAAGTTCCAATCGGTGAAAGGTGAATTTTCGGTTGAAGTGCTTCTAACTCATCTTCAGTAATACCAGTTTATTTAAGTACATCTTCCTTAATAGCTTTTGCTTGCTTGGATCCTTTTCTGACTGTTGCCTCAACCTTTTTAACATTTTTCTTGGATTGAATTTGTTTTTCAATAGTCTTAGCACTACCAAATACCTCTTCTTTAGGTTCCTTAGGTGCTTCTAGGAGGGCTTTTGCATATGTTTCTATTATGTGGTCATCAGTTTCATACCCCATTTCAGTAGCCCAGATGGTTCTTGGGATAACTGCCTCCATCTAAATTTCATCCTTCTTTATTACAAAATAGATTTCATCCTTATACTTGTCCACAATTGCTTGTGACAATCTAACTCTGGTCTCCATTAGGGCTTTCAATGCCTGAAAATACTCATTTATGTTATTTTCTCTGTTCTCTCCCATGTTGTTCAGTAAATCAAACAACAGTTTTCCTACCGGTATATCAAAACCAAAATTTCTAATACCAATACTAGGTACTTGTTTGGTTATGTGTAGCATTAGACAAACAAGTAGGTCTCCAAATCTGAATGTTCCCTTTTTGTCTTTCTTTATCTTTCCCAAATTGTCAATCAGTTCATCTTTAAGCCATTCGCACACATCTATTCTTGCATTATCATTAATCATATCATAGGCACTTTTAATGCATAGGCTAGAAACTAAATTTAACCTATTTGCATGTGTAGTTTTGTAGACTAAGATCATACTGATGAATTTGACATTGATATCCGTTACATCATTTACCCTTAAAGATCTCTTATCAGATGTTGCACCAGTTAGGTTTATCACTAGGTCATTTGAGACCTTCTTTGTTTTGTCAGGTCTATTACCGATGGAAGGTAACCCTATCACAGCCTTTACTGCTTCTTTAGTGATTTTGTGAACTGAGTCCAACTAGAATAATTCACTATGTACCCTACTTAGTACTATCCTTATAACATCCTTGGGAAAATCCGGGATACTGAGAATTTTAGTGAAACCTAGGGTTTCAACTATCTTGTGTTCAGGTTTGATATTTCCAGATTCATCACAAATTACAGATTTATACATATTCTTAATTTCCTCATCACCTAATTCCTCTATATGACAATGTATATACATTCTAGGGTCTTCAGCAAAAACTACTCCCTTAGGAATTTTAGAAAATGTACCAATGTTATCATCTTTCTTGGCAATTTCAGGAACTAATTGGAATACAGGTCTAGGGTGTTTAATAACTTCAACAATAGTAAGGTTTGCAATGAATTCAGGAGCAGGTGAAGAAGCCATAGTTATAAATACCTTTATCTGCCTTAAGGAATGATTGCTTGATGAATTGCTTCACTTCTTTGCTTGGAATGCCTTAGCTCGGGAATTTTTGCACTCTCAAAGATTTGAATTCTTGGTGAGATGAAAATGGAGCCAAAACACTTGTTTTATAATGTTAATTTCACCAACCACCACATTTAATGCTTGTCAGTTAAGTAATGTCTTAACTTATCTGTTGATATAGAAGTAATTTCAACTTTTCACCATCAACCAAGGGAATAATAGCATGTTTCACATTTGGTTGCTAAACCCTCAAAGGAATTTTCTTAAGTTAGATGAAGAGTCTCCTACCAGTGGAGTGTTACTCTATTCTACTGGTGGAGTCTTATTCTGTTCTACCGGTGGAGTGTTACTCTATTCTGCCAGTGGAGGAGTATTCTTATCAACATTTAGATCTAACTTTCTGATCCATTGTTTTGAGAATTCTCGCTTTACCTCTTCAACCTTTTCTTTACCTTTCAAACTAGCACCATTATTACTTGCTAGTGATGCCTTACTTCTGCAAAATTTTGCAATATGTCCAATCTTATTGCAAGCATAACAGGTCACATTGTTTTTCTGAATACCTTTCCCATATCCTATGCCAGTTTTTGTTCTACACTGATTAGATAAGTATCCAAATCTTCCACAAACATAACATCTTACATTCATTCTGCAATTTTCTAAATTATGACCAACTTTGTTGCATTTGGAGCATTGACTGGTGGGTGTATTAGTGGTATGATAATTTCTAGATCTGCACTGATTTTCTCTATGAACATACTTGTTACAGTTAAAGAATTTTCCATTAAATTTATAAGTAGTAGGTTGTCTTACCATTTTTCTATGATCATGTGTGTTTGCAGTACTAGAGCTTTCACCAGCTTCAAAGCCAAGGCCATTAGTGTCACCATTTGGTTTCTGATTCTTCAGCATGTCACCAAGTTCTTTTGAGCTTTTCTTGAATTTCTCCTTGTGCTGATTTGCAGTAGCCAGTTCTCTTTCCAAGATTTCTTTCTATCTCATAAGTTCATTTGAGTCATTTTATGTGTGCATCAGATCTATCTTCAACATATCATTTTCATAACTAAGTCTTGTGTTTTCATTTGCAGCATCATTTAGTCTTCTAGTCAAGTCTTCTTCATTCTTCTTTCTATCTTCAATTTCTTTACAAAATCTCATAGTCATATCTTGCATCTCATTCTTTGTTGTCATGTTTTCTTGTTTCAATTTATTCATCAGATCACTAAGAGTTTCCTTTTCATCATTCTCATTTTGCATGTTTCATAAAGTTATCTTCTCTTATTTCTTGCAATGGTAAGGTTGTCTTGAAGTGCTTGAATAATATCCTGTGCAGCTTTTAGATCATCTTCAAGTTTGATATTTTTCAACTTTTCTGTATCATAGTCTTAGAGAGCTGCTTCTAATTGCTTCATCAAGTTTTCCATCTCTACTGGTGTCAAGATCTTCCTCAAGCTGTTAGGCTTTTGAAAATAGAGGAACAAGCTCTGATACCAATTGTTAGGATTCCCAAAGATACTGAGAGGGGGGGTGAATCAGTATCTAACCGATTGGATAATATTCTTAACTTAAAACATGTAAATCATATCAATACTATATATCAGTAAATAAAAAGTAATGCAATAAATAGAGATAACATCAACCACATGAAAAGCACACCATAACATAGTAGTTTAACAAGGAAACCCAGTGTGGGAAAAACCTCAGTGGGATTTGTGACCCACAATATTCAATTACTGGCCAATAAGAGAATACTACTCTTACAATAGGGGCCTACACATGCAAGAAGGCGAAGTGCCTAGAGCTCACTGCTCAATTACAAAATGGATTATGCAAATCCAATGTCTTGTACTACTTCAAAATAGCATCTACTATGCCAAATCCAATACCAATTTTAGCTTTGCTTCATACATAAACCCTTAACCTATAATTCGCATATTAGGTCTACCTTATTTCACCTATCTTCTTTTTTACTAAATGTTCTATAATGATCTCATACATATATGAGTCATTTTACAACTTGCCAAGTCGGCTTACAATGATTTTACAATTAATTACAAAATATATTATAAACAAAATTCCTGTCAGTCTGGGTGCCGGTATACTTCCTGTTACTATCGATGTTCTATGTGTCGATGTAGAGTCTGTTGTTGCTAGTGCTGATATATTGTCTTGACAGTATCATATGACTGCAAGGTTGCCATCAATGACAAAACCTTCAATCACCTACAATATCTCATTATAGTGTGCATTTGCCAACAAAGTGAATGGATGAATGAAAGATTAGATGTAAGCATTGAGATGATAATTGTTATGAAGTTATTTTCATTTGTGTTATATGTTGTTATTGGTATGGTTCTGTTCATGATGTTATATGGATTTATGTGATGTTAATCTATGATTTGGAGTAATGACAGTTACTATGTTGCATTAGTTAATGTCTTAAAAAAAAATCTCTATTTGTTGGTTAGTTTAGTTATTTTCTCTGAGGTATTTTGGTAGGTGTTACATGTAGCTTCTACTTATGCACTCTTGATATGCTTTAAGGTGATTGAAGGTAGCTTGTTTCTTCTCATATAAAAATTCCAAGTCTTGAAGACGTGAGACTTGATATTCCTCACCATTGATTAGATTGTGCAGTGATACCCGCAGGGATGGTAACTCAACCTCAATAGGTAAAATATTTTTTGTGTCATAAACAAGTGAATATGTTGTTGCACCTATAGGGGCTCGAATGCTAGTTTGATATGCCCATAGAGCATGATTCAGACAAATGTACCAATCATGACCAATAACATTGATTGTTTTCTTTAGGATTCATAGGATATTCTTTTTTGAAGCTTCTTCTTGACCGTTGCCTTGTGGATAGTATGGGGTCGAGAATTTATGCCCGATATGGAATTTATCACTCAATTCATAGACTTCCTAGCTTTTGAATGGAAGACCGTTATCTATGATAATGGAGATGGGAACACCATACCGGCATATGATATAATTCAAGATAAAGGATGCAATTTGCTTGCAAATGACTTGTATTAGCAAAACAACTTTGATCCACTTTGTGAATTACTCAATGGTAGTGATAATGAATTTATGGCCACTTGATGATGATGGATGTATATTGCTGACAAGGTCGATTCCCCATTGGTAGAAAGGCCATGGTGTTGCAATAGGTTGTAGTTCCTACATTGGTGCATGTATCAAGTCTCCATGAACTTGGCATTTATTGCACTTTCTGACAAAATAGTAAGAGTCTCTATCCATTGTAGGCCAATAGTATCTTGTTCTTAGGATCATTTTTGCTAAGGGTTGATAGAGTGAGCTCCGTAAATTCCTTCATGTACCTCTTGTAAAGTTGTGGTCACCTCTCCTTGTTCTAAATATCATAGGAGAGTACCATTGAAACCTCGTCGGTATAGGGTATCAACAATGATTATGTATCAGGATGATTGGTGTATAAAAGTCTTACGTTGGTTATTGGATAGGTCTGGTGCAAAGTTGATCATGAAGGTAAGCGTAGAATTCACCATACCAAGAGGAGATGGGACCAATGATTTGACATACCCTTTTGGATTCCAGGATATCATAAGCAAGAGGATCCATAGCTATTCTACTAAGAACTCGTAGCGTGTAGAATTGTGTGGTAAATCCAAGAGAGAGGCTATTGTAGCCATTGCATCTATAACTCTATTTTATTCCCTTGGAATTTTCTCAAAAGTGATAGTTGTGAAGATTGGTTTGAAACTATCGACCATATGTTTATAAGGAATCAGATTTTCATCTTTGGTTTGGTATACATCATTGACTTGTTGGATCACTAGTTGAGAGTCACCATAGACTTGTAGGTCTTTTAGGCTCCACTATATAGCCATTTTGAGTCCTTTGATCAAGGCTTCATACTCTATGATGTTGTTCATGCATGGAAATGTTAGCCAGTATGACTTTGGGATGTTGTCACCTTGAAGAGTGATGAAGAGAATGCTCTCTATTGAACCATGTCGAGTGTATGATCCATAAAAGTAGAGATTCCACTCTTGTGTAGGTGTTACCATGAATATTGCTCTATCAGGAAAGGTTGATATGAGTGGGTGATTACCTTCCATGTAGCTTCAGCCAGTTGATCTGCTATCACCTACCCTTTAATTGCCTTGTGGTCCACATACTCAATATCAAATTCGTTGAGGATCACGACCCACTTTACTAATCAACCAATCAGAGCTTCTTTATTTAACAAATATTTTAGAGGATTGATCTTTACAATGAGATTGGCTTTATGTGTCAGCATATAATGTCTTAGATTAAGTGAGGCTAAAACCACTGCAAGGCATGCTCGCTCGATCGGGGTATAGTTGAGTTCACACCCTACCAATGTTCTGGAGATATAGTAGAGTGCACAGTCCTTTCCTTCTGCATCATGTTGTGCCAGTAGTACCCCTAAGGCAGTAGTAGTAGCTGATATGTATAATAATGAAGGCCTATATGGAGCTAGTGGTATTAATAGAGGTGGTGTCATGAGGTAATCTTTCAAGTGCTGAAATGCTTGTTGGCATGTTTCATCCCATTTGAATTGAATGTTTTTATGTAGCAGATGTGTGAAAGGATGACATTTATTAGCCAATTGAGCAATAAACTGATGAATGGATTGTATCCTTCCTTGCAGTGTCCTTAGCTGACTGATGTTCATTAGAGGTGACATTTCAAGGATTGCCTTGACCTTTTACATGATCAACTTCAATTCCTTTATCTGAGACAATGTATCCTAGGAGATTCCCAAAGGTTACTCTAAAGACACATTTCTTTGAGTTCAAATGAACCTTGTATTTTTCTATCCTTGAGATGATCTTTCCCAGGACCTCCAAATGATTCTCTCTTGTTAAGGACATTGATAGAGATCATCCACATAATCTTTCATTAAATTACTCATCATGTCATGAAAGATAGTGATCATTGCTCACTGATATGTAGCTTCAGTATTCTTTAGGTCAAATGGCATCACATTCCAAAAGTAAGTGCCCCATGGATAAGTGAAGTTTGTTTTGTGTTGATCCTCATGTGGTATCTTGATCTAGTTATACTCAAAAAATTCATCAATGTGTGAGAGCATTGCATATTTAGCAGTCATATCTACAATCATATCGAGGTTAGGAAGTAGGAAGTCATCTTTTGGACAAGCTTTATTCAAGTCCCTAAAATTTGTACAAATGCAGATGCCTCCAATTGGTTTTTCTAATGGTACAATATTAGATATCCATTCCACATAGTCAATGGGCCTGATGAAACCAATGTATAACAACTTTTTAAGTTCAGCCTTTACTAAGAGTGCGATCTAAGGATGCATTTTCCTTAGCTTTTGTTTCACTAGTTTGGCTCCTTCTGCTATTGTCAAGTTATGCATTACTAGATCTAGATTTATTCCTGGCATGTTTGCATAGGACCATGCAAAGTTGATCCATCTCTTTTGAAAAAATTCTGCAAATCTAGAATCTTCTGTTGGAGTCAATGATGCTACTAGGTGTATCATGTGAGGATTTCTTGTTGTTCCCAAATTTATTTCTTTTTTTTATTCCACAAGGATAGATGATCTTTCTTGATTTTTTCTGAATGGGAGAATTTCAAACCTTCCATCCTCAAGCACCTCAAAAAAGTTTTCAACATTGGATTTGTCCTTTATTTTTATTGTTTAAGGATCTAGAAGTGCCACAATGTGGTTTTCACTAGAAGATCCATTCTTGATTGTTATATTTTTGTAGCTAAAAGGTTTGGCATTCTCTTTTAAGTAAGCCATGTTGTTAAGTTCAATAGAAAACCCAACCTTGTGATCCCCACTTGGTATATTATCCCAAAATTCAAGGAAGTCAATAATTACATTATTATTTTGGAACATATGTAGGCATGGGGGATCTTGTTCATCCCAGTCAAGGAGTTGGGAAATGGATAAGTGGCATTATGTGATCAACTAGATTAAGGTCATAGGATGTGGTATTTAAGGTTAGAATGGAGGTATCCAAGTCATTGTTGGTACTCTCCTTTTCATATTTAGGCTTAGGAGGTGATACATCTCTATCAGAAGAACATTGTGACTCTTGTCTTTGAGATTTTTCAATTTCCATAGGATCCCAAAAAGTTTTGATCCATGTCTCTCCTCCAACTACTAGAGTCTACTGCTCTAATCTATCTTCAGAATAGAAACACTTTGGTTACAAATTTAATGGGCAACAACCCAAAGGAGCACCAACCTCTGAAATTTATGGACACTAATCCAAAGGAGCACCAACTTAGATGATTTACAATGAAGTACCTTGTTACAAATGATGTTTCGTAACTCTGATATGTATTTTTCACCTCTTCCTCTATTTCTCTCTCTATTTCCAACTCTTTCCTCTCTTTCTCTATGCTCCATGGTTCACTTTTTCAGTTTGCTCTCTCTTTTTTTCAATAGATTTCCAAATCATCTTTTGAAGGTCTCTTTCTTTGGCACAAGAAAATTCTTTCCATACATCAATTAATTTTAATTCTTGAGATACACAAGGATTTAATATTCTACACCTTTCTTGTAGTCAGATAGCCACCACCATTGAATGCACTAGTTGTCTTTTGTTCCACATTTGTGCATTTAGATTTGATCCAACTATTATTTTAAGTAGCTTCACCTTCTCATGTTTTTGATATCTGATCGATTGAAGAATTCAAATCTTCTTGAGCCAATAATACATCCAATTCTATCTTTTCCCTACAGTGTGGTAGTTGTAATCATTAAATGCATTCATTTCATTCTCCTTCAATAGTTTCAAATCTTCTTGATCAAATTTAATCCAGTTTCTAACTACCATTTTATATTCTCCTACAATATGTACATGACATGTATGTAGGTCCAACTTGGTCAATAGTCCTATCTGACTATCATGGAAACCTCAAATGCTTCTCCCTGGACATGTGGCATTTTGTCACAACTGGCCTGACAACTACTTACATCACCAAACCCTGCAAGGTTGCACTTTTCTTAATTCCTTATGGCTCTATGGGCCTTGACCATTAGCCATTTGATTCCCATGACCTTTTTGCCTTTTTGTTTTGTCGAGCATCTTTCTCCAAATCAAAGGTCCAGATTATCACATGATTGCATAGTTAGCTAGAGTCACTCTCATCCTAACTCTGCAACCTTTCCTACACACATGGCACATGGAACCCATTGGAATCTAATTCCACTTGCATGGACCAATGAAATCCTTGCACATTTTAGGCTCTATGAAAAGTCAAATATGTGGGCCCAGATCATCCACCTCGTAAGTTTTTTTATTGAGTGGTTAATCTTATCAAATTAATGGCTCAAATCATCATGCAGTTACGCGATTAGTCAAAGTTGCTTGCTAGACTTAACTCTACAACTCTGCCTTTAGATGTAGCACATGGGACCTACCAAGAATGACAAGGCACACTTGGACCCTTCAAATATTCTTTGACACTTCATTGTCAAACCTACAATTACCTTCATTCCTTTTGGCTCTATGGGTCCTGGCACGACATGTGGCAGTTGATCACGACATTGTGACCCTAACCTGATGATGTCAACTCTCCATGCGATGGTGCCATTTGAGTGACATGTGGAAAATCTCTGACCACTTTTTAAGCTTAACATTCCTTGATTATTTCCAAGTTGTGAGGATGTAGGATAGTAGCTTCTATGATCATTTATATTTAGATTACATCATTACTGATCTCCTTGATGATCTATCTTGACCATTGCAAACTTATGCTCAACATCTTCTCTGATGGTTCAAGGTTTGATCGCAAGGTCATAGCTCTCTATGGCGGTCAACTCTAGCTACTACAATGTTGTACCTAGTGGTCCATGTCAGCACTCTTCCTACACTAGGTCATCCACATCATTAGACACATCACCTTGTCTGCTCAGACACCTCCATGCATGCACCAAGCTGGGTAGAAAAAGCATGTGAGTTATTGCTCACTTAACCTACATTCACCAGTCAATATAAAAACTCGATACCATAATCACACTGCCAATGTGGGATAAAAGGGTAAAACTATTGCATGCACATGTATGTCCCACACACAAATTTTCTTGTTCTATCCACTTCTGTCAGCCTGATTTGCTTCACCATCTTTCTACAACTCTTCTCTGTTCGACCTTAATTGCTTGTTTGGACTTGTCTACTCAATGCATTCTCATCCCTTGTTGGCATTGTGTTGTCATTGATGTCATCCGATATAGGATGGCTACCATTATAAGAGATGCATGTGCAACATTGTCCTATGGGCATAGAGGATGTGATATCTTTGATGTCACTTAGTGTTACAGGTCACCGGTACACAAGTTAGTGTTTGACTTGTGTTGAAGATATGGACAGGAGACCGGTATGATTTAACAACTGGTTAATGATGACATCTAGGAGTTGGGTTGTTGATTGTGATCAAGAATCACATCAACATTGTAAGAGCATAATGGACATGTTATCAATACAGTCTATCACCAGTAAGGAAAGGGTGTCAACTAGTAAATTTTGTGTTGATAGTGAGTATGTTTCAACTAGCAAAGCTTATGACCAGTGTACAAGCAGAGTGAGCAAGGTGCTTGGATGTTGTTTGTGATGAAGAGATGAAATGTTACCAAGAATCACATCAACACTGGAGGAGAAGGATGTATAGGTTACAGCTATGTTGTGAGGATGCAAAATAGTAGTACTTCCACTAATTAAAGGTGCAGTCACCATTTGAAGTGAAGACTGACTGCAAGAGTACCCAAACCAGATCACATGTGCCTGTTTGAAGATATGTGGCACAAACAGGGAAACCACATGAGTTCATTGTAGGATGCAGATGACAAGGATCCACTACCACAGATAGGTGTTATTGGTAGATTGCTAATAGGTTTTTATAGGTTATGTAAGACAATGAGGCTAGAGATCATTGTATTAGCCCCGGTAACATGGAATGATGAGTTTATGTCTCAAGTGGTATTGGAAAAGACCTGAATGACATATGTTGGCCCGGTTGTTGATCATGTAGGCATACATATTTTTGGGCTAAGTGGTTTGATTTATCATATGATAATGATATTGTTTGGTATTGTGTTCATCCAAGATCATGTCATAGGTTGTGGTGGATATAATGGAGTTGAAAGATCACCACGTGATTACACTTGCACAACTCAACTGATACATGGAGATGATTGGTGCCCCGATATTGGACCTGACTGAAAATAAGGACCTTAGATGTATGACTCAGGGGTATTTCAAGTGCTTATGAAGCTGAAGCCGACATGCTTGAACTTGTGAGTGTACTGACTGCCTAAATTGCAAATGATGGAAATTAATGTAGGAATACCCAAGAGAATTTCATGATTAAGAGTATCTACTTATCATTTGGTTGGTTGTATTCATAGTACAATCACACTTGATTCTAAAGAAATTTGGAATCAAATAGAAGGTGATGCAGTCTGATTGGAAGGTAAGTAGTATCCATTGACACATCCTTTTGCAAATTGAGTGCTTTAACAATTTGTATCAGATTTGCATGCTCAATTGGTGTCATTTGATGGTTGAAGTCCTCCATCTCAAGAGTTGTAACTTGAGAAGTTGTGCCAATCAGTATCAAAAGAGGAGATGCATCTGGTAAAGAAAAAGGGGAGGAAAAATTATGTCAATGCCCGATAGATACAAGGAGGAATGAAACCCCGACAATGCCCTTTGCCATTGTTGTTAAAGGGGGAAAAAGACTTTGTAGTATACTATATACTACATGTGTGAGAATCCATGGATTATACAAAGGAGAGAGTTGGATCACACAAAGGGGGGGAGAGATTATGTAGTATGCCAGATACTACATGTATTGACATCAATGCCA
This sequence comes from Cryptomeria japonica, assembly GCF_030272615.1. Taxonomy (NCBI): domain Eukaryota; kingdom Viridiplantae; phylum Streptophyta; class Pinopsida; order Cupressales; family Cupressaceae; genus Cryptomeria; species Cryptomeria japonica. The sequence goes on from NC_081407.1 coordinate 705,492,257, forward strand.
AAGGGGGAGATTGTTGGCATTGTGTTGTCATTGATGTCAACCAGTATCAGATGGCTATTGGTATAAGAGATGTGTGTACAACACTGTCCTGGAGGAATAGAGGATGTGATATATTTGATGTCACTTAGTATTACAGGTCACTGATACACAAGTTAGTGTTTTACTTATGTTGAAGATATGGAAAGGAGATCAAAATGATATAACAACTAGTAAATGATGACATCTGGGAGTTGGGCTATTGATTATAATGAAGAGGAAGAATGTTATCATGAATCACATCAACTCCGAAAGAGTAGAATGGACATGTTATCAGTATAGTCTATCACTAGTAAGGAAAGGGTGTCAACTCATAAATGTTGTGTTGATAGTGAGTAGTTGCCAACCGGCAAAGCTTATGACCAGTGTACAATCAAAGTGGGCAAGGTGCTTGGATGTTGTTTGTGATGAAGAGATGAAATGTTACCAAGAATCACATCAACACTTGAGCAGAAGGATGTACAAGTCACTGATATGCTGTGAGGATGCAAAAAAGAAATACTTCCACCGATTAAAGGTTCAGTCGCTATTTGAAGTGAAGATTGACTACAAGAGTGCCCAAACCAGATCACACGTGCCTGTTTGAAGATATGTGGCACAAACAAGGAAACCACATGAGTTCATTATAGGATGCAGATCACAAGGATCCACTACCACAGGTAGGTGTTTGAAGGCTCACACTGGATCTATCAGTCAATCAAAGGAATGCCTCAAGTGCATGAAATCAAGGATATGCTCAGGACTGACAGAGAAGGCATGTTGAGCTGGCAAGACAGATGAAGAGTGATGGGTTTGTCACTTTGACAAACCAGTTGAGATATGGTCTGGGCTGATGAAGAAGAAAGAAAGGTTGACCAACTATAGACAAAGGATAATGGCCAGATTGAAAATGGAGTCAGTTGAAGGTTGATGACATGGTGTCATCAAGAGTGTTTACTAGTATGAATGTCCACAAGTAATATGGACAAAGTGTAGATGCATAAGACTTCCATTTGGTGAAGATGTGAATAAGGAAGGTTATCAAGCATGCTGACCGATTGAGTGTTCCACCAAAAGAGAAGCAGAGTGCAAGGTTGAAAGATGATTGGTTAAGGGTTTAACCGGTAGGATAGTAACCTAGTAATGGAGTTGGTTAGTGATCCAATCCATACTGACACAAATGATCAAGAAAAGGTTGATGTCGACATAGTTGCCACATGGATATGAAGTGAAATTCATCACAGTTTGGTGTCTTGAGTCGATGAAGTGTCAGGCGGAAAGGTAGCTGGCAACAGGTTGACATTTATGTTGACTGCAAGATTCACAAGATGCACAATAGAGGTTTGCATCTTGAGGACAATGGGCAACAAAGATCCAGCACAAAATGTTGAGTAGATCGAGGAAGGTGAAGGAAACCACAAAACCAATCTTGGTGATTGACCAAGAAATCCATTGATATGTTAAAAGTAGATTGCTAAAACTAGAAAGCGTGATCAAGAAGGCACGATAATGGCAAGTTTGATTGATGATTTACATTTCATTAATCCAGGTGATCAGATTGGATGAGATCTGATTGGATTTGGTCTGCCTCGAGGCCGATGAGGAAACCCTAACCGCCTAAAATTTGAATTAGTTTTTGGCAAGAAAACTAGGTGACAAATATGCAAGCTGAAATCATTGAAGGGTATCGCTGAATGAAAGAGTGTTGCTGCATGTAAGAAGAAATCAGTCAAGTGCTCACCAAGAAGAAGAAGAAGAGACTGAGATTGATGAAGAACAAGATTGAAGTGTTCAACCAGCAATAGAAGTGCAGAATCGGTAGTGACCATACCGGCAGAAAAGAAGTGCATAAGACTACAGAGAAGGCGAGCATAGAACTGACAGAGTGTAGTACTGGTGGAGAGTAGTGGTGTAGAAAAGAGAAGAGAGAACCGATAAAGTTCAGAACCGACAGAGGGCCGAACCTGCAAAGAAGGAGAAGAGGCTGAACCGGCAAGAGTGCAGTAGAGAGTAAGGTTGCAGAAGTGTGAGGGTTAGCAAAGAACCGGTAGTGAACTGGATAGAAGATCCAACAAAGAGATTTGCAAAAGTGTTACAAAATCCATTTGTAACAAGAAGATAACTTTGGTATAAAAACATGATTTTGTATTCACTGAGTTGTAGCTTGGTGCAAGGGTTGTAGCTCCTTGGGTTGGTGCCCAAAATCAAGGGTTGGTGCTCCTTGGGTTGGTGCCCTAAAATTAGGGGTTGGTGCTACTTGGGTTGGTGCCCTAAATCAAGGGTTGGTACTCCTTGGGTTGGTCCCCTAAACATTGTAATATGAGATTCACTGTGAGGCTAGATTGGAGAAGTAGACTCTCAGAGCATTTCTCACCGAGGTTTTTCCCATCTTGGCTTTTCCTCATATATGCTAGTGTTATATGATGTCTCCTTGATCTGTAAGTGCTTTTAAGTTAGTTTCCCCTCTAATGGTAAGTCTAAATTTAATTAGATCTGATAACCGGTGTACACACATAGGGTAGTTAAAGGGAAAAAGTTGAGAACAATTGATTCACCCCCCTCTCAGTGGTGCGTTGTTTTTAACATCCCCGTGACACTTAATTTGCTCAGCATTAACATTAATTAAAATCTTATGCCAACAATCTCCCCCTTTGGCATTGATTTCAACCTCGCTCACTATCTCCCCCTTTGACAAATAATGGCAAAGGGAATGTCTACAAATTCAAACTTCCTTTTTCCCCTTGTGATTGGATTATCTTCCCCTATTCCTTTCTCATCTTCTGCATTTACACTCTCTTTGTTGACACTATTGAGCATCAGTCTCCCCCTAAGGATCATATTCTCTATGCTTCATCTCCCTTGGAGCACAAACCAATTCAGGGATGTATGGTGAAAAAAAATGAACTCCCCCTAAATCAATACACAGTCAAAATTTTCTTCATCAACACTTTTTCCATCCATGAAAGGGTTTGGTGATCATTATGATTGCATACCTATTATTATTACTATCCTAAATCCATTTGATACTTTTTCATCTAGTCCATAGACTCATATACAAAGTTTTGACCTTTAGAGACACTAGTTCAAAAACACCATCTATATATAACTTGTAACTATTTTCCAACTGACTTATCACAATACTCTCCTTACATGCTCAACTCTATCAAACATTAATTCTACACTGAGACAAAGATTGGTCCCTTTATACATGAAATTTTCTATAAAAACCATTCTTGTATTGTGGACTTCCTGCAATCTCTTGTCAGCCCATGCAATTGTAGTCAACCCTATATATGCAACTATGCAACTACAAACAGTTGCAGCTATCAAAACTTAAGCCCCGCTAGAACTTATGTAACTCTAACACCTTCAACAAGAATACAAATATCTTCTATAGACTCAACATCAACTACTATATAAAATTAATTATTATCCTTATCAAGGTTTCTATCACTGATACCTTACACTTATTCTTCTCAAAAAAAGTTGGGGGTGAAAAATGTTGTCATTTTTAGCTCCCCCTAAGGTTCTCCTTCTCCTTAAGACCTAGGAGATATTGTTTGTGCATGGAGTCCGTAGTGTTTTCTCATGGTTTCATCCTTCTTTCTCTTCTCATCACCTGGGTTCTATTTCATTCTCCAAACTTGCTTGTTCTCCTTATTCTTCTCATTTGCAACTCCTTGAGCAACATTTATCTTCTTCTTTTATTTGACAACCTTTGTTTTACAGTATTTTGCAATGTGACCAAAATTGTTGCAATTGTAGCACACCATGTTCTCATTAAAAAGAGGAGTGAAGATGTTTCTACCAGATTGATTTGTTCTCCTTCTATACTCAATACTCCTACAATATTGTGCTTTGTACCCAAATTTATTACATCTATGTGTAGCATAGGAATTCGGAAATCATCACAAACAATATAAAAAATTAATCATTAGCTCAATCACAAAAGCACAATTGCAATGATCTATCCTAAACACACTCAATAGAGACATGAAATCAAAACATTCAAAATTAAAGACATATGCAAACCAATGGTAAATTTGAATGCTTCTTCATCTGGCTCCATTGTTCTTCTTTCTTCTCCAAATAGTTTTTATTGTAGACCTCACCTTCAAGTGCATAAACCTAATTGTGAAAGCAAGATTGACATTGACACAAGAATACTCGAAGCATAAATTTGATAGTCTGATTAGGGATTAGGGGATTATTAGGGCTTTGATTGAAGAAATTTATCCAATTTATAGAAGAATTGGAGAGATGAACAAATTAGCATGATAGTGATTCGAATGGAAATTCAAATCAAGAATAGCAAAATTATGACATGTCTATGACAAATTGCTATGCAAGGATTTATGACAATTTATGACAATTTATGACAAATTCTATGTCAAGAATTTATGACAATTTATGACAAATTTCTATGTCAAGAATTGATTGATTGTCAATTATGACAAATTATGACAATTTTCTATGTCATTCCCATGAAATTAGGAGAGAAATAGGAGGAAATTGAAATTAAGAATTAAGAAAATTGGAAAAATAGAAAAAGAGGAATTAAGAAATTAGGAAATTGATGAAAATTAGAAATTAGGAATTAGTGAATTAATTAATAATTTTTCATTTATTAATCAATTCACAAAGAGGAATAATTAGCCAATTAAATGAACAATTAATTGTAATGAGAAGACTTAGGATAAATAAATAATTTATTAATCCTAAAGGAAGAAATGACAAACAAGGTTAAATGATTAAATCACGAAACCCTAGAAGATGAATTAGAAATGCGAGAATGACAATTAGGTCTTGATTGAAGATCATTGATTTGATTTGATCATGATTCTGATTAAATGATTTGATTGATAAATACGCCAATTGACGAGGAACAATGACTAACTGATCCAAATTGACATAATTGAGACAGACAACAATCGATAGCGAAATGATTGCAAAATGACAAAAATTGACAAGTGGACAAGGATCGATGACAAAAATAGATTGCCAGATGACAAGATTAAAAATGACCACGATCGATGACAAATCGATCGCAAAATGACAAGATCGAACATGACAACGACCGATGACAAATCGATCGCAAAATGACAAGATTGAAAATGATAAAGATAGATGACAAAACGACAAGATTGATAAGAGGACAAAACCCTAATTAGGATTGACGGTGTCCAAAATGATGACAAATTAGCACGCACATTGATGCGACAGGATAAAATCGATCAAAATCATGATTGGATAGTGTTGCCGACAAGACCAAATTTGAGAGCGAGACGAATGAAGAATGTAGAAGAATGACTCGATGTTCGCAAATGATAAAAACCAAGTGCGTGACATAGGAGAAATGTTAATGCGATGCAAAAACCTAAAATGAGGCAATGCGCCAATGTTAAAGTATGATTCCGCAAGCGTTGACCCTTTTTAGGTGTCTACATTTTTCCCCTCTTTGAGACAATGTGATTTTAAGCATTGTTTCAAAGAACAATAATGAAAATGCCCCAGACAATGACAATGACATATGAAAATGCCCCAGACAATAACAATGACATATGCATGCCCCCTCGAGGAATTGGCCGGAAACATGCAAAAAAGAGGCCAATTGATCGATAAAAATGATAGGATCGAACGTACTGACAATCGGAGATTGAATGCAGGAAGGACAAGCAATTGAAGATGCAAAAGACCGTGACCAGCATAAGATGAAGAGGGTGCACATCCATCTATGCACTGACAAAGAGCTATAAATGAGACCAAGAGGTTGAAAATTGCTCATTTGCACTAGACAAAGAGGAGAATTTGTTGATCTGGACAAGGACACTTGCAGAGAGATGGCGAGCATTCCAATGGCGGATCACCTCAGGGAATGTGTATGCACATTCAGACGACCGGACAACACAGGAGCAGCGGTATGTATCTCAAAAACCCATGTTTTCAATTTCATGAATTTTGATTGCTTGCGGGACATTGCGGGGCCCACAGAAAATGCAGAAACTGACTTTTGTGCTTGTGTAGGGCAAATCCTACGCTTGTGTGAGGTCTTCTATTCTTGTGTAGGGAGACATAGGCACAGGTTACCTGACACAGGTGCAGTTTCCTTGACAGAGGCGCAAGTGTGCAAAGCAAACCCTAATTTTGGTCAAAACGGCATGCAAATGATCTAGAAAAAGGGGATAAGGGTAGGATAGGTCAGATTAGATGAAAAACACCCTGATTTAGACATGAAAATGAGGAAATGCAACTCGTAGAAGAAAACCCTAAAACTAACAAAATGTGCCCCAATTTGTGATGTAGAGGCGACAGTATCCATTGATCACGCGGGAGAACCGACCAGATTGCTTCATGCTACGACATAGACTTAGGAGCACAGAGAGAGATACATTAGCAGGACTAGGGATATACTATGTTACATTCATGCCCGAGATTAGGGCAAACACAGGACTGCTTACCACATTGGCCGAGCGATGGCATTCGGAGACCTCCTCATTCCATCTGGCGACTGGAGAGGCGACGGTGACACTGGAGGACGTATGGCGTATCCTCCGCATTTTGATTCATGGAGAGATGATAGAGTATGACCCAGTGATAGGGAGAGACACATTGTGCAAATTGTTTGAGTGTGACGCAGATGATCTGGATATCATCGAGAGGGAGATTGGCTGGGAGACGATGGCATCAGAGTATGATTGACGATATGTGGTGATAGCTGTGGTGATAGCATGCCTACTAGTAGGAGACAAATGAGGACATGGATTCCCTATTGGATGGGGAAGAGTGCTAGAGCAGATGGTGACAAAGGGTACAGTGTATGCATGGGGACCATGTGTACTAGCTATGCTATATTTTCAGCTGCATCAGATAGCATATCAAGGAGTTCAGATGTTGAGCTGTGGAGTCACATTACTACAGGTATGGGCATTTGAACACATAGCTATATGTCGACTGATGATAGAGAGACAGGTAGTACCACACCAACCATATGTGTATTGCTATGGTGGAGCACTGAGACAGGGTCCTTTTGGATACATATTATATTGGCAACATGAGTTGGACAGACTGAGAGAGTTCATATGGAGGCCATATCATGATTGCCTTGGATGGTCAGATGACAGTGATGAGCTACCATATTGTAGACAGGAGAGGTACTTGATTGGGCGACTAGTGAATCACCAAAGAGTGATTGAGATGTACCTGCCAGAGAGGGTTAGACGATAGTTTGGAGAGAGGCAGGATGTACCTAGGAGGACTGCACACTTTGCCCGATCTCACAGAGAGACGAGTCAGTGGGGGAGTATGATTCAGCCACACATAGCATATGCTGGCTTCTCATAGCTACAGCAGAGACCATGGGATTGGAGATTAGATGTGGTGGACGTCGGGATGATAGAGGAGTATGAGAGATGGTTTGCATGATAGCGGCCAGTGCCATTGATAGATCCGGACATTCTAGTACCTAGGTGATAGCAGGACTTCCCACTCACAGGAGAGGAGGAGGTAGATGATGAGGATGAGGAGGATGAGGGTGAGGATGAGGATGATGGGGATGATGAGGACAAAGATGCGGATGGTGGGGATGATGAGGATGGGGAGCAGGATGGTGGGGATGATGAGGACGGAGATGAGGATGATGACGAGGATGGAGATGAGGCATTACAGGACATACCCATAGAGCCAAAGATAGCTAGGATAGAGGAGATGGAGATATTCAGGGCTACCATAGCAAGTCAGCAGGATCACATTGCGACTTTAGAGAGAGAGATAGCCAGACTCACAGTGGCTCGAGACACAGCAGTAGCGCAGGCACAATGAGAAGAATAGAGAGTCACTGAGTATATTGGGTCGATTCGGGATGCCAGTGTACGGGAGCTAGGACAAATGCTGGTAGAGATCGGAGAGGAGATACACCATTGGAGGACACTATATGAGAGTGCAGTTCCACCAGAGCAGAGAGCACCTTCATATCGGGCACGATCGAGGACAGAGAGCAGGGCACGCTCTACGCTCTCGTAGATCATTGAGCAGCATGGGGGTGAGTGGACCTATGAGACCACCATAGCCAGGACCAAGAGGGACATCATCTGCGAGATAGTGCAAGGATGAGGAGGACAGAGGGAGAACCCAGTGACAGAGGCACATGCTCCTTAGGACAGACAATGGACATGATGTAGTTTGACATTTTGTAGTCAGCCTGCAGGCCATACTGAGGACAGACAGTCCAATTTTGTACTCTGATATTTTTGTGATAGATGATATGATATGCATCGATATGATGGGATGCAATATGTTATGACTTATGGTTATTTTTCATGTATAGATGACTTATGCATTGTTTATGTATGATTGTGGAATATGTATGGATGTATTTTTTTTATGTGTTTTTGATGCATATATAATACGAAATGGAGAAAATGCTTGATATGATGCTTGATATAATGCAAATGTACTAACCAAATGGATGCAGGATGTAGCATGTGGAGATCGGAGCACTAGACCAAACTGACTATCCAACCGGATGGAAGAAGTGTTAGTAAGAAGAAAATGAAACAGAGGACAATTAGAGACAAAGAAAAACTTGCTTTTAGTAATGCACTTTGTAGGTGAGAACCTTTATTTTTATGTAGCAAAATGGATGCATAGCATCATGGTATTGAAGGCCAGAGCTGAAATGCCACCCTATTTGCAAAAGACAGACACATCACAGACAAACAACAATCACAATCAAAAAAGAAAAGGATCAGGATCCATCTCGGTCACTCTAAATCACTCAGTGACATCATCGAGCAACATAAGAACATGATCGAAGCCAAAGATAAATCAATTAAAAAGATAAGATGCACAAATTCCAACAAATCAAATAAACATCTTGATCTTCATTGTCAAAAGTTGAAAGTGCTAAGAGGACGATCATGCTGTCTGGTTTCAGGACATGCGGTACCCCGTCTAAGATAGGACATAGTCTGGTTTTGAGTATACCACACCCTGTATAAGACCCATGATAGTAGAGACAAGGACAAAGGATATTGATGGTTGATTGATATGACAATTTTGAGCAGTTTGAATGTCTGGTGTGATTGAAAAAGTTCATCTGTTTATGCATGATTTCAGTAAGATGTAGTGTTGGATTACGAGTTGTTGGATGTATACTCAGTGAGCTGTTTTATGCACAGAGGGGTTATTTATTGACAAAATGCAAAATGCTTGTTTTTGGATTTTGATATTTTGAAAAAAAAAAAAATTGTTCATTTTTTCAGGACTTTATATGACTTTTTAGGGATTTTTTTTTCAGGACATTATTTGATGTTTAGAGATTTTTTCACGACATTATATGATTTTATTTATTTTTATTTTTTTCAGGACATTTTTCAATTTTTAGGATTTTGCCCCCAGTGTCTAGCAAGGAAAGGAATATGATAGGTGAATAAATAGGCTTGCTGAAATGATGGTTGATAGAGGGAAGACAAAGGCCTTTTATCATGGAGACAATACGGATGCAATTTTCAAGGGCTATTGCGTGATGGGACAAGAGACTGGATATGACAATGTAAAGCAGTGACATGGCATGAGGGACATGTCAAGAGGTTTTTGAAACCATGTGTAAATTTTGCGTCCTTATGTCAGATCAAGATCAAGGAATGAAAAAGAGTGTATGGATAGGATAAGCAAGACCAAGAATGGATAAGGGACATGGACTGAAGGGCGGGATAGGATTACGGGATAGTGGCAGAAAGTTGCAATAAGACAAGGAATATGGATGAAAGGATGTAATAAGCAAATGGATAAATGACCAAAAGCTATGATAGACTAAAAGCTGCAAACAAGATGCATGATGCTCATGACGATCCTCAGCCTTGTCAAGATCAAAGGTGGAAAGAGGAAATGGACATGAGGGATGATAGGATATGAAGGGTAATGACAAGGGTTCAATAGGATAATGGAACAATGAAGGACAAAAGGATATGATAGGATAAAACCTGCCCCCAAGTGTGGTGTGCAAGAAGTTCATAGATTATGCATGACGCCTGTTTGCCAGGTTTTCATCACGGTACTTGCCTAAGGCGCATGTTTGCCAGGTTTTCACCAATGGACGAATTATTTTTGCTTAATTTTTTTCTTGTCTTTTTTTTTCACTTTTTTTTTTCACTTTTTTTTGTATTTTTGAGCTTTTCAATAGAAGATGGACACATGATAGGGGATGGAAGAAGGACTCAAGCGTCTTTTTTTTTTTTGTGGATAGTAGCCTTGAAAAAAATGGACCATGACCCTTAAAAGTATGCTCAAAGACGTTGGTCGGATAAGGACATGGAAAATGACATGAAACTAAGGCAAGGATTTATGCAAAGGATGGGATCAGAGGGATGGAAGGATGGAAAATATGCATTGGATAATGGATAGGGTATTGGAAGAATTGTGCTTGAGTGGATGGAAATGTTGGCAAGATTGACATTGGCACACACCTTGAGGGGTGATGGACTGATGGAGAAAAAATGTATTTTGGATATTGAGATTTTGACGAAGGAAAGGTTATGGATTTTGGGACATAAGAGCCCAAAATGGATGAAGAAGGTGGTGGAGGAATAGACTTGGAAGGTTTGGATGGAGGAATAGAAATTTTGGATGCCAAGTTGGATGTTTCTTTAGGCTTTTGTGCTTCAAGAAGCTGCTTAGGGATCCACATGCTTTTTGATTTTTCATGCTTTTGTGGTTCCTTGGAGTGCATTGCTTGCACAAGGGATTTAGGAACCCATATAGATTTTGACTTTTCTTTATTTTTCTCAGTGGGCCTTTGTGGCCTTTTGGATATATTTTTTTCTTTATAGATCATATTTTTCTTTGTTTTGACATGTCGATTATATTGGACATGTTGATCCTTGAATACATGTGGATTTCTAGACTTATGACTTTTATACTTGGCATCCAAATTGCTTGGAGGGGGAAATGAATGCATGGATGGATAGGAATGAAGTGGAGTTATTTTGGATTGATGAAATTTACTCAAGGATGTGTGCCTTTGCTGACCTTGCATAGAGGACGAAGGAATATAAGGACCTAAGATGGATGGAAAGTATGTTGGGGAAGGTGTATGCTTGGATTTTGAAGGGATGTTGGATTTAGCAAGGGTACCCACGTCTTGAGGAATTTCACTGAAGCCATGACCCTTAATATTTTCTTTAACATGAAGGGATTCTTGCTTATGGAGATCTACTCCTTTGCCTTTATGAATATCTTGACTTGTAGGATACTCTTTTCTTTGGGAAGAAGACGCGAGTCCATTATGAGGTGCATATGATATGAGAGAAATAATGAGATCTTGAAGTGGATCGGATTGCACCAAAGTGGAAGAACCCATTATGCACGTCGAGGGTTCATGAACATCTTGCACTGACCTGTTAGAATCATGAGGGGAATTAGGATCATGAGGGGGACTAGGATTGTGTAGTGGACATGGTTCAATGATAGGCTCTTCAAGAGATGGAATGGAAAAAATAATGGGATCATCAAAAGAAATGCGACCTTGGAGTGTATATGGAGCATTAAGACAAGGAGATGGAGGAACAAGTGGATCTTGTGGAGGATCTGAAGGAATAATTTGATCTTGACAAGGAGGAAGATCATTGGAATCCTCTTCAAAGGTGCTTTGCTCTTGACTTTTAATGGGATCATCAGAAAGGATGGAAGGGATATCTGGAATTTCAATGGGATTTGAAAGGTCATTGTGTTCATGAAATGGAACGGGATCATTTGGGATTGGATGAACTAGGATATCTTGATCTTTCTCAGGGAATGGAGTGTCAATAGGACTTTGGATAGGATGGACAAGAATAGGGGAATCATCGTGAGTGTTTGGGAACATGGGGTCCTGGTCAACAATTGGATGGGATGATAAGGTTTCAGGATCTTGATCTTGATCTATTTCAAGACATGTTTCTTCATGCTCTAAATTATCCTCTTGACATGAGGTTGGACTTTGGATATGCATGGGATATTCTGACAAGGAATCAATGTTTTGGCATGAAGGGGATGCACTTTGAACATTTGTGATGGATTCTGGCAAGGAATCAATGCTTGAACATGAGGAAGAGGGACTTCAAATGGGGTCCTCTAAATTAGGTAATGGCAATAAAGTGCATGGTGGCATTGGGTCTTGTATTTCTAAAACATGACAAGGATGGGCATCATGAATTGGATTATCTTGGCAATCAATTATGGATAGCTCTTGGATAATTGTATCCTTAGGTGTATTGTTTGATGAGGACAATATAGAAGGTTCTTGTGAAACTTCTAGAGGTGTAGGGATAGATGCCACTGGAGAGTCAATTTGTTTATGAGGGGATGAGGCATTGCTAGACATAAGTGTATTATTTTGATCTTCCTCAAAGAACTCACTTGGTAATTTCCTTAAGAGCATTGCAATAAAGCCACCTTTCTTTCGAGGTTTTGACATGATTGGACTTGGAATTTGAACTTGTTTTTTATTTGATGTCATGTTTTGATATTGGACTTGGTTTAATTGTTTCGACATGTTTGAAACTTGGCTTGGTGTGTGCTGCAACCTTTGTTTTTGAATGTTTGGTTGTAGTTGTTGACATTGATATGTTGATTGAACTTGTTGATATTCCACCATTGGTTGAACTATTTGTGGACATTGTATAGTTGGTTGGACATATTGTTGAAATTGGACCATTGGTTGTGTTGGTTGCATATGTTGGACAATTGGTTGTGATGGTTGAAAATCTGATTGATAGTAAACACCTTCTTGTTCTTGTTGTGGAGGCACATAACATTGAAATTGATGTTGTCTCTTTTCTTGAAATTGTTTCATCATCTCTATTTGTGAGAGGAGAGCTGGTATGTCTGATCGTTCAATAAGAGATCTTACATCAATTGGCTCAATCTTTAGATTTCGACTTGGAAATTTTTGAAACATTTTGGACATTTGTGAGCTATTCTTCTCAATGTTTTTCACTCTTTGTTCCAATATCTCCTCTTCTTGAGCTAGCTTCTCCTCTAGTTTTTGTATTTGGAGACTTGTTTCATCATAAAAAGTTTGATCAATGTCGCTTTTTTGTTGGGTTGGATAGAATTGTGATTGCCTTGGATTAAAATTAGATTGCATTGTCGGTTGATATGTCAAACTTTGTTGCATCATTGGTGCTTGGAACCTTGTTTTAATAGACATGTCACTATGAAAATGCAATATTTTTGGGATTTTTTCAAGGATAATGTATGATATGCAACTAAATGCAATCTATGGAAAGAATGCAACCTATGTTTTTGTTTTTTGAAGATTTTGACAAACTTTTGAAGGAAAATCTAAAAGAGGGACCCTTAGGAAATTGGAATGATGTCTAGACCTCAAAGGACAAAAGGACCAAGTGACAAAAGGACAAGATGACAATGTCTCCCCTATATGCTTGGATACTAAGCTAGGTTTGACGAAATGACATTGATGAAAAAAGGACAAAAGGTTTGATAAGGTTTAGACTTCCTAACAATGACTTAGGGTTTATCAAAGATTTGGATTACTCAAGTATGACAAAACCTAGTTTTGACACTATATGCAAAGGGACAATTACTATGCAAATGACCCTAATATGATATGATAATGACCTAAGCTTAATGAAAAGACCTAGGGTATGCAAATATGAATGTATGAAAATGGTATGACTTTAATGCAAGAGGACACATGCAAATGGATGACCCTTATGCAAAGGAGTATGACCTAAGTGAAACTTAACCTTGGTAGTTGACAATGAATTTGCAAAATGCAAACCTAGGATGAACCTAAATCTAAGTGACATGAATGTTAAGACAAGATTTTGAACAATGTTTGATAGCCATGTTTGAAGGTGTTTTGAACTTTGTTGGATGAAATGTTCTTGTGTTTTTACCTTGTTTTGAATCAATTTGCCTTGTTCTTGAAATGAGATACAATTCAACTTTTGACAATCAAAGAATACAAGATATTTCAACTTAGACTCAAGACAATCATGCTCATTCCCACATTTCTTATGGTAGGCAACGACATTAGGTACTTGAGAGGTAGACTCGTTATGAGATTCAAGGAGAATACATAGATGCTTGACCCCACGAGCTCCCCTCCACGGCACTCACTTCTCAGGGCAGCCAAGCATCAGTCCCCATGGAAATCTCCCCATGGCGAACTTAGTATCTCTTCCAAGTATCCAAACTTGTCCTTCTCAAGCAACTAGAAGGGTTTTTGGCCTCTAAAACAAGGTGTTTAGTAAGGATTTCTGTTAAGCGTTACTCCTTGATGTCATGCAAGCGTGATTGAAACATTAATCCCATCAAGATACCAAACAAATGTAGTTGCACAAGCATGATTTAGACCAAGAGGCCCTACTTAGATGTTGATATGAGAAAGAGTTCAAGGGTCATCACTTCCCAAGTAACTACAATTCCCACGTAACCCTTCCTTCAAAGCTTTTGCCCATCAGGTATTTGTTTATAGTGAGTTAGAATGCCAAGGTATTCTCGCCGTACTCACTTTGGGTCATTCCCTTCTCATGATTATCAGTTGCTTGCAAAAGCAAAGTGGTCGGGAAGGTAGGCCCTCTAAAGGTGATACACAATCAAAGACATGAGCATGGTATCGAAGATCTAGATTTCTGATCACCCTAAGAAGGATGAGAGCATACTCTCCTACTCCAATGTCACACTCAACAATCAAAGCAAAAACATATTCATTCCAACCTATTTAGAAATCACTAGGTGCCTAAAACATTAAAGACAAACACCAAGTTTAGTTGTTTCTCCAAGGCAACCTGCAAAACCCAAGTTAGAAGTTTGATTTGTTGTCTTTGACTATCGATTCTGCATAAAACATGTTAGTAGTTTGATTTGTTGTATTTGCCATGCATATGCCAAGATTCTGCACAGATAATTAGTACCAACAAACAAAAAATAGAAAATAGCATGCAAAAACAAGACAATTTTTAAGCAAAACACTGCATTTTTACCTCTGTTCTGGGCTTTACACAGGCACAGAACTCAGGACACAGGCGTAGTTTTTTTTTTTTTTTTCTTTTTTTTACACAAGCGCAGAATGCATTTACATAGGCGCATAATGCATAAAGATGCCTTACACAGGCACAGATTGTCTCACACAGGTGCAGAAGTCCCCAAAAAACCCTGCACGACCCTATTTTTGGGTTTTTGGCCTACAAATCAACTTGAAAGCACTCAAAAACACCATAAAGGGGTTAGATGGTTAGTGTTCACGTCAGGTTCACCAATTAATGTAGCATAGGAATTCGAAAATCACCACAAACAATATAAAAAATTAATCATTAGCTCAATCGCAAAAGCACAATTGCAATGATCTATCCTAAACACACTCAATAGAGACATGAAATCAAAACATTCAAAATTAAAGACATATGCAAACCAATGGTAGATTTGAATGCTTCTTCATGCAGCTCCATTGTTCTTCTTTCTTCTCCAAATAGTTTTTATTGTAGACCTCACCTTCAAGTGCATAAACCTAATTGTGAAAGCAAGATTGACATTGACACAAGAATACTCGAAGCATAAATTCGATAGTCTGATTAGGGATTAGGGGATTATTAGGGCTTTGATTGAAGAAATTTATCCAATTTATAGAAGAATTGGAGAGATGAACAAATTAGCATGATAGTGATTTGAATGAAAATTCAAATCAAGAATAGCAAAATTATGACATGTCTATGACAAATTGCTATGCAAGGATTTATGACAATTTATGACAAATTCTATGTCAAGAATTTATGACAATTTATGACAAATTTCTATGTCAAGAATTGATTGATTGTCAATTATGACAAATTATGACAAATTTCTATGTCATTCCCATGAAATTAGGAGAGAAATAGGAGGAAATTGAAATTAACAATTAAGAAAATTGGAAAATTAGAAAAAGAGGAATTAAGAAATTAGGAAATTGATGAAAATTAGAAATTAGGAATTAGTGAATTAATTAATAATTTTTCATTTATTAATCAATTCACAAAGAGGAATAATTAGCCAATTAAATGAAAAATTAATTGTAATGAGAAGACTTAGGATAAATAAATAATTTATGAATCCTAAAGGAGGAAATGACAAACAAGGTTAAATGATTAAATCACGAAACCCTAGAAGATGAATTAGAAATGCGAGAATGACAATTAGGTCTTGATTGAAGATCATTGATTTGATTTGATTATGATTCTGATTAAATGATTTGATTGATAAATATGCCAATTGATGAGGAACAATGACTAATTGATCCAAATTGACATAATTGAGACAGACAACAATCGATAGCGAAATGATCGCAAAATGACAAAAATTGACAAGTGGACAAGGATCGATGACAAAAATAGATTGCCAGACGACAAGATTAAAAATGACCACGATCGATGACAAATCGATCGCAAAATGACAAGATCGAACATGACAACAACCGATGACAGATCGATCGCAAAATGACAAGATTGAAAATGATAAAGATAGATGACAAAACGACAAGATTGATAAGAGGACAAAACCCTAATTAGGATTGACGATGTCCAAAATGATGACAAATTAGCATGCACATTGATGCGACAGGATAAAATCGATCAAAATCAAGATTGGATAATGTTGCCGACAAGACCAAATTTGAGAGCGAGACGAATGAGGAATGTAGAAGAATGACTCGATGTTCGCAAATGATAAAAACCAAGTGCGTGACATAGGAGAAATGTTAGTGCGACGCAAAAACCTAAAATGAGGCAATGCGCCAATGTTAAAGTATGATTCTGCAAGCATTGACCATTTTTAGGTGTCTACACTATGGTATATGATCTTGTGACCAGCAAGGGGAACAAAATAATTTGTTGGTAGTCCAAAACCACTTCTATTTTTGTTCCATGTGTGATCGTGTCTTGTATAAGTTTTATATTCTGTTTCTATGTGACCAAATTTGTTACATTTGTGACAAACTACATTCATATTTCTAGAGAATGTAGCATGACCCCTGATAGACCCTTTTCTACATTCACTTACTTTATGCCCTTAACCTTTGCATGAATAACAATAACCAAAGAAGGAAAGATTGTACCTCACTTAATGATTTTTCCAAATAGGTGGAGGTCTTGTGGAATTTTTGACACTACTTCTATATGTGTTGAAGACCTTGTACTATCCACTATCAATAGTTTTATTATTTGATTTCTTCTTGTCCTCATTCTTAGTGGCAGAAGCATGATAACTTAGATCTATCTTCTTTCTAGGAGTTTCTCTAACCTTAAAGCACTATCCTTTTCCATCTGCCTTTGCTGACACAAAAACTATTCCACATTTTGACACCTTTCCAATTGTGGATATTTTCTCTATCTCATATCCTAAACTAGTAGGTTCCTTAGAATTCTTTTGCTTTTATAGCATGTCATTTAGTGAATTGGTGTTTCTTTCACACTTCATCCTCGGCTTGAGATCTTCCTTGCATCTCTCAAGCTCTTTCTTAAGATTTGTGACTTCATCTTATAGCTTTTGGCACTCCTTTTCTTTTGCATCAGTCTCTAACTTCAGCACCTCACTACTCCTTCTGGTTTCTTCCAACAGAGTTGTTAAGGTAGTGATGTTTTCATCAGACTCTTCAATTTTCTTGCTTAGCCAATCTTGTTTTTTTAGGGCAGAGTTCTTGTACTTGGCATGCTCTTTCTTTAGTCTCTTGATTTCTTCAAGAGAAGAAATTAACTCTCCTTCCAAGTCCACCTCAGCATCCTCTTCACATTCTTCATCACTATAAAATAAGTTCTGATTTATAGATTGAGCTCCACTATCACACCTCGATTTTTTCTCCTTATTTTGGACATCTTGTTCCATGAATAGATTAGTTTCTTTTTCATCTTTACTATAGTTACTATTTGATCCACTTTCATCATCTTTATTTTTACCAGATCCTTTCTTTATCTTCCTTACAAAATTTGATTTGGTAGTACCAAGTTCTTCTTCATAGATGTTTCTCAACTTGTCCCATATATCATTTGCAAACTTATAGTTCATGACTTTCCAAGCCTCTATATCTGACAACCCACTAAGAATATAATTCTTGTCTTTAGCATTGTATTAATATTTTCTTTTAGCATCAGCATTAGTAGGAGGAGTAGGAGGAACTGTATAATAATTTTTTACAGCCATCCAGACATCATAACCTAAGGAGGACAAATATGTTTCCATTCTTATACTCCAGAAGGCATAGTTGGTGTAATCAAATATTGGTACTCTAGCAGAGGAGGATTTATTTCTAGCTATTATGTTCACAAACTAGAATCTACCCTAGTTGGAGAAATCTTATCTATCAGGGAACCTACTACTCTAATACCAATTAAAGGAACACAAATAGACCACTAAGAAAGGGGGTGAATCAGTGTTAATTAAAAACTTACTTTTTAATCACTCAACCATAAATAACTAAAATACAAAGAGATCAAAACATAAGCATAAGGAAAGCATACAATCATATAACACTAGATATACGATGAAAACCCATAGTGGAAAAAACCTCAGTGATAAATGTTGCTAGAGTCTAATGCTCTAATCTATCCTCACAATAGAAATACTTTGGCACCAACCCAAAGGAGTAGCAACCCCTAAAATTTATGGGCACCAAGCCAAAGGAGAACCAACCCTTGAAATTTATGAGCACTAACTCAAAGGAGAACCAAACCCCAATCTGAGCATCCATTCAAATGATTTACAATTAATTTCAATTATAATGAAGTGCTTTCTTACAAATGATGTTGTGTAACTTTGATATGTATTTTGTACCTCTTCCTCTACTGCTCTCTCTGTCTGTAACTCTTTCCTCTTTGCCTCTGCTCTCTTCTTCGCTCTCTTCTCCCTACTACTTCACTTTTTGTTCTCTCCTCTTTTTTTATTCACACAAACTTACTATTCTACACCTTCTCTCAAATATGCATCCAAGCCTCTATGCAAACTCTTTCTCTATTCTCTATGGTTCACTTTTTTACTTTGCTCTTTTTTTTTCAATAGATCGCCAAATCATATTTTGAAGGTCTCTTTCTCTAGCACGAGAAACTTCCCACCATACATCAATTAATTTCACTTCTCAAGATTCACAAGAATTTGATCTTCTACACCTTCCCTGCGGTCAGATAGCCACCAACATTGAATGCACTAGTTGTCTTCTCTTCCACATCTGTGCATTTAAATTTGATCCAACTACTAATTTTAGTAGCTTCACTTGCTCATGTTTCTGGTATCCGATCGATTGAAGATTTCAAATCTTCTAGAGCCACTAACACATCTAATTATATCTTTGTCCTGCAATCCAAAAGCTATCATCATTAAATGCATTCATTTCATTCTCTTTCAGTAGTTTCAAATCTTCTTGATCAGATTTGATCTAGTTCCTAATTGCCATTTTATATTCTCCTACAATCTATACATGACATGTCTACAAGTCCAACTTGGTCAATAGCCCTATCTGACTATCATGGAAACCTCAAATGCTTCTCCCTGGACATGTGACATTTTGTCACAACATCACAACTTGAAAACTTCTTACGTCACAAAGCCCTACAAAGATGCACTTTTCTTCATTCCTTATGGCTCTATGGGCCCTGACTGTTAGCCATTCGATTCTCATGTTCTTTTTTCCTTTTTGTTTTGCCAATCATCTTCCTTCAGATCAACAGCCCAAATTACCACATGATTGCACAATTAGCTAGAGTTTCTCACTCATCCTAACTCTGCAACCCCACCTGCATATATGGGACATGGACCCCACTAGAATCTAATTCCACTTGTGTGGACCAATGAACTTCTTGCATGTTCAAGGCTTTGTGACAAGTCAAATATGTGGGATTGGATCATATACCATGTAAGTTGTTTTATTGAATGATTGTATCTTGTCAAATAAAGAGCTCATAACATTGTGCAATTGCGTGATTAGTTGAAGTTTCTCATTGGGCTTAACCCTACAACTCCACCTTCAATTTTTGTGCATGGACCCTAACAAGAATGGCAGGACACACTTGGACCCTTCGAATATTATACAACACTTCATTGTTCAAACTTGTGATTACCTTCATTCCTTCTGGCTCTATGGGTCTCAGAACAACATGTATCAATTGGTCATAGAATCGTGACCCTGGCCTAATGAATTTACCTCTCCATGTGATGGTGTAATTTGAGTGACTTGTGGCAGTCTCTCGCCACTTTCCGGACTTAACATTCCATGGTTATCTCCAAGTTGCAAGGATGTAGCATAGAAACTTATATCACCATGCACAATTAGATCACATCATCGTCGCTCTCCATGATGGTTTTTCTTCACCATTGTGAACTTGTGCCAAACATCTTCTTTGATGGTTCATAGTTTGATCACAAGGTCACAACTGTCTCTGGTGGTTAACTCTAGTCGCTATGATATTGCACCTAGTGGTGCATGTCAACACTCTACTTGCACTGGGTCATCCATGTCATCAAACACATCACCTTGTCTTCTTAGACACCTCAACGCATGCATCAAGTTGGGTAGCAAAAGTATGTGAGTTATTTCTCACTTAACCTACATTCACCGATCAATATAAAAACTCAATACCACCACCATCTTGCCAATATGGGATAATTGGTTAAAACTATTGCATGCACATGTTTGTCTCGTGAATAGGTTTGCTTGTTTTGTCCACTTCTGTCAGCTTGATTTCCTTCACCTTTTTTTGCGACTCTTCTTTGTTGGACCCCGATTGCTTATTTGGACCTATTTTCTCAATGCCTTTGTTGGCATTATGTGAACCAGCATGAGCCTAATGTAAACTGGCATGAAGACATAATGATATTGTATGTTGTCATTGATGTCAATATGAGACATGGTAAGAACCGGCAGATGTGATAGGTGAAGAGAGAAGAACCGGCATATGTATGAACCGGTTTATATGCCAAAGTGAAGCAGCACATTTGTTCAAGGTGAACCGACATGTAGTGATGTGAACCGGCACATGGAAGCACTATATGGTTACCGGGTTGTAGGTAGCTTCCACTTCAGGGTTTCCGATTGGAGCAACTCAAGTGACTCAATCGGTAATCTTTGTGTGATGACTTAGCAGTATGATGGAGGATAGATCGTGTTGCCACATAAGCTCAATGCACGTGAAGGATCTTGCATGAAGAAGACTATTCCTATCCACCTCGGGAAAGTATGAAGTCTGTCAAACGGTGATAATGCATGATGGGTTATTAGCTGCCATGAAAACGGTGGATAATGGATGATGGAGAATGTCTCAAAATCGATTCAAGATTGTTGCATTTAATGCAGTATGATTCAACGGTTAGGATCGAACCATTTGAATTTCTTAGCCTAACAGGTTTAGGGTTTAGGGTTTTTGCTACCAACCTATATGTTTCTGATGCCCTCCTAAATGGCACAATAGTTAGTTTATGATCAAACAACACAAAACACACAAGACGTTAGAGTTAGTCAATCAAAAACTAAAACATGAAGGCATTCCAAAGGAGACACTAAAAACATGCTAATGAATCTAACTAAAGAAGTAAGACAATGAGATATCTCCAACTATCTCTTAACATGATATTAGCTCCTTTCTCCCTTGTTCCTCTCCTCTTCAAGTTCCAAAATAGTGTAGCTCTCAGCAGCTTTTTGCACTATGGATGCTTATGGAGGATTGAGATTTGTAGAATAGCTCCAAACATGAAATGAAAAGCTATTTTTAATGCTAAAATGATTGATTTTACCAAAAAGACAAGATTTAGTTATGCTATGCTAAATGCTCTCTAAAATGGCTATAGTCTAAATGCTTACAAGTTTTCAGGATCTGGATTATGAAGGAATGGGCTCTATTTATAGGAAAAATGGAGCAATGGATGGTTGAGATTGAGTAATCTCAACAAGGGTCAGGATTGAATGATTTCAAATCCATGTGAGGGCTTTCAACCCAATCCCAGGATGACAAGTGTCAATGTGAGATAGGTTAAGACGAGAGGGAATAAGCATTAAATGCCTGACATGACTTTGGGATTTTGAGTCAAGGTTGGTTGAATGAATAAACTCTTTATTTAAAGAATAAAGCTTTTATCCAATAGATAAACTCTTGTGCAAATGTGAAATGGATGAATATGGTCAAAACAATAAATGTTTGGGGAGACAAGATTGAAATAACCATAAATGGTTATGTAAGAGACATAAATGGTCATGTAAGAGCCATTAGTGGTCTTGGAAGACTTTGGGGGTTAATTTGTTGAACACACAAAGCATTAAATGCTTTTCAAAGACTTTGGAGTCTTTGAGAAGTGACTCCATTTTGCTTAGGAATGTGACAATAATTAGGGGATGGATTAGGCTAATTAGGAAGGGGTTAGAAGAATCTAGAAGGGGATTAGGTTTGCAAGTGGATTTGGTGGGTGAGGGAAAATAGGATTTTATTAAAATAAAAATTCATTTATTTCAATAAATGTGTGCAAGTTGCATTTGTAGGAAAATGCAAGTGGGGGGGGATAATGATTTAAATAAATGTTTTATTTAATTTATTTAAAAGAGGAATAGGGGGATTTAATTAAATAAATAGATTTTATTTAATTAATTGATTTGTATTTGGTTTAATGAATTAATTAAAATAAACTGAATAATTTATTTAATTAATAGAAGAATGTTTGGGGATAAATTAATTAAATATTAATTTAATTAACTGATGCCTAGTGGATTTTTAATCAAATAAATACGAAATATTCATTTAATTAAAATGGACAGATTTGTGTGACTACAGTTTCCTATAAGGTCGATGTTGGGCTTCTATCTGAGGTTGTTGGCAAAAGTTGTGAGTGTGTATCCAAGGGAAGTGATACGTGATTCTTGCAAGACCAAAGGAGAGAAGAGATATCTGCAAAGTGAATGTGCGGAAGGTGAAGAGGAGCCAAAATGGATCTGCATTAGCATTGAGTGATGTCAACAGATCATTGTAATACCTATTGATCTCTAGACACTTCAACAGTTGTAAAATCCCCTAACAGGGTAGCCTTAACTGGCTTGATTCAAAATCCCTTAAATCGGGTGGTCTTAACCGACTTGTTTCAAATACCTTAACCGGGTAACTCGAAGCTAATGAGTTCTAAGAAGCTATAGAATCTTAGGAGATCCTTTTAGCTATTGAGTTCTTAAAATCCTCTAACAAGGTGACCCTACCGGGTTTTAACCCTTAACCGAGTGATCCCTAACAGGATCGGTTCCTACCAGAACCTATTGTAATGTTCTTAACCGGACAAGGCTCCTAACAGAGCGGACTTCTAAAGAGTTCAAAAAGCAGCTTGTGGGTATTCATCCCCACCGTGGTTTTTCCCAGTTGGGTTTCCACGTGAAAAATATGTGTGTCATGTGAAATGCTTTTGTGTTGTGATGCTTTATTTTATCTATTATGCACATGAAGGTTCTATGTTTTATGCCTATCTATAAAACATATTGAACTCACTGTTGTGAAGATTTGATGGTTAAGTCTACTAGTTCATGCATGTGAATATTATGATAATTTGGTATTGAGCTAAGAGAGAGCTTATTGGGTGATCGGTTCATGACTGATTGAGCTATACTGGATGTTACCGGTTGCACTCTATTTTACCAGTATCTCTGTTTATCAGTCATTCAGAGTGTTTGTTGTCAAACTAGTTTTGGACTGTATTTGTGTTTGTATTGATTCACCCCCCCCTCTCAGTACCGGTTTGGTACTAGTGGTTCATCATTGAGTTATCAATTGGTATCAAAGGGCTCTAGGTCCTGTATGTTGTAAGCTTAACCGCTTGAGGAAAAGATCCTAGACAAATGATGAAGAGGGAAGGTCCAAAGTTCAACAAGGAAAACTTTGACATATGGAAAGATAGGATGAAGATATTCATCAAAAGCATGGGTGTTCAACACTGGAGTTATGTTGAAAATGTATATGTTGTTCCTACCGGTACTCTCACCGATGACCAAAAGAGAGAGATACAAGAAAATGGGCAAGTCATGGAAGCCCTCATCAGTAGTCTATCTGACATTGAGTTTATTGATGTTCAGGACAAGGCAAATCCCAAAGAAGTATGGGATGCTCTTGAAAATATCTATGGTGGTGATGAGCATGTAAAACAGGCTAAGGAAGAGAGCTTGAGAGGAAAGTTTGAAGACATGAGGATGGTTGAAGGAGAGACCATTTAGTAGTATGGAATAAGAATCAAAATAGTTGTTGGAGAAATAAAAAGTGCAGGTGGCAAAATAGAAGATTCCACTATGGTCAGTAAAGTCCTGAGATCCCTGTTGCCAGTCTATGCAATAAGGGTTGCTGCTATTCAGGAGTTGAGATAAATAGACAAGTCTAAGGCATCCTTGGACTCCATCATAGCCAAGTTGATAGCCTATGAGCTGAATAGTTTTGATGGTAGTGTTCAAAAGTCAGAATCAGCTTTTAAAGCTTCTGCTATACCATCCAGAAAAGGAAAAGAGGCTAGCACTAGTGGGGAACCTAGTCAAAATAGAGAAATGAAGGATGAAGAGTTTTTGATGGAATTTGAAGCTCTTCTAGCCAGGAGATTCCCAAAAGAAACTGGTAAATACAAAGGTAAGCTACCTTTGAAATGTTTCTCTTGCAACCGGATAGGACATATTGCTATGAATTGTCCTATTAGTGACAACAAGGACAAACCGGAAAGGTTCAAGAAATTCAAAGGAGGAAACCGGAGAAATTATTTTGTGGCAGTTGATGAAGGTGTCACAGATGAGGAGTCAGAAGGTGAAGAAAATGAAGACATTGTGTTTGTTGCTATAAAGGAAGATGTGGCAGACAAGAAGGCTCTTGTCTCCCAGTTTGAAAATTCCAATGAGTGGATCATTGACAGTGGCTGCTCTCACCATACGACTGGTGATCGGAGAAAGTTTCTATCATTAGAAGAGTATGATGGTGGTGTGGTTTGCTTTGGCAATGATGCACCATGCATGGTCAAAGGCAGAGGTTCCATCTCCTTGAATGGAAAGAGTAGTGCTAACAATGTTTATTGGGTTGATGGTCTCAGACACAACCTTCTAAGTGTTGCCCAGTTAAATGACAGTGGACTCACTCTACAATTCAAGAATGGAGTTTGTAGAATCAAAGGTGAAGATGGTAAATTGGTAGCCACCGGCATGCAGACTAAAGGTAACCTATTTCATCTAAATGCTAATATAAGTACATGTCTTATGGCTAAGCTTGATGATAGTTGGATATGGCATAGGAGATTCTGTCGTGAACTTTGACAACATTGTGAAGGCTAGTAAGATCAAGGTAGTTAGAGGGTTGCTGGTGCTGAGTGAATCGAATAATACCTTGTGTAGAGAATGTCAATTGGGGAAAATGTCTTCCTCAACCTTTAAAGGTAAATCTTTCACTGCTGACAACTTGCTTGATCTTGTGCATATTGGTTTATGTGGTCCTATGAAAACTAGAAGTGTACGGGGTGATAGGTACTTCATGATTCTCACTAATGACTGCTCAAGAATGATGTGGGTCACATTCTTGAAAGACAAGTCTAAAGCTTTTGGGAAATTCAAAGCATTCAGAGCATTAGTGGAGAAGGAAAGCGGTAAAAGGATCAAATGTCTCAGAACTGGTCAAGGAGGGGAATTCACTTCCAGTGAATTTAACAAGTATTGTGAAGAATTTGGCATCAAGAGACAGTTGTCTACCCCCCAAACTCCACAGCAGAATGGCCTAGCAGAGAGGAATAACTAGACTGTGGTTGAAGCAGCTAGAACTATGTTGATCCAAGGAAAGGTTACTCACACCTTTTGGAGAGAAGCAGTGAGCACTGCAGTTTACACTATGAACCGGGCACTCATCAAAAAGGGTAAGGAAAAAACTCCTTATGAGTATTGGACCGGTAAGACCCTTGTGGTAAACTACTTTAAGGTATTTGGTAGCAAATGTTACATCAAGAGGAGTGAACATCAGGGCAAATTTGAAGCTAAATGTGATGAAGGAATATTTATAGGATATTCCACCAAGAGTAAAGCCTTCAAGTGCTACAACAATAGGACTCAGAGAATTATGGAAAGCATCAATGTAAGAGTTGATGAATCCTCTGAGAAGATTGAGAAAAATGGCAGTGAGCAAGTTGTAAATGAACCGGTTGCAACCTCCTAGGAACCGGTTGTCAGTCAACTGAGTACAAGTAATAGTGTTCTTGAACCGGTGAATGTTGATACTGATGAAGATGAGGATGAAGAAGAAAAGCAAGAAGAACCAATTAAGACCATTCCTCAGTATGTCAAGTTGAATCATGATCCCAAGCAGATCATAGGTGATAATGATGCAGGAATTCTTACTAGAAGAAAGATCAAAGAAAACTTGTGTATGATCTCTGAATTTGAGCCTAAATCATTCAAAGAGGCTCATAATGATGAAGACTGGATCAAGGCAATGGAAGAAGAACTTGACCAGATAGAGAAAAATGGTACATGGTCCTTGGTACCTAGACCAGAGCATAAAAATGTCATTGGCACCAAATGGGTGTTCAGAAATAAGTTGAATGAGGATGGCATAGTGATTAGGAATAAAGCCAAACTGGTATGCAAAGGATATGCTCAAGAAGAAGGTGAAGACTATGGGGAAACCTTTGCTCCTATAGCCAGATTGGAAGGAGTTCATATGCTTCTTGCATATGCAGCTTTTAAGAGATTCAAGGTATATCAAATGGATGTAAAATCTGCATTCCTAAATGGTGTACTTGAAGAGGAGGTATATATTGAGCAACCAGATGGGTTTACCTTATCTGAAGACAGTGACATGGTATGTAGGCTACATAAAGCATTATATGGTCTAAAGAAAACACTTAGGGCATGGTATGAGCGCCTACATTCCCATCTTGTGAAGATTGGATTTGAGAGAACAAGTGAAGATAGCAATATCTACTTGAAGTCTGAAGAAGATCAGATCTTGATCTGTGAAGTTTTTGTTGATGACATTATCTTTGGAGGAGATGACAAGATGAGTCATGAGTTTGCTGATGAAATGAAGAAAGAGTTTGAGATGTCACTCATAGGGGAGATTAAGTTCTTCATTGGACTACAGATCCAGTAGATGAAAGATGGAATCTTCATCACTCAGTCCAAATATGTCAAAGAGGTGTTGAAGACTTTTGGCATGGAAGATAGCAAACTGGTTGGTACACCGATGGTGACCGGTTGCAAATTGACAAAGGAGGATGATTCCACACTGGTTGATGAGAAGGAATACCAGTCAATGATTGGTAAGTTGCATTATGTATTGCATAGTAGACCGGATATTGCACATGCAGTTGGCATCACTGCAAGGTTCTAGAAGAGTCCAAGAGAATCTCACTTGAGTGCAGTCAAGCGGATTCTTAGATATCTGAAGGGAACAGTTGACTATGGATTATGGTACCCATACAACAATAATTTCAATCTGAAAGTATTCACAGATGCTGATTGGGCCGGTAATGTGGATGACCGGAAGAGCACAACTGGTGGTGCATTCTTTCTCGGTGGTAGACTAGTCTCATGGATGAGTAAAAAGTAGAGTTGCATCTCTTAGTCTACAATGGAAGCGGAGTATGTTGTAGCTTTCATGAACTGCACTCAGACAATCTGGATGAAGCATGTACTGGAAGGCTTCAAGATCCCTGTATCTGAACCGGTAAGTATATTCTGTGATAACACAAGTGCTATCAATGTATCAAAGAATCCGGTTTTACATTCTAGAACCAAGCATTTTGAGCTTAATTACCATTTCTTAAGGGAAAAGGTTCAGAACAAAGAGATTGCACTAGAGCATGTGTCCAGTAAGGAGCAGTTAGCAGACATATTCACCAAGCCTCTCCCAAAGGCAACATTTGTGCATTTGAGAGGTGAGTTAGGGGCATTGCCCCTTCAGGAGGTGAACTAAAAGTGATTGTTCCACATCAGTCAAGTACTGAAAAGACAAATCTTTTGTTGATTGGTGTGTTTATGGATGCTACTCCTCAGGGGGAGAAGCATGATGAAACAGTGATGATTGTACCTCCACTTTGGCATTGTTGTCAAATGGGGAGAAGGAATGAGAGTGAAGCGAAAAGATATCTGCATCAAATGGGGAGAAGATGTGAAGTAGAGAAGATATCTTTTGTATATTGCCATCAATGCCAAAGGGGGAGATTGTTGGCATTATGTGAACCGACATGAGCCTTATGTAAACTGGCATGAAAACATAATGATATTGTATGTTGTCATTGATGTCAATATGAGACATGGTAAGAACCGGCACATGTGATAGGTGAAGAGGGGTGAACTCACAAAGTTGGTTCCCACTTTTTGGTACATCCTGATTTTTGCTGAAATCATACATTTTTTTTAAAATATAATGATTTAAGCTTTAAGAGGTCCCATTTGAAGTAATTAATTGAAGAGAGTTAAATCAAAGGCTCTTAGATCAAAATTTCTTGGATAGAACCTCTCTACTTCTAAATCATACTTGCAATGGAGTCTCCTTTGCATCTATCAAATGCTGATAAAAAACCAATTTTACATTAGCTTTTGGTGGGTCAAATTAATTCATTTAAAAGATTTTTTTTTAAAGTATTTAGCCCTTATTATAAGCTTTCCAAATAGCATAACTTTTAATATATTTAATTTCATTAATATATTTTTATTTTATTTCTTATGAATGTAGGTTTTTCACCGAACATGAACTTATTTGTTCAATGTATTGGGAAAAATAGTAAACTAATTCAAAAAAAATTTGAAAAATATCTATGCACTAGGTATTGGTGTTTTCTTTCTAACAAAAAAAAGAAAATTGAATTTTGATATATATAGAACAAGTTATGTGTTCAAATGTACACCTATATCCAAATTATAATTAGTCAAACTTCAAAAGTTAATAAAATAAAAAATATTCAACATATCACTATCAAACCAAGTGCATGCCCTGGGTATTGATGTTACAAACCAAAATTCAAAAGAATTAAGTTTTTATCATTTATAGAAAAAAAATTATGCATTTTGGGATACACATCACTCTTAAAAAATGTTGTTTGTTGTAAACAACTACTTTTTGAGGGAGATGGAAAAATCAATAAAATTTTATTCAAACAAATTTGCAAAAAATATATTTAGAATCTACAAACAAGATGTTAAAAATCACTAGTTTATATCATCTTCAAATTCTTAACGGTTTAAAAGTTATAGGTGTCAGAAAGTCAAGGTTTTTTTCAAAATATTCATCTAAGTGTCAAAGTTGGTCAAAAAGTGGGAACCAGTATTGTGAGTTCACCCAGAGAGAAGAACTGACATATGTATGAACTGGTTTATATGCCAAAGTGAAGCGGCACATTTGTTCAAGGTGAACCGGCATGTAGTGATGTGAATCGGCACATGGAAGCACTGTACGGTTACCGGGTTGTAGGTAGCTTCCACTTCAGGGTTTCCGGTTGGAGCAACTCAAGTGACTCAATCGGTAATCTTTGTGTGATGAGTTAGCAGTATGATGTAGGACAGATCGTGTTGCCACATAAGCTCTATGCGCGTGAAGGATCTTGCATGAAGAAGACTATTCCTATCCACCTCGGGAAAGTGCGAAGTCTGTCAAATGGTGATAATGCATGATGGGTTATCAGCCGCCATGAAAATGGTGGATAATGGAAAATGGAGAATGTCTTGAAATCAATTCAAGATTGTTGCATTTAATGCAGTATGATTCAACGGTCAGGATCGAACCGTTTGAATTGCTTAGCCTAACAGGTTTAGGGTTTAGGGTTTTTACCAACCTGTATGTTTCCTATAAGGTCGATGTTGGGCTTCTATCTGAGGTTGTTGGCAAAAGTTGTGAGTGTGTATCCAAGGGAAGTGATACGTGATTCTTGCAAGACCAAAGGAGAGAAGAGATATCTGCAAAGTGAATGTACGGAAGGTGAAGAGGAACCAAAATGGATCTGCATTAGCATTGAGTGCTGTCAACAGATCATTTTAATACCTATTGATCTCTAGACACTTAACAGTTGTAAAATCCTCTAACAGCATAGCCTCAGCTGGCTTGATTCAAATTCCCTTAAATCGGGTGGTCTTAACCGCTTGTTTCAAATCCCTTAACCGGGTAACTCGAAGCTAATGAGTTCTGAGAAGCTAGAGAAGCTTAGGAGATCCTTTCAGCTATTGAGTTCTTAAAATCCTCTAACAAGGTGACCCTACTGGGTTTTAACCCTTAACCGGGTGATCCCTAACAGGATCGGTTCCTACCAGAACCTATTGTAATGTTCTTAACTGGACAAGGCTCCTAACAGAGCAGACTTCTAAAGAGTTCAAAAAGCAGCTTGTTGGTATTCATCCCCACCATGGTTTTTCCTAGTTGGGTTTCCACGTGAAAAATATGTGTGTCATGTGAAATACTTTTGTCTTGTGATGCTTTATTTTATTTGTTATGCACATGAAGGTTCTATGTTTTATGCCTGTCTATAAAACATATTGAACTCACTGTTGTGAAGATTTGATGGTTAAGTCTACTAGTTCATGCATGTGAATATTATGATAATGTGGTATTGAGCTAAGAGAAAATCTTATTGGGTGACCGGTTCATGACTGATTGAGCTATACTGGATGTTACCGGTTGCACTCTGTTTTACTGGTATCTCTGTTTATCAGTCATTCGGAGTGTTTGTTGTCAAACTAGTTTTGGACTATATTTGTGTTTGTACTGATTCACCCCCCCCCCTCTCAGTACCGGTTTGGTACTAGTGGTTCATCATTGAGTTATCAGCCTTCTGATCCCTGTGACACTCAATTTTCTCAACATTGACATCAATGACAATCCAATGCCAACAAAGAAAAGAAAAATCCTAAACAAATTTTTTGTGTTAACTTTCTAACTTTTGCATGTCCTAGGCAAATCCCAAAGCAATCTCAAGGCAAATACCAAGGTTGTAAATTTTTTTCAGAGGTAACGGATATTGGATATATCTGCAGGTAATCGATAACCGATACCTTCAGATATCCGATTATTGTTAGTTTTTTTCTATAAATTTATAATATATAATAGATTATAATGTCTTATATAATTATGTATAATATATAACATATAATATTACTATTATGTATAATATTTATATTTATATATTACTATTACATATAATATAATATAATATAATTAATGATATTAATATATATTAATAAAGTTATACATATCCTGATATAACATTTTATATTAAATAAACTATGTTTCCCTAGATCTCATATATAATCTCCCATTTGGACACCCTTTCCCTCTACCTATAGGTCAACATCTCCTTCTATCCCTAACACCCTATACATTTATTTGTACCCAACTCTCTCCTCCTATGTATCATACCTCTCTCTCTCTCTCTCTCTCTCTCTCCTAACCCTTGCCAACCCTCTCTCCCTCTCCCCCCTTTTGCTCCCTATATCCCTTTCCCCTTCTCTCCCTATCTCTCCCTTTCCCCTTATGGTCTCCTCTATGCCCCCTCCCTTGCCCAACCTCCTCTCTCTCTCTCTCTCTCTCTCTCTCTCTCTCTCTCTCTCTCTCTCTCTCTCTCTCTCTCTCTATAGATCCATTTCCCCTTTCACTTCCTATCTCTCCCTTTCCCCTTTTGGATTCCTTTCTCCCTTCTCCCTTACCCAACCCCTCTTCCTCCCCCTTCTCTCTCTCACTCTTCCTATCCCCTTCACTCATTTTCCCACCCCCTCAAGCCCTCTCTCTCTCTCTCTCTCTCTCTCTCTCTCTCTCTCTCTCTCTCTCTCTCTCTCTCTCTCTCTCTCTCTCTCTTCCTATTCCCTTCTCTCCCTCTTCCTCTCTCTCTCCCTATCCTAAACAAGGTATTGGATATTGGTTATTATTCAATATCTGATACCTCTGAGAAAGAGAACCAATGAAACTGTTTGCGCACTTATGAAAAGATATCAAATATTGAATAATACGCGATATCTAATATGATCGAATATCAAATATTATCTTATATCTGATACTTGGTCCACATAAAAGATCATATATTATATAATATAGGATTAAAAATGTCGGATATCTTGTAATATGGGATACCACAGTTAACTACTATATATATATGTGTGTGTGTGTGTGTGTGTGTGTGTGTTGATAAACATTAAAGAGACATTCTAGATCATTTGCAATTGACCAATTTATAGCCAAACACAGTGCCATTAAAATCAAACCTTCATCAACAGGAATTAAATTTCAAATCTATCCATTATTATGAGTTATGGGAAACATATTGAATATCATATATTATATATTATATTGTTATATATGATATATTATATATTATATATTATATAATATATATCATATATTATATAATATATGATTAAATATATTAGATATCCAATAATATGGGATATTATAGTTAACTAATATGTATATATGTTAATAAACATTGAAGAGATTGTTGGCAACAATGCAACAAATTGAAACCTAGGGGTGAATCAATTTTCTCACAAACTCAGCACAATTCAAACTTAAATTCAGATATTATTATTTGTATTAAAAACATAAACCAACATCACATCAATAACACACATAATGCCAAGATTTTTGATGTGAGAAACTCGGTTAAGGGAAAAACCATAGTGGGAACCTATCCACAATGAGATAATACCATGTTAGGAGTAAATGTAAATATTACAATGGGGAATACACATGCATTTAGGCTCATTGCTCAAATACAAGAAGGGCCACAACCCTGAGGAAGGCTCACTTCCTTACAAAGATCGAACAACAATCTAGATTACATGAACTATGAAAATAACATCTCCCAATGCCTAATTACAGTTTCGGTTGAGTACAGATACTCAAACTCTACTCTATTCACTTCTTCACACTCTTGCACACTCTTTCGCACTTCTCCTCTGCTAGTGAATGATCAATTCAATGTTCACACATGTAGATACATCTGACAAATGAATATTATATATATTTATACAAATCATCAACCTATATTTCACAGTCAGCTAAACCCTCAATACAAATTACAAAATAATAACCTCACATGCTACAATAATAGATGCAAACCAAAACAATGTCAACTAAGAAATATTTTGAACCCAAATCAATAATGCAAATACGCAAAACCTCCAACAATTACATCTTGATCATCTATAACATGCTACAATCACCAATAATGTTGCATAACATGAAGAACACCGGCAGATCAAGAAAATGATCAATAATGGGCACAACGATCAATGCGGACCATCAACATGGATAAGACCTGATCTATAAACATCGACAAGCAATGTGATTTGTACCATAAATAACCACAACATCAACCCTTACTAGAATCTCCATCATCATTATACCTAACCTCAAGAACACACGCTGAATTGACTGTCAAACTGAAAGATTCACTTGTGAACTTCCAAATCATGAACCATCTGAATTGAGGACACATATGAACATCCCAAACACTCTACCAAATCCACACACCAAGATAAAGCAATTCTGGAGCATTATAGAGCACAAACCAGAATACCAACTAACACAAATAACTGAATATCAACCACAATACAGGACCTCTTAGCTCAATCAAATCATCATGTGGATCACTGAAGCTTTTGCTGAATCAACTAGAGATAAGTATCTCTAAATCCATAAAACCACAATAGCTCAACTGCAACACACTGACCAACTCCACTCATTTAATCAGACTGCAACAATGAAATACACAAAAGAATATGTTGACATCAATGACAACACATCATTCCACCAAACTTCTCAATAGTATCCAACATTCTCCCCATTTGGAATTGATGGAAACATATGAATGTGAAAAACAACCAATGAAAAGAAATAAATCAACAACCAAAAATCTCCCCCTAAGATTATGTACATACCTCAACATATCTCTCTTCTCCATAGTCTTTTTCACATGCTTCTCTCCCCCTTTGACATCAATGTGAAAAGGCACATACCAAGCATTATTTTCTCCCCTTTTGACACACATTCTAATAATTTTGAACGTCTAAAACACATACCGACTACTCCCCCTGAGTAGCAGCCTCACTCGTCAATCTAGATCACAAGATAGCTTTGTTAAGTCCACCAAACTGATGCAACTTCATGCATCTTAGTTCTCCTTATGAGGGGAAATTACCCCTAACTTCTCTCTGAGATACTCTAATGTATCTTTAGGCAAAGGCTTCATGAAGATATCTACAATTTGTTCCTTTGTAGATACATACTCCAATTTGACTTCCTTCTCATTTACCTTCTCTCTCAAGAAATAAAACTTGGTTGATATATGCTTAGTCTTAGAATGCAACACTAGATTCTTGGAAATGTTTATAGCACTTGAATTGTCACAATATATGACAATAGGCTTATCAAAAGTAATTATGATATACTTCAACATTTTCTTCATCCAAATCACATGAGTAAAATTGCTAGCAACAACAATGTATAGCATTCTGCTTCTTACTCATCCATGAAACCAATCTCTTACCCAAGAAAAATGCACCACCACTAGCACTCTTTATGTTATCAACATCACCTGCCCAATCAACATCAGTAAAAGAACTCAAAGTGAAATCATCATCTCTTGGATACCACAAACCAAAATTAACTATAAAATTCTTTTCATAGCAACAACATGAGATTCCTTAGGACCAGTTTGAAATCTAGCAACAAGACACACAACATCCATAATATCAAGTCTTGTTTGAGTCAAATACAACAAACCACCAATCATAGATTTGTATCTAGTCTCATTTGCTTTTGGAGAATCATCATCCTTTTTCAACTTACATCTGGTCACCAGAGGTGTAGCAACAGGCTTTGCATCATTCAAACCAAACTTCTTCAACAATTCCTTTACATACCTAGATTGATATATAAAGATACCTTTATCCAACTAAGTAATTCGTAATCCCAAAAAATAATTTCATCTCACCTATCATAGACATCTCAAACTCATTCTGCATATCATCAACAAACTTCTTGCACAAACCATCATTTCCACCCAAAATAATATCATCAAAAAAAACTTCAACAATTAAGATGTTATCATTATCAATCTTGAAGTATAGATTACTGTCAGCAGTACCTTTATTGAATTAAACCTTCATCAAATAGCTATCCAATCTAACATACCAAGCTCTTGGAGCTTGCTTCAATCCATACAATGATTTCTTCAACTTGCAAACCATATCTTTTTGATCTGTCAACTGAAAAATCATCTAGTTTCTCAATGTAGACTTCTTGTTCCAACTCACCATTAACAAAGGTTGACTTGACATCCGTCTAATACACTTTGAAATATTTGTAAGCAATATAAGCAATAAATAATATAATAGCTTCAATTCTAGCTACCATAGCAAAAGTCTCCTCAAAATCAATACCTTCCATCTGAGAATAACCCTTACAAACAAGTCTTGTTTTATTCCTAACAACTTTACCTTGCTCATTCAACTTATTCTAAAACACCCATCTAGTTCCAATTACATTCTTATCTTTCAGTCTGGGCACTAAATTCCATGTGTTATTCTTTTCAATCTAATTAAATTCTTCTTCCATAGCTTTAACTCAATTTTCATCTTTACATGCTTCATCAACATATTAAGGTTCAATCTTAGAAATCAAGCAATACTCTTCAGTAAGTCTTCTCCTAGTCATCACACCTTTATTATTATCACCTATAATCTAATTTTTTGAATGATTTAACCTTACATACCTGGAAGTCTTGGGATTTTCATGATTTCCATCCTCTTGAATTCCTTCTTCTGTACTTGGTTCTCCTTCATTTTTTCGGGCTTTTCTAGATCAATCTGAACTTGATTTTGGGTATGCCCTTTCTTTCCTTTATCTGCACTAGCAATATGATCATCTGAATTATATCTGAAGTATCTGGGATAATACTCATTTCCTTCATCCATTTTCACATTAGCACTTTCAACTATCTTATTAAATCTCTTATTATAACACCGGTAGGCCTTACTCTTAGTAGAATAAGAAAGAAAGATTCCTTGATCACATCTAGCATCAAAATTCCCTAGATCTTCATCTCTTCTGATATAGCATTTACTACGAATTTTTTTGAAATATCTAATTGTAGGAGCATGACCAAACTATAACTCACAAGGAGTCTTAGGAGTCTTATCGATATCACCTTTAATATGTGCCTGGTTGAGAGTGTATGCAACAATACTTACATCTTCTCTCCAATAGATATGCATAACATTTCCTTCAATCATCATAGTTCTAGTAGCTTCCTGAACTGTCCTATTCTTCCTTTCCACAATACCATTCTGTTGAGGCATCTACAGAGCAGATAACTGTCTCTTCACAAAAAGAATTGAACTCACCTGAAGTAAATTTACCACCTCTGTCAAATCTTAGACACTTCGGCTTCTATCCAGTTTCAGTCTCAACCATATCTTTGAAAATCTTGAACTTCTCCAATGCTTTAGACTTCTCCCTAAAGAAGGTAACCCACATCATCCTTGAATAGTCATCAATCAACAACATGAAATACATGTCACCCTGCAAGCTTATCACTCTAGAGGGACTACACAAATCAGTATGCACAAGATTCAATATTCCATTATAAGTATACTATTTTCTTTTGAAAGAAACTCTTGTCGGCTTCCCTAATTGACATTCCTTGCATACCAAGCTAGAAGGCTTTATAATCTTAGGCAGATCTCTTACAGCTTGAGTGGAACTTATCTTAACCATGTAGTCAAAATTTACATGACACATCCTTCTATGCCATAACCAACTCTCATCAACCTGATAAATCAAACAACTTTTACCACTAGCATTCAAGTGAAATATATTACCTTTAGTCTTTTTACTTGATGCAATTTCAGTTTTGGAGCTACTCAAGATCTTACATCTACCATCCTTGAATTGCAAATCATATCCCTTATCAACCATCTATCCAACACTCAAAAGATTATTCTTTAGACCCTCAACATACAAGAAATCATCAGTGTTATGCTTACCATCAAGAGAAATAACACTCTACCATGTATTATACCAGTTTTGTCATCACCAAATATTACTACACCACCATCATAATTTTCCATACTCACAAACTTACTCTTATCACCTATCATATGATGAGATCAACCATTGTCAATAAGCCATTCATCTTTCTCTTCAATAGTGCAGGTAGTAGAATCAACAGTCATTGGATCATCTTCCTTGATAACAATGAACACCCACTCATCTCTTAAATATCCTTTATCAGACTCATCATCTATCACACCTTCCTTAGAAAAAAAAAGCACTTCTGATATTTAGATTTATAAGGCTCAAATGGTTTCTTAGAAACTCTTTCTAGACACCTTTGAGGCAAAATGTCTTATCTTATTGCATGAAAACATTTAAGAGGAAACTTTCCTTCATACTTACTAGCACCTTTAGGCAATCTTCTAGCAATCAGGGCTTCAAGATCTCTTTCATCTTCTTCAAGCTCTCTCATCTCCTTCTCATATCTAGATATTCTTGTTGAACTTTCTCTCGAATCATATTTCTACTTCCCATATACAGTAGCTTTGAATGTAGATCCATATTTAGGAGGGGCTTCACCAAACTCACTCAACTCAAAAGCAACAAGTTTACTGATAAGCATATCTCTAGTCACATATGTCATAGTCTAGATCTCTTCAATACTAGCAGCCTTGTGCTTGTAAGTAGGAGGAAAGGATCTTGGCACATTAGTAACAATCTAAGATTCTTCCAAAACTCTATCGGCACATATGATGTTCAACATAGGCTCATTCACTTTTTGCATAAAGGAGGTAATGTTCTCATCTTCGCCCATCTTCAACATTTCATACTTTTCCTTCAAGCTCTGTAGCTTAGCAACTTTTACATGGCTATCACCTTCATACAAAGTATCTAGATTCTTCCATATCTCATGAGAATTTTGCAAATCCATGACATTAGTAATCTTAGAATCAAACAAGGCACTCAACAATGCTTCATTATCTCTACTATTGAATTCAGCTTCCTTTATCTCATCTAGAGTGGTAGGACCCTTCTGAGAAGCATTATACACATTCTTAGTAATCTTCCAATAGTCTTCACTGATGCATCTCAAATGACATTCCATTTGGTTCTTCTAGAGACTATAATTCATTCCATCAAACCTTGGACTATCATTCTTAAAAGCAAAGGTTTCCATCCTGGATCTCCTTAAGTGGTCAAGCTTCTTCCAAAGGATCTAGCTTTGATACTAATTGTTGGCAATAATACAACAAACTAAGAAGGGGGGTGAATCAATTTGCTCACAAACTCGACACAATTCAAATTTAAATTCAGATCTGATTATTTGCAACATAAACCTACATCACATCAATAACATATATAACACCAAGATTTTTGACATGGAAAACCCAGTTAAGGGAAAAAACACAGTGGAAACCTACCCACGATGAGATAATACTCTGTTAGGAGTAAATGTAAATATTACAATAGGGAATGCACATGCATCCAGGCGCACTGCCTAGAGCTCATTGCGCAAATACAAGAAGGACTACAACCCCGAGGAAGGCTCATTGCCTTACAAAAATTGGACAACAATCTGGATTACATGAACTGTGAAAATAACATCTCCCAATGCCTAATTACAATTCCAGTTAAGCACAGATACTCAAACTCTACCCTTTTCACTTCTTCAACTCTTTCCCACTCTTTCACACTTCTCCTCTACTACTAAAATATTAATTTAATTTTCACACATGTAGATACATCTCACAAATGAATATTACATATATTTATACAAATCGTCAACCTATATTTCAAGGTTAGCTAAACCCTGAATACAAATTACAAAATAATAACCTCACATGCTACAACAATACATGCAGACCAAAACAATATCAGCTAAGGCATATTCTGGACCCAGATTAATACCGCAAATAGACAACACCTCCAACAATTACACCTTGATCATCCACAACAAGATACAATCACTAAGAATGTCCCATAACACGAAGAACACCACCGGATCAAGAAAATGATCAATAATGTGGACCATGAACACGAATAGGACCCAATCTAGAATCATCCACAAGTAATGTGAATTGCACTAGAAACAACTACAACATCACCACTTACTAGAATCTCCATCATCATTATATTGAACCTCAAGAACATACGTTGAACTGACTGTCAAAGTGAAAGATTCACTTGCGGACTTCCAAACCACGAATCATTTGAATTGAGGACACATATGAATGTCCCAAACACTCTGCCAAATCCACACACCAGGATAATGCAATTCCAAAGAAATGTGGAGAACAAACCAAAATACCAAATAACATGAACAACTGAATATCAACCACAATACCAGACCTCATAGCTTGATCAAATCATCATGTAGATCATTGAACCTTCTGTTGAATCAACTAGAGATAAGTATCTCTAAATCCATTAAACCGCAATGTATCAAATGCAGCACACTAACCAAATCAACTCATTTAATCAGATTGCAACATTGAAATACACAAAATAATATGTTGGCATCAATGACAACACCATTCCAGGAAACTTCTCAATAGTATCCAATAGAGACATGTCAGATCATTCATAGTTGACTAGTTTACAACCAAACATAGCACCGTTAAAAACAAACTTTTGTTGGTAGGAGTTAAGTTTAAAATCTAGCCATTATTGTGAGTGATGGGAAACATATTAAATAATATTAATTTCTTGACCTTGTGTATTGATGAGATAACTTTCTTCATGACTATGACAAAATAAATCATTGTTGACTGCAATCTATTTTCTTCACACAAGTGTATATTAATATATTATATAAAATATAATATATAATATATTATATAAAATATAATATATAATATATTATTAATATATTATACATATTATATATTATATATTATTAATATATTATACATATTATATATTATATATTATATATTATATATTATATATTATGTAATATAATATATTATTAATATATTATACATATTATATATTATATATTATATATTATATTTTCTATAATATAATATATGATTAAAAATATGGAATGTCAAATATTTTTTGATATCCATTATGCTTTGGCTTTTTCCATGGCTACATGTATTGACATCCAAGCCAACCAAAAAGTCAACACAAATTTTTCACATTTTTGGGCAAATGGAAAATCCATTTTTTTTGTATCGCCACCTTTTGGGTCCTCACGATCTTGCACATACCCTAAGGATCTTTTATCATGTAGCATCATAAATTATAACCGTGCATCATTTACACCACCTTTTGTGTGCTTACTTTAGAGTGATCCATTTTAGCTCTAACCTAGGTCCATTCCTTGCCTTTTACCTTAAAACTAATGTCATCTTTCTACGTGATTATCATAACCCTAACATCAGGTTATGTGCTCTTAATTTCCCACTTGTTTGTCCTATTTTTGGTGGATAAGGGTACTTGGGGCACCCATATTTGGATAGGGTCACCCAAGGCATCCTTGTCCTCCTTAAAAATGACCTATTTTATATACAACTGTGCACTTCCCCTTCTCAATGATTTTGGATCTTGGTGTGTCAATTTGTGTTGGCATTCTACACTCTTATGAGAATAGATGATGTTGGCATTGATGGCAACCATCTAGAAACCAATTGGAAAGTCACCGGCAATTGGTTTCTACATGCCCGACATCACAAACTTCATACACCGGCACCGGCAGACACTTCACCGACATTCAAATTACATCGGAAACAATGCATACTGACACTCCAGCCGACATGGGATAAAGTTTTGTTTATATGAATTGTTTTGTAATGAAATTATCTTTTTTAGAGCCAACATGGTATATTGTAAAAGACTCATATATGTATGAGATCTTATAAGTCATTTTATAATAGGAATTGTAATGGGAATGAATAGGTGGATTTTGTATAAGGTGATATAGTTGACATCGAAGGTTTTGGTTATTGACTAAGCTTAAATCGGTTCTGAACCTGGCATGAGAGATGTTGTTTTGAGCAATATATTGTATTGGATTTGATAATCCACTTTTGTAGTTAGTGTGACTCTTTATTGAGTAGTGAGCTCTAGGTTGTTGGCCTCCCTGCATTTGCAAGCCCCTCATTGTAAGT
This sequence comes from Cryptomeria japonica, assembly GCF_030272615.1. NCBI lineage: Eukaryota > Viridiplantae > Streptophyta > Pinopsida > Cupressales > Cupressaceae > Cryptomeria > Cryptomeria japonica. The sequence continues at coordinate 705,533,367 of NC_081407.1, forward strand.
AGTATTTATTCATTGGCCAGCGAGTAAATATTGTGGGTCACATATCCCACCGAGGTTTTTCCCACACCGGGTTTCCTCATTAAATATCTTCTGTTATGGTGTGTTTCTATGTTGTCTCTATTATTTCTGTTTATTGCAATAATTCTTATTTACCGATACACTATTTTGGGATGCAAAGTTATAAATAAGTTTAATTATTCTACCAACCGGTTAGACACTGATTCACCCCCCCCCCCTCTCAGTGTCTTTGGGACTGTCATTGAATCTAACAATTGGTATCAGAGCCTAGTCCTCTATTTTCAAAAGCCTAATAGCTTGAGGAATATTCTGACACTGGTATAGATGGAGAACTTAAGAAAATAGTTGGAAGGAGCTCTTGAAGATTTTGATGCAGAAAAATTGAAGAATATCAAACTTGAAGATGATCTGGGGATTGCATAGGAATTCACTAAAGGACTTCAGGAGAAATTTGTTATAGCACAAAATAAAAGAAAAGAACTTCATGAGAAGATGCAGAATGATGATGATGAAAACGAGACTCTTAGAGACATTGCAAATAAGTTGAGACAAGAAAATAGTAATATGAAGAATGAAATGCAAGATATGACTATGAGGTTATGTAAATATATTGAAGATACAAAGAAGAATGAAGAAGACTTAACTAGGAGACTTAATGATGTTGGAAATAAAAATCTGAGACTTGGTCATGAAAATGATATGCTAAAGACATATCTGATTCACATGCAACAAGATAAAGTTGACCTTGTGAGACAAGTTGGAATTCTAGAAAATGAGTTGGCTACTGCAAATAAACACAAAGACAAATTCAAGAAAAGTTTAGAAGAACTTGATGACATGCTTAAAAGACAGAAACCTGATGGAGATACTAATGGACTTGGATTTGAACATGGAGAAAGTTTTGGTACTGCAAACAATCAAGATCAGAACAAACTGGTAAGACAACCTAATGCTTATAAATTTAATGGAAAATGTTTTAATTGCAACAAGTATGGTCACAAAGAAAATCAATGTAGATTCAGAAATAATCAGAATACAAACTCACCCACCAGTCAATGTTCCAAATGCAACAAAGTTGGTCATAATTCAGAAAATTGCAGAATGAATGTGAAATGCTATGTTTGTGGAAGATTTGGGTATTTATATAATCAATGCAGATCACAAACAGCACAAGGATATGGAAAGGTTATTCAGAGGAATAATGTAACTTGTTATGCATGCAACAAGATTGGACATATTGCTAAATTCTATAGAAACAAGAATGCACCGACGAACAACAAAGGCTCTATTTTGAAGGGAAAAGAAAAGGTAGATGAAGTAAAGAAAGAATTTTCAAAACAATGGATTAAAAAGAGCGATAAGAGAACAGATGAAACTATCTCTTCACCGGTAGAACATAGTAATCCTCCACTGGCAGGAGATTCTTCATCTAACTAAGGAATAATCCTTAGGGGGTATTGCAGCAAGTTGAAGATCATGCATTCTACCCTCGGTTGATGGTGAGAAGATACATTTCTTCCTTACCGACCGATGTGTTAAGTTTTCACTTAACCGATGAGCATTTAATGTAGTTTTAAAGAAATTTTTGGCTATAACGCATCGGGAAACCCTCATTTCAAACTCATCGAGCATTCAAATGATCAGAGAGTGCAAAATTAAGCAAAGACATTCTAAGGAAAAGCTGCGAAGTGATTTTCAAGCATTCAAAATTTTGATTTAGAGGTATTTATCTTTGAAATGGCTTCCTCATCTTCTGTTCCAGAGTTTATTTCAAACCCTACCATTGTGGAAAATGTTAAACGCCCTAGACTCGTATTCAAGATAATCCCTGAGATTGCAAAACAAGATGATTCTATAGGAGATTTTTCAAAAATTCCTAAGGGTGTAGCATTTGTAGAAGACCCTAGAATTTACATACATTGCAACATACAAAACCTAGGGACTGAGGAGTTGAATAAAATGTTTAATGAGGTCATTTCTGATGAAAATGGAGTAATCATACCCAAACATAAGGTTGTGGAAAATTTAGGTTTTGTAGAGATTCTGAACATTCCCAAGTTTCCTAAGGAAGTTGTTAGACTTGTATTGAGAAAAGTCCATGGAGAATTCATGTGGTTAGAATCATTTTACAAGATAACTAGGGAAGCAATTAAGGCAGTCACTGGTTTACCTTCAACTGGTAGTAGGCCTAATAAAACCAAGAAGATACCTAACAGAGGATTTATGGATTTAACCAGAGCAATATTTGATAATAGGTCACTTAGAGTGAATGATGTTAAGGACATAAATGTAAGATATGTGAGTATGGTACTAGGTTACAAAGCTACTCATGCAAATAGACTAAATTATGTTTCTAGCCTAGTATTCACAATGCATATGAGATGGTAAATAAAAATGTTAAGATTGATGTGTGGGAATGGCTTAAAGATGAATTAATTGACAACCTAAAGAATATTAAGGGAGATAAGAAAGGTACTTTCCATTTTGGAAACCTTCTAGTATGCCTAATGTTATACTTTACCAAGGAGATACCTGACATAGGTCACAAGGATTTTGGCTATGACATTCCGGTAGGAAAATAGATACAAGATGCTTTCACCGGTATGGGCACTGACAGTGTTAAGACTATTTCAAAACATTCCAATCTAAGATGAGAGCAAGAGAGAGACTACCACAAAGCATAGTTGATAAATATGACAAGAAATATGCTTTGTTATTAAGAGAGATGAAACTTGGATGGAAGCAGCAAGTCCTAGAACTATTTGGGTTATGGAGATGGGTTATGAGGTAGATCTACATGTTTTGGAAACATATGCCAAAGCTCTACTTGATGCACCAAGGGATTCGTCTAAGAAATTCTTTGGAAATGCAGAAACTATTGAAAGTAATGTATCTATGCAGAAGAGGACTAAAAGAAGAGAAAAAATTATCAGAGATGCCTCCAGTAAGGTAAAGGAAATCAAATAAAATGTCATGAACATCAGTGGTATATTGACAAGTGAACTTGAAGGACTACAACCTAAAGCACATGTTTCACCAGCTATAACATCTTCCAACACTGATAGTGGTAAGGTTGTTGAGTTTAAAAGAGTAGAAAGGAAGAGAAAACCCTCACCAGTACCCTCTCCTTCACCTAAGAAAAATAGGACACTAAGGAAGAAACAACAGGCAATTAGGGAACCAAAGAACAAGCTTACACCTAAGAAGAAACAGACACCAGTTACCCCCACATTAGATGATTTACGGAATGAGATAAAAGAGGAAGGAAATTTGTCTAATGTAAGAAAATGGTAGAACACTTCAAATGATACTGACAGGAACACCATTGAGGAAAGCATTGTTCTACACTTGGATATATACAAGAAAGTTTTGATAAAAGTAATTGATGAGTTGCCAAATGATCTATACATAAGATTAGAAGAAAAAAGGCTATCTGTGATGGAATTGGATAAGAAATTAAAAGTTGAAGCACTCTTGGTTGTTCATCTCGTAAACTCCAAGGAAGAAATAGATGAACTTATTTTTTAAGCTAACTGGTCTGTATTTGTTAGTGGACACTCGCAAGTAAGCCTGATGGCTGGAAGGATAAAAGAGTGTGTAGATGAGACTGCAGATAAATAGGATATATTCTTTGTAGAGAAGGAAAAGAAAGAGGAAAAGAGCAGACCTAAAAAGACATTCAAAGTATATCAAAAAGACAAGGACAAGGGTAAAGCCAAAGTTGGTGGTATTCCAAACATAAAGGTTACAAATAATCTTCCATCGCCTCCTTTGGATACACCACTGGTACACTCAAAAGATCCACCGGTTATTGATACTAAAGGTATAACATGTGACAATACTAACCCTGAGTCTGAGATACTCTTTACAATGAATATGGATACTTAGGAGGTAAACATTGTTGTGTACAAGGAAACTTCAGAGGTTAAGACAGATAATATTGATAATAGTAAGATTTCAGAGAAACTGGCACAAGTTGTTGACTCTCAGGAAAATGAGATACCGAATCAAATAGAGCAACTGACATAGACTGAAAAACCTATAGAGGACAAAGGTACTAGCACAAGGTCATCAGAATCTGAGAAACCAACAGTAGAACTTTCAGAGAAACAAACTAAGGCAGAGGTTCATGTTGAGACTGAAAAAATGGCAGTTATGGAGACACTGAAACAATCTAAGAAATCATTAAAGGTTGAGGTGCAAACACAAACAGATCCACCGGAGGAAAATAAAAGCAAAATGGATACATCTGATGGAAGTAAAGAGGATATACTGAAGGTGATTGGTCAGACATCTGTTGAGATGAAATCTACAACTGAACCTCGTACATCTACAGGTGAATTCAGACCTACCAATATCACAGAGGTACTTTTGGATTCTATAAAGAGGATAACTGATTGCAATGCATTGTCTTTTAAGGCAATTGACAACACTTTACCTATTCTAAAGATGATTGCACCTACATGTCAGATAGATCACATTAAGGATTCTTTAGGTAAATTGGACACATTGTCCAAATTCATTTCTGATAATGTTATAACTATAGACAAGGTAAATGAGGATATCATAAAGGAGAGAGTTGAAAAAGATAAAAACACATTCTTTGAAATTACCATACAGAAATGTACCGATCATGTGGATACACTTTCATCAGTACTCAATTCTATAATTTTGGAGTATAAGGAGCTATATAGGGAAGCATGTAAACCTCACTCTTTGACTAAGGACATTGATAAGGAGATCAAGAAGACACAAAAATAAATTGATGACATTGCGGATAATATTATAGGTTCATCTAGACTTATATCAATTTTTGAGCAGGAAATGGCAGTTTTTGAGGAAAAGTTAGAAAAACTTGAGAAAGAGAAGGCAAGGATAAGGTCTAATGCTCGGGAACTAAAAGACAAACTTGGTCCGAGGATGGATAATCTAATTACTCAGAGAACTAGATTGTTTAAGGCAGCAGTACAAGGAGAACGATCACCGGAGCAACAAATGCACTATCACAACGATATGATCCAGCAAACTGAGGCAACTTTAGATGAAAGCAACAAGTTTATGCAGAGTTTGAATATGATTTTGGTGGACAACTTTTAGATTGTACTCTTTTGATTATTTATGACATCCTTTGTCATTGATGTCAAAGGGGGAGTAGTGGAGAGAAAAATGTGCATGTATAAAGGAGATCATTTTCTCAGGGGGAGCACATCTTTTTTTGGATTTCAGCAATGGGATAACAGTTTTGATTTTTCTCATGAGTGTTGTCATCAATACCAAAGGGGGAGATTGTTGGCATTCTACACTCTTATGAGAATAGTTGATGTTGTCATTGATGGCAACCATCTAGCAACCAACTGGCAAGTCACAGGCAATTGGTTTCTACATGCTTGACATCACAAACTTCATACATCGGTAGACACCAGCACCGACAAGCATTTCACCGACATTTAGATTACATCGGCAACAATGCATACTGACACTCCAGTGGATATGGGATAAAGTTTTGTTTATATGAATTGTTTTGTAATGAAATTATCTTTTGTAAAGCCGACATGGTATATTATAAAAGACTCATATATGTATGAGATCTTATAAGTCATTTTATAATAGGAATTGTAATAGGAATGGATAGGCGAATTTTGTATAAGGTGATATAGTTGATAGTGAAGGTTTTGGTTATTGACTAAGCTTAAACTAGTTCTGAACCTGGCATGAGAGATGTTGTTTTGAGTAGTACATTATATTGGATTTGATAATCCACTTTTGTAGTCAGTGTGACTCTTTATTGACTAGTGAGCTCTAGGTTGTTGGCCTTCCTGCATGTGCAGGCCTCTCATTGTAAGTAGTATTTATTCATTGGCCAATGAGTAAATATTGTGGGTCACAAATCCCACCGAGGTTTTTTCCACACCGGGTTTCCTTGTTAAATATCTTGTGTTATGGTGTGTTTCTATGTTGTCTCTATTATTTTTGTTTATTGCAATAATTCTTATTTACCGGTACAGTGTTTTGGGATGCAAAATTATAAATAAGTTTAATTATTCTGCCAACCTGTTAGACACTGATTCACCCCCCCTCTCAGTGTCTTTGGGACTGTCATTGAATCTAACAATTTGACCATTGGAGTTTAACCTAATTGGTAACTTACCTTGGGAACCGTATATAAGAGAATCCTTTCAATTCATTTTCACATCACATCATCCATACTCTACCATTTCAAATTCATCCACAAACAACATCAAGCATCTTTGAGAAATCAAGACAATATTTTATCCCACCATATCCTTCCAACATTTTCAAGCATCATGGAGTAGTAAAATTTTAATCTTTATTCAAACATGTATTTGTGATTGAGTCTTTTATACTTCATCATGTTATTGTATCAACACTTGTGATTACTTTCAAAGAGCATTGCATTATCAATGATTATCAATTACAGTAAATAAGAAGTATAGAATTCAACATATTCTTTAGTATTTCCATATACAATTTCAATTCAATTCAAGGGTTAATAAAAAACTCTGGATTTGAGTAATGAAAACCCCTATCAATAACAACATTTGCCCTCTTTTTTTGTGCAGGTGATAGATACAAAATCTACAAACAAAGATTTTAGTAGAGGAGATGATGATGATCACATCTGACTTTTGTAGGAGAAAAAAGTGTAGGATAGGGTCACCCCACACCACCTTGTCCAATGAATTTTTGAAAACTTTTAGGAGAATATTTTGAGTGACATTGTGATTCTAGAAGTTTCCTATTTGTCTACATTTGATAGCTAGAGGACCGGGTCACCCCAAGCTACCTTGTCTTGTACTTTTGGGCCAAATTTTCAAACATGGGCTCCTCTCTATACCCTTACCTCAGATTTAGCTTAGTGCTTGCATACCACATATGTAACTCACTTGTTATGCTACTTTACACAAATTTTACATCATTTACCCTAGATATAGCTTTCAAATTCTATTCCCTTAAGCACCTTCAACTCTAACATGTTGGTGTTTTCACACAACCTAGAAACCCAATTTGCATACACAAGAGAGAAGTAGCTTGTAGATGTTATTCCACCAAATGAGAAAATGTATTGAGGTGAGTACAAATGTACAACAACCTTTCTTATAAAGGCAAAGATGGGATGAGAGAACCACTAAGATGTGAGAGTAGGTAGAGGGTAGGTATAATTACTCAATAAACTAGCTACAACTATCAATGCACTTAAGAAATGATAAACGTAGTTGGTTACCTAAGTTGTGCTTAAGTAAACATAAATAGGTAAACAACTATTTATTCCAACACCCCCCTTAAGTGAAACTTAGGGAGTATAACTTGCAATATGAGATGCATTATGGGTCTCAACCACATAATCATATTAGGTACCCACATATAACTACAATGTAATGGAACACAAACTCTCAAATCAAAGAAAAAGAAAAAAAAATCAGTACGATAAAACTCCTCTCAAAAAGATAGAACATGAAGGACTAAGAAGATTCTAAAGTAATGCCCCAAAACAAGAAAATGAAGAAAAACATTGAAGCATTATAATATAAATAATTATTAAAAGAAGACCAATATGGTTTTGTAACCAAAGAACCTCCTCTAAAACAAGATGATGATCAAGGTCAAGAAGACAAAAATATTTATGAGTGCCCCAAATGACACTACTCAACCAATGATCAGATGGCAACAATATCTATAACATATGTCCATCAAAAATACAAATGGTAGATAAATATTCATGAGTGACCCTAATGATACTACTAAACTAATGAAGTTGCATGAGTGATCTCATCATCACTACTCAACTAATTCATGTTGAAAATACAGGTGCAATAGTCTAAATAACCACGACCAACTAAGGAAGGTTTCATCTACAAAATAGGAATGCAAGTGTGTCTCAACTCACTTGAAGTGAAACTAAGGAAGAGAGACATGACAAATCAACTAAAACTATGTCACCAATAAATGCATGAAGGAGAAGATATAACATCCGAAGTGATCAAAAGTGTACTTGCAACTGAAAAAAGGGTGTGCACCAAAACTATACACACACATGAGGGAGGATCTTGAGATTTCATTGTTGTCATGGAGGGATGCTCCCATGACAAAGTTCTGATTTACAAACAAAAAAGGAACTACACAACCCCACATGGCACTTTATAATACAATGAGAGTGTAGAAAATATGGCACAACATTTGTGTAAATTCCCCGAAAATACATATACAAGATATGGTAGTTATCTCAATGTGTCTACAAAAGAAAGTGCTTACAAAAGATGCTCAAATGATCGATAAGAACAAAAAATTTATATATACATATGATGTAGCCAAAATGAAGCCAAACCACACAACCAAAAAATTTCCAAATGCCAAAATAACCAGGCAATTAAGTAGAGTGTCAAAACACAAAATCATGAATTAATTGCACCTAGGGAAAATATAGAAAATATGTATAGATAAAATGGAAGTGCCCTAAATGACCTTTTGAACACCACAAGAATCACGAGAAATGGAGAAATGGATCAAAAGATATGAGCTTGGGAGCCCAAAACATACCTACAACTTTGATAGGATACAAAGTGCACCAACAACAAAATCTAAAAAGATGACTAGTGCCACAAGAAAATGCACAAAACCCACCAAAACCACATTTCTGATGATACCTCAATTGCCAAAAATGGACAACAAATTCCCAAGATATGAAAACCGCCAATTAGAGCCCAAAGGTGGAATAAATGGTTCACCTCTCAATTAGGACCTGAGGGCAAGGGTGTGGTCACCATGTGACCATCAACTCAAGATCTTTAAAAAAATGCCCCTTATGATAACAAAGCCACCAAAAAATTGAAGCAACTAGATGAGGTGTCGAGGGTCAATGGCAGATCCTTGCACCACCTCAATCTGATATCGTCCATATCTAACATTAACAATAAACTCCATATACAAAATAAATATAAATCCATCATTAGCACCATTTAATTCTCAATGCACATGGCTCAAGCCTAGGAAACCAGCAAAATCCACGAGCCATCAAATACTTCAAATATGATCTTAACCATGTGCCACATACATAGTTTTATGCAAGACCTCAAGACACCTCCAAAGTGGGCACACAACATGTCCATAGAAAAAAAAAAGAGTGCTTTAGGATACAAAGAACAAAATTAGAGTGGAAGGCTCGATGTGGGATAAATTCCCAATCATGATGCTCATGCCCTTGCCTCAACACGGGCCCACCATGAGCACTTCTCACAGTGAAATACAAGCCCTAATTTGATGCAAATGAAATATTTGGACAACTTTTATAAATGTTGAGGTCTTGGAAAATGGAAATGGCCAATGAGGAGAGATTATGTAAAAAAGAGCATGAATAGTAGAAGCCCGTGCACGAAGAGACTCAAAAACTACAAATTACTCAACACAAAGATTTTTTACTAGCACGATGCCACCTTCACCAAACTTCCATGATAAAATTGCACCAACCAACTGGTAAATAAAACTCAATTTGATTTAAATGCCCCACAAGAATAAGCTGTTTTAATGTGTTCTATAATGAAAAAATGGGCCTACAAATTTGATGATCTCTCCAATGGGGAAGCAACATTGAAGAGTAAGATTGAACTATGCTCTTTTCATAAAGATACTTTAGAGGAAGGGGGGAAAGGTAAATATGTTTGTACATCAATCACTCTAGATCCTTCCTATTCTCTTAGACTTTATCTTAATAACCAACATATCTGAAGGCAATGAAGTTATGCATTTTATTCATTACCTATCTCCTAATATAACATTGAGAAAAGACAAAACCTTAGATGATAGCCCGATTCTCCCTCCCAACCTAAAAAAGTTGACATGAATAATGATGATATAAATTAGATTCTTTGTATTGAGGATGTTCCTTCCTCATCTATTCATCCCTTTGGCCTTTCAACATGTCCTTACACAAGAAAAAGAGTCCTTACGTAACAAATTTCAAAGAAGTCCATAAATTTAAATTCCTTCTCATTCACAATTGAAAAAATCTTATGAGGTTGGCTATGATATCACTTCAAAACAAGGCTATAACGGACAAGGACTTGGAAAAATAGAACAAAGAATTAAGGTCCTTGTAGATCCTCCCTCACAATGCACTAGAGAAGGTGTAGGATTACCTCCTCCTTCCTTATCAATCCTTTTACCATAAGAAGAAAATTATTCGCATCCTTTACATTTCCCTCTACCTCAAGGGACAAGACCTATCCATGTTGACAATCAAGAAAAACTAGCCACAAGAATCTTTTAGAGACTGTTAAATGTGATAAAAATATTAAATTTCCTTATATAAACTTTAAACATAGTATTAAATAAGGTAATAGTAACATATATTACCTTTATTATTGTACTCATTCTCATTCTCTTACTAATTATAAATTTTTTAAATAATTTGTACATGATTTATGTGATAGGGCTCATATCCATATCATACCAGATCTCATGTTTTTTCTCGATCCAAATTTGAAGGTAGTGCACTAACACTCCAGTTGCCCTATTATGTTGCTCCTCACTATGTGATATTAGTAGCTTACCTTATTAGGGGATCTTTGTCATTTGTGATGGTATAAATTCATGTGCAATCATACTTGGATAGCAACATAATAGTCTTTCTTACCTTATCTCCTTACTTGGGGGGCAAGAATAATATTTTAATTCTCCCTATTTTTCAAAGATTGCCCTTTTCTTGGTTGGGTTGCATCTTTCATAACCTTATGTCCTTTCTTGCATAGAGTGGTCCTCCATGCGAACACATATATGTCCCTTAGTGGACATGTTATTTTTTTGCAGTGGTGCCTCCTTTTATTAATAATCACTCCTTAGTGAATATGTGCAATCCTTCACTAAGAATCCACTTTTTCCTAACAATAGGGAAGGTGTCTATTCTTGGTCTTCTTCTCCTTTAAAATATGATATCCTTATTAAATATATCCTCTAATTTTGGAGGTATATATCTTTGGGTGAATATCTCTTCCTCTATGCATCCTCAAAATGATTGATTTACACTTGCTGCAAGATATCTCTTTTGCAACTATCTTTTCATTCCTCATAAGAGTTATGCCTCTTTGGCTTGGAGATATGTACATTGTTTCTTAAAGGATATCTCCATGATGATGAAGGTGTTTATACTTCTCTCTTTCTACCGCGATACATCAACATAGGGTTATATTGACATCTTAAGAGGGGAAATAATGTTGGATATTGTTGAGAAGTTTGCTAGAATAATGTGTTCTCATTGATGTCAACATATTCCTCTATGTGTTCCAGTGTTGCAGTTAGATTAAATGAATTAGTTTGGCCAATTTGTTGCAAATGAGTTATTGTAGATTAAAGGGTTTTGAGATAAGTATCTCTAGTTGATTCAACTATAGTTTCAGAGGTTCACATGGAGATTTGATCGAGTTATGAGATCCAGTATTGCAGTTGGTTTTTTTTATTGTTCGGTGTTGATCAGTGTTCTAGATTTTGCTCCACATTGCTTCATGTTGCAATATCTTAGTTTTCAAATTTGGAAGAGTGTTTGGGATGTTCTAGTGTGTCCTCAATTCAGATGGTTCATGATTTAGAGGTCCACAAGTGATTCTTTTAGTTTGACAGTCAGTTCAATGAGTGTTCTTGAAGTTTAGTATAATAATGATGAAGATTCTAGTAAGTAGTGATGTTGAGGTTGTTGTTGTGGTAATTAATGATGCTAATTCTTATGGATGTTTTTAGATCGTGTCCTATCCATGTTGATGGTCCGCATTGCTTGTTGTGCGTGTTATTGATGATCTCTCTTGATCTAGTGGTGTTCTTCATGTTCTTGGTCAACATGATGATTGTAGCATGTTGCGGATGTTCATGACATGATTGTTGAAGGTATTGCGTGTTTGACGTGATTGATTTAGGTCCATACTATGTCCTAGCTAACATTTTTTTGGTCTGCATGTTATATTGTAGTGTGTGTGGTTATATTCTTGTAATTTGTGATGTGTGTTGAGCCAAAATTGAAATATAGGTTGATGATTTGTATAAATATATGTAATAGTCATATGAGAGTTGTATTTATGAGTGTATCTGAATGTGTGTGATCGGATAAGTGTGCGAACAAATGTTTTGATCTTTTAGAAGTGTGAAGAAGTGTGGCAGAGTAGATCAGATTGTGTGCTTAACTGAAACTATAACCAAGCATGAGGAGATGTTATTTTATCAGTTCATGATCTTCCCGATGTAATCCGAATATTTATGTAAGACATTAAGTCTTCCCAAGGGTTGTAGCCCTCTTTGTTATGTGTATTGAGAAGTGAGCTCTAGGCAATGTGCTTGAATGCATGTGCATTCCCCATTATAATATTTCATATACTTTTAACAGGGTATCATCATATTGTGGGTAGGTTCCCACTGTGGTTTTTTCCTTAACTAGGTTTTCCATGTCAAAAATCTTGGTGTTATGTGTGTTATTGATGTGGTGTTGATTTGTTCTTTCACTGCTAATTATCAGATCTGAAATTGTGTTTGAGTTGAATAATGTTTGTGAGAAAACTGATTCACCCTGCCCCTCTTAGTTTGTTGCCTTGTTTCCAACAATTGGTATCAGAGCTTGACCCTCTGAAAGAAGCTTGACCACTTGAGGTGATTCAGGATGGAAACCTATGCTTACAAGAAGGATGGTCCGAGATTTCATGGAACAAATTACACTCTTTGGAAGAACTAGATAGAGTGTCACTTGAGATGCATTGGTGAAGATTATTGGAAGATTACTAAGAATGTGTATAATGTTCCTCTAAATGGTCCTACAACTCTGGATGAGATAAAAGGAATATGAATTCCATATTAGAGCTAAGGAAACATTGTTTGGAGCCTTGATTGATTCTGAAATGACTAATGTGATGGATTTGCAGACTACTCATGGGATTTGGAAGAAGTTGGAAACTTTGTATGAAGGTGATAGCCATGTGAAATTTGCTAAGTTGCAGAGGCTGAAGGGAAAGTATGAATTGTTGAAGATAGGTGAATATGAGAATATTACCTCCTTTATCCAGAAAGTGAATTAGCTTATGTTGAATATCAGATGTATTAGTGGAGTGTTGGAAGAATCAAAGATTGTAGCTAAAGTGTTGAGATCCTTGCCTCCCGCTTAAAAACACAAAGCTGCTACTATTGAGGAGATCTGGATGATGACAAATGTGACTAGAGACATGCTGATTGGAAAGCTTGATGCCTTTGAGTTGAGAGAATTTGGTGAATCTCTTCGTGAGACAAAATTTGCATTCAAAGCTACTATTTCTAGGAAGTAGAAATATGATCTAGGAGAAATTTCTACAAGGGTGCCCAAATATGAGAAGGAGATGAGAGAACTTGAGGAAGAAGAAAGAGAACTTGAGGAAGAAGAAAGAGAACTTGAGGAGCTTGAAAACCTGATTGCTATAAGATTGCCAAAAGGAGCCGATAAGTATGAAGGAAAATTGTCTCTTAAATATTTTTCATGCAATAAGATAGGACATTTTACTTCAAGGTGTCCGGAAAGAGTTCCTAAGTCCAAGCAATACAATCCTAAATATTAGAATAAATGTTATTATGTTGTTCACGAAGGTGTGACAAATGACGAATCTGATAAGGGAAATTGAGGAGATGAATGTGTATTTATTACTATCAAGGAAGATGATCTGGTGCCTACTGATTCTACTAGCTGCATTAATGAGGAGAAAGCTTTGACTGCTAAAGTTGAAGAGAAAGATGAATGGGTTATTGATAGTGGATTCTCTCATCATATGATAGGTGATAAGAGTAATTTTGTGACTATGAAAAAGTATGATGGTGGTGTAGTAAGATTTGGAGATGACAAAGTTGGTATAATCCATGGTAGAGGTTCCATTTCTCTTGATGGTAAGCATAATATTGATGATCTCTTGTATGTATAAAGTCTATAACATAATATTTTGAGTGTTGGATAGATGGTTGATAAGGGATATGATTTGCAATTCAAAAATGACAAGTGTAAAATCTTGAGTAGTTGGTTATGGTATAGAAGGATGTGTCATGTGAATTTTGATTGCATGATTAAGATAAGTTCTACTCATGAGAGATCTTCCTAAGTTGGTAAAGACTACTAATCTGGTCTGCAAGGAATGTCAATTAGGGAAGCAAACAAGAGTTACTTTTAAAATAAAACAAAATTGTTCTAATGGATTATTGGATCTTGTGCATACTGATTTATGTGGTCCTTCTAGAGTGAGAATCTTGCAGGGAGATAGGTATTTCATGTTGTTGATTGATGACTATTTAAGGATGATGTGGGTTACTTTCTTAAGGGAGAAGTCTGAAGCCTTGGAGAAGTTCAAGGTTTTAAAAGCCATGGTTGAGAATGAGACTGGACTAAAGCTGAAGTGTCTAAGATTTGACAGAGGTTGTGAATTCACTTCTGGTAAGTTAAATTCTTTTTGTGAAGAGAAAGGAGTGAAGAGACAATTATCTGCTCCGCAGACCCCTCAATGGAATGGTGTTGTGGAGAGAAAGAATAGAATAATTCAAGAAGTTGCTAGAACCATGATGTTGGAAGGAAATGTTCCACATATCTATTAGAGAGAATTTGTGAGTACTGTTGTATACACTTTTAACTGGGTACATATCAAAGGTGATACCAGTAAGGCTCCTTATGATTTATGGTTTGGTTATGTTCCTACAGTTAGATATTTCAGATTTTTTTGTAGTAAATGCTATATCAGAAGATATGAAGATCAAAGGAAGTTTGATGCTAGATGTGATGAAGGAATATTTCTTAGTTATCCTACTAAGAGAAAGGCCTAATGGTGTTATAATAGGATATTGAGAAAGATAATTGAGAGTGATAATGTAATGGTTGATGAAAGTAATGTGAGACAAATAAGATATTGTGGATATGATTTTGATGATCAGGATGTCAGTTCAGATAAAGGAAAGAAAGTGCAAACCCATAATCAAATTCAGATTGTTCCGGAAAAGCTTGAGAATGAAGGAGAAGGTACAAGTGCTAGTGCATAAGAAAGAGCTCAAGAGTCTGAAAATCAAGAAAATCCTAAGACTCTCAGGTATGTCAGGTTGAATCATTCATATAATTAGATTATAGGAGATAAGAATAAAGGTGTGATGACTAGAAAAAGAATTGTTGAAGAATATTGTTTGATTTCTAAGATTGAACCTAAAGATGTTAGTGAAGCATGCAAAGCTGAAAATTGGGTTAAAGCGATGGAAGAAGAATTGAACCAGATTGAAAAGAATAATACATGGATTCTTGTTCCCATACCTAAGGACAAGAATGTGATTGGAAATAAATTGGTGTTCCAGAATAAAGTGGATGAAAAAGGTGAAGTTAGGAATAAATAAATACTTGTGTGTAAGGGATATTCTCAAATGGAAGGAATTGATTTTGAGGAGACTTTTTCTCCTGTGGCAAGAATTGAAGCTGTTAGATTATTTCTTGCTTATGTTGTTTACAAAGATTTCAAAGTTTATCATATAGATGTCAAGTCAATCTTTCTTAATGGAGAGTTGGAAGAGGAAGTTTATATTGAGCAACCAGATGGATTTCAGTTGATACATTAGGGAGATATGGTTTGCAGATTGAAGAAAGCACTATATGGATTGAAGCAAGCCCCAAAAGATTGGTATGCCAGATTGGATAAGTAATTGATGAATCTTGAATTCAATAAAGTTACTACTCATAGTAATTTGTACTTCAAGATTGATAATGATAACATCTTAATTGTTCAAGTTTTTGTTGCTGACATTATTTCTGGTGGAGATGATGGATTGTGTAAGAAGTTTGTTGATGACATGCAGAATGAGTTTGAGATGTCTATGATTGGTGAGATGAAATTCTTTTTGGGATTGCAAATTACTTAGTTGGATAAAGACATTTCTATATCTAAGTCCAAGTATGTGAAGGAATTATTGAAGAAGTTTGATTTAGATGATTCAAAGCTAGATGGTACCCCTATGGTGACCGGACGTAAGTTGAAAAAGGATGATGATTCTACGAAAGAAAATTCGACTAGATACAGATCTATGATTGGTGGATTGTTATATTTGACTCAAACTAGACCAAATATTATGAATGTTGTGTGTCTTGTTTCTAGATTTCAAGTTTTTCCTAAGGAATCTCATGTTAGTGTTGTAAAAAGAATTTTTAGATATTTGAAAGGGATAGTTGATTTTGTTTTGTGGTATCCTAAAGATGATGATTTTACTTTGAGTGCTTTTACTTATGTTGATTGGGCAGGTGATGTTGATGACCGGATGAGTACTAGTGGTGGTGGATTTTTCTTAGGTAAGAAGTTGTTTTCATGGATGAGTAAGAATCATAATGTTAATTCTTTATCTACTGCAGAAGTTGAATACATTGTTGTTGCTAGCAATTGTACTCAGGTGATGTGGATGAAGAAGATGTTGAAGGATATTAGAGTTGTTTATGATGAACCTACTACTATATACTATGATAATTCAAGTGCTATCAACATTTCTAATAATTTGGGGTTGCATTCTAAGACTAAGCATATATCAATCAAGTTTCATTTCTTGAGAGAGAAGGTGAATGAGAAGGATGTCAGATTGGAGTATGTATCTAAAAAGGAATAGATTGCAGATATCTTCACTAAGCATTTGCCTAAAGATACTTTTGAGTATCTCAGATAGAAGCTACAGGTGATTGCCCCTCCTGATGAGAACTAAGATGCATTGAGTTGCATCAGTCTAGTGAACTTCACAGAGATATCTTGTGATCCGAATTGCTGAGTGAAGATGCTACTCGGGGGGGAGTAGTCAATATTGTGTTTCAATATGTTTAGATTTGTGATTTAGTTCTAAAGGGGGAGAGAATCATGATTTGCATATGTGCCTTTTGCACTGATGTCAAAGGTGGAGAGAATCATTTGAAAAACTACCACATTCATGGGGGAGATTGTTGAGAGTTATGTGGAGATTGTTGGCAATTGAATTCTTTCTTTGCATTGATTATTTTTCACATTCATATGTTGCCATCAATGCCAAAGGGGGAGATTGTTGGATATTGTTGAGAAGTTTGCTAGAATAATGTGTTGTCATTGATGTCAACATATTCCTTTGTGTGTTCCAGTGTTGTAGTCAGATTAAATGAGCTGGTTTGGCCAGTGTATTGCAGATGAGTTGTTGCAGATTAAAGGGTTTCGAGATAATTATCTTTAGTTAATTCAACTATAGTTTCAGAAGTTTGCATGAAGATTTGATCGAGCTATGAGATCTGGTATTGTGGTTGGTTTTTCTATTGTTCAATGTTGATCAATGTTCTGGATTTTTCTCCATATTGCTCTGTATTGCAATATCTTGGTTTGCAGATTTGGTATAGTGTTTGGGACATTCTAGTGTGTCCTTAATTCAGATGGTTCATGATTTAGAGGTCTGCAAGTGAATCTTTCAATTTGATAGTCAATTCAGTGAGTGTTCTTGAAGTTCAGTATAATGATGATGAAGATTCTAGTAAGTGGCGATGTTGTGGTAGTTGCTATGGTAATTCATAATGCTTGTGGATATTTCTAGATCATTTTCTATCCATGTTGATGGTCCACATTGATAGTTGTGCGTGTTATTGATGATTTCTCTTGATCTGGTGATGTTCTTCATGTTCTTGGATGACATGATGATTGTAGTGTGTTGTGGATATTCATGGCATGATTGTTGAAGGTACTGTGTGTTTGAGGCAATTTATTTAGGTTCATACTATGTCCTAGCTGACATTGTTTTGGTCTGCATGTTATATTGTAGTGTGTGTGGTTATATTCTTGTAATTTGTGATGTGTGTTGAGATGACCTTAAAATATAGGTTGATAATTTGTATAAATATATGTAATAGTCATATGAGAGGTATATCTACAAGTGTATTTGAATGTGTGTGATTGGAAAAGTGTGTGAACAATTTTTTGATGTTTCAAAAGTGTGAAGACGTGTGGCAGAGCAGATCAGATTGTGTGCAAGAACTAACTAAAACTATAACCAGGCATGAGGAGATGTTATTTTATCAGTTCATGATCTTCCAAAAGTAATCCAAATGTTTATGTAAGAAAGTGAGTCTTCCCAAGGGTTGTAGCTCTCTTTGTTATGTATTTTGAGTAGTGAGCTCTAGGCAGTGTGCCTGAATGCATGTGCATTCCCCATTGTAATATTTCATATACTTCTAACAGGATATCATCATATTATGGGTAGGTTCCTATTGACGTGGTCACAATATTTCCCACCGTGATTTTTCCCTTAACCAGGTTTTCCATGTCTAAAATCTTGGTGTTATGTGTGTTATTGATGTGGTGTTGATTTGTGCTTTCATTGTTAATTATCAGATCTGAAATTAGTTTGAGTTGAATAAATTTTGTGAGAAAACTGATTCTCCCTCCCCTCTCAGTTTGATTACTTGTTGTCAATACATAGATCATGACCTCCTTGTAGCTTATGTTCAATTCAAGTTGCAGATTTCCTTGCATACAATGTTTTCCTTGGTTATCCTTTTCAAATTCAAGTTGTGGATTTCATTACATACAATGCTTTGCTTGGTTATCCTTTTCAAACTCAAGTTGTGGATTTCCTTGCATACAATGCTTTGATTGTTTATCCTTCAAGTTGCGGATTTCCTTTCATATAATTCTTCTCTTGGTTATCCTTTTCAAATTCAAGTTATAGATTTCCTTGAATACAATGGCTTTCTTGGTTATCCTTTTCAAATTCAAATTGTATACTTCCTTGCATATAATGCTTTACCTCATTATCCTTTTCAAATTCAAGTTGTGAATTTATTTTCATACAATGCATTACTTGGTTATCCTTCAATTTGTGGATTTCCTTGCATACAATTCTTTGCTTGGTTATCCTTTTAAATTCAAGTGGTAGATTTCCTTGTATACAATAATTTTCTTTGTTGTTCTTTTCAAATTTATGTTGTATATCTCTTTGCAAACAATGTTTTGTCTGGTTATCCTTTGTACCATTTTACAAGATGAGTGAAACTAGCATATCACAATTTACTAGACTATTTGGACTCTTCCTTTCCACATGGATCACACAACATAACACAACTTGTTGTCCTATGAGAATTTGTGCTTCCATGGATCACCTAGCATAAGACATCTTGCTAGCCCATGAAATCTATGTTCTCTTCCTCTCTCTTCCATGGATCACGTAGCATAACACAATTTGCTAGCATGTGGAATATATGTTTCCTTTTCCCTTCCCCTTGAACCCATAAGCATAACATACTTTGTTAGTTGTTGGATCATGGTTCATCACTTGATGCATGCTCTTTCTCTTTCCATGTGACCAATTGTGCTCTTGTAATAACATTATAAGAATGGTATTAGCAGTTTAGATAGTTTGACTATCGAGGTCCCTTCAACTAGTTGATTTGGAGCTTTGTTTTTACTAGTAACAACATTTTTTACTTTTGATGCCTTTTTGTGTGCCTCTTGCTTTGACATTTATTTGTCTTTTTCTTTGTTTTATCTTGTGTTTCCTTGCATATGATTGTATGAGTTAAGATCCTAAGATTGGGGGCTTGTTTCCTTGAACTTTGTGATGTCTTATCTCTTTGTTATCTTGCTCTCAAATTGCTCATATTCCTCTCTCTCTCTCTCTCTCTCTCTCTCTCTCTATGTGTGTGTGTGTGTGTGTGTGTGTGTGTGTGTGTGTGTGTGTGCGTGTGCATGCTTGTGTGTGTGTGTGTGTGTGTTATTTTTCCATGAATATGCATATAGGCTCATACTCTAGCTAAAGTGGCTAGGATAAATGAAGCAAAGTAAATTATATCCTTGCACAATCTACACCACCTTTTGTGGCCCTAATTTAGTTTGTCCCATTTTATCTCTCATCTAGGTCCATTTTTTACCTTTTTACCTGAAAAAATGATGTCATCTTTCTACATGGTAATTTGACCCCTGGCATCGAGTTGTGTGCTCTTTATTTCCCACTTGTTTGTCTTATTTTTTGTGCACAAGTGCACTTTGACTTTCATTGTCTATATAGGGGTTCCTAGGGCTTCCTCGTCCTCATTAAACAAGACCTATTTTAAATATATCACTACACTTCCTCTTCCTGGTGATCTCAAATCTCGGTGTCTCAACTTGACCATTGGAGGTTGGCCCGATTGTAAATTAACTTGGGAACCATATATAAGAGAATCCTTTAAATTTATTTTCCCATCACATCATCCATAGTCATCTATTCCAAATCCATCCACTTGAAACATCAAGCATCTTCAAACATTCAATGCAACGTTTTATCCCACCATATCCTTCCAACATTTTCAAGAATCATGAAGTGGTAAACTACATAAATCTTTATGCAAGCATGTGTTTATGATTGAGTCTCTTATATTTTATCATTTTATTGCATCAACACTTGTGATTACATTCAAAGAGCATTGTATCATCAACCATTATCAATTGTAGTAAATCTGAGGTATATCATTCCACATTTTCTTTAGTTTTTTCGTTTATGATTTCAATTCAATTCAAGTGTTAATTCAAAACCTGGGGTTCAACTTAGGAAAACTCTATCAACAACATCTTTTCCCCTTTTTTTGTGTGTAAGAAAAAAATCAACAAGATACAAATGAATATTCTGATAGAGGAAATTATGATGATTAGATCAAAAAGTTAAGGACAGGGTCACCTCAGAATACCTTATCCGATGAATTTTAGATGCACATTCAAGAGAAGATTCCAAGTGGCATTCATATTTTCAAATATTTTTGTTTGTCTAAATTGGATAGCTAGGGTAGGGTCACCCCAACCCACCTTTTCCTATACTTTCGAGCAAGAGTTTTACACATTGGTTCCTCTTTGTGCCCTTACCTCGGATCTAGTTTTGTATCTACATACTGCATTTGTAGCTCATTGTCTATGTTATTTTACACCTTTGCATAATTTATTCTAGATGTAGCATTAAATTTCATTTCCCTTAACACCTTCAACTCAAGTAAAGAGAGTGTAAAGTATAAGAAACATTTTGTTCCACTTGGGGTTGAATCTATTTATTTTACTCCCTCTTTCATGTTTGGTGATCCTTCTGAAAATAAGTAGATTCATATCTAGCTTTAAGGATCCATATTTCACCACTAAAAATCTCTATTCTATAACTTTAAACCTTTCCCAATCATGAAATTACTATCATTGTTATCTATCAAGTCATCCATGAACAACCCTTCATTGTCTAGCCATAAAGTTGTAGCTACAACTTTACCAATCTTCTTATAACGTTCGATGAGGCATGACCTTTCCTTTCCTCTTTCTAGTAGGAACATGACACTATTTTCTGATTTCTATGACCCCCACTAAATCCTCCTCATCAAGACAATTCTTGATAGGTTCCTCCACCCAATTGTATAGGGAATTCTCATGGGATGTTTCATTATCCCTAGATAAGTTTTATTCTCCATTCTACCTAAAGTAGAAATTCTAGGAGTCAAATGCATCATATGATTAATAATAAACAAAATAAGCCCATCATGGAGGATGGGTACATTAGGTTCTTCTTATGCTCAAAAGAAGAAGGGAAGAAACAAGGTAAAATGATAAAGAAACTTGAACTTTATCTTTAAAC
This sequence comes from Cryptomeria japonica, assembly GCF_030272615.1. Lineage (NCBI taxonomy): Eukaryota > Viridiplantae > Streptophyta > Pinopsida > Cupressales > Cupressaceae > Cryptomeria > Cryptomeria japonica. The sequence continues at coordinate 705,554,988 of NC_081407.1, forward strand.
TAGATTATTAGGTAAAATAGTATCCATACAAGTTCTTAAATAATCCTTATATAGACTATCATACCTCATCACCAACTCTACAATCACCACCCAACTAAGTTTAAGAGCTTTCTCATCACATTATATGAATGAAACTTAAGAATATTCTTTCTTTTGTTCCCCTTGAAGAAGATTTGTAAAGCATTTTTGTCACAAAAGTTTGCACTCTTGTTTGAGCTATTACCTCAGACAACTTTATCAAACATGGAAACAACCTCCAAGTGTGAGACCTTACCTTGTGAGGTTGAATCTCTAGAGAAAGATGGCTTCCTCTCTAATTAGGGTGAAGTGTTGAACCAACCCAACACTTTTAGATTATAATTCTAAATATATTCTAATGACTTAAAGAGGAAAAGAGCAGAAAGAATCTAGAAAATAAGGGAGATGATGCACCAAGATTAGAATGTGTTTCTTCTTGCCTATGACTACATAGTAAACCAATGCAAATCTCCAAAGACATAATTAGTCCCCAAAAGAATATATGAAGGTTAGAACTCAACGAAATACTAAAAGTAAAGAAGAAAATTCACATTGCAACATCTAAGAGCATGATTAACATAGCATGCAATCTGGAAATAGAGAAAAATGCATGCAAATAAGAAGTTAAGATGCTTTACATAGAGTATTTACACTAGCACAAGGTAAAAAATGATTTTGTTAAAATAGGGAAAGGAAAAAGTTACAGATATAGAGAAGCATGAGTTTCTATAAGAGGAAAAAAGGAATAACCCTTACTATGTTATAATATTGCCTTATAGTTCAGGTATAACTTTGATTTACAATGAGTTCAAAACCCTAACTTTATTAGGGGCTAGGTGCAAAGATGGCGACCATTAGATGAATCAGATCAAAGATATGATCTTGTGTATATATCTAATCTTCTAGAAGCTAAGAAGAACTGAGAAGGCTATTGTTATAGTCGATGAATTCTTAGGATTTCGGGGTAACCCTATCATTGTGATGGAGTTTGAATGTTCTTTGATAGGACAAAAAGTCCCCTACAAACCATAAATAGGCATGGGAGGTCATTTTTTATGTTTGTAGAGCCTAGACTTGAATAATGGAACTATCCTAAAGCATTTAACTAGAGAAAAGAGTTATTAGGGTCCATGGGCATTCAATTTTGACCCTCTATCTACAACCACCACCATGACCATTGAAATTTGAATGGTGGCTCGTGAGAATTGAATTTTCATTATTGATTCTCAAGTTGGCATGGGAATGAATGATTGAGATGCATTGGAGGGGCCTTGTAATGGAAGATTAAGTTGTAGTCGTCAATCAAATCCTTGTTACAAATGGTTGGCTCAGCTCATATGAAATATCCTTCATAATTCCCATGTGGGCCCACCATTGCAACATAAGTGCCACATAAGATGTCCCTTAGATTCTTGAAAAGAATCGCTTCGCATTTCCATGACACTCAGTTGAGACCCACCACATGGCCTATGGTGGGGTAGGGGAAATGACATTCTATCAGACTATCATCCAATGGCCATAAGCCTCATGACATCATCATTATTGTGGGGGTGCAGAGGGCAAGAGATGAGGCACAAGGACTTAATCTCGTGTCCCTCTAGGGAAATAAGGAGACAAAGGCTTAGCCATGTGGTGACGCATGGTAAGTATAATTTAAGCATTTGATAAGCAAGTAATGAGGGGTCAGTCATCTAGCCAATAAAGTGTCCTTCAACTGGTGGAGTTAAGTGAATGTGACCAATTGAACATGTCAATACAAAATTATAATGCAGGCTAAGAAAAGGCCAAGGCAAGGCTTAGGGTTTAGGGTTTTATTATTAGGCTTAAGACTTAGCCATTTAAATAGGGTCTTAGCCCATTTTTGACGCCTTAGATGGATTGTGAAGGATGGGCCTAAGGGTGACATGAAATGTTAACATTTTTAGAAAATTTATGGGATGTTTTCTTGATAAACATATGATCAATTACCTATGTGTCCATCAGGCCAGAGTCAAGACTGCAACATTGAGAACTTCCTTCCTCCTCTATCAAAATTTTTGCAACTTGAATCAAAATATCAAGATTTTTCTATTTCTAATAAGGAAACAACATGTGCTCATGCACTTCTTGAAAAACAACAAAAACTAACTATTATCTACATGATCTTAGGCCCCCTTTAGAAGCAAGGCTTAAGATAGATTTTATTTACTAGAATGGGAAGCAGTTCATCATCATGCCTAGATAATTGAAATGAATTGGCCTCTTTGTAGCTAGTGATTACATATGGACCACTCCATATGGAATCAAACTTGGAGTGTCTACCTAGCTTAGCTCTATCTGTGTCCCACTTGAGGACAAGGTCTCCCTCTTTTAAGATCTTATTTATAGCCTCTCATCAAAACTCTTATTTACTTGGATTTGATGTGTCTTAGGTGTCTGCATAACTTGATTCATGACTTCTTCAATCTCCAATAGCTAAGCCAATCTAACTATCATAGAATCATTTTCCATTAGCTCTAACTGATGTGTGTAAAGGGGAAACTTTGATTTGGCAATTTGCAACATGGGAGGATAAATCACCAAATCAATTTTCTCTTTGGGAGAGAAATTCCTTTACATTCAAAAGAGGAGAGAAATTCACTAGATTCAGTCAGAAATCAGATAAAGACTGAATACTAAGTGGATTGATTTATTATGATGTGTTTTTCCCTCTTTTTTAAGTTGAAATGTTGATTTAGGGTAAAGTGTTGAAATTATGGACAAAAGTGAGAAAATAATGAGCTACAGGTTCAAGATTTTTTTGTGCACTTGGATATGAGCAATATAAGTTGATTCAGATCTGCCCTGTGAAAATGCCTCGAAAAAGCAGGGACCGTGACATAGCAAAATAGTCCTCCGAATTTTCTGCACACCAAAAAGGGTTGTTCTGTCTCCGTGTCTAAAGCTTATTATGAGAAGTATAGATATTCACATGTTTCATGCACACATAAAGAAAGGTAAATAGGTTAGGAAGAGGGGCTTGCCTAAGTCAAACCCTAGTTTGAAATCAACCTTGAATTAAGTATTGCAAATACTTGAAATAAACGATGGAAAGGTATACCTCAGATCTGCAATGAGTGATGATGATGTTTTTCTTCTTGAAGGTAATCACATATGTTGTATGAAATGAAATCAACATGACAAAACCCTAATCGCACACACATGCTTGCAAATGAATGATGGAATATTGCCCCACAATGGATATATGAATAATATGTAGCCTTCAAGACCTCTAGAAATGCTTGATGATGAATGCTTCAATGCGTGAATGCTTGATTTATTGAATGTAGTTCTCCTTGCCTTCTCTTTGTATTCACCCCTATTATCGCCTTATGCCCAAATGAGAGGGGAATACCTCCTTATATACTTGCCCACCATAAAACATATTAATTTTCTGACATAGGCTGACATGGAGAAGTAATTCCCACTCAAATTTTGGATAGGGCCTAGGGTTCAAATTTGGCCCCAATTTGGGAGGACCATGGTGTGGCACCACGGTCCCAGTTTAAGGGGTCCTAGCAAGGTACGAGATGGAATTATGATACTTATTACATGGTATAAATAGGTCCCAATCAAGCATGAGGATGAGAACACTAAGGTGAGAGCCCCAAATGCAATCAAAATTGCAAAGGGTACAATTTTAGGATGCTACATTTGGCCCCCTCTTTATTGGGAGTATGAGCTTATGCAAATACTCACGATAAAGTAGATAAAGAAGATGAGGAATGTAGAGCAAAACCACAAGGAGTATAAGATATCACTAATATCTATGAACCAAGCCCCCAATCTTAGGATCTCAACTCACTCAAACATATGCAAGGGCACATGAAACAAGATATAAATACAGAATGACAAACAAAGGCAAAAGACACAAAAAGACACACTCCAAAAGCTAAGAACCAAAAACAAACAAGACCTCAAGTCAACTAGCCAAAGAGACCTCGATATCAAAATGTCTCAACAACTAATATAATTCTTGAAAAATTCCATCTCATGAACACAAGCAATCACATAAAAGAGAAAAGCAAGAAACATCCATGAAATATCAATAGAAAAACTATGAGTTCATTAGAGGAAGAAGAGAGAGCATGAATACACCTAGATGTGTTTATCCAGGTGATCCATAATAAGTTTGATGAGAAAGGGCATGGACTACTCGCCCCTAGATGTTTTTATCTAGGTGATCCATGATGAGAAAATGACATGGACTACTCGCCCCTAGATGTTTTTATCTAGGTGAACCATGTTGGGGAGGAGAGTAGGAATAGTCTAGTTTATTTTAGCTAGTTCCACTCATCCGCATGCATGTGTGCAAGTGATGTCTGGTTTCAAGTGTATAGAACCCCATTTAAGAGTTTTTTTCCTCTGGCTTCGAGTGTTCTTCAAACTATTTAAGACATGTAATCTAAATGTAAATGCCAAGGGATGATTGTGTGTGAAAATGCCAAGGGGCGAATGACAGATACATGCCTGGTTTTGAGGATATCTCGTGTAAGGGCTTTGCTCTGGTTCTGGTGATGTGTAACCCTTTCTAAGACATATATCAAACATTGTATCTAGTTTTGAGTGTGAAGCATCTCGCTCTAAGAGTTTATTTACTCTAGTTCCAAGAATGAACACCCCATTTAAGACATGTAAAAATGATATGCAAAATATAGTACAATATGGTACAAAGGTAGTGATAAGAGTGCCCCCCCTTAAGATGTCAATATAGCATTATGTTTATGTCTTTTCCCCCCCTTAAGATGTCAATATAGCCTTATTTTGATGTCTTAAGGAAGCTTAGAGACAAGGACACCATCCTTCAACACCAAGGAGATATCCTTTAGGCAACAATGTCATAAATCCAAGCTAGAGAGGAAATACTCTTCAAGCAAGGATAAGATAGTTGAAAAAGAGATATCTTGCAACAAGTGTAAAGGATATCCTTGGAGGAGAAGAGATCTTTTCTCAAAAGAAACTTGCCTCCAAGAGGATTTTCTTGAACAAATATAGCATCTTCTATCAAAAGAAAAGAAGGGGAAAAAAAATGCATACCTTCCCCCTATTGCTATGTGAAAGAGATTCTTGATGAAGGATGACATACTTTTGAACCAATGTGAGGGGGTAAGTTTATGATAGTTGTACATCACCAAGTTAAAAAGAGGTTGTAGACAAGGGCATACACCTCTTGCATAAGAGAGAATACTTGAGCAAACAACAATTTCACACAAGGAAATGACAACAAATCATGAAACAAACATCACTCAACAAAGGAAAAGTAGATCCTTAGAAATGAGAGAGGGAGAGAAAGAAATCATTTCCCCCCAAGCGTAAGGACAATGAGAAGAATTACACAACTTACAAAGAGAGATTATTCATAAGAGACATAATGTTTCAATCAAAGAGTGGGTCCTAACAAGGGACACACATGTAGTCGCATGAAGGATAATTCTATGCAAGAAACGACATCACGTTATCAAAAATGAAACTCAAAAGAAGAGGCAATCTTCAAATATAAAGAGAGAGAAGAAGGATTAGAAACTCCTCTAAGGAGACATTATTCAAAAGAGACATACCGTTTCAAACAAAGAACAGGTCCTAACCAAGGAACAAACATGTGCTCGCATGGAGGATAATTCCATGCAATAAAGGACATTGAGTTATGAATAATGCAATCAATAAAGAAAATAGTGAAACCTTAGAAAGAAGAAAGATAATATTCTTGCCCCCCAAGAATAGAGACAAGAATAAATAGACTATTGTGTTGCTCACTAAGTATGATTGCACTTGAAATTGTACCACCATGAATGACAATGAGCCCCCAATAGGTAGGATAACAATGTCACATAGTGAGGAGCAACATAATAGGGACTTGAATGTTATTTGAAATGATTATGAGAAATATGCCATTCATTGTAAGATGTTATTTTTATGCTCCCTAAATCAATATAATGTTGTATTTTTTTTTCAAAGCTTGACACTCGTTAGTAGAATGGGCATGAATTTGATGATACTTGCAAAAAGAAGAATTTTCAAGATGTTGTCTACATTTCCTTCTTTTTTTAGGCCAAAGAAGAGAGATTAAATTGGCATGGAGAAGATCGGACAAATTTTTTAATTGATTTAATACCAATTGGAATGAGAAGGTGTGGATTCACTAAACAATGGAGGAGGGGATGTTGACAAAGGAAGAGGTTGGAAACCTAGCTTTTCATGACTTTCAAGACTTTGTTGCACACATCCTAGAACGTGTCCATTGTATTCATGTGTAAGATCAAGAAAGGGTTTACTCTTAGGTGGAATTGGATTGAAGTTTAAAGAGGCCCAATCAATTTCAAGACATGTGTTAGGATAAGAATTTTGATTATCACATTCAAGCATCTTAGATTTTCTATAAAAAGAAGGTGTGAAATCTAATGACCGGGTAAGTGCACCAAGATGGTGAACAAAAAGGGGGGTATAAGTGGCCACTTTTTTTTTTCTGAAAACAGGTAAACTTGAACTTCAAAGAGATATTTGAAGGTCATGCACTAAAAACTAGGAGTTGAGAAAAGAATAAGAATTGTAATGCTCTGAATCTAGTTTCTAAACTAATAAAGTTTTTTAAAATTGGACAAGATTAAGAGGTTCAAACCTTTCACGCATGAAAAACTATTCCTGATTTTTTCAGAAAAATATAACATAGCTATTTTCGTGGACTACACAAAATATATAGTTACATTTACTATTTTGTAAAACCCTTTGGTAGGATCATAGGTAAGAGTGATATCTAGAAGTTATGTATTTTTTTGTTATTTTTCGTTGAGTTATTTTTTTTTAATGATTTTTTGAAGTGACCGCATCCTAAAAATTTGATACCTGTTCGTGCGTTGGGCATAACTTGCATTGAAATAATGGAAAATGAAAACTTATTTTTTTTAAAGTGTATAGAATCTAGTGTAGAACAATAATATGTAATTTATTTTGAATTTGGTCAATTATATCAAAAGTTATTAAAAAAATGGTAGACATATGTCTGTGAGGACTGTCAAGGCACTGGTAAAGAAAATTAAAGTTTACTATGCCAATGTTGTCCAAAAATAGAAAAAATTATATGGTCAGAAAACTGAGAAGATGTGTGAGATTATGGTGGTAATTTTAGAGATACCCACTTGATCATTTGTAAACCTGATGATGACAAAGTTGAGAAATCATGTTGGAAGATGAAATAACGTGTAAAGGGACAAAAATGAGGGGGAAATGGGCTTGCAAGCCTTAGGGTCATTTTCCAACCCTCTTACCAAGCCAAAACCCGCACGGGTTTTGAAAAACAAAAATTACTATTCATAGTTCTTCATAACCCGCACGGGTTTTGAAAAACAAAAAGTACTATTCACAGTTCTTCATAACCTGCATGGGTTTTGAAAAAACAAAAGTACTATTCATAGTTCCACATAACGCATACAAGTTATGTAGAACTAAAACCATTATTTTGTGTTCCACAAAACCTGTATGGGTTATGAAGACATAACAATGTATGCTTATAAACTTAGCATTTACTACAAATATATAAAGACATACATATATAATATGTGTTTATGTATGTATATATGCATATCTATAGTTCTATATACATATATTAATATAGATATATGTATATATGTTTGTATACATGCATGTATCCTTTTGTTTCCTCTCTCTCTCATCTTCCTTCTCCATCACCATGTTTGTCTATTCTGAGCCCTAATTATCCTCCTTGAGTTCTATCTCATCTCTCTCCCCCTCACACTTCTCTCTTTGCTGAGTCTCTCACCCTTTTCTCCTTCTCATTCTCTCTCTACCTCGTGTCTCTCACCCTCTCCTCCTTCTCTCTCTCTCTCTCTCTCTCACACACACACACACACACACATTATCCTACCATATTCTCACCCTCTCCCACTTCTCTCTCTTTCTCCCCCTCCCTCTCCTTCTCCCCCCTCTCCCTCCCCCTCTCTCTCTCTCTCTCTATCTCTATCTCTCTGTCTCTCTGTCTCTGTCTCTGTCTCTCTCTCTCTCCATCCATCTTTTCCCTCCCTCTTTGTCTCTCCCAATCTCCTCTCTCTTTCCCCCCCTCTCCTTATTCTATTCTCTCCCACTCTTCCTATCTCCTATTCTCTCTCTTATTCTCTCTCTCTCTCTCTCTCAATCTCCCTCCCTCTCCTTATCCTATTCTCTCTCTCTCTCTCCCTCTCCTTTTCCCAATCTCCCTCTCTCCCTCTCCCCCTCTCCTTTTCCCAATCTCCCTCTCTCTCCCTCTCCCTCCATCCCCCTCTCCTTATCCTACTCTCTCTCTCTCTCTCTCTCTCTCTCTTCTCTCTCTCTCTCTCTCATCTCTCTCTCTCTCTCTCTCTCTCTCTCTCTCTCCCAATTACCCTTTCTCTCCCTCTCCCCCTCTCCTTCTCCCAATATTCCTCTCTCCCTCTCCCCCTCTCCTCCTCTCCTATTCCTACTCTCTCTCTCTCTCTCTCTCTCTCTCTCTCTCTCTCTCTCTCTCTCCCTCTCTCTCTCTCTCTCTCTCTCTCTCTCCCTCTCCCCCTCTGCTTTTTTGAATCTCCCTCTCTCTCCCTCCATCCCCTTGTCCCTATCCTCTCTCTCTCTCTCTCTCTCTCTCTCCTCTCTTCCTATCCTCTATTCTCTCTCTCTCTCTCTCTCTCTCTCTCTCTCTCTCCCCCACCCTCTCCTTTTCCCAATCTCCCTCTCTCTCCTCTCCTTTTCCCAATCTCCCTCCCTCCCCCTCTCCTTATCTCTCTCTCTCTCTCTCTCTCTCTCTCTCTCTCTCTCTCTCTCTCTCTCTCTTCCTATCCATATCTCTCTCCCTCTCCTCATATCCCTTTCTCTCTCTATCTCTAACTCTCTCTTCCTCTCCCCCTCTCCTTATCCCTCTCTCTCTCTCTCTCTCTCTCTCTCTCTCTCTCTCTCTCTCTCTCTCTCTCTCTCTCTCTCTCTCCCCCTACTCTCTCTCTCTCTCTATATATATCTCTTATTCTCTCCCTCTCCTTTTCCTAATCTCCTTCTCCCTCTCTCTCCCTCTCCCTCTCCCCCTCTCCTTTCCCCAATCTCCATCTCTCTCCCTCTCCCCCCTCTCCTTTTCCTAATCTCCCTCTCTCCCTCTCTCTCTCTCTCTCTCTCTCTCTCTCTCTCCCTCCCTCTTCTTTTTTGAATCTCCCTCTCTCTCCCTCTCCCTCCATCCCCTTGTCCCTCTCTCTCTCTCTCTCTCTCTCTCTCTCTCTCTCTCCCTCTCTCTCTCTCTCCCTTATCTTTTTTGAATCTCCCTCTCTCTCCCTCTCCCTCCATTCCCTTGTCCTTATCCTCTCTCTCTCTCTCTCTCTCTCATATCCCTTTCTCTCTCTATCTCTAACTCTCTCTTCCTCTCCTTTTCCCAATTTCCCTCCCTCCCCCCTCCTCTCTCTCTCTCTCTCTCTCTCTCTCTCTCTCCCCACTTCCTATTTGGTTCCTAGTTCTATATAACCCGTACGGGTTATGCAAAACTAAGACAAAAACTTATAGTTTTGCATAACCTGCAGGTTTCTAAAAAGTATAATGTTCCTCAAAACCCGTACGGGTTTTGAGGAACTTTTGAATTTTTATTATAAAATATAATGTTCCTCAAAACCAGTATGGGTTTTGAGGAACTTTTGATTTTTTATTATAAAATATAATGTTCCTCAAAGCCAATATAGGTTTTGAGGAACTTTTGATTTTTTATTATAAATTATAATGTTCCTCAAAACCTGTACGGGTTTTGAGGAACTTTTGATTTTTTATTATAAAATATAATGTTCCTCAAAACCCGTACGGGTTTTGAGAAACTTTTTGTTTTTTTAATTGTTTTTGGCTAGGCTTGGTGTTACCGAGCCTAGCACAATTTTTAATTTCTAGAACACGCACGGGTTATGAAAATTTTTGTTTTTTTTGCATGTGGAAACTCTTTTGTTCACCATCTTGGTGCACTTACCCGACCCCCAATCATGCTTCAAGAGTTATTTAGGAAGTTCTTTAGTAGGAGATGGAGTACTTGTCTGAATTGGAGAGAGGATTGTAGGAACTAAGAAAGCATATTGTGCTTCAATTTGTATGTTTTCATCAGTTTCCAAAGCAAACACTTCATTATTATATGTGTAAGGCACCGCATGATAATCAAGAACAGTTTTTGGTTTCTTAGAAATATGAATGCTATTGATTTGATCCTTATTAGGCTCTTCATTTTTGGGAGATAGAGAATTGAAAATATTATAATTGAAGAAGTTGAGAAATACAACTTCAAAGATCCCAAGAACACCCATCACAAGAGAAGAATGGAGGCAAAAAAGAAATAATGGCTCTGAAGAAAAAAATTATCAAATGTTCAGAGAGGGAGTGAATAAAGAAATATAATAAAATCCTTATAAAAAAGATTATGCAACCCTAAAGGGATAATGTGTATTTAATAATTAGAATAATTATTAAATACCTCCAATATTATTAAATCCCTAAGTTGGCTTAAGTGTCTAGAGGATAATAGAATAATAATTAAATACATAATTATTAGCTAATACATGATAACTCTAACACCCCCCCTTAAGATGAACTTAGGGAGTAGCTAAAAAAAACTAAGGACAAAAAAAATCATGTAACCAAAATGCATGAAAGTAACAATGGGTCCCGACAACTAGGCCTGATGAGGTACCATAGTATAAAAGATCTGTCACAACTGGAGAAAAGGAGAAAACCTCATGGGAAAAACTCCTCTCCTAAAGAGAGAAATACAAGTGAATGACTGAAGAAGCCTCCAAACAAGATAATGTCCCAGAAAAAAGGAACAAAGGTTGAACATGAAGAACACCACTAAAGCATGAAGCTACAAACACTGTCAAAGAATAACTGTTGATCTAAAAAACCTCCACTGAAATAGAAGATGATCAGGTAGAGAAGATTGTAATCTGCATGAGTTCCCTCAAATAACACTACTCGAATCATATGGCAAACAAAGACAAACAAATGAACTCAAAGATATAGATGGCAAAAACACCAAAGTCCGAAGAGCTGATCAATCGAAGATGGAAGGTTGCACCTCCAAAAATAGGAATGAAAGAGTGTCCATATGGTAAATGATCCATCTCATTGAAATGCATAGGTAACCAGCCACTACATCTGCCTAGTACATAGGAACAAATATTGAATACATAGCTCACTCCAATGAACCAAGGAAGCATTAGAGCCAACAACCAATAGGAGAAACCCCCCATAATGCTGACTATGGAGAGGTGACAGGTACACTGAAACTAAATGCCAAGAAAAACTACATGATGAAGAACCGGGAACATCGAGAGTGCAATAGAAATTACAAACACATATAAAGGCTAGTGTCGTGGAAGGAACACTCACTTGACACACATCATGAGGCTAATGTTGTGGAAGGAACACTCACGTGACAAAGGTACATGGTAAAAAAAGGCAAACATCAACCCCCCATGGCACTTTATAATGGAGTGCGAGTACAATAAGGCACAAGATGTGCAAGATCCCAAGCATGCAAAGCATAGTGGCACTTTATCTCAGTGCATTTGCAAAATCACAAGTGCTTACAATGAAAGCTCAGAATGTTAAAAAAAGACATAAGACTGAAAACACATGAAGAACAACCAAAAAAGAGTCATCCCACACAAACTATAAGTTTCCACCAGCTCATATATGTCCAAGTAATTCACCAGAGTGTGAAAACACAAAAAACTGAATAAAATGTACCTGGAGTAAAATCTGGAAAAAGTGCATGGATGACTGTGAAGAGATCTGAAACATTGTCCCAATGCCACTGGACTCATGAAAAATGAAGAAAATGGTAAAAAAAAATGAGCTTAGGACTAAAAACAACACCTCTGACTTCAAATGGCTATAGAATGTACTAGCAACAAAACTAGGTGATAAAACCCACAAATCTAGAAAGTAGACAAAACTAGCTTTTTGACATCTTGTTTTCCAAAAAACAATATCGTATGCCCAAGTATGGCCAAAAGAAAGAAAAAAACTCTCTTTTAGGGCACAAAGAGGGTCAAAGGGGCCATGAAGTTCTTCCGTACTACTGACGTCAACATGATGGCATGCTGACATCAGCAAAATATTTCATGTCTTTCAAAAAAAAATCTGTCATCGAAAAATATAACTCTGCCTGAAAAAAAACTGGCAAAAAAAATTCTGACCGCTACATGTGGCTACCAAAATTGACATGTCGCTAGAAAAATATGCCTACTGCCGAAAAATGCTTGCCGGGGCTGGAAAAAGGGGTTGGGCGATAGACCCTAGGTAGTGGAGACCAGATGGAAGGCGACACGGGGCTAACACGAGCGGAAGGGCAGTGATGGTTGCTTGGCGGGAGGTCAGAGAGGGGCTTCTGCAATAGGCGACATGGGGGTTGGAGACAAGGCCAACCGATGGTGGTGGGGTAGGGTCCATGACCTGTTAAAGGTCGTCCCCCCCCCCCCCCCCTTTCTTGCTTTTAAAAAAAAAAATTTCACAATTTTTTTGCATTTCGGCTTGGCTATGTAATAAAACCTACCCAAAAAAATTTTTTAGTAATTTTCTTTTGTGATTTTTTTGTATGAATTTTCTTGAAATTTGTGCCCAAAAAGGGCAAAAAATTCCAAGGGCCAAAGTTGTCCAAATTGGACAAATTTATGAAAATGGGGGTTTTGGGGAATTTTGAGCTCAACGGTGAGGTTGGTTTGAGCCCAAAATGCCCAGATTCAAATAAAAAACTTTGAAAAAACTTGAAACCCTAGCCTCCAAAAATCTTCGAAAAAAATCAAGAACAAGTAGCCACAAATCTAGGCTTTGATACCATGAAGAAGTTGAGAAATACAACTTCAAAGATCCCAAAAACACTTGTAAGCAAAATAACTATCACAAGGGAAGAATGGAGGCAAAAAAGCAATAATGGCTCTGAAGAAAAAGATTATCATTTAGAGAGGGAATGAATAAAGAAATACAATACAATCCTTATAAAAGGAGATTATGAAACCCTAAAGAAACCCTAAAGGGAATTAAGTGTAGAGGATAATAAACTAATAATTAAATAAATAATTATTAGCTAATACATGATAACTCTAACAATAATGATAGGTAATAGGATCATCCTCTTTCTCTAAGGTATCTTTGTGATTAAGACAAACATTAGGAAATGGACTATCATATGTAATTAATGCTTCATCTCTAGGGGGAAGGTTAGAAGGTGAAGTGTTATCAAAAGAATTTTCACTCATTTCAACTTTTTTTACCATAATATCATCCTCTTTCACTAAGGTATCCTCATGGGGGAGGAACATATTAAGAGAATAATCCACACCATCCTCCAATGGCTCATCCCAAATAGGGAGATCATTGAGAGAAGTGTTAAAAATATCTTCTTGCATCGATATGTCTTCTTTAGAGAGAGAAACGTTGGGAGAGGAATCATTGAAAGGCTCATAAAGGGGGTTTTCATCTATCTTAAATGCTTTCAACTTAAAAACCTCTTCTTTCAAAAAGAAATTTGACATTTTTCCAGATTAAGAAAAGGAAACTTGCAATGAAAGAAGTGAATGCAATGAACTAGATTTGAAAAACACAATTGAAGAATTATGCAATACACAAGTTAACTTTAGAATTATAAATTAGGGTTTTGTAAATTCAACCACTAAATTTATGTAATTCAAATGAGATCTAGGAGGGAAAACTTGAATTTTGAATTTTGAAACAATTAAACAATGCAAAAATTTGTAAAAATAATTATTCAATTATTTAAACAAATTGGTTTGAAAAGATAAAGAATAATTGTGAAAATTTATGCAACCCCCTAGGAAATTTAAATTTAAAATTAGGGCTTTGCTAAAATAACCTCTTAATTTAAATTTAAAATTACCCACTAGGAGATGTGAATTTAGAAATTTAAAATTACCTAAGAGAAACTTAAATTTAAAATTAGGGCTTTGTAAAAAAAAACCTCTTAATTTTAAAATCATCTAAAGAAAATTTAAATTTAAAATTAGGGCCTAGTTAAAAGATCCTCTTAATTTTAAATTTTAGATTTAAAATGTGATGTTGAAATTTGGGAATTGAAATAATCAATTTAAATCTAAAAATTAGGGCTCTTTTAATTAACCACTTAATTTTAAAATTTAAATTTGAATTTGTCCACAAGAAATTTAATTTAAAAATTAGGGCATTGTAAAAAGTACCTCTTAATTTTAAATTTAAAAATAGATCCAATTTTGAAATTGAAATGATGAATCCAAAATTCAGAAATGCACAAGGTTAATTTAAATTTAAAAATTTGAGTCTTTTTAATTAACCACTTAATTTAAAAATTTAAATTTAAAATTTGATCCAAGATTGCAATTTTGAATTTTGAAGCAAATTTGAAATGGGAAAATCAAAATTTAAACAACCCACAAGCTCAATTTTAAACTTTAAAAATTAGGGTTTTTGAAATAAACCACTTTATTTTAAAATTTAAATGTGAAATTTGACTTGCAAGTGAAAATTTGAATTTTTGAAATTAAAAAATACTCAAATTTGAAATAATTAATCTAATTAAGCAATTCACAAGCTCAATTTTGAAATTAAAAATTAGGGTTTTAGTGAAATTAACCTCCAATTTTTAAAATTTGCAAGGAAATCAACTTGTAAATGAAAACTTGAATTTTAAATTACATAAACAATTAGATCTAAGAACACAAATAATAATTAAGGGTGTAAGAACTCGGATTCACCAAAATATGAAGGAACAAATTTGATTTAGCAATTTGCAACATGGGAGGAGAAATCACCAAATCAATTTTCGCTTTGGGAGAGAAATTCCTTTACATTCAAAAGAGGGGAGGAATTCACTAGATTCAATCACAAATCAGATAAGGACTAAATACTAAGTGGATTGATTGATTATGATGTGTTTTTCCCTCTTTTGTAAGTTAAAATTTTGATTTAGGGTGAAGTAGTGAAATTGAGGACAAGACTGAGAAAATAATGAGCTATAGGTTTGGGATTTATCGTGCACCTGGATCTGAGAAATATAAGCTAATTCAGATTTGCCCTATGAAAATGCCTCGAAAAAGTAGGGACCGTGATGCGGCAACACAGTCCTCCGAATTTTCCATGCACCAAAAAGGGTTGTTGTGTCTCTATGTCTGAAGTTTATTCTAAGAAGTATTCGCTAATCTTTTCTTGCCTAAGAAGAAGGCACACTTCTTATAGTTCCTCACCTACTTATATGAATCATTGAATAGGGTTGGCCAATAATAGTTGGCCCTCATTATTTTAATGGTTGTAGTCCTTGTAGAGAAGTGGCCACCTAAGGGGCCATCATGAAATTATTCTAACAATCTATTGACCTAATCTTTATCTATTCATCTTAGTAAGACTCCATTAGAGTCTTTTTTGAAAAGTACGCCATCCACCAAAACGTAGGGAATGGACTAGAACCTAAAATGTCTTCTTTTGGTCCTGTAAGAATTTGTCAAAAATAACCAAGATCAAGAGCTCAATGAATAGAACAACAAGAGATATAAAATATTGATAAGAACAAGTTGTATTATCATTAAGATGCAAAATACCCTCAACTTGATTAACCAATGCAATAAAGATGAGCCTTCTTATAAAGACAAGGCCATATATACATGTGAGCACATGATCATGACATGTGGCCCAATGAGAAACAAGAGTAGGTGAGGGTAGGTAGGAGAAATAGTAAAGTATTCCACAAGAGGTGGATCACACACTGACGATGGAATACGATAACAAGATAAGACCATAGAAGATGGAATTTCTCCTACAAGCAACTTCCCTATGTGCACACTTTCCTAAGTGTCTCATATGCAAACTACTATGAAATGCATTACCCTAAGTCAACTTAAGTAAAGTGTAACTATAAGGCATAATTTAAACCAATAGCCCCCCTTAAGTGCAACTTAGGGGAATATAGACTCAAGTTAACATTGCAAGATGGGTACTGGCTACAAGGCCATGTTAAGTACCCATGTACAAATGCAAATGCACACAAAGCAATGCAATCTTTTACAAATGGAGAAAGGGAGAAAACCATGTGGGAAAATACTCCCCCCCAAAAGAGATTAAAATTTAAAATAACTCTCAATGAAGAATGAGAAGGACAAAACCCCATGTGAGGAAAAAGTCCCCCCCATAAGAGAGAAGAAGAGAGACCAAGTAGCCCCCCCTCAATGTAGAATCTACACCAATGGTAGAATCTTGAAACTGAATGAATAAGTTGCTCCATGGTCATCAAACAATGTTCCTCCTCTTAGAAATAAACAAAACAATAGGTGTATCCATGAAGTTTCCCCAATCATGAAGGGAAGATGTAGGAAAAAAACTCAAGATGTATGGAGTCTCTAAAAACTGCTCAAGTGTCCCCATGTCGATGTTGAAAGTTGGCCCCTCCAAATTAGGTGTACTAGTTCACACTGCTAGAAAGGACATTCCAAGACCTAGTGAGGATGAATGTAGAACGTACTCCAAAAACTCACATGTCTCCTCTAAGGATAAAGAGACCTCCTCCAAATGTTGTACATAAGTATCCACAATCATGTCAACCTCGAAAGAGTGATCATGTAGAGAATGAACAAGAGGGTCAGAGTGCTCCCTCACAACAACTATAGAAGGATCATCAAAGAGAAGAGAAGATGAATATTATCAACGATGTCTCCCAAATATTCAATGTAGGACTCCATAAACAAACCTACAATGTCTGTCAAGTAGTCATCCCAAGGAACTAAATCTAGAAGACAAGGCACATCCTACTGCATTGAATCACAAGAAGGAAAAATTGTAGTAATTGGAGATTAAATGCAAGGCTCAAGAATGGGGTCACATGTGAGAACACCCAAGTTCAAGTAACCAAAGTTATCCTCGATATTGGAATCCACACAATAAGTGTGATCATCTTGTGAAGAATCAACCTCATTAATAGGACCAAAATTTGAAAAGGAGTACAACCGAGATGCATGATCCACAACCCTAGTTGTAATGATAGCTATACTCTCCAAGTCTCTAATGATAATTGAATTGAGTGTGAACCCCATAATATTCCTTGTTGCCCCATGAGTGATCTGATAGATGGAAAGAAGATAGTTTTTCAGATGAGGTACACACAATAAATCATTGAAGGAGCTATCCCCAATAGCAATACATCATTTCCAATCACATTCATATAGGTATGATTGCCCATCAAAATTGTTGGTATGTTGCAAGGCTCAAATGAAGAGAACATAGACTACGAAGATGTCATATGATGAGAAGATCCTTAATCTAGAAGCCATCTCCTTGAATCATGACTTGCAGTAGCATAATGAGCTTGTCCTTTACTTGTCCCAAAAGTGTGATCCTTTCCTTTTTCTTTGAAAGAATAAGTTGAAGTAGACATTCTAGAAGGCAAACTGATTTTATTCTTCTCAAGAAGATATTTTAATTCATTAATATCCTTCTTGTAAAAATGGTGTTCATCATGTCTTGACTTCTTGCAATATGCACAAAAAAACTTCTCCTTATATGATTTCCCCTTAAGTGAGGATGTAGAATCACCATGTTGTGGAGAGGATGAATGTGCTCTATTTTGTTGTGGCTTTAGTTTAAACTGCTTCTACTTCTTGTTGGAATATTTTTCTTGATTCGCTTGATTCCCTTGATTAGCCACCAAATCCTTGGACTTTGAAGGCTTGAGAATCCCCATGCTCATCAACTTTGAGTGCTCTAACATCAACATTTTTGTGAATGCATAAAATGAGGGCATAGTGAAAGAGCTACCCACTGTCAAGCGATGGGTTTGGAAGCTAGAAACAAATACTACATATTCTAATGGAAGATTTCCCAACAAATTGTAGACAAATTGTGCATCCTTCTTGTCAATGCCACAATCCTTATGTTGTGCTCTTAGCTCATTTTCCTTAGTGACATAGTCTTGGATTGTATCAAAGATCTTGGGATCCAACATTGTGAGATCATTATCAAGTTGATATCCCCTAATCTCATCAATTTGGCAATATAATTTTGCCAAGATATCCCATGCATCCTTAACTATTATACATTTCTCAATGTGAAAGATGAGATCCTCTGATACATACTTCCTCAAAGTTTCAGGAGCCATAATTTTTTTAGTGAGCCATTCCACATTCCATGTGATCATTAGGATCAGCCTTAAGATCAAATGGTGCCACAATAGTTTTATCAATGTAGTGAGTTAATCTTTTTTCCATTAACTTACTCCAAGCATCAATTTTCCAATAAGCATAGTTATGTGGAGTTAAAAGTGAAAATTTGGAAGAACCCATAGCAACAAAATGAAAGAGCACAAGATAAAGGGAGGCACAATCACACAAGACACCCCCCTAAATTCACTCAATCAAAGAACCCCTCCCCCCCAAAAAATAAAAAATGAAAAAAAATAATGATTTGGCACTTTATACTTAGTGTGTGTACAATGGGTCACTTGTAAAAAAGGAAAAGTAGACTTCTGATTTCAAATTTACAACTGCATCAAATGGGCTCTAAGAGACTCAAACCAACAATGCAAGAGATCTAAACTAAGATCTAAGAAAATTACAAGTACCAAATAGGCAGAAAAGACCAAATTTTGAAATTATAATTTCTACTCAAATTGGTGACAAACGGATAGCACCATGTGAAAGTAGATGAAAATTATGCACTTTAAAAAAATGGAACTTGAAAAGGAGGTCGGATGAGCCCGAACGAAGCCTCTAAAGTTGCAAAATTGAGGATTAGATAGGTACAATTGTGAAAAACTAAATATTTTGAAAAAGTTGTCCACCTAAATTAGAAAATAATCACACTAGTATGGAGATCACGAAAAAGTAGCCCAAATATTAAAAAAATTGCACTGAAAAAGGCCTCAAAATGACCAAGTTATGAGCCTTCAAAGTTGGACTACAAATTCAAAAACTCAAATGGTGAGGGGTCTAAATATTTCAAAAAAATGCTAACGCAATGTTGGCATCAACAATTCGTAGGCATAAATTTAAAAGACATCTAGCTATTGCAAGAACTTCACCTCCCTGCCTATGTGTCAGCCCATACAGTACAAAAAAGTTGACATGTGATGTACACATGAATCAATAACTAACTTGTGGTTGTATGAATCCAACTTGGCGTTGACATGTCTATATGGTTGGGTGATGTGGCACTGCTGATTGTGTTTATGTACACTTACATGGGTGTTTGTGCATTGACGTTGATGTTGCATGGTAATACAATGTCTATTTGCATGGCCGAATTAAATCACACCGCATGGCAACTTTGCTGGAGGGTTCAAGGAATAGTTAGCCACCAAGTGGAATTTCAAGTGGAGGTAGAAGGGCTTGGCGAAGAAGGTCAGTGGTCATGCAGTATTTCTAGAGTTGCAGGGATCACATCCGAAAAGGGAGGACAACAATCGCTGATGTTGCGGCTGAAAAACAAATGTTGAAAAGGAGATTCGGTGGGAGCTTGCAGGGGCGCCAATGAGAGAAGTAGTGGATGAAAAGGGCTAGGAGAAATAGTGGCTGGTGGGGGCCAAAAATCGTGTATGATCTCTGCAAAATTCGTAGGAATAGGTACAATCAAGGTGGGGAAATACAACCCTCCCACAATAAAAATTTTTGACTTTTTTTTTTTTATAAATAAATTTTTTACATATAATTAAAAACTATGAAAATGATGTAATAGATATGGAAATTAAAAAAATTTGTAGAAAAAATAAAAAATATTTTTTAATTTTTTGGGGAAAAATCGTACTATACTACTCAAATTTGGTAAATTTTTCCTCCAAAGCCCCAAATTTGATGTTCACCAAATATAGGCAAGTTTATACTCAAAATTCATGGAAATGGACTCCTTGACTCAATGGTGAGGTCGAAATTGCCATAGGATCCTCCCAAAATGTGTACCTCCCTAGATCCAAAAATGTAATGCTCCAAATGTCTCCAAAAAGATTAATCAATGAAGCCCCAAAGGCTCTGATACCATGTAAGACTTTGTCAAATATAACCAAGATCAAGAGCTCAATGAATAGCACAACAAGAGAGACAAAAATATTGATAAGAACAAATTGTATTCTCATTAAGATGCAAAATACCCTCAATTGGATTAACCAATACAATGAAGATGAGCCTACTTATAAAGGCAAGGACATATGGATATGTGAGCACACGATCATGACATGTGGCCCAATGAGAAACAAGGGTAGGTGAGGGTAGGTAGGAGAAATAATAAAGTATTTCACAAGAGGTGGACCACCCACCGAAGGTGGAATGTGAAAACAAGATAAGCCCACAAAAGGTGGAATTTATCCTACAAGCAACTTCACTATGTCCACACTTCCCTAAGTATCTCATATGCAAACTACTATGAAATGTATTATTCTAAGTCAACTTAAGTAAAGTGCAATTATGAGGCATAATTTACACCAATAGGTCCTATCTAGACCTTGAGGATATTTACCTTCTAGTAAGAAGGTAGTCATGTCTTCTATCCAACTCATTTGACTAGCATTATTGGTTGGTTCTTCTTCTTGTAATATAAGGGTAGCCTCTTAAGGTGTTTCAAATGATGAAACACACTATTCACATAAGCCCTTGTCCCTTACAAGCTTGGTGATCTTGATGTTATTGTCATATTCCATGACTTTGGTTATCCATTGATCTCTCCTTTCACTAATATCCTTTTTCAAAAGTAAATCCTTTGAAAGGAAAGAAGAACATTCACAATGCAACATTTAAGAGCATGATTAACACAATATACAATCTAAAAACATAGGAAAATACATGTAAATAAGAAGGTAAGATGATTTACATAGAGTATTTGCACTAGAAGGAGGTAAACAAAGAATTTTATTGATATAAGGAAAGGCAAAAGTTACAATTATAGAAAAACATGAGTTTCTATAAGAGATCCAAGGAAAGAACCCTTAAAGTATGTTACAACTTTGCCTTTGCAATTTAGGCATAACTCTAATTTACAATGAGTTCAAAACCCTATCTTAATTAAGGTTAAGTGTTGTAAATATGAGTTGATGTGTTGTTTTGGTTGTCTCTGATGTCAAACTTGTTCTGATTTGATTCGAAACATCTATGGTGTAGAGTTATCTTGTTATATTGTTGTTGCAGTTGATGTGATGGTTGTTCTAGAAGTGCTTGGGTCTGGAATATGATTTTGGTGTTGAATATTATTGTTATCTACATTGGATATTATTTTGGTATCATGGATATGATGGTTTTGAGGTTCGAAAACATCTTTGTGTTCTTCATATGTTGTGGTACTGTTTGTTGAAAGTTGTGAGATTCTGTGTTTGACCTATCCTTAGGTCTAGATATGATTTATGGAAGCGTGTTTGATGTTTTATAGGTCTCACCATAGCGTGTGGAGATTCAGATTTGAGTTATTTTCTTTGGAGAGTATGTTTTGATTGGAAATTGCTTATATGGTTGTGCAACATGTGGATATGTTCTTGGTTAGGTTCTGGTGATTGTGGATCGGTGAATTAATATTTGGAAGATGTGTTTTGGTCTTCTCTTTCTCCTAGAGTGGATCAACATGTGTGTTTTTGGTTCAGAAAGTATATTTTATTTTAGGCCAACTTGTTTTAAGCTTTGTTGATCTATCTTGTGGATAAAGCATTTTGAATATTCGTGTTAAGAGAAACCCAAATGAGAGTGTGTAGATGATGTGGTGAAGTGCAAAGATTAGAGGAAGTGTGAATAGCCAAAAAGAGTTGTAGAATGGAAGATGATGGTTCAAATTTTTTGTACTAGAAGGAGAGAATGGAATCACATTTGGAGACATTGCATAATGATATTTGGGAGATCATTCAGACTAGATATATTGAGCCACAGGGTTGTGCTAAGACCTCGAATGAGATAAAGTCGAAGGAAGCTAATACAAAGGCTAGAGCTATAATTCTGAGTTGCATACGTGATTCAATGTTTTGAAGAGTAAAAGGATTAAAGGAAGCTAAAGCTATGTGGAACAAGGTGTATTTGGCATCTAAAGGTGATGCAAAGACAAAGAAGGCTAGGTTGATGAATTTGAAGCAGAAGTATGAGTACTTGAGAATGCTTGAAGATGAAGGAGTTGAGAATTATATTCATAGAGTGACTAATATTGTTGATGGCACTAGATCTATCAAAGCACATTTGGAGGAATGTGATGTTGTGCATAAGATCTTGTTGACTTTACCTAAATCCTACAAGTCGTAGAAATGTTCTATACTAGAGAGTAATGATTTGAGAAAATATTCTATTGATTAGCTTATTGGTACTTTGGTATCCTATGAGATTTTAGAAATGGAGGAAGAGAAAAGAGAGAAGCAACATTTAATGTTTCAAGGTTTGATGATCTAGAAAGCAATGGAGACCTAGATGAAGTTGAAGAAAATTTTGTGAGAAGTTTGCAGCGAGGCACTGGAAAATATAAATGTAAGTTACCTTTGAGATTCTTTTCTTGTGGTAGAATTGGACATTATTCTTCTAATTGCAAGTACAAAGAAGATTATAAGAAATTAGATGAAGATGAGAAGAAGAACAAGTTTAGAAGATGCAATTTGAACATAAATTGAGAAGAAGGGATTGTGCTCTATTAAAGAATATACATCTAAAAATGAAGTTAGTGATGACTCAAATAAAGAATCTTTGTTTTTAGCAATTGAGGATAAGGAGAGTGCTTTGGAGAAACTAGAAGATGAGAAGACCGTTAAGACTGTGTTGCATGCTAAGATAGAACCAAATACATGGATTATAGACTCCAGATGTTCAAATTATATTACCGTTGACAAAGACATGTTTATTAATATGAAGAAATATGATGGATGATATGTGAAGTTTGCTAGAAAAGATGATGCAACTATTTGAGGTATTAGGAGCATTTTAATTGATGGTAAACATAAGACTGATGATGTTTATTATGTTGAAGGATTGAGACATAGTTTGTTAAGTGTTAGTCAGATGTGTAGAAAAGGGTATAAATTTTTATTTAGCAATACTAGATGTGTGATTAGAAAGGATAAGACTGGTAAGGAAGTTGTAGAAGGAATTAGAACAGGTAGAAATATTTACTACATTAAAGATAAAGAGGAGAACAAATTTTTTCTAACATAGAGGAATGAATGTTCGTTATAGAATAAAATAATGGGGCATGCCAATTTTGATAACATGATCAAGATTTATAGATTTGAGGCAATTAGATATTTACCTAGACTTCTGAAGCCTATTGATACTATGTGCAAAGAATGTTAATTAGGAAAGAAAACAAAGAGAAGATTCATAAATAAGGAATATTCCACTATGAAACATTTGGAGCTAATTTGTATAGACTTATGTGGACCTACAAGGACAAGAGGCTTAAATGGAGAAAGGTATTTCACGTTACTCATTAATGATTTTTCTAGAATGTCTTGGGTTACATTTCTAAAGGATAAATCTAAGGCTTTTGATATATTTAAAATGTTAAAATCTATGGTTGAGAATCAAGTTTATGCTAAGATTAAGTGCTTACCGATAGAGGAGGAAAATTTACTTCATAGGAATTTGATAATTTTTGGTAAAATTCATGGGATTAGAAGGCACTTTTATGTTTCAAGGACTCCTCAACAGAATGGTGTTGTGGAAAGGAAGAATAGAACTGTTATTGACATGGATATGTGATGAATAATGATGAACAACAGATACCCCAACCGATACTGAGAGGGGGGGGGGGGGGGGGTGAATCAGTACAGGCAAAAAGTTCCTCAACAACTTATCTAGTTAACGCAATACCAACTGTTTGTCACCATTACTGAACTTAACCATCGCAACACCGGTTAAACACAATAAGACATCTAATACCATAAACTGATAAGTCTGATCACTTCAAATATGACCAATACTTGATATCAAATTCACCCAAAAACATATGTATGTGGTATACTAGTAATACCATAACCTATTAACCCTGCATGCATAATCTTTCAACCAAATACTTCATAAACATCACATGAAAAATACATAACACATAACACAGATTTTTCATGTGGAAACCCAAATGGGAAAAACCACAGTGGGGATGTATACCCACAAGCTTGTTTTTGAACTCTTTTGAAGCTTGCCCTGTTAGGAGCCTAGTCCGGTTAAAGACTTTACAATAAGGTTCTGCTAGGAACCAATCATGTTAGAGAACACCTGGTTAAGGGATGGCTATATACCCTGTTAAAGGTTGAAACCCTGTTAGAGGTTACCTCACTAGAGGATTTGAAGAACTCAATAATCTTGAGTCACCTGGTTATAGGTTTTACAATAAGCCTGTTAAAGCTACCCGGTAAAGGGATTTTCCAACTATTGAAATGATTAGAAGACAATAGGCAAAACTTCTGATCTGATAACAACACTACATGCCAAGGCTGATCGTTTTCATTTCCTCTACTCTGCAATCACACTCTACAATTTTTGTCTTATTGGTCTGGCAAGTATCTCATCACTTGGATACACACAACATTTGCCAACAACTTTACAATAACAAACATCATAGACCTTATAGACAACAGATAGGTTGGTAGCATAAACCGTAAACCCTAAGCATCTTAGGTTTACAACACAGGAGGTCCAATCCTGACCATCCAAACACATTGCATAGAGTATTACAATTTCAAACAGATCACAAGACAATCTGCATCATTCATTCATCACCGCTCATGGGAATCAATAACCCATCATGCTTTTTTCTCATACCACTAAGAAGAATGATCATTCTCAAGGTAGACTTCAAACGCAATCAATCTTCTCATATTTCAATCCTTCACATGCATAAGGCTGACGTGGCACCTCAATCTCATTCATATCTCTTAGCTAACTCATCATAGAGTATCACCGGTTGCATCACACAAGTTGGATCACCAAACCAATAACCATAGAGCTGAGACTGCCAATCGGTAGTCACACTTAGTGAAACCTTGACACTGGTTCACTACATCTCCTCATACCTCTTCATACTGATTCACTTGAACTTTATTAACATCAATGACAACATACATTATCATCATATCAACATACCAGTTCACCATATGCTAACAATATCCAACAATCTCCCCATATGCCAACAATATCCAACAATCTCCCCCTTTGACATTGATGGCAATACTTAGTGTAGCATTGCAACTGAAAACCTCATAGACCAGTGTATCTTCATCATCAGATATCTTTTCCTCCATACATCAGATGTCTTCTCCCCCTTTGACAACAATGCCAAAGTGGAGGCACAAGCTTCCAAAATCTACTATGCTGCTCCCCTAAGGAGTAGCATCCTTCAACACATCAATCTTGAAAGATTTATCACTGTAGTACTTGACTGATGCAGAGAACACGTCTTTAATTGATTTCATGAAGGGGAAGAACCCTTAATTCACCTCTCAAATAGGTAAATGTAGTCTTCGGTAAGGGCTTAGTGAATATATCTGCTAGTTGCTCCTTACTGGAATCATGTTGTAGTACAACCTCCTTATTCTGAACTTTCTCTCTCAAGAAGTGATATTTAAGCTCAATATGCTTAGTTCTACCATGCAATACCAGATTCCTGGAAATATTTATTGCAATTGTGTTATCACAAAATATATTCACCGGTTCAGATGCAGGTACTTTGAAACCTTCCAATACATGCTTCATCCAAATTGCTTGAGTGCAGTTCATAAATGCTGTCACATATTCTGCTTCAACTTTAGATTGGGAAATACAGCTCTGCTTCTTACTTGTCCATGATACTAATCTTCCACCGAGAAAGAACGCTCCACCGGTTGTGCTTTTCTGGTCGTCCACATTACCTGCCCAATCAGCATAAGTATACACCTTGAGATTATAGTCACCATTATATAGATACCACAATCCATAATCAACTATTCCTTTCAGATATCTAAGAATCCTTTTGATAGCTACCAAGTGGGATTCTCTTGGACATTTCTAAAAATGAGCTACTATGCCCACTGCATGAGCAATATCTAGTCTGTTGTGTACCACATAGTGCACCTTACCGATCATTGATCAATACTCCTTTCCATTCACTAGTGTTGAATCATCTTCCTTAGTCAGTTTACAGCCAGTCACCATCATTGTACCAACCAGTTTTCTTTCCTCCATGCCAAAAGTCTTCAATACCTCTTTGACATACTTGGACTGGGTAATAAAGATACCCTCTTTCATTTGCTGAATTTGTAAACCAATGAAGAGCTTTATCTCTCCTATCAAAGACATCTCAAACTCTTTCTTCATTTCATCTGCAAACGCATGACTCATTTTATCATCTCCTCCAAAGATTATGTCATCCACAAACACTTCACAGATCAGAATCTAATCACCTCCTAATTTCAAGTAGATGTTTCTATCTTCACTTGTTCTCTGAAATCCAATCTTTACAAGATGAGAGTGTAGTCTTTCATACCATGCCCTAGGTGCCTGTTTCAGTCCATACAGGTCTTTGTGTAATCTGCACACCATGTCACTATCTTCTAATAAGGCAAACCCTTCTGGTTGCTCTATATACACTTCTTCTTCTAAGATTCCATTCAGAAAAGTAGACTTCACATCCATCTGATAAACCTTAAATCCCTTAAATGCTGCAAATGCAAGTAGCATTCGAACACCTTCTAGTCTAGCCACAAGAGAAAAGGTTTCTCCATAGTCTTCTCCCTCCTCCTGAGGGCATCCCTTGCATACAAGCGTAGCCTTGTTTCTTATGACTGTGCCTTCTTCATTCAACTTATTCCTGAAGACCCATTTGGTACATATGACATTTTTATATTCCGATCTAGGCACCAAAGACCATGTCACGTTATTTTCTATCTAGTCTAGCTCCTCTTCCATTGCTTTAATCTAGTCTTCATCTATAAAAGATTCTCTGGAGGTCTTGGGTTCAAATTCAGAAATCATGCAAGAATTCTCCTTCACTTTTCTTCTTGTGAGTATCCCTGCATCTTTATCTCCTATGATTTTCTTTGGATCATGATGCAACTTCACATATCTAGGAATGACTCTAGTCTGATCTGCTAGCTTTTCTTCTTCTTCACTAACCTCTTCTTCTTCTCTTACTGCAACTTCTACCAGTACAGGAACACTGAGATCTTTACAAGTTTATTTCTTAACCGGTTCCCAGAAGGCTATACCTGGTTCATCTTCCACTTCTTCGCTACATGTTTCCTCAGGGTCCTCAGGGGATTCATCAACCCTAACATTGATACTTTCAACAATTTTCTGAGTTCTATTGGTGTAACACTTGAAAGCTTTGCTCTTAGTGGAATATCCCAGAAATATTCCTTCATCACATTTTGCATCAAATTTGCTCAAATGCGCACCTCTCTTGATATAGCACTTACTACCAAACACTTTAAAGTAACTCACAGTGGGATTTTTCCTAGTCCAATACTCATAAGGGGTTTTATCTTTTCCTTTCTTGATGAGTACCTGGTTCATAGTATAGATTGCAATGGTCACCGCTTCTCTCCAAAAGGTGTGAGCAACCTTTCCTTGGATCAACATTGTTCTGGCCGCTTCAACTACAGTCATGTTATTTCTTTCTACTATACCATTTTTTTGTGGTGTCCTTGGGGTAGACAACTGCCTCTTGATACCATTAACTTTACAGTACTTATTGAATTCATCAGAAGTGAATTCTCCTCCTTGATCAGTTCTTGGGCATTTTATCTTTTAACCACTTTCTTTCTCTACTAATGCTCTGAAAGCTTTGAACTTTCCAAATGCTTCAGACTTGTCTTTCAAGAATGTGACCCACATCATTCTTGAGCAATCATCAGTAAGAATCATAAAATACCTATCTCCCTGAATACTTCTAGTTTTCATAGGACCACACAAATCAGTATGCACAAGATCAAGTAAATTTTTTGCTGAGAAAGACTTACCTTTAAAAGTTGAGGGACATCTTCCCAAGTTTATATTCTCTGCACAAATGATGCTCAGGTTTGTTCAGCAAAGGTAATCCTCTTACCGCCTTGATCTTACCGGCTATAACAATGTCGTCAAAGTTCATATGACAGAGTCTCCTATGCCATATCTAGCTATCATAAAACTTAGCCATTAGACACTGACTTATCTTGGCATTCAACTAAAATAGGTTACCTCTAGTCTGCTTACCGGTGGCAATAAGTTCACCACTCTTCCCAATTATATTGCAGACTCCTCTTTTGAATTCTAGAACTAGTCCTTTGTCATTCAACTGAGAAACACTCAACAAGTTATGCTTAAGACCTTCTACCCAGTAGACATCATCTGCACTGCTCTTTCCATTCAGTGAGATGGATCCTTTACCTTTCACCAAGCATGGTGCATCGTTGCCAAATTTACCAACACCTCCATCATATTCCTCTAGAGACAAAAACTTTCTCCAGTCACCGGTCATGTGGTGAGAACAACCACTATCAATTATCCACTCATTAGAGTTGTCAATGCGAGAGACAAGAGCTTTCTTGTCAGACACTTCTTCCTTTACTTCTACAAACACTATGTCTTCATTTTCTTCATCTTCTGATTCTTCGTCATTGACACCTTCATCCATAGCAACTAGACAATTTCTTCTGTTTCCTCCTTTATACTTTATAAACCTCTCCGATTTATCCTTATTGTCATTGTTAGGACAATTAATAGCTATATGTCCTATCTTGTTGCAAGAAAAACATTTCAAAGGAAGTTTACCTCTATATTTTCTAGTTCCCTTCGGAAGTCTTTTAGCAAGAAGAGCTTCAAACTCCATCAGAATCTCTTCATCATCCATATCTCTGCATTGTCTGGATTCATAACTGGTACTAGTTTCTTTTCCTTTTCTGGATGGTAGAATAGATGCTTTAAAGTCTGACTCAGTCTTCTGAACACTGCCATCATAGATATTCAACTCATATGTGGTTAACTTTGCAATAATAGAATCTAAGGATACCTTGGTTTTATCAATAGATCTTAGTTCCTGGATAGAAGCAACTCTGATTGCATAGATTATTAACAATGATCTAAGGAGTTTACTAACAATAGTGGTATCATCAATAGTTCCACCAATGCTTTTGATATCACCAACCACGGTCTTAATCCTAATGCCATACTGCTGAATGTTCTCACCTTCAACCATCCTCATATCCTCAAATTTACCTCTAAGGCTATCATCCTTAGCTTTCTTTACATGCTCATCACCACCATAGATGTTTTCTAGTGCATCCCATATATCCTTAGGTGTGTCCTTGTCTTGTACATCAATAAACTCAATATCTAATAGGCTGTTGATAAGGGCTTCCATGACTTGCCCATTTTCCTAGATCTCTCTCTTCTGATCATCAGTCAGAGTGCCAGTGGGAGTCACATAGGAATTCTCAACATAGCTCCAGTGTTGAGAACCCATACTCTTGATGTAAATCTTCATTCTGTCTTTCCATATCTTAAAGTTATCTCTATTGAACTTAGGACCTTCCCTCTTCATCATTACAACAGGATCTTTTACCTCAAGCGGTTAAGCTTATATCACCGAGGACCTGGAGGCGCTCTGATACCAATTGATGAATAATGATGAACAACAGATACCCCAACTTGTACTGAGAGGGAGGGGGGTGAATCAGTATAGGGAAAAAGTTCCTCAACAACTTATCTAGTTAATGCAATACCAACTAGTTGTCACCATTACTGAACTTAACCATGGCAACATCAGTTAAACACAGTAAGACATCAGATACCATAAACTGATAAGTCTGATCACTTCAAATATGATCAATACTTGATATCAACTTCACCCAAAAACATATGCATGTAGTATACTGGTAATACCATAACCTATTAACCCTGCATGCATAATCTTTCAACCAAATACTTCATAAACATCACATGAAAAATGCATAACACATAACACATAAATTTTTTACGTGGAAACCCAAATGGGAAAAACCACGATGGGGATGAATACCCACAAGCTTGTTTTTGAACTCTTTTGAAGCTTGCCCTGTTAGGAGCCTAGTCCAGTTAAAGACTTTACAATAAGGTTCTGCTAGGAACCGATCCTGTTAGAGATAACTCGGTTAAGGGATGGCTATATACCCTGTTAAAGGTTGAAACCCTGTTAGAGGTTACCTCGCTAGAGGATATGAAGAATTCAATGATCTTGAGTCACTTGGTTATAGGTTTTACAATAAGTCTATTAAAGCTACCTGGTAAAGGGATTTTCCAATTGTTGAAATGATTAGAAGACAATAGGTAAAACTTCTGATCTGATAACAACACTACATGCCAAGGCAGATCCTTTTCATTTCCTCGACTCTGCAATCACACTCTGTAGTTTTCCTCTTACTGGTCTGGCAAGTATCTCATCACTCAAATACACACAACATTTGCCAAGAACTTTACAATAACAAACATCATCGACCTTATAGACAATAGATAGGTTGGTAGCATAAACCGTAAACCTTAAGCATCTTAGGTTTAAAACACAGGCGGTCCAATCCTGACCGTCCAAACACATTGCATAGAGTATTACAATTTCAAACAGATCACAAGATAATCTACATCGTTCATTCATCACTGCTCATGGGAATCAGTAACCCATCACGCTTTCTTCTCATACAACTAAGAAGAATGATCATTCCCGAGGTAGACTTCAAACATAATCAATCTTCTCATATTTCAATCCTTCACGTGCACAAAGCTAAGGTGGCACCTCAATCTCATTCATATCTCTTAGCTAACTCATCACAGAGTATCATCGGTTGCATCGCACAAGTTGGATCGCCAAACCAATAACCATAGAGCTGAGACTGCCAACTAGTAGTCACACTTAGTGAAGCCTTGACACCGGTTCACTGCATCTCCTCATACCTCTTTATACCGGTTCACTTGAACTTAATTGACATCAATGACAACATACATTATCATCATATCAACATACCGGTTCACCATATGCTAACAATATCCAACAATCTCCCCATATGCCAACAATATCCAACAATATGACTTTGTTAAAAGATGCTAATCTGGCTAATGTGTATTAGAAAGAAGTAGTACATACTACTATATATATTCTTAATAGGGTGCAGACCAGAGTAAATCATACCAAAAGCCCCTATGAGCTATGAAATGGAAGGCCGCCTACTATGAAGTAATTTAAGATATTTGGAAGTAAATGTTATATTAGAAGAGATGAGGATAATCTTGGGAAATTTGACTCTAGAGCAGATGAAGGAATATTTTTGGGATATGCTACAAACAACAAAAGCTTACCACTATTTCAACAAAGGCCGAATAAAATAATAGAAACTACAAATGTGAAGGTATGTGAAGAATGGAATTAAACTAAACCTAATATTGAGACAGGTATTGAGATTGTTCTTGCAATTCTAGAGAAGATAAGTGATTTGGAAGAAAGAAAAGAGAAGGAATCAAATGAAAATAAAGAAAAAGAAGATGAAGAGGAAGATTCAGTGAAAGTTCCTGCTAAGTATGTTCAAAAAAATCATTCAGAGAATAAGATAATTGGAGATACAACAAAAGGTGGTCAAACAAGAAGGAAGATTGGAGAAGCTCAAGATCAAACTAATTACATTTTTTTATCAGTAACTAAGCCAAATAATTATGAGGAACCAAGCAAAGATGAAAGTTGGGTAAAGGCAAAGGAAGAAGAACTAAATTTGATTTAGAAGAATAAGACTTGGGAGCTGGTACCTAGACCAGTGGACAAGAATGTGATTGGAACTAAGTGGGTATTTAGAAATAATTTTATATGTTGTTGGTTAGGTTCTGCTGATTGTGGATCGGTGAATTAATCTTTGGAAGATGTGTTTTGGTCCTCTCTTTCTCCTAGAGTGGATCATTGTGTGTGTTTTTGGTTCATAAATTATATTTTATTTTAGGTTGACTTGTTTTACACTTCGATGATCTATCTTGTATATAAGACATTTTGAATATTTGAGTTAAAATAAATCCAAATGAGAGAGTGTGGATGATGTGGTGAAGTGCAAAGATTAGAAGAAGGGTGAACAATGAAGAGGAGTTGTGCTCAAATGATATTTAAGTTGTGTAGTGACTGTGACAGAGAGTTGAGACAGAGTGTTGGTAGTTGAGATTAGAGTTGTGTGTGTTGATGTTGGTCGCTTGATGCAAAGTTAAAGGATAACTTCATGATTAGGAGATCCTTCTTTGTAGATTATTTTTATGTATCTTGTCCCGAGTGCAGTTAGCTTCAGGCTTTGCAAGTCCTCTTTGTGTCTTGTCCCATGAGCAATTAAGCTTGGTGTACAAGTCCAGAGCAACAAACTCTATCTTGGTAATCATTTTATATATAGTAGATATATTCTTATGGGTTAACTCCCAGCATGGGTTTTCGCTGTTTGGGTTTTCCACGTATAAATATTGGTGTTCATGTGTTGGATACATGTGTTGTTCATTAATTGTTTATGTCCTACTGTAATTTTTGTTTGAATTGATTCACCCCCCTCTCAATCCTGCCTTGGGTTCAACATTAAGTGTATAGATGAGGGCCATCAGATGAATCAAATCAGAAATTTGATCTTGCGTGTGCATTTAATCTTTTGGAAGTTGAGGACTGAGAAGGGTGTTGTTGAAGTCAATGAAATATCAATATTTTACGACAATCCTATCACTTTGATGGAGTTTAAATATTCTCTGATAGGACAAAAAGTCCACTTTAGACCATAAATGAGCAGGGGAGGTCATTTTTTACATTGACAGAGCTTGAATTTGAATAATGACATCGTCCTAGAGTATTTATATGGAGCAAAGAGTAGTTGGGGTTGTTGGGCATTCAATTTCAACCCTCTATCGATAACCACTATTATGATCATTGGAATTTGAATTATGGCCCATGAGAATTGAATTCTAGTCATCAATTATCAAGTTGGCACGAGAATGAACAATTGAGATGCATTGGAGGGTCCTTGTAATGGAAGATTATGTCGTAGTCATCAATTAGATTCTTGTTGCAAACAAACAACTCAGATCATCTAAAAGATCCCTCATAATGACCCTTTGGAGTCAGACCACCATCGACACATAAGCGCCACGTCAGATGTCCCTTGGATTCTCAAACAACATCATCCTACATCTTGATTACACTTAGTTGAGACCCACCACATAGCCTACAGGGGCATGGGGGCCCTATTATTCTATCTTGCCATCCCACAACCATAAGATTGATGATGTCATCACCCCCGTAGGGGCATGGGGACCAATAATGAGGCACAAGGAATTGACCATGTGGCTTCATAAGGAAATAAGGAGCCAAAGGCTTAGCTACATGGGGGCATGAGGTAAACAAATTAAGTATTCGATAAGTAGGTAATGAGGGGCCAGTCATTTGGTTGATAACGTGGTGTTTGGTTGGTGGATTTAAGTGAGTGTGACTAGTTGAATAGGTCAACACAAAATTATAATGTAGGATGAGAAAAGGCTAAGGCAAGGCTTAGGGTTTAGGGTTTTAGGATTAGACCTAAGACTTAGTCATTTACAAAGGGTTTAGCTCAGTTCTGATGCCTTAGATGGATTGTGAAGGATGGGCCTGAGGTTGACATGAAATGTCAACAAGCATCTTCATCTACATTTTTGTCTTTAAAACTTTTCCTCCACTACATAGGAAGCATTGACACCTCGATAATCAACTCCTCATTCAATGCCTTACCAATGTGGAAATAATTCTATTTTTTCCAAGTGGTAGCCATGATTTTGGTGGCTTTTAGTTAATGACTATGAAGGTTTTCCATGTATTGGGAAAGGCCACCCTTCTCCAAAATTTTCCAAATGTTAGGTTTACACTGGATGGCTACACAATAGGTGGGCTTTATGAAGTTCCTATCACTACCCATCATTTTTTTCATTATTCCCAATCTCCTTACCAAGGAACCCACTCTCGATTGTGTTACTATTAGGAAAGACACTTTTAAACTTATTCTTCCTTATATCAATAGAGTTTATTTCTAGTTGATTATGAAACTGAAAGGATAATTAACCCATAAAAATATTATTTGATTAGTCATCATTATAAGGAATTCTTCCATAAGAATCATCAAGGCATAAGATATCATTAGAAATAACAACTTTAGCTTGCATGAGTAAGGAATTGTAATCCTCCCAATACATCACCTTATCACACGCCACTCCTAAGTTGGAGAAGAAGTCAACCACCTTGTTCCCTTCATGCAACACATGAAATGACAACCTTCGTGGTATGAATAAGAAGCTCAATAAAGTTATCTATAAAGGGGTTCAATCACCCAACTAGATTATTGGTTTTCATTTAGGCATTTGATAATATCAAAAACATCCCCTTCCACACATAATTTATTGAATCCTCTATTGTGTACCAATTTGATGTAATTATATGCCACAACAACCTCCAAAAATGATTAGATTAGGTACTCAGGGGGATCACTACTATTGTTATCAACTTACCTTTTATTTTATTTAGAAAATATTTTTATACATGTATATTTTGACAAATTACGCAATCTTGTGCAATTTAGGTTCACTCATTAATCCTTTACCTATCCCTATGCACACACGCCCACATATTTAGGCCCACTGTTATCCTTGTGCATTATTATGAATGACATATTCAATTTAAATCTTAACATTTATTACATGTAATCATACAAATACATAGATATAGTTGTTATACACTCAAATTAGTGCTTACGCATCTAAGGTCAATTTTATGGTCACAAGCTTGACCCTTATCTTCCTCAAATTTAAATTCAAAATTTGGCTAAGTGGCATACTTAGTTTTTCCCTTGGTCCAACTCTATACACATGTTAAAAATTTGATGTTATATGCAATGATATTTAAAGTTCTTATTATTCATTTCATGTCTCTTATCTATCAAATATTCTCTCTCATTTTTGAGCTTCAAAGTTGCAATTTATAGAAAAGCATTCAAATTCAATGCAATAAAAGGAGTATCGAATCTACATACATCATTCTATGGCTCTTGTCTATTATCTTTGACATTTTACATTTATTTTCATAGGGTTAACCTAGAAAAACACATATCCTTATGATATGATGACAACCCTTCCAAAATACCTCCAAATATCAGTAATCTTCAAATATTATAAAAGAACTAAGTAGATGAAAACCAACTACGTAAATCATATTGTAGAGTTCCATATTAAACACGGTCTAATTTAGATGCAAATGATAGATTTACAACAATGAACTTGACTTAAACTTGTTCCTAAATAGAATATAAATATAGTACATAATTTGAAGCAAGTCATTAATAGAAAAAATTTCATTAAAAAATGCATTCTTTCATCAACAAATTAATTATCTTTCTTCTTTATACCTATTTTCTTAAATCAACTGCTACAATTATCTAAATTATCATTTTCAATTATCAATACTTTATCTAAATTGATTTATGCTCAATTATTTACATTCACTTAATTAAGAATATTAAAATAATATAATAACAAAATAGTTGCAATAATTAAAATTCTAACAAATTTCACTATTAACCAGAATGGCTCCATGTAAGAGAAAATAGGAGTAACGACTAGGTATCATTAGATGCATACAAGCATTCAAGACAGGTAATCTCTCACCATTAAATTTTCGCTGATTTTATGGCAATCCTTTCCAGGACATCGGTTTTTAATGTCCTATGAACGACGCCTGACTTCCATACGCCATTAACGTCGACATAGCAGCACAGTGAAAAGGTGAACTAGGTAAGTGTGGAGATTTTGAAATTAAGGGGTGATATCAGTTGAGGACGAATAAAAAAAATTTATGTGAAAAATTTGCTAATGTTAATAAAATGGCATGGCGGAATGATGGAAAAATAATGCTCTGTATGGGGTGTTCAGGCTTTTCAAATCAGGGTTTAACCGGGTTTGCTTTTATTGAATCCATAGTGTTCTATAGACACGAAACCCTAGTATTCTGAAGGATGCCCTACATTAAGAGCATTGAACTAGATTATGTAAAGTTACAGACCCTGCAAAAGTATTGATTGAGAGACTTCCGCTAGGGGTTTTACTTTTAATAGCTCTGAGACATGGGTTCTGAAACTATTAAAGATGGAAGCGTTCCTAGGGCACGCCGCATGTTTAACAAAACGCATCACTGAAAAGTGGTTTTAAACACTACCGTCACTGCCGGATACGCACAGCCTTCTGAAAAACCATTGGAGATTATTAAGCACGCGATATTCATGGGTGTGCATATTGTCTCAATAACCTTGGCCAGATATTTAAAATGTTACAGGCGTGACATTGTGGGCAATTTTGATCTGCGAAGGACACCATTTAGGGAACAGAAGACAGCAGGAGATAATCAGTAAAGCATATAATCATGGCAAAGTCAAGTGAACAGTCGATTAAATAAAAAGGAATTCAATGCACGTTACAGTATTTTAGATCCAATGGAAGTCATGTGTATAGTACTGAAACAAAATTTATTCTATTTCATCAAAACTCCTACCTTCAAACTTTAGAAAATTAATAGACATTCATAAAAATAAAATATAACAGTATAATTAATTACAGGCACCATCTGTCTATGAACTATGGTTTGGGCTACTAACTTCTCCAATCTATTATTGCTACTGCCAATGGGAATTGCTAGTGCTCATCGTCTTCGTCAATGTTGATACCAGGTGAGCTCGATTCTTGGTCAGTATATCTGTATACGCTTACATTTTCCAAATTTTGTTTCTTTCCCCCGCACTTGTTTCAGCATATGGCAGAGTAAAATGCATAGGCAAGAATTGCTTTCCATTTCCATTTTGAGGAAAGGGTTTCCGTATGTGCTTCATGCCTCCAATTAATTTCTTTGGTTCTGTAAATTTGAGTGATGATCCTGCATTTGAACAATGCAATTCAGTTGTTGATGCTTTTGTCTCTGTACACTTGTTATCGGGTTTCATGAATAACTCACTTTCATTTTCCGGGCAATTTTGAGAGAACCCGGCATGAGAAGGAACGTTCAATATCGATTCATTCTCCACCATGCTCGAGGAGTTTCCTCCATCACTTGAAGATTCAACCCTGGTCTTATTCGTTCTGGATATTTCACTGTGCCTGAAGCCCAACATGTTACTTTTTGTTTTTTCTGGTCTTCTGAGATGTTTAGAAGCTACATTGGAAGGAAATATTCCCTGATTTATTACTCTCTTTCGTTTGTGCATGTCCTCTGTTTCTGAGAATGTAACAGACTTCTCCATTGGATCTGTCCCACAGTCTTCATGCTTTTCAGAAATGCATTTTCCAAGCAATCCTTTTGTCTCTGTAACAAACTCTCTTGTCCTTGGATTGCCTTTGCGCTTTCTGTCAGCAATAGCAGCATCTGTTACTCCCAGTTTCTGATGGATAGTATCATTTGTTTTTATGGTAGTAATCATGGGAAATTTCAATACCAGTTCATCACTTTTATCTGAAGTAATTGGTGAATAGATGTATTGGTCTGGCATCACCAACGTTGGAGAATCGGCAATAGATGCATAGGAGGAAGGTATTTGGCAGTGAGCTTGCTTTTTAAATGGAAAATAAGGTATATGAGCAATGGCACAGGTAAAAGAATGTGGAGGGCCAGACAAGTGACCAAAGTTGTCAATGGGACAGGACGATGATTTGCATACATCAGAATAGATTTGAGGAGAACATGAACTACTGGTGTATGACCAACCATTGGACTCTTGTTTTTGGAATGCGCTCTTCTCTAAACACGAATCCAACAGCTGTCTGTAAGTCTGTTTCTGTACAGAGCAATCCCAATTACTTACATGAGAATCTTTATATTTTATTTTGTGTCCCTTATTTAGGTCTGTCTTGTTACACAAGTCCCTGACAGGAGAAATAAGCATATTAGCTTTGGGAGCTGAGAATGGAAGATTGGATATCCAAGCTTTACCAGAATAGCTTCGTTCTTTTAAAGAATGCCCATGAACATAATTTGTCGACACCTTTCTTTCTACCAGTTTCGGAACATTGTTATCGAATGTTCTATTTTGATGGTTTGCAATACTTTCCATAACACCCAGACTATGTGCTTCTTTGAAGTTATGCTGAATACTTTTTGATGTATTTGTTTTTACTCTACAATGTGGGCACAAAGCATTACCTTCAGGACATGGAAGACCAAATTGACCTGTATTACATGCTGTGCAACAACCAATGTAAGCTGTCATCCTCTGCATAGTAGAAGAGACACATGTTGTGGCTCCCATGGGGCTTCTGCTAGGAGTTTGTGTGTCTGTGTCTGTGGTATTGCACTGCTGAGGATGCTTAAAGGAATTCTTGAATTCATTTTTATCCCCAATTATAAAACTTTGTCCCATTAACCTCATGACTGGTTGAGTGGTAGATTGTTTCCGTTTTGTGATATCCAACTGAGGATGAATTTTCTCTAACGATGAAGCTTTTTGACTCTGATCTTCATTGTATTCAGACTGCACATTTGATTGCATAGCAAACATTGAGAATGCATCCGGTGATGCGATTGATGAACTGGCGATTCCAAGACTTGGACTTTCACACAACATTTTACTGGTTTGGATCTTGTCAGGCAGAGAAGAGTGTTCTGAAAGGCCCTTATCAGGGTTTGACTGATTAGTATTAGATACTGAGTACTCTTGCTGATAGTCAGGCTGTTTAAACTGAATGGAGTAGTTCTCCTGCGATAGGCATTTAGAACTCCATGTTTGAAGAGGTTGGTTAACTGAAGTAGCATCATGACAAGTTTTACTGCTTTCCACAAAATTGAAATCTCGCTGTGTACCTTGTGGCTGATTAGAAACTGCATAATTTGGAATCTTGTATCGTTGATTAAATCCTTGTCCACTATAGGAGATTGGCTTGACAAGTTCCTTTTCTGAATCCAGGGGTAAACCTATGGAACCGTTAACAGAACAATTTCCATGGATGCTTAAATCTACACGGTCCTTTGCATTCCCATTTTCAGATAGGTGTGCTTCCACATTGTTATATTCCTCCTTTACAGAACTGTTAAGCAAACTCCTGGGTGGCTTTGTAGATTTACGCCTGGGTGCTTGATTACATTGAGGATAAAGACTATCATCTTGGCTCCCATCGGTACTGTGAGAACTAAGGAAACGTCCTTTAAAATCTCTTGGAATAACACATGCCTTTTTGTTGAGATCCAATTGAATATTTTGAATGTGACCCCCTTCTGTTACCTTTCTGGTATCCCAAATAACTCTTCCATTTTCCATAGGGCTTTCTTTTCCCCTCTCAAAACTTTGGATGGACAGACTACTGCTAGTGCTTGCATCACCCAAAATATTTTTTGTATTTTCAACCTGGACATTTATTATATCTGTCTTAGCAACAAATTTATACTCGGATCTAACAGGTTCAGCAGGGCTATCAGAAATCTCTGTCTCTATCAAAGGGCAGTCTTCCTTGAGGGAGTCCATGACACGACATTCCAATTTTTCATAGATGCCATTTGATTTCTGAGCTTCCCCTGCATTTTCTGGATTGAAAGATGTAAGCATTTTGTTTACAGGAGACTTGTTCGACAAGTTCACCAAATTTGGATCTCCTTTTCTGGATGTTTCTTCTACATGCAATCTGGTACCATCACACAAAATATTGGACTGCTCATTGTTAGAATTATGTAAATCATTCCTCAGAATCTTTGTGTCACTCATCACACATGAATGGTGAACATCAGTAGCAGAAGTTGCCATTGTGGGCTTTACAGATGGATCTACAGTGTTATCATCTCCAAGTATCATTCCACTTTCATCTACTTGTGTGGTGCAATTAGAAATTATGCCTTCCTTGGTCCTCTCCTCTTTAGGTAACATACATACAGAGTGAATATGGTCCATACGCTTGTCAGAGAGTTGATGATGATTGGTAAGTAAATCACAATTCTGTACTTGATTCACTTCCGTGCTTTGTGATTGCTCAAAATTCAAATCTCTGGATTCTTCTTCTATACTTAGATGATGTTCCACACCATGATCAGTTCTTGGGCAATGAGAAGCAGCCAATGGCATTCTAAGATCCTGAAATGCAATAGACATAATGGTAAATACTAAATTCTTATAGCCCCTGCATTCTTATCCATTGTATTATGTTCAATCTTTTGTGTGCATTGATTGGGGTTTAATTTGATATAATTTGATATAAGTATTAATTAATAGTCCTGATATTTTTACAGTCTATGAAAGTAATTGAATACACTTCTGTTAATAATTGTGTAGAAGATTTTTGCATCTAATAATAGATCACATATTATCAGTGTGTGAAAAAACAGAGATACACTTCCTCAGGGATGGGGTCCTTGATTTTGCAGATCAAGTTAAGGGGTAGCTCCTGGTTATTAATTGAAGTATTTTCAATCAATAACATTAAATTTATGGATACTATTTCAACATTCTAGAGATAAAGGTAACATGTCAACAAGTATATTTGACGGCAACATTAAACATGCCAAAAATATAAATTCCAAAACAGATCAATTTAATCTTTGTTTAAAACGTTAAAATGATTTAAATAAAGACATATGTATATAACTTCTAACTATTAGACTTAAAGACTCTCAGCCCACAATTTGGTTACTGGTGGACAATAATATATAAATTTCAATTTCGAAACTTAGATTCTCTAAAACTCACAGCTTGTTGTCTACCATGCCTCTAATTACATGTCTGCTCATTACAGAGAGAAATGAGCAGACAAGTTAATAAACCTTCGTTTCTTAAATCGAAGTGAAATATTTTTTTAATGGACTGATTTCCCTTGACCAGCAATGCAAAGAAAGGTTTTTGTCATAGAATAGCAACGTTGCATTTCATATTTGATCAAGCTTGATCTCTGTTGTTAGCTCATTTGGTTTCGGCTACCATTTTAGTTAGTTCAGGTAATGGATTCAATTTCTAATTTGTTCATGCTATGGATGAGGGTCTGTTGTACATCGCTCAAGAGGTTATAGGGGGCTCACATTGTAAAGAGCTAAACTCTTGATTTCTCTCAGTAAAAACAAATAAAATAAAATATTTGATCAAGCTTGTGGAAACTGGGGTTTAGAGAATTCACTATTCCCTTGTATTTCCTTCTATGACCCACAATTTGTAAATCTTTTTTAAAACGCATGTTAATGTGGCTAAATTATGCTTGTAAGTCTTATGTTAAATTATCATATATTGAGTTCATCATGTATTTGATTGTATTTGCCAATTATAATGTGTCTTTTTATAAAGGGTGTTTTAAAAGGACCTCTAAATCTTTTATACAAAGCATGTTAAAATATAGCATTTAAGATTAGTATCCAAAGAAAGAACCACAACTAGGATCTTATTGTCCTAAGGTTAATTTGAAACATCAACAACCGCAAAATTGTTTAATAAAGGATAAGAAAACGACTAGAACAATGTATACAACAAGAAACTTAAAAATCACAATGGCGTAAAGCTAGAGTTAGCCATAGAATCTTATATGATAGGTTTTGCATTGACAACATTCCATATTTTTATTGCCACTCCTAAATAATGAGAGTTCTCTAGACTTCATGTTAACATCTCATCCGTGGTCATATTCCTTGTTTTATTGCACTTGGAGAGTGAAAATGTTGAAGCACTAGCCATGTCCACATCAACCAAATTCTGCACTCAACTAGATTTCTTCAAACCCCTCCAAACAAAGTCAAGAGGAATTGAGGACGAGTCACAATTATTGGTAGAGACATCCAAAGAAGGATCACCATCCACAACAACACTTACAATGGACATAGTGTCTAAAGGATGAGCAACAAGATGCATGTTTTCTTTTAACTTCTTAGAATTGTGAGGTCCTAGATTAATTGCACTATCTAAACTTCTACCTTTATAATTATAATTATCATCATTTTTTCCTTTGCTAAGTCACAAACAAAATAATATTGAAGATCTATATGCTTCATTCATGTTTGAAAAGTTAGGTTCTTTGATAGGATGATAGCACTCTAACAGTAAAATTCAATTTTGATTGCTCCTTGATTTAATCCAACATCCAAATGCAATATCTATCATCAAATTGCTTCCTTATATGCATGCTTAGGTATCACATGCTTTGCTTCTATAGTGGATAAAGCAACCAAATATTTTCACTTGCTCATCCAATTAGATGCACAAAGAAATATGTTGTAAACATAATTGCTTGTACTATCCACATTTCCTATGTAATCTAAGTTAACAAAATCTTGGATCTTTAGTGTTGCGAGTATTCTCCCTAGTAATAAATAACATACTTTGTAGTGCCTCACAAGTACTTGAAGAATCTCTTTATTTTTATTTGGTGCTCTCTATAAGGATTACTCTTATAATGACTTGACTCCTACTACTTGGGTTATGATTAGTCCTTTAGATCATAACATATATTAGACTATCAATTTCAATAGCATAAGGAGCATGAGATGTATCCTCCATTTTTGTGATTGGATATGAACATTGCTAAATTGATAATTAGGTACCTACTAAAATAGGAACACTTGCCAATTTGCAATCTCCCATGCTATACCTCTATATCAAAATTTAACATACTTACTCCAATCCAGCTAGAGCTTTCTATTAGCTTTCTCTTCTAATGTCCATGAATAAGATCAAATTAATAACCCCCAAGTTCATGTCAAACTATAATGAAACATGAGACTTTAGATCTCTATCAACACTTGATTGTTACCAAATATCAACATAACATACAAAGTTAACATGGAAATAACTATCATCCTATTCAAATTACACACAATGATCTAATTTAGACCTTACAAATAACAAATTCAAAACATATGAATCAAGCTTCTAACACCAAATTTTTGGAGACTATTTGAGAACATATACATATTTTTTTCAACTACAAATCCATGATTCCTTACCTTTTACCATGCAAGAAAGCTATCTTCACATCCATTTTCTCAATATCAAGATGAAAACTTATTGCAAATAATAATATGAATGGAATGGATGTTATCTTGGCAATTGGAGAAAAAGTGTTATAATAATCAATACTCTCAAATTGAGAATATCCCTTCACAACCAATCTAGCCATGCACATTTCAACACCACCAAATCAAATTTCTTCTTGAAAAATCATTTGCATCTAATAGGCGCAACCTAACCAAATCCCAAGTGTCTTTTAAAGAATCCATTTTATCACCCATGACCAACGTCTAGGGCTCTCTATAATCTCTCTATTGTCTCAATCATAATTTGAGGCTAATTAGTGTTAGTAATTTTGGAGAAAATA
Organism: Cryptomeria japonica; assembly: GCF_030272615.1. NCBI lineage: Eukaryota > Viridiplantae > Streptophyta > Pinopsida > Cupressales > Cupressaceae > Cryptomeria > Cryptomeria japonica. Next base: position 705,598,238 of record NC_081407.1, read on the forward strand.
ACATATAAAATCAAGGAAACTATACCTCTTTGTTTTATTCCTTTGTAGAGTGGATATCGTTAAATCTTGAGGTGGAGGTTCTTCTTCATAACTCTTTGAGTTCTCTATATTAGATTCATCATTAGGTCATTCCTAAACCATTGGTAAGCCTTGCATGCAATAATCTAAATATTTGGCTATAACCACATTATAGACTTCACACTCCCATCTAATTGCTCAACTATGGAAGAAGAGTCAATCTCTTTAAGGATCACATTTTGACTATACAATACCTTTCTAGTCACACGATCCCACTGTAACGTGTACCCTTTCACATCATCACTATAATAAATGAAGATACAATTTACTAATCCAACTTTGACCTCTTATATCCTTCAACACATGAGAATATGCTTCACCACTAAATACTTGAAGCTGCTAAAGTAAGGGTTTTCTACCCATCCAAATCTCAAAGGGGGTTTTATCCAAAAGTGTTGATGAAAGGGACATGTTAATTAAGCAACATGTAATGCTAACTATCTTTTCCCTCGCTTTTTGTCCCAAACTAGTCACGTTGAGCATGCTCCTTACCATCTCCACCAATGACCAATTCATGTTCTCTACTACTCCATTTTGATAAGGACCGAATGGTGTCTTATGTCATGCAATACCATTCTCTTTAGAAAACTTGTCCAAATTGGCTGGATGATATTCTCCATAGTTGTATATTCTTAACACCTTGAACATGTTTGTGAACCCACATTTTGTTTTCCTTTACTACAAATGTCCTTTTTGTTTATCTTTGTTGTAAGTGTTTATGCAACTAATCCATTTCTTGCGAGTACCAATTTATACGTGTAGATGACAGAGGTATTATTTCACTATAATATACACCTTACTAAACACTCATTTTAGCTATTTAGTGAAGATTAGATGATCTTTCAAGTTGTTAGACTTGAAACTTGAGATGAACCTCTAGATGAAGGGTTGGTTCTATATCTATTTATATTTTCTAAGATTGAAACTAATAAGTTTGTTATTTTTTTTAATCAATGGAAAAGGATAAAGAACTTTTAATTGAAATTAACTTGTGGTGATGCACCAAATGATATTTGAAGGACATCTATATTAGATCATCATCAAGGATACTACCAACATCTCAATGTTCTTGTAGGGATTTAACATTTTATGAGATTAAGATGGTATTTGCATAGTTCTACAAGATTCTTCCTTATTTCCTTTTATACATAGTCATTGATATACCTTCATGCTTGTCAAGGTTGATAAATGTTTCATAGGATTTAAATGGTATGAAAACCATCCCAGAACTTCATGCATTGGGATTCTAAATTCCCTTATACTTTGACTTTATAGTGACCTTCAATGCTCTATACTCATACCCCTTGGGTGGCCTTGAAAATATTTTGGAAGGTATGCTTGCTTGTTGATTATTCGATAGTGAGCTATCAATAATACACTCAACGCATTTATGTACCCTCCACATTTTTCATAGACCTATTTAATTTTTTATCTTCCACTCTTCCATCTTATCCATCTTTAATTCACATCTACGATTTCCTGAACATCTTCTATACAAACCATTGATATTGTTTAAAGGCCTCCATGCATGCACATATTCTTAAGGTTTAGAGGTTATGTATGGTTTGAAATAAACATTTATATATCTCTTTCACATAGACAACAACACTGGGCAAAGTTATTCATGAAGAAACCCCAATAATATTGTTACTATTTGACAATATTTTTGGTGTTATGTTGTTGACCCATAAATCAAGCCGCCATTCACTCATTCACTATTATAATTTTGATATTCCTTTGTAGTATTCATATGAAAAAGACTATTCTCTTATAGACCTAATTATCATTTACTCATCAAGAAGCTTGAACTTTCCATAGGCCTTTAGTAGACTTAGGGATTATTCGATCATTATACACAATGTGAGATAGAATTATTACAAAGGTTTCATTGGATTCCTATTAGGCAGCTACAATTTAATTAATCACTATTCAAAATGGAATCAAGAGGCTTGCATGGATAATAAACCAAAGAAGGATTAAGTAGACAAACCTTTTCATAATATATCGCTTGATAACCAAATAGTGCTTTGACAACCTTTAACCTCTAGATTATCTACAAATTTATTCTTCTATGGATTTGATAGGGGGTTATGAATACATGTCAACTATTGAATTTTTTTTTCAATCATTGATGTACGTTAAGGTATCTTTAGGGATAATTGAAGTGTTGACAATCAAGTGTACAAATTTGTCAAGGTTTTGACATGTTGAACATTGTTATGTGGATGATAATCTTATATCCATGCCACTGTTCTAGATAGGCCTTCACACTAACTACTACCAATGGCTGGTTTAGTGTTCACTAGTTACATCTAGCAAAACCTTAAAAAAATGTGCACTTGCATTGGAGACCCTAATTGTCATGAAATCATAAGCTAAGAATGATCATTCTTTATCATACATCACTATAGATTTATTATAAGGTACTAGTTGTTGATAACATTATCTTAGCTTTGCACTCTTGTCTTCACCAACCCCTTCTCTCTACTATTCGTATCTTTCTAGCATTCATGACAAAATTTCCCTAGGTTCTTCAAATCTTAACAATAACCTTTATGATGAGCATACCACTACATAGTATTATGAGTTTTCCAGTGTTTCAAACTATGCTTTGATCTCAACATTTTTCCTTTCACAGGGCTTGCCATTGAAACATTAATATATTATTCTTATATAACCCATGCATGAAGTTGTTCAAAGTCATACAATCCTTAATATCAAATCTAGAGACTTTTCCATGTTGATAAAACAACATGCACACAATCTCTCAATGGCTTGCTAGTGCTTTTAGGGTTTGATGAACAATTGTAATTTGTGAATCTTTATCATTTATGGAGAAAGGGTCAAATATAGGAGGCAATAAACACGTGATTTACTTCAATCAAACCACCATTAAGAAATATCTAATGTAACAGTCTTATTCATATTTGATAGGGATGAAATGGACTTTAATGCAATTCTAATAAAAACAGAAAAGTATTCCTCTTGATTACATGCCCAAATCTTCTAATGATTGACCATTCCTCCATAAGATACAAAGTTATTAACATCTCAAAAATTATGCTATGCATGGAGTGATAATTGACCTACAAGAGACCAAGTCTAAGAGTCATTTCATCTACTTATCAAAACCAATTTTAATGATTCCTCTGGCTTGCATCTTCATGGCTTCCAAGGGTATAGATATTTTTTATACCTCCATCATGACTTGGGAGACTTTCCAAGTTAGTTCAAAACCTAATTATCTAGCTTAACTCAAATAGAAACCTAAACCTATGTGGGTCTTCAAGACTTAGCTTCCTTTTTAAAATAGGACTCCCTCCAGAACTATGTATGTAGCTTTTAGAAAAACTAAGGTTTATGCCAACATTTAGATAAGATAAGGAATTTATTGACCAAGTAGAAGGACTCCTAAGAGATTTATCATATAAATTATTCTTGGAGATATTAATAAATGACAATCTAAATGCACCTAAAGACCTCCAATGACTATTTGCATCTAAGAAGTACCACTAAATTGTTACATTGAATGTAGGTGCTAGTATCAAGGGAAAAAAGAGTTCCAACTTAAACTCCTTTTATCAACATCACCCACCACCACTAAATACTATCCACATCATTCATCTTGTTAACAAATAATACGTTTCATGCAAAAGTTTAGATGTTCAAAAATATTGAAACACATTTTATCCCCCCACTAGAGAATCTAATCTTGATTTGACCATGCATAATAATACTAAGAAATGAGTTGTCACTAAGAGAGACCTTATAATTAGAAAACCAATCTCTGTGCAGTGTGATGTGAGAAGAGGCACAAAAAAATTTACAATCTAAATCATCATCTAAATTATTATTTTCTTTCTTCTTCTATTTGGAATCCTTTTTTATGTCGTCTTTCTTACCTCATTTCCCACATATTACCTTAGATTAAATAAGATATTTAGATATTATTTAAGCCCTAGATCTACCCTTATCCTTTTCTTTTCCTTCTTTCCATCTATTTCCTTTGACCATTCATGATCAACTAGTGCTTCCCTAGCTAATTCAATTTAAGTCCTTTGTCTTGTTTACTCCTGGAAAAGAGAAGCCATTGGTCATCGGGAAAAATGTTTGAAGTAGTATTTCCAATGGCCATCACTAGTTTGTTCAATATGTTTGGAAAATGACACAATAGGACCATGTATTGGTTTTCTTCTTCCATCTTTATAGTAATTGAATTTAATTATATTATAATAGTGTTAAATGTATTCAAGTGCTCTTCGTCACCCATCCTTAATGATAAATTCTCTTAAAAAACTTGTTCACTATTGATTTTTCCTAGTACAAATTTTGTAATTTTTGTAGGTGATTTTGCTAGAGGATTCTTCTATAAATTTTATAAGCATTGAATAAACCAAATAGAGATGGGAATTTATTCTGCCTTTTTGACCTAACACAACCAAATCTTCATCCTTTGTATTTGATGGTTTACTTCTAGAGACTACCTCTCATAGATCTCTATCTATCAAAAAATGTTCTATTTGGAAATTCTATAGCTCAAAGTTTGTACCATAACTAGTTCATCTTCGTCTTGATGTCTTTGAAGTTTCCTAAAAAATAAAATATCTTTTGGATATGGTTCCCACTCAAACACTGATTAGTTCATAAAAGAAATGTCTTACCACTTAGGCAATAGAGTTGATCAAGCTTGGATGCAAAATGAAAGGAAGCAAATAGCAAAAAAAGATTCCTACACTAACTAAATTATATGAGAGTCATGCATGGAAGATCTAACAATTTCAAAAAGTAGAAAGACAAATACAAAGGAATTCACCACGATGACACAATATTTATTGTTGGAAGATCCTTTCAATAAAATAACCAAACCTCCAAAACTCAAACCAATGTTGTCACAACAGAAAGCATGTTATAGTACATTAGTAAACTCAAGCCTTCATAAGAAAAAAACAATAAAGGTTTTAATTTTTTTTTGCAACATAACGTTTTATAAAAGCGTATAACCATATATATATGTGTGTGTATACATACATACATACATACATACATACGTATATATATATATATATATATATATATATATATACACGTATACATACATACATACGTATATATATATATATATATATATATATATATATATATATATATATATATATATATATATATATATATATACACGTATACATACATACATACGTATATATATATATATATATATATATATATATATATATATATATATATATATATATACACGTATACATACATACATACGTATATATATATATATATATATATATATATATATATATATATATATATATATATATATATATATATATATATATATATATATATATATATATATATATATATATTCTAAAATCATGAGCTTCAAATGCTAACATCCAAATTAAGAGGATACTTGAGTTAGAGAGTTTCATTTTCACCTAAAGTACTCCATTTGTTATCTTGCTTGTTCTAAATTAGTTTCCACATAGGTCCAACTTGTCACTTTCTCCTTTGTTTGGGCATGTACCTAATTGGATTGTAGCATCATCATCTTTCATGGATAAGGAGACACATGAGTAGTTTTCAGAGGCATAATTTTCATTCTTCATCCTTCTATCTTTTCTAGTATATCCTAACTGTGAAGCATACTTGCATCTATACATGGTTTCGTTTGTTCCTAAGGGGAGACAAGTGGCTTGTAAGCATTGGATTTTGTTTTGTATTCAAACACTTATCATTCTTGTAGGTGAGTATTCATTGTGGGGAGCTACATTGTCTCTCACTTTCCCTCCTACGGAAGGGCTATTGATTGGATTCTCGTGATGGATGTAGTTCTTGGGGGCTATTAGTGTTGAGACCTCTATTCATCACTCATCCTATCACCACTTATCTTCATTTGTATTATCTCTTTTTTGGAGAGGAGTTTTCTCCCACAAGCTTTTTCTCCCTTTCTCCACTTATAAGAGATTAGTTGTACATGGGCACTTAACATTGCCTAGTTGTCGGGATCCATCATCATATCATATCTCATTATGGATAATAATTCTTCTCTCTAAGTTGCATATAAGGGGGCATGTTAGAATAAATGCTATTTAATCATGCTTAAATCCAACTTAGGCATTTATAATTTAATAATTTTGTTTTGCATTAATATTTGTAACTGTGTAGTTGATGATAGTTGTCTCTACCTACCCTCACATTTGATTGAGACACATGTCCATATCATGTGATATCCTACCTACCACTTTTGCCTTTATAAGAAAGGTTATTGAACATTATTCATCATCTCAACAATAATGTATCATCTCTCTCTCTCTCTCTCTCTCTCTCTCTCTCTCTCTCTCTCTCTCTCTCTCTATGGAAGTTGAACTGCAATCGTGATCCTGGCTTGGGAGCATCGCTCCAACAACATGCATGCATATGCAAACTAAAGATATTCCTTATCATATCCAAGTTAAGATTTAAATCCACTTCATTCTTTTTTTAGTTTAATAGCTTTTATCCACCTTATAAGTTGTCTGAATTAAGTGATAGTTACATATTGTCAAATTAAACTATTTATAACAATGCAATACATACGACTTTTTTGCGATGCCGTCTGTCGTTGCCCTAAGGCCGGCTGCTGCTGCCGTCCAACCTCTTGTTCGATCCCCTAGTGAGGCTAGTGTCCAGCCTGTGACTCCCATTTGCTCCCCTGGTGCCGGTGGTGCTTACCCTCGGTGTGCTGCGAATGGGGGCTTTGCAGGGGTTTTTGTCTGTGCCATTGCGGGGGGTTCAGGGGGTTCTTCACCTCTCGCTTCGATTACTCGACTACAACCTTCTGCGCGGGCCTTATCCTCTTTAGGGGTGGGTGTTGTGTCTACTCCGCCTCCTAGGGGTACCCTTGCTGGTGTGAAGAAAAAGGTTGCTCCTGTGGCTGAACCTTGCAGGTCCAAGATTGATCATGCACCTGTCGCTAATACGGCAGACAATGATCCCGTGCATCCGACGCCCTCTGCTACAGATCGGGCTGCCCGTGGCTGTTACCATGTGCAAACCCTTGGCTTTCAGGGTGTCTACTGATACTGAAAAGGAGATCATCCACAACTCCTCTGTGTTTGAGTCTCATGGTCTGATTTGCAGGTTTCGAGGCTTTTGGCCAAGCCTTCCTCAGCTGCACACTTGGATTTCCCAAAGTTGGGAACCGATCTTAAAGGGTTCAGTTAACATTTTTCCTTTAGCCAAGGGATTTTTCATTGCTAAATTTGAACATGCAGAGGATACATCGAAAATTTTATGTAATAATCCTTTTAGCTGGGAGGACAAATTTGTTTTGATGGTTAAACCCCGGTTCTCGGATTTTAACCCATCTACTGATTCATTTAATGAGATTCCTATCTGGGTTAGGCTCCCTAACCTTCCCCTTCATCTATGGACAAACTCTCTGCTAGAGGAAGTGGAGGAGGCTTTAGGTGAATTCCTAATGATTGATAAGGATTCTTACCATATTTATCATTCTACTTATGCTCGAATTTTGGTTAACATTGATGTTTCTAAAGGGCTCCCAACTGAGATAGAGATTGAATCTTCCTTGGGGCCTTGGGTCTAACTGCTCGACTTTGAGGGTATCCCCTGTAGATGTCGAAAGTGCTTCTAGACTGGGCATGTTGTTGCACTATGTGAAACAGATAAAAAGAAAAGAAGATCCATTTCTTGGTAGAAGGGTGCCTCCTCTGAACATTATTTTGTTCAAAAGAAAAGCTTCTCCCAAGTGGTTGCGCAGGTTCCTCAGGCTGATGGTATTGCACCTCTGGCTGCTGCCTCTGATTTAGGTGTTGCTTTGCCTTAGGAGTGTGTGGATGCTTGTGGTGGCATCCTGACTGATCGTTTGAAGGATGCTGGATCTTCTTCTTTGGTGGATGACCTTCTCGCTTCCCAGATTGCTGTTGGATCTTTGTTTGATTCTTAGATTTCTGATGTCCCTGCCTCTCCGGATGCTGCCTTTGTTCCTCCTGGTGATGGGAGGTCCTCTATTCTGGACCCATCTTCTTGGCAAAAGGCTGCTGCTAGGGTTGAGGAGGGATGGATTACCATTAAAAGTAAGAAATCTAAATCATCCCGGTCCTCTTTTGATATGACCCTTCGATCCCACAAGGCTAGGTCAAATTCTTGATTCGTCTTGGTTGGGTTGGAGCTACTGGTTTTTGCAGCCCGTTGGTTTTTGTTGGGGGTCCTTCTTGTGTTGTACCCCATCTTTTGTATGGTTGTGCTGAGTCTCATTTGTGTTTTGTTTCTTGGGGTGGACTTTCAGGCTTATCTTTCGGTTCGGGTTGCAGGTCCTTCCAAAACCTATTTTGTATAGGATTTTAGGTCCCTTCAAAACTTGTTTTCCCTTATTAAAAAACAATGCAATACAATTAAATGACTAAAGACATATATCAGACTGAAACACTTTTCTCTTAACATTATAATTTAGATAATTAGATAACAATGATATTGACAAATAATTACAACTTACATCATTAGAAGTCATGAAAGAGATTCTCAACTACTAAACCAAGATTACTAGTGAGAAGGTAGATTGATAATTTGTTAGGTGTGACAAGAAGCAAATGAAAAATATGGAATGGGTAAATGTTCAAAATCTTGTTTGCAAAAAAAAGGAAAGGACTTATGAGAAACAGGTAAGCACCAATATTTCAAAGGCCTCTCAAAGAAATGTCTTAGGAGAGAAACCTTTTATGGGCACTTCTAAAATAATTTTTTGTTTTATTCTTTATAAAAAAGTGAGAGAGAAGAAAAAGAGACATTTTATGAAAAAAAATCGGTCACAGGTGCTCACGTACCCAGCCGGAACGAGTCCGAGTCCGAGTCCGTGTGAGGGAGGGATGCCCCCCAGTATATTTTTTTTAATTCATCACATAATTATCGGCACTCTGCTTTATTTTTCCCTTTAGTTTAACTATTATCGGAAAGGACAGACAAGGCAAGTTGATAAACAAATCAAGATTTACATCCAGCGCCTCTTCATTTGGCTTGCACATTTGAATATGCACGCTCCAAATTGCCGGTGACCCGCAAGCGGTCATACTACAAAAAACTAACCGTATTGACTTCATGTTTGAGTGAGCTACTGTTGTTGTTCTCGTCATTAAAGGAATGAATCTAACGGTGAGAGTCTGCGTATTTCCCTGGCCAAACAATTCTTTCGTTGTATGTTCGACGCTGCAATTTTTCTACTATTTCGTTTTCCTTTGACAACCACAGCTCTCCTAGGTTGTTTATATGATATTATTTTTCCCAACCGTCTGAAGTTGTGACACAACGAATTTGATCGAGATACACCCGGTCCTTTACAAATATTTAGAACTTTTTTCATAATGTACTTTAAATATATTGACTACCAACGCAAATGACTATATATAATACGACTGAACGTAGTCGTAGTAAGTCGAGGGATTAAAAAATCATGGCATTAGCAAACCTGACTAAATATATAATACGAGGTAACACGGGAAAGGAAGAGGAGTGAATTTGATATCAAGGAAGGGGAGATTAGAAATGTTTGGGGTGGTAAAAGAAGTAAAGGTACAGTTACTTTGATTTTTGGATGTTTCAAACATACCGTCTCTTCTCAACAGTAGTTTGTTAATTTGAGCCAATTCAATACTTCTTAGTTTCTCCCACAATTCTTAATCTTTTGTTGGAGCGAATGAAGAGGATAAAATTACCCCCAACATCCAATCTAAGTACAAAATACAGAGATGGAATGTGAGGGGCCTATCAATCCCCTAGCGATGTCGCAAGGTTAATAAGATAATTTATAGATATTGATAACTATGATGGTTTTTATTTTTTAAATAAGTTAAAATTTATGGGATTTATTTAGAGTTGGCTCTTTAGTTAATTAAACATAGTATATTTGTCGATTTCAATCATTAATATGGAAGGTGAGGGGTTGTGATATTAGGTATTTGTTCTTAGTTTGTTAATTTTATGGTTTTCTTAAGGGTAGATTATATTTATTATTGTGGTTGGTGTTTATGTCTAATTCAAGGTTGGACTTCTAAATACAAAATTTAACTCCATCTATGCATCTAATGATGTTCATGAAAGAATGCAATTGTGTAAATGTATGTATGACTTTGTACTTTTGTAATGAATGGTGATTTTAATATGATTGAATATCCCTCAAATTTATAGTTGTAGCACCAAATTATCTCATTCAAAATTTGATGCTTCATTACTTTGTTGTAATGCTTTATACGTGTTTGACCATTTTTCTTGGCCTTAAATATTCCCACCAATGCAATTTGCTCTCCAAGTCAAATATCACCAATGTTCTCATCAAAACATTAGGCATCTTGATTACTACTATTTGTCCTCCTCAATTCCCTCATACTCCCTTTCAATGATGGAATTGTTTTTAGTTAGATATGGATGCCATGCTTTCCAACAATTTCCCTCTCTTTACCATGTGCACTATTTGGGTAAGCTATTAATTGGTGTATTATCTTTCTCCAATCATATGTCCACAATCTAGCTTGGAAAAAAAATTAAGTTGAATCCAAGTTTAGCTAAAAGAATAAAGAAACGTTTATTGCCTCCCCCACTAATACTAGCAGATGCAAAAGCTGGTGGTAACTATCAAACACAATCTTAGAAAATTAGAGGCATACAAAGGCCGAGGGATTAGATTACAACTAGATAATTGGGTAAAAAATGGAGATAAGGCACAAAGTTTTCATTCCAATGAATACATATACATATATATATATATATATATATATATATATACATATGTATATATATATATATATATATATATATATATACATATATATATATATATATACATATATATATATATATATACATATATATATATATATACATATATATATATATATATACATATATATATATATATACATATATATATATATATATACATATATATATATATATATGTATATATATATATATACATATATATATATATATGTATATATATATATATATGTATATATATATATATATATATATATATATATATATATATATATATGCATACAAATAATTAACGATATGCGCAACTAGTTGAGCATATATAAATCAAAAGTATTCAATAAGTGTTTTGAATTCATTTTCAAAAACTTTTTTCTAATCTGTCAAAATACTTGTATACAAGAGATAATATGATAAGTGGTTGGTAAATATATCCCAACCAAAATTGATAAGGAACAACAACAGTTCCTTGATAGAATCATTATAATCTAAGGGTTTGATACAATTTTATAGGTCATGCCTAGTGAAAAATCCCTTGACTAGATGGGCTTTGCGATGAATCTTTAAAATATTTATAGCTCTATGTACATGTTTATAATATATTTGAAAGCATACGAAAAAGGTTCTCTAGGGCTCAACATTAACTAAGGGTGTAATGCTAAAAATATTAATATAGTTTCAAGATAGATGCTTATTACTCTTCCTAATACTATATATATGATTGTAGCCAAAGTTGTAGCTATGAGCATCAAGTGTGTCACTAAAGAGATTATCTAACTAAAACAAATTGATTACTTGGGAGAAATATTTATTCAAGAAAATCTCATTTTAGCTTGCGAGGTGATTAAATTACTTTAATAGAACACACCAATAGAATGAGATGACAATTAATTCGTAAAATGCTCAAATACCTAGGCCTTCATTAAAGATTTATTTTACCATTTCAACCTCCTTTCAAAGATGTGAATGCTTGCTTTCTTCTCAATGGATCTATATTGACATTATTAAATATTTTTAAGGATCCATCTAACAAGGATTCCCATTAGCTTTCTATCTTTAAATCTACACATAAATAATGCTCCTAGTTATCTCCTATGCCATGCCTATAAATATACTTCACCTAAGGCAGTTTCCTACTCAATAATCTTGTAATTTGAAATTTTTCTTTTGATGATGGTTGTATGTTATTCTCATAAAATAAAATAAAATAAATATCTAATAATCTTAATCAAAATACAAAATTTATTGTGCTCCTTTAAGATCTCAATTATCCATGAAAAAATGAAATATTTTATGATTTTGCATTACTCTTTTGTAGTTTGGATTTCCCCATTATGTAAATTTCTTAAACATGGTGCCATCTCAAAATAATGCAACTTCTCATTCAATTTTAGAATTTCTTCAAATGATGACTATATTTTTGAGCAAAGAAAAGTACCCCATGATCATTTAATGACACTATGCATTTCATAAGGTATTAAGGTTTGTACCACCTTGTAGCTAACTAAAATTGTACTTAAGAATAGAAGCTACTATATAAACATTGTTCACCATCATTGAAAGTAATTTAGATTATAGTGAGAAGAGTTGTTAAGTTTTCAAAATTGACATGTTCAACTATAGGTGTGTGTATGTATATATATGTATGTATGTATATATTACATATACATATGTATGTACGTATGCATCTATACATACACACATACATACATGCATACATGTGTGTTGTTGAGTGTGCAAATATATATGTGTATGCATACATACATACATACACATATAAATATAGATACACATATATACATATACATATACATATACATATACATATACATATACATATACATATACATGTGCGTGTGTATGTGATAGATTGGGACTTGTTTATCACTATGAATAAATAAGGGTCAAATTTTTGTTTCATTGTTTGATTGGAAATTCACAATATCATTGTTACTATTTTATTTTATAACATGGTTGGATAATCCTTCATTAGATCCTCCACAATCTATGACTATCATCAAGTGCCATTAGAGTAATTTAAGAATTCTAAAAAGAAAGAGAGTAATTTTTTTTGTATCCTTAAGATTTTTCATATTATTAGTCCATTGATTTGTTGTAGTCTACAAGAAACACAACAATAGAGCATCATCTGAGAGGTAGCTGCAAAAAGTTATTGTAGGAAAATCATAGAGTTGAGGCAATATTCTCTTGATACTAGGGAGGGATACCTCCAAATTTTTTTATGGAATTACTAACATCATTGGAAAAATGGAAGAAGTTTTGAGATCATGATGTTGATGAAAATCTAAATGAATGTTGTGTAAGGAGACAAAAAAAGGGTCTAAACCATAGACATGGTGATGAGAGTGAAAGAGAAGACACAAAAGATACTAAGAAAAATCTTAAAAACATATAAGAGGAATAAATACATTATGTAAACATATTGAAGGCTATTTCAAACAATTTATAAGAGACGTAGAATTGAGATTTCTAATTATTTTGGTAGTTTAAATCATGGAGACTTGATTGATTGGATATGTGATTTATGAGAATATTTGGCATAAGAGGAAATTCTAGATTTGAAAAGGGTTCTATTTGTAAAAACTAAATTGAAAGGAGATATTATTGTCTAGTGGAAAGAAGTGTAGTTAAAGAAAAATAGGAGAGGTAAATAAGATATAACAAAGTTATATATAGGATGATTGAGAATCAAAGAATAGATTTACACCTATTAACTATGAGTTAAAATTATTGAAGTTACTGAAATTGAGGTAAAAAGATAGGACAATAAAGGAATATACTAAATATTTTTTTAATGTGATAAGTAGGACTAGATATAGCAAGAAAGAAAAAAAAATATCAATGAATTGAGAGGAGACATTTAAGAAGAACTAAACATGGTAAGATTGAAAAAATATAAATAATCCAACTTGAAATAAAGGTAGAGGAGAAACTAATAAGATATTTTAAGGTAGACAAAACTATCAAAGATGAAGAGGATGAATTCCCCAAAGAGAAAGATCTCAACATAGTGATAGAAGACTAGATATGGAATCAAGAAAAGGTGACATTATATATTGCAATGAAAGTCTAGTATATATCATAATGAAGGAAGTACTCATTCTTACCACAATAGAAGAGTATATAGCAATTCATACTATAGTATGAATAAAATAGATGAATAATTAAAGAACAAAGTAGAATATTTATAGTAGCAATATCTGAAGATACTTCAAAGGTACATGTTTAAGGTGTGAAGGAGAAGGGAACTGAGCATTTGAATGTTACAAAAGCTAAGGAAGCACAAAAATAATGTTATTAGGTAGAATAATAACTAAATGTGTAGTTGAAGAACTAAAGAGATACCTTAGGTTGTATGATGAATAAGAGAATGGTGAACCATTTTTCATGAGAAGAGCATTATTGAAGTGTGATGGTAAAGAAGAACAATGTAGAGCAATCCATTTCTTACAATTATATATAAATTTGAAGGTAAATGTTCTAAAAAATTTATTTAGAGAGAAAATGCTTATTATTTAGTGTTTAAGTAAATGGTTGACAAATTGAAGTTAAAAAGATTAGAAAATCCCAATCCACATAAGATTGCTTAGTTGAAACAAGAACATAAGGTGTTTATGAGTGAGTCTTTTTTAGCAACATTCATAATAGGAACATATCATGATGAAGTTTTATGCAATATAATGCCAATGGATTTATGCCATTTTTTCTTGGGGAAACCACATGAATTTGATATAATAGCTATACATGATAGGTGAAAATGTTTTTACACTTGACAAAGAATGATGAAATACATAAGTTGTTTCCATCAAAAGATAGGGATGGTCAAGTTTGCAGTAATGCTGTAATTTTTTGTGGATGAAATAAAACCTATCAATGATTTTAAAAATAAAAAATTATTTATTTGCACTTATTGTATCATTGTGTGACACCGACAAGTACAAGAGACACCATGGAAAATAAATAGAAGATAACATAGGAAGAGATCAAAATTTATGATGGAATATAAGGGCATCATATCAAACAATATGTTGGATGGATTAACAATACAAAATACCAATCACTATCAAGAAATGAAGAATTAAGTAGACAAGTATAAGAGTTGTTGACAAAATGATTTACTATAGAGAGTTTTAGACAAAATGCAGTAGTTACAATACTAATATCTAAAAATGATAGTGAGTGGAGGATGTGCAAAGACTCAAGAATAATAAAGAAGATCACTATAAAGTTGGTTATGCAGTATTGGGTTGAAAAACACACTAAGCACATTTATGATGTGTTGATTTTTTAATTTTTTTTGCAATTTTATGATTTTGTATTTAGAAGATATATTTTAATTTTTAGTAAGTCTAAGGAGAAAAATTTAGAGATCAAACTGGTGTTGTAGTCATTAAGACAAGAAACGTTGTTTATGAATAAATGTAGTTTATAAAGGAGTTGGTATACTTGGGATTTGTAATGTTAGTTGACAATTTGAAGATAGATACTAAGAAAGTTATATCAATAGGAGAATGGTCTACACTAGTGAATATTGAATAGGTAAATATCATTTTATAGATTAATGAGTTTTGATAGGAAGTTCTTAAAATTTTTTTGTGGCATTTGTACACCACTAAATGAGACAATGAGGGGAAATAAGAAAATGCTTAATTCAGCATTATGA
The DNA here is from genome assembly GCF_030272615.1 of Cryptomeria japonica. NCBI lineage: Eukaryota > Viridiplantae > Streptophyta > Pinopsida > Cupressales > Cupressaceae > Cryptomeria > Cryptomeria japonica. The sequence goes on from NC_081407.1 coordinate 705,613,779, forward strand.
GAAAATAAAAATTTGAATTTCTAACAAGGAAAGTGATAAAATAGTTAGTGTTAGTATTACCTAAGTTCAAATGACAAGGTATTTTTGGTTGATATACATAGTATTGAGAAAATAAGACAAACTAGTCGGTTGTTTCAATGAGAAGTTGAATTATGGAATGTAGGGATACTTAATATATGATTAGTAATATTATGTTGTAACTCAATCATTAAAAAAATGAAGAAAGTACTAATTACAAAATGAGTTTGTGTTGTGCATTGATGATTAATCATTGTAATATTCAAATAGTCAATTTCAGTCAAATAAAAGACACATGAGATTAGTTTAGTCAATGCAAATATATAATTCTCTATCAAAGTATATGTTTGAAAGAACAACCAAGCTTGTTGAGACATTGAGTAAGAGAGATAATTTATTAACAAAATAAGAGTAAAGGTAGTTGGGTTTGAATAGTTGAAATACACATTGTAAATTTATTTTGATTTATCCAAAGTATGAAAAGTAATCAATGGACCAATAAGTATGGATAGGGTAAGTTGTTTGATTATTTGATTAAAAAAATGTTAATTTAAGTTAATCGATTATGCATTATAAGAAGCCTAGGCAAGGAAATTTTGATCAAGGATAACAATAGTTTGAACAAATATTTTAGGGTAGGCAAGAAAAGAGTATTATTGGATGAGAACTAATTTTTGTTGTAAATATACAAGGATGCGAGGAAACTCATTTAAAGTTGCAAGGCTTCTTACATTACAAAATAGAGTAGTCAAAATAGGTTTGCATAACCATTACCATTTCTAGAGAGTCCTTGCCAAGAGATAAATATGGATTTTATATTAGGCTTGCCAATAACATAGAGAGGATATGATTTAATGATTAAGGTAGTTTAATTTTTTCTAAGAGTATTCATTTTAGTCCATGCAAGAAGAACAATGATGTGGTACATTTAGCTAATTTATTTTATTAAAAAGTTATGAGATTGTATGTGCTACCAAGGAGTATTGTTTTATACATGGACTTGCTAAATTTGTTGATTAATTTTGGAGGTTATTGTGAAAGAATATGAAGATAAATTTGAGATTTAGTTTAGCTCATCACCCATAAATTGATGGATAGATAGATGTTATGAACATGCATTTTGATAATTTATTGAGATGTTTGATAGGAAGAATGATAAGAAATTGGGAAATGATTTTATTGCTAAATTCTTTTGTAGATAGTAATTTAGTAAATACGACTACATGAAAAACATCATTTGTGGTTGCATATGACCATAGTCCAAGACATATATTATAGTTGAGAGATATTGGTAATGTATAGAAGATGAGTGTATATGTAGAATAATTTAAAAATTACTTGAGGGGAGTCCATGTGTATGTAATGAATTATTTGGAAATGCTGAATGATGGAGAATAATGTGAAAGAAAGAATAAGGATTTTTTAGTTGAGGAAGAAGTAATGTTACATCTTGGAAATAAAATATTTCAAAATGAGACATACAATACGTTCAAAATAAAAATAATGGTTCTTATAGTACTATGATATGGTTTGATTCAATAAATGCATATGAAGTAGGGTTACCAAAAGGTTTATACAAATAACTAGTTTTTAATAGATTAGATCTATCATTTTGTAGGCTTATGGATACTTGGTTCTAGAACAAATAATATGAGAACACTATTGATGATATGTTGATTTCCTTGATGACTATGTAAAAGCTTATTGCTTCTAGTTTTATATATGTGTTTGAGTATGTTTAATCAACAATTTCTCATCGATCAATGTTAGGTAAGGATATGTTGGTACCCATTATAGTTTTGCCTAAATCTAAAGTCATTGTGTTGCATAGTTATTCTAGAGTACTCATAAATAATTTTAGGTATGAGAATAAGGGCTCATTCTTATTCCCTTATCAAGATTTACATTTGTACCAAATTTTTATTTTCCTCGTCCATGTATAACTCTTTGTATTTTTGTAATGTTATAAATTGTATACCCTATTCAATGTTATGCTATGTTTAGCACCTATTTTGGAGATTGTACTTAACTTAGTTCAAATAGGCTCCAGCTAGGTCTAGCTATATAATATTTGGTCTCCCTTCTTGCACTTCAAATTTTATGCAGTTAGAAACGACTAGACCAGGGTACCCAATACCCCTATCCTCCCAATTTGGCTTCAAATTTGAATATGCAGATGTTTTTGATCAAGGATAAAATAGGCTTTGAGGGGATTCAAAACCCCATACACCAAGTTTTGAAGGGACCTAAAACCCTTGGATTTTTCACGGATCTAAAACCAACAATGGAACACTATAGTAAGATACAACATAGACATATAGTAGCCCAACCACAACCTAACAATACAGATTAAGCTTTACAGAACTAGTGGCAAAACAAGAAGGCCTAAGCCACCCCAAAAGAGTTTAGACAAACATGAACATAGGGGACAAGGCTCCCTCAACCATAATCATGGGTTTTATCCAGGCTCCCACAACCTTATCCTTGCGAGTGATCCCCACGGTGAGCATCTTTCTTTTCAATATCTCCACCTCAATAGGAGATAAAGGAAAGAAGACAACAAAAAGGCCATCATCAACTCCCTTGCAACCAAAAGACAGGGCTTTATTAGCCCCCCAACAACACTTCTAGGCATATCTAGTAGCATCCAGCTCCACCTCAATAGGAGAAAGGTCACCTCCAGCCACATCCATCTCCCCCTCCATAGAAGATAGGACAACCTCTATAGAAAAACCAGAGTAACCCCAAGATGTAGAAAATGAAGCACAACAAACAAATCCATGGAATCAAGAAGGAGAGGGACAAAATAATCCTCATCACAAAGAGAGCCAGGAGATAAAAGATATACACATAGAAAACTAGACCCCACATCAATATTTTCAACACCATGGGGTTTTAACATGTTCCCCAAACCATTAGCACTGGGTTTTAGCATGGCTCCCAAAACCATAATAGAACAAAACTAGAAAAACCTCCAGCCATAAGTAAGACAAAAGAAAACAAGGGGAATCCATAACTTCCACAACACCCACATTTGCATAGGAGGGCTCCACCTTCATAGGAGCTACCAATGCAGGACCAAAGAACTAGCCACCAAGCACAACTCCCTGCATCCACTCAAAGATTCACAAGCAAAACACATCTCCACCTCTATAGGAGATAGAGTCACATCTATAGACAAAGATGTAGAAAAACCATCACTCTACAGAACGCTAAAGGGTAGACCAAAGTCAATAGCCATACCTCCATGCAGGAAGTCCCCACCAAATAGAATAGGGACAAACAATGTAGAAACAAGGGCCCCATCCTCATCAAGATCATCATCATGAGTCAAATCTACCCCATCCCAAGCACCTTCACCGCCTTTGCTTCCATCTTTTGAATACAACCCTCCTTTTGCACACATCCCACCTTTCTAGGAGACGATCTGAAATTGATCAACCTCAGCCCGCAAAGAGGGGGAATAGGGCAGAGCTTCCAACTACACCATAGGCCAAGACCCATTGTCAACACCAGTACTCGTAGCTCCCCCCAAAACCCTATCACTCCAAGGCAAACAAAAAATAGGCAAAGAGGCTCCTTTCGTTGACCAGCCTCCAAAGTTCCCGTGACGATGACCAATGTCCCAACCAACAATGCACATCTACCTTGGAAAGCAAGACCGCACCAAGAAAAGAGCAGACCCCACTAGGTGGAAAGGAATGAATGACTCGCAAGACAATGCAAAAGAAGGGCCATGAACACCATCCACCTCATCGCCATCTAGCTCTATATCTTCATCTCCAGGTGCCTCTGCCTCAGAAACCCTAGAACCCCCTCTACCTACACTCCTGCCTCTCGCCATCTATTAAAATTTGAATATGTAGATGTTGTCTTTGAGCTTTTAATGAATATATCTATTTTTTGGATTCCCTTGAAAAGGTAATTTGTAAAAAGGTGTTAGTTTCATATAAAAGAAAATCCCTCTCATTTACAACACCTTCTAAGATCTTCTAAGAATATCTTTCAAATCCTAAGCAATCAAGTTCAATCAAGTGAACAAGTTTGAGGGCACTATCTAACATACAACAATCTGTAGTCAAGTATCATTCGTTGTTTATGATTTATCATTATTATCATGTTGTAATAATCCTTTTGTAGGACTTCATGAGAGAAAGTTAATACCTCACATGAGATCAAGTAAAGATTTCATGCCTCAGGTAATCTCTTATTATTTTATTCAATTATTTTCCTATACCCCCATGAGGGCATGCACTCTTATCAATCATTCATCATTGTTGCAAAGGTGGGAACACCAACATGGGGCTTGACTTAGGAAATCTCATATACAACACAATCTTGTCCACTCTTTTCATGTGTGCATGTTTAAATCTAAATAATAAGATTGAGACAACGATATAGTCAAAAAGTGCAAATAGTGATAGACAATTTCATGCTTTCAATAGTGAAAAACCCTAGGTAACTTGTCATACACAGTAGTTTCTAGACACTTATTTCATAAAATTTGGAAGATATAAACCCTATAGGCTCTTGACCCAATTTTTGTAATTGACTCATGATGAAACTACCTTCAGTATAAGGGTGCCTAGCATTTGTGTTTGACATAACCAACACTATATTTCAACAATACGTTCCTCTCTATATCTCATTTCTAATTTTGTAGCTCGGTTGTTGTTTTCTATTTTGTATTTTTTGCATACCATCAATCTTATGTAATTTAGCCTTTCTTTACCTAGTTTGTCATACACACACACACAATCAATCCTAATCACATACAAACAAAAAGAGTGTGAGTCTAGGATAACATGGATTTTCCTTTTGGACAATAAGTCAATTCTAGCCACATCTCTAATGTTGTATGGGAGGACTTGACCTATGTTAATGCACATGATAGCTTAGGGTCCCTTTCCCTACACATCAGTTTTGTGTCATTTTTGAAATTTATTTATACTCTTATGTTGACCTAATTAAATTGCTCAAAGTCATTTCACTTCATCTATTAACTTTATTTATTTTTCAAATGTGACTTGTTATTAGAGGTCACCCATAACTTAATTGTAAGTTTCCTTCCTGTATAGTTACTAGGTATTGGCTACTAGGGTGATGGTGAAGGGATTGATTGATATTCATATGAATGCATAAGCATTGAATGTCATCCATGGGTATGTGCATAGAAATGGGAAACCAAAAGTCATTCAAAAGTGGTCATATATTTCTTAGAATCAATAAAAATAATCTTAGATAAAAAATTGAGAATATCCATGCTCAAAATTTGAAGATATGACAAGAACAAGATTTTTAGTTCTTAGATACAAGTTTGTAACTACTATTTTTTTCTAAATGGTTGAGATTAAGAGGTTGAAATTGTGGTTAAAATAGGGGGTAGCACATAAATTTCTTTTACATTTGTTAGAAATGTATAACATAGTTTATATAAAGCTCCCCTAAAATGTCAAATTTTAAAAAGTATTCATAGTCTTTTGTAAAAAATTATCTAACACCATGCAATTTATGCCTATTTTTTAATGAATAAAATATTTTTGATTGATTTTCAAAGTGGACACATCTTAGGAAATGAAAAGTTGAGTGTACTCCCTTGTAGTATTTTTGAAAAATTATAAAAACATATTTTAATATACATAGAATGGAGTGTAGAATGTCAAACATGTAATTTATTTCAAATTTGGATGAAAAAATAAAAAGTACATAAAAATATTATACATAAAAAAGGCGCTAGCAAAACAAATTAAAGATTGCAATCTCATCATATTTGAAATGTAGCAATAATTATATTATTAGAAAGGTAAGATAACTTTTTATAACATACTCTTTTATAATGCACATATTATGGCTCATAGTGGTTGAGCCACTAGGAAGCAATATTATAGGCATATTATAATGTTATTTTATTGTATTCAGAATGGATAAAAAAATGGCTTTGACCAATTTTATATCCTCCATCTTTGTATAGACACCTCCATATTAGACATATGTATATTACACCTCCAATTAAAGTAGCTTAGGTGATAGTGTCTACTAGCAACATTGATAATATGTGGACTATGGTGTCTAGCAATGATTAGTCAAAGCTATAATTTTGGATATTAGCTCTTGTGCAACAACCTCTAATTTCTCCTAAAAACTAGGGTTCCACTTTTGGTTTTGGCTCTAGTGAATGTAGCATTTGAATCTAAACTTTGTGCATGTCTTTGATGTTTTATAACAGTTTTGCTCATCTTGGTAATTATTTATTTGAGACCGCCATTATAGACTCATAAACTTACTAGGTGTCTCTTAGGTTCATGTTATTAATTTTATTTCATGCTTCATGATTCATTGTGCTTTAAACTTATGATTTTTATTTTCTGCATTAGATTTAATTATCTATTCCTCTATCCAAGTCCTTGAGCCTCAACCTCTATTTTTCTTTCTTAATCCTATTCTTTAATACCCTATGCTTTGGATTCATTCATGTGAATTTATCTTTTCCATGCAAATAGCTTCTCAATACATCTCTTATGATTAATTAGCCAACTTAAGATTCTATGGTGTTTTTGAGTTTGTTGTTTCTATTAGACCCTAAATAAGTACAAGCTTGAATTCATCCATACCCTCACCTTTATGCTTAAACTTGTTTCTTTCTTTTGTCATGCATGCCATGCAAAAACCTAGAATACATTTAAATTTAGCCTATATGAGGGGCTCGTGTTTGTTAATCTACTTTTAAGTGTGAAATTTGGACTTGACTAGTTAGTTTATTAACCTTATCTTCTCCGAACACTTATGTCTAATGATTGATTAATATTTGAAGCCAAAGCTTAAAGTTAAGTTTAAACCATATTAGTTGTAGTGTCTAATGATAAACTTATTTCTTCCCATGTAGAATTTAGAAAATGTATAGGAAAAGTTGAATGATTAGATTTTACATTTTACTTGTTAAATGATTTATATACATGAATATCCTATAAATGACAAGGTTTCCATGAAATTAAATTTACTAAGGGACTCACATCTACTAATCTTATGTTTTGATGTCTATATTTTTGCATTCAAGTATGATAATAGACAATTTGAATTAGGGTAAACTTATGATAGACTTAACTTTGTCACTCAACTAGAGAACTTTGTTTAAGGTGACTATGATAACATGGTTGTATATTGTAATTGTCACCCTAGAAAATAATTTATTTTTTTTCACAATTTTATTAGGGCTTTAAAACCCAAATTTGTAAAATATTTGAGATCTAGTGAGGTTCAAGCCCTTGGGTCCTTATGAATTTTGATTGAGTAGTGGGCTCATCCTTTCTTAATCGGTAAACAGTAGTGAAATCTATATCTAGAACTAGTTTAGAGCCAAATTCAATAGGTTTCTCACATAAAAAATTCAAATATATTTCCTTGAAAGAATTCCCCAAAGTCATATGCAGGAATAGTCATTGTTGTAGTAGGGTTCAATTTAAATCTAGACCTAGAAAATTCTGTAGTTAAAAAGTTAATAGTATATCTTGATAGGTTATTGTTTTCTCGTTGCATTGGCTAGATATCTACCCATCTCTATCATACAACCTATAACCTATCACCATGTCCTATAACCTAATTGACATATATTAAATTTAATTGAACTAATTTTATAGCCTATCCATGACTTTAAATATATTTTGTGACTAGTATAAGTGCATACTAATGCGATTGTTGTTACATGATATTATATGATCTAAGTTTTAAGCTAACAAGCATCCCACTATGTACGCTTGTTGATCCTAACATATGGATTGATCTGAATCTCAATTTAATGATTATTTACTTAAGAGGGAACAAAAGTAATAAATTTTATTAATCTAATTTCATTTTTTATGCCTATAGGTCTTGAGACAATGAATTCAATAATAACATAATTACCAAAGATTTAATAAATGCTTGATTGATACTAACTAAAACAACAAAATTTATGGTGGTCAAGTACATCCTAGAGACTTTGAGAAGCATGACAAAAATATGATCAAAGGTAGAATTTATACTATATAGGATCTTATAAATGCCATTCATTATTGACAAGGTTCGAATCAAATATGGCGCCCTTTAGCATACTAGATGCTAAAATTTAACTTGGTTCTAATAAAATTATCTAATATTAAAAATATAAAAAATGCACAAACTCAAAGGGACATGCAATCTTATTGTATTTTGTATCATGTAAGTCAATATATATATGGAGATATTTGCCATTATCTAGTTAGAAGTCCTATCCAGATGATCTTTATTTAGAGTTGGGATGAAAACTCGCGGAGAACAATTTTTCCTATGAAATTAACTAGTGGAGAGTTCATTATCCAAACTGTGTTTTGTAGTTCAAGGTTGTAACATATACGAGCTTTTGTTAAGTTATTAAAATGATATTATTCTTTAGTACATATGCATATTGATTATGCTATCTATAGCCTACACATGATTTTATGGTGGCGATTTTATATTATCTCTTTAATTTTTAGACCAATCATTTTTTCCTTCCTTCAAATTATTGCATTGTTCATTCTTCATGTTGATCCTCAAATTATGGTAGGTTGAGAAAATTATTGTGTTTGAATAAGAGTATTGTAAATGGCGGTTTCCTTTTAGTTGATGGACTCTTACTTCTCTTGCATCCCCACATTATTCTCTCTTAACCCTTTTTGTCTCTCACTTTATCTTTTTCTCCTTTTAATTCTATGATAGATAAAGAAAATTATAGATTTAGATAATATTTGACCTATATTAAACATATAACTAACTAGAGCATTTTGTTTTAGTACCTTAAGACATTACATTTTTTGCAGGTTATCTTTTGGTAAGGGAAATAACTAGTTAGTGTGTTCTAAAGTCTAGAAATATTGATCAATCATCATAGACCTTTGTGAAACAAAACAAAATTAGCTTCTCAGTTATCCTGGTATATTTATAACCTAGTTATCTTAGAGCTTGGGTAATACTTAGTCTATAACAAGAGAGGAGATGCTAAAAGTTACCTCATATCATAAGATAATTTATGAATCTATTCGCACATATATTTTCAACTACTATATTTTTTCCACTGATATTTTTGTTCAAGTAGTATTGTTTTGCTTCGCTCGTATACTAATGTGTCACCAATACTTTTTACTCTATAAGCTTTACTTCTTTTTCATCTATGTATAGTTCAAGTAGTGGTGTTGGGGTTACCCATGTAAATATGCTTCTCTTTGATCATGATATTCAATTTATTTTTAGTGGTTATTCTTTCTTAGTTATTTATAACTTTTTAATGCTTTAGTGGGGTATTTCATGTTCATCCTCATGTTCCTAACCATTGTGTGGATATTTTTCGAGGAGGCTTTGTAGTCCGTCACATGTTTCATTTCATTTTCGAAGGATACTTTTTTATACATTTTCATCTTTTATTGAATTGTGAGAGATTATTTTGTACATGGGTACCTCATTAGATCAAGTTTCCATCACCCATCATCATCATCACTACCTATCTAAGTTTTTCTTCTAATGGTCTTGGAGTTCATAATATATTTACATATTTATCTTATGATCCTAAGTTTATTATGTATAGAATAATCTTGCTTAGGTGTTTGACTTGAACATGTGCCACATTGTGGAAGACATCTTCATGTACCCATATATCAAAACATCTTATATTATTAACCATCCATGTTTTACTTATTCTCCTTGATAGTCAATCACATGGTAATTAACCTAATTGTCATATCATTGTACTTCTCTAGAGTATTTATTATAAATACTATTATCATTCTCATACATATATGGGTCGAAGGAATAAGTTTACATTACTGTCTATTTTATTAGTATTGGAGCTATAAAAATTTATTTTTCTTATCTATTGCAAAAGTTTATTGGTTGTTGTAGAGGGTTATTGGCTCTTGTGAGTGTTTGAGTTGACCTCAACACCCCTATCGTTATTAATATCCAACTTTTTGAGTACAAGATATTGCTACCATCATAAAAATCTAATATGTTTGATAAAAAGCCTTGAAAATTAAAAACCCATTGTTTTCAATTGAAAGCCTAAAGTATTTAACCTTGAAGAATTCTGATTTTTTTACGAGTGTAAACAAATTGGGTTTCTTAGAAATCTAGTTTCCCTAATCCTATACCTAGTGAAATCCTTGCTCAACTACCTACATTTGATGGGTGTGATTTAGCATCAATTATTATATACACACAAGTTTATGCCAATTTAATTTAATAGTTCTATCTTAAAATTACGAATGTGCAATTGAAATTATTTATTTTTGAGGAAGTTCATAATTTGGGATTGATTTAATGGTTTCACAAGCCATTATTTTTCATCTTATGATGCATTTATATTAGCTTCTAATGAGTACTACAAAGATAAAATTGGTCATAGTATTTCACTTCAAGAGCTTTATAGTGTTAAGAGGAACACAAATGAATTTATATTTATGAATTCTTGTTACTAGAGTTACTCAAGTTATAATGGATATCCTTGAGCATGTGAAAAATTTGGTATTATAGAGCATGTGACTATAAATATTATTTTAAAGGAGGTGAAACCCTCAAGTCTCTATGAAGATTTTAGTTGTGTTGTTCTCATAGATGAAAACATCAAGGATCAAAAAAGGTTATAATTTACATCTAAAAGTGTTTCTTTTGGTAGGTATCTATTTAGATGGTAAGTCAAACGCATGATGTTAGAACTACAAAAACAAGGTACTTTTGAAAAGATTGTGAAGAGCAAGAAAGGAAGAAGAGAGAGAATGAAAAGAATGATTCTTATGATGAATTTGATAAATCCTCCTATGACGATGGCGATGAGTCTCATCTAAAGATTATTGGTCATGGAAGAATTTTGATTTGATACCTTGATATAAATGATATGAAGGGGATTAATGGTGTGCTACATATCCTTGGTTTTGGCACCAAAAAAATTATTTGTTGGTAAATTAAATGATGTAGGTATGCGATTTATTTTTCTTGATTGGATAATCCAATATTGTTAGAAGAGCTCTGGTGCTTTCTAAAGGTGTTTAGATAGAAACTCTATTTTAGCTTAGTGCATGCATAGACCAATGTAATAGTTATTGTACTATAATGAAGATAGTTGTAGATTCTTTAGGTATACCATTGGAAATAATAATAATTTTTGTTGCATCCACTTCTGTTGTTGATGATTTCTAGATATAATAGGGTGTTCATTCTTTGCAAATAAAAGACACTATAGATAAAATAATATATTGGCACTAAATACCTATTGACATAGTTGAGAAGGGATTAAAACCATGAAAAATAAAAAAATTGTTGAAGGATTGAATGGTTGCAACTTGAGTTTCATTTTTGGAAAAATTACATATATGAAAAAAAACTATGCTCAATTTTATTCTAATTCTCACAAATCTTCTAGGATAGTTGACTTAATATATCATAATGTTTCTCATCACATCGGTATAAAAGAATATTATTTTTGTATAAAAGGATTATGATGAAAATGTATAAACACAAGGATGATTTTTATTTCATGAGCCTAATGCACATTTACTTTTAAGAGATCATTATTTATGACATTAAATGGGGAAGTAGCACACGAATTGATTTGTCTTATGTGGTGATACATTTGATGGGTTCACTATGTTTTCTTGGTTTAAAAAAATATTTTAAAAGGAGCATAGTAGAGTGAATGGGAATAACATATTCACTTTGTTGGCAATGTGTTGTCATTAACATCAACCTGATGTTTGATAATATGTGTTGTCCTTGATGATGTGTTCTTGATGATGAGAAGTTGTTATGTGATTAGTGATAATACTATGTTGTTGTTGATGTCAAAGGAAAGAGTGTTGGGATTTGTTGTCAACCTGCAGTTTGTATTGGGATGTCAAATATGTTCTAGTAAAATATGAGAAGATAGTTATTACTAATTGCAGTTGGTTTGGGTTGTGGATTTACACCTTCTTGGTGTTTGATGTCTACATTTAGTTGGAGGTCTTGATGGTAATGATGGTACTATAATATTGTGGATTTGTAGCGATGATGATGATGATGAGTAGGATGTGCTTTCCTTGGACCTAAAACTCTTGTTTAAATTAACGTTTCTAGAATATTTTTAGTATGAGGAGATGTGATGTGTGAGAAAGAGTATTTCATATATTATGAGTTGACTCTCACTCTAGTTTTTCCCTATTTGGGTTTTCTAGGTGAATTTGGTGATCTAATATGCACTATGTTTCATTGTTCTACTTATAATTGTTGTTGATTATGTTAAAGATAAGTTGACAATGTTTTGGAAACATAAGGATTAAGGTTAAATATTTTTAAGGTTCAAAGTGATTTACCCTCCCTCTCCATCCTAAGGTGTGTTCAATAATTAGTATCGAAGCTGAGTTTCTCTAGAAGAAGCTTAATCACTTGAGGTAGATCTAGGATGCCACAAGATGTATCTTGCGAGTTTGCCAAGTTTGATGATTCAAACTAGTCTTTCTAGAAGATGAAGATGGAATCACATCTGAACTCTATGGATTTTAGAATTTGGAACTCTATGGTAGATGGTTATATTTCTCTCTCTACTCTACTTACTACTTTAGATGAGATCACTTGGCACATGTGAACAATGGAAAGGTGACGAAAGTAATTATAAGTAGATTCTTTGATAATGAGCTCTTGAAGGTGATGGATTGCAAACCCACCAAGGATGTCTAGGAGAAACCAAGTATTATATACGAAGGAGACAAGAAGATAAAGCAAGTCAAGTTGTAGAATCTCAAAAGAAAATTTGAAAGCTTACAAGTATCATAAGATGAAAGTATTGATAGTTACATGAACTAGGTAATAGAGGTAGTTTCTAGAACTAGAGGTATTGGTGGAGAAATGAAAGAAGATGAATTTGTGAGGAAGGTACTTAGGACTCTTCCTAAATTTTTTGTTCCTAGGTGCTTGCCATTGAAGAAAGTAGAGATTTGGATACATAATATGGATCAACTCCATGGAGCCCTCCCTACCTTTGAAGATGAGAAATGTTGAACCGGATAAACCTAAGAGGGAAGCTACATTCAAAGAAAAGAAAGATGAAGATGATGTTGACCTAGATGAAGAAGAAGAAAAGTTTGTGAGAAGACTACTAAAGGGAACTAGTAAATACACAGGTAAGTTACCTCTAAAATATTTCAATTGTGGTAGGATTGGTCATTTTGCTACTAGATGTTCTTAGAGAGAAGAAAGAAATAGAAGAACAAATGATAGAAACAAGAGGATAGATGATAGAGAAAATGGAGATAAGCCTAATAGAATTTTTAACACCAAAGAGAGTAGCCATTCATGTAAGATGAGGACTATGATGATTCTAGTGACAATCTTGTTTATGACTATGAAAGTTGATGATGATGAATAAATTGATATCCAATAATCTGATGAGAACAATGAAGGATTGTATGGTATGATCTACATCCAAAAGAGGAGTCAAATGCATGGGTGATTGATAGTGGCTGCTCAAATCAAATGACAAATGATAGAAGAAAGTTTATTCGTTTAAAAAGATAAATGGTGGACCAGTGAAACTTGGTGGTATAGAATCTACTCAGGTCTGTGGCGAAGGGATAATATCCATTGATGGGAAGATTAAGAAAGAGGATTTTCTATGTGTTAAGGGTTTGAGGCACAATCTTCTCAACGTTAGTTAGATGTGCAATAAAGGCTATAGGATTACATTTTATGATAAAGGTTGTGAGATCTAGAAAAGGTGACTTTGGAAGACTGATTGCAAAAGGAATAAGAATTGATGAAAATATGTATTACTTGAAGGAATTCATAGATGCCATCTATTTAATTTCTCAAAGTAGCGAGTGTTCGCTTTGGCACAAGAGGATGGGACACATAAATTTTGATAACTTGGTGAAGATTAGTTCCACACATGCTATTAGAGATTTGTCGAAGATTAATAAGCTTGCAAAAATTGTATGCAAGGAATGTCAGATGGGAAAATAGACAAAGACAAGGTTCAAGAGAAAGGATTTTAATACTTCAAATTCTTTGTAGTTGGTACCTACTAATCTATGCAAACCCACTAGGATAAGGGCACTTACTGGTGAAATGTACTTTATGATACTTGTTGATGATTATTCTAGAATGACATGGGTTACTTTGTTTTAGGAGAAATTAGAAGCTTTAGATAGAATTAAGGTTTTCAAATCTATGGTTGAAAATGAAATGGATACTAAGATCAAATGCTTAAGGTCTGATAGAGGAGGTGAATTTATATCATATGAGATTTAAATACTTGGTGAAGAGCATGGTATTAGGAGACTTTTGTTGCTCCTAGGACACCATAATAGAATGCGATCCTAAAGGAAAAAATAGGACTACTCAAGAGATGGCTAAAATAATGTTAAAAGATGCTAATCTATTGGATATTTATTAAAAGGAAGTTGCACATATTGTAGTACTTATATTCTTAATAGAGTAAAGGTGAGAGTTAATCATTCAAAGATCCCTTATGAGATTTGGCATAAAAGACCTACTACTGTCAAGCATTTCAGAATCTTTGGAAGCAAATGCTATATCAGAAGAGATGAAGATCTTGGAAACTTGATGTTGTTCCCTGCTCTAAAGAGGAAGAAGCAAAACAAATAGAGGAAAAGGAATAAAAAAAATACCCCCAAGACTCCAACTAGACATGTTCAAAAGAATCAATCTGAAGATTAGATTATTGGTGGCAAGAATGAAGTAGTGCAGACTTGGAGGAGACTTGTCAAGGCAAGTGAACATGTAAATATTTGTCTTCTATCAAAACTTGAGCCTAAGATTTTGTTTTATGCATGCAAGGAGGAAGGACGGATGGAAGCTATGGAAGAAATTGATTATGTTGAGAAGAATTAGACATGGGAACTTATTCCTAGACCCACTAATAAGTATGCTATTGGAACCAAGTGGGTGTTCTAGAACAAATTGAATGAAGAAGGAAAAGTGACAAGGAACAAGACCAAATTTGTATGTAAGATATATTCTCAAGTTGAAGGCATTGATTTTGAGGAGACCTTTCCTCTGGTGGCTAGAATGGAGGCAATCATAATGTTTTTATCTTTTGATACTCACAAAAACTTTATGGAATATTAGATGGATGTCGAGTTATCTTTTTTGAATGGATCTCTAGAAGAATATGGCTACATAGAACAACCTAATGTATTTTAGTTGGAAACAGATTCAGACATGGTATGGAGATTGAAAAATGCACTATACAATCTCAAGCAATCCCCTAGGGCTCGATATGATAGGTTGGATAGTTATCTACTACAACAAGATTTCAAGAAAAGTACAATTGATAGTAACGTTTATTTCAAAATTGAGGATGAAATGTTTTTGTTGATAGTAGTTGTATATGTTGATGATATCATTTTTGGAGAAAAAGATAAGGCATGTACAAAAGGTTCATAGAAGAAATGCAGAAGGAATTTGAGATGTCAATAATTGGTGAGTTATCCTTCTTTCTTGGCCTTTAAGTTGCTCAGTTAGACAATGGAATATTTCTCTTAAGAAAAGTATGTTAAGGAGATGTTAAAGAAGTTTGGAATGGAGAATGCTAAACTGGTGAGTACTCCCATGACTACTAGTTGCCACTTGAGTAAGGATGATGGATCTCCAAAGATTGATCAAACTCAATATAGATCTATGATTGGTGGTTTATTGTACTTGGTTTCTTCTAGACTGAATATTATACATGCAGTATGTATGGTTTCTAGATAACAAGAAAATCCAAAGAAATCTCATGATGTGGTGGTGAAAAGGATGTTTAGGTATTTGAAAGGGACTCTAAATTATGGTCTATAGTATAAAAAAGGATAGTGATTTCTCTCTCATGGTTTACTCAAATGTTGATTGGGTTGGTTGTATTGATGTCAAAAGAAATACTAGTGGCAGTGCATTTTTCTTAGGAGGCATATTGGTCTCTTGGTTCATTAAGAAGCAAGATCTAGTTTCCTTATCAACTGCAAAAGCAAAATATATTGCTACAACATCTTACAACACTTAGGTGTTGTGGATGAAGTAGACTTTGAAAGATATGAAAGTTGTTTATGATGAGCACATTCTTATTATGTGTGATAATACTAGTGTAATAAATATGTATTGAAGAACCAATCATATTTCTATCGGAGATCACTTCTTAAGGAGGAAAGTTGCAAAGAAGGAAGTCATATAAGAGTATGTGCCCAATATGGATTAAACTACAAACATATTTACTATGGCACTTCCAAAGGATACTTTTGAGTATCTTAGACAAAAGCTAGGGGTTATTACCCCTTCTTCCAACTAAGATGCATATAATGGTACATCTGTCCAGGGGGATAATTTCAAGATATATCCTTAATCCTGGCTTGAAGTTGAGTGTTTCTCTCAATGGGATCAAGTGGTTGGTATTGTTGTTGTTGTAGAGGTAGAATGATTTGAATATAAAATCAAAGGGAGAGAGATATTAGTTAAGGGGAATGTTATGTCGGTGTTGAAATGATGATGATGTATTTGTACACCATTTGTTCTTGATGTCAAAGGGGGATAGAGACCTACTAAATAAGAGATACCAACTAAAGAGAAGAGTTATTACTGATAGGGGGAATTTATGTATATATTTTTTTATATTATATGGTGTTTCAATCAATGACAAAGGGGAGATTGTTGACAATATGTGTTGTCATCGATGTCAACCTGATGTTTGACAATATGTGTTGTCCTTATGACATGTTCTTGATAATGAGCAATTGTTATGTGGTCATTGATGCTGCCATGTTGTTGTGATGCCAATGGAGAGAGTGTTGGCATTTGTTGTCAACTTGCAGTTTGTATTGGGATATCATATATGTTTTGGAAAAGTATGAGGAGATGGTTATTATTGATTCTAGTTGCTTTGAGTTGTGGATGTTCACCTTCTTGGTGTCTAATGTCTACATTTAGTCAGAGGTACTGATGGTAATGGTGGTAGTATAATAGTGTGAATTTATGGCATGATGATGTTGACTAGGATGTGCTTTCCTTGGCCCTAACACTCTTGTTTAGGTTAATGTTATTTTTGAAATATTCCGAGTATCAGGAGATGTGATATATAAGAAAAAGTATTTAAAGTTTGGCTAGAAGAATGCTTAGCACTCCCCTGTATTTTATTATTTGGTCTTGCAAATTTGGACATGATATATAACCTTTGTGGACATTGCGCTGTTATCTTTTCAGGTTCATAGTGTTGCAACTAATGTGGCTAGTGATTGTTGTTTGCTGATAGTCTGGTTGTTTGTCAGAAGTGAATTTGATTGGTCCAAAAAATGCTCTGCATTTCTCCATATTGATATTTTAGGTGCTATGACTTGGAGGACATTCTTGTAATGTTTGTGTTGTCTCAATTACAATTTTAGGTGTTGGTGTATTTTGAAAGAAGATTTATTAAGTTATGTTCATGACTATGTTTCTTGGCATTCTGGATATGAAGTGTTTTGTATCTATTTGTGTTGCACTGGCATGTATAGAGGTGGCTGAGAAAAAAGTATTTGGGAATGTTGTTGGATGTTCTAGGAATGTCCTTGTGTGCTTTGCACGATGTTGATTGTTCAAGTTGATGATGTATTATGTTTGATGTTGTCTTTTTGGGAAATTACTCTGGTTTGGCCAAATTTTTTTTACTTTCTAGCTTATTCTATGATCTAATTATATATGCTGACTTTGGAGAGTGTGTTAAGTTCTATTTGGTTCCTACCTTTGGCATGTGGAGATTCACATTGAGTTTATTCTTTTAGATGCTATTATTTTTGGGCCGTCTGTTTATGTGCTACATTGTTTATCTACATCTTTTCTTGTCGGTGTCATTGGATGAGGTGCACCACCATGTGTATTATTTGTAGCTACTTTGAGAAGTGTAATATAATGTTTTAGGTTCTCTCTATCTCTTAGATTGGACCACATTCATCATAATTATGTTTGGTGGTCAACTTTATAAGACCTATGCCTCTCCCTTGCCTGGTCGACCTAATTGATATTTGTAATGAAGAAGATGGTATATATAGAAGATCAATTTGGATTTGCAAAATGTGATTATTGTGATGTGAGTGTGAAAATTAGAATATGTGTGAAAGTGTTTTCATGACCATATCATTTACAAAGTTTTGTGATGCAAAGATATTAAATTTGTGGTGGTGATTGTCCTTGGAGTTGGTTACTTGTAATAACAAAATAAGACCACAAAAGGTGGAATTTCTCGTACAAGCTCTATCCCTATGTGCACACTTCCCTAAGTGTCTCAAATCCAAACTACGAAGAGATGCATTATCCTAAGTTAACTTAAGTAAGTGTAATAATATCCAAAATGAATATTTATTTACACCAACACCCCCCCTTAAGTGCAACTTAGGGGAATGAAGACTCAAGTCAACAATGCAAGATGGGTCCCGGCTACTAGGCCATGATAGGTACCCATGTACAATATGCAAATGCAAGCAAAACCATGCAATGCAATCTCTCACAAACGGAGAAAGGGAGAAAACCCAGTGGGAAAAAAATCCCCCCCAAAAGAGAGATGAATGTACAAAAGACTCTCAAAGAAGAGGACAAAACCTCAAAGAGGAAAAAGTCCCCCCCATGAGAGAGGAAGGAGAAGTCAGCTGACCCCTCCGAATGACACATCCCGCACCCCCAAGAGAGCTCGCAACTGCTAGAACTTACTCTCGGTGAAAGGTTTGGTGAATATGTCAGCAACCTACTCTTCTGTAGGACAATACTGCAAATCAATGACCTGCTCCTGGATGAGCTCTCGGATATAGTGTATATGAATCTTGATGTGTTTGGTCCGCTGGTGCTGGACCAGGTTCTTTGAGATTGCAATAGCACTCTAATTGTCGCAATGTAGAACTGTCGGCCGTGGAGTGGTGAAACCAAACTCTGTGAGAATCTGCTGGAGCCAAATTCTCAGTTGCTGTGTTAACTACACCTCGATACTCAGCCTCAATCGAAGAGAGAGCAATAGCATGTTGCTTCTTGCTTTGCCAACAAATGGGGCCCGAACCAAGGTGAAAACTGTAACCAGAAGTAGACTTACGATCATCAAGATCGCCAGCCCAATCGAAGTCTGTGTAACCAACCAAGCGAAGTCCTGTGCTTGTTGCATAGTGAATCCCATAGTGATGTGTACCCTAGATGTAATGAAGGATGTGTTTGGCGGCTTTCCAATGAAGCTCATGTGGTTCTTGCATGAAGCGGGAAACCATGCCAACTGCAAATGAAATATTAGGGCGTGTATGAGTCAAGTAGATGAGACTACCCACAAGCTAATGATACAAAGTGGCATCAACTGGTGGAGAAGAACACTAAGCCTCAAGCTTGACTCTTGAAAGAAAGGGAGTCGGGGCAGGCTTACAATCAGCCATATGAAAGTGTGCAAGTAGATCAAGAGCATACTTGGGCTACGATAGTGTAATCCCGGAAGGTGACTGTGAAATCTCTATCCCGAGAAAGTAGTTCAAAAGTTCCAAGTTAGTCATAGCAAATCTGTCATGCAAAGCAGATTTGACCCCGCTAATGATGGATGAAGTACTCCCTGTAATGATCAAGTCATCAACATAGAGCACAAGTATCAAGTGAGAGTCATCTTATCACAAAATGTAGACATTTGGATCGAAATGACACTTGGCGAACCTTACGGAGAGAAGAAAGGAATCCATCTTGGCGTACCAAGCCCTGGGGGCCTACTTAAGGCCATAGAGAGATTTCCTTAGTCTGCAAACCAAGGAAGTATCCTGGATGAAGCCCTATGGCTGCTCCATATAAATCTCCTCATCAAGGTCACCATGAAGAAAAGCACTCTTCACATCCATCTGATGTACAACCCAACCATGAGCTGCAGTAATAGCAAGTGTCAAACGAATGGAGTTCATCTTGGCTACAGGTGCAAAGGTCTCAGTATAGTCAACACCTGCAACCTGCGAGAACCTTTTTGCAACAAGCCGAGCCTTGTACTTATCCACACTACCATCAGCTACATACTTGGTCTGATAGATCCACTTACATCGAACCATCTTTCTCCCCTTAGGGAGATGGACTAGATCCCATGTGTTGTTCCTCATCAAGGAACTATACTCTTCCTCCATAGCTTGGTCCCACTCAAGAACCCCTGATGCTTCCCTAAATGTCTGTGGATCAGAAGCGGTAGCAATGAATGCATGTGGAAGATCCTGATGTTGTGATCAAGTTTGCCGTGTATCTGAAGGATCCCCAACAAGAGAACCCGCAAACTCAAGTGTCTGTCGAGCCCAACGAGGTCTAGGTGGAGGTGGAGAACGAGGCTCCTCAACTACAAGTGGACCCTGCGGAGGTGTTACCCTGCGAGTCGGAGTTGGAGGAGTCTCATCATCTGAATCACTAACATCACTATCCACAATGGAGGAAGGTGGAGGAGGTAGAGAGGCTAAGCTAGGAGAGCTTTCCTCAAAGTGAACACTCCTCTCAATGAACACCTCATGTGTCTCTGGATCCATTAATCTGTATGCCTTAACACCCTCAGGATATCCAACAAATATGCAAGGCCGACTCTGTGGTTCCAATGCCTTGCATTTCTGCAGAGGTATGCGAGCCCATGCTGGACACCCAAAGACTCTGAAATGTCTCACAATCAGTTTCCTACCAGCCCAAGCCTCAAAAGGAGTAATACCTTGCAAAGCTTTGTGAGGAATCCAATTCTGGATGTGTGTGGCACAACTGATAGCCTCTGCCCAAAAGGCGGGATCAAGAGAACGTGCATGTATCATATAGCTAGCCATTTCTTTGAGAGTTCTATTCTTGCGTTCTACAACCCCGTTCTGCTGTGGAGTGTATGCGACAAAATGCTGAAGATCAATCCCCTCAAATGTACAAAAATCCTCAAGTCTTTTGTTCACATATTCCCTTCCATTATCTGTGCGAAGAATCTTGACCACTTTCCCTGATTGCTTCTCCACACGAGTCTTGAAGTCCTGAAATCTATCAAATACTTCACTCTTATGAATGAGAAAGTAGACCCAAGTGAAGCGGGAGTAGTCATCAATGAAGGTGAGAACATAGCGGGCCTTACTAAATGAAGGTGCTGGAAATGGACCTGCTACATCACTATGAACAAGTTGAAGAACTTCGAAAGCTCTCCAAGCTTTCCCCTTATCAAACTTCTCTTTGGGATGCTTGCCCATGGAACAACCTGAACATATACCCTCTGAAAAACTGATTCGAGGTAGACTTGTGACCATGTCTTTAGTGCTGAGCTGTTGAAGATAGCGGTAGTTGAGGTGACCAAACCGCTCATGCCATAGCTTACTTTCTAAATTTGAATGAGTAAGCAAGGCCCTAGAAGGTGAACTTGGCACAAAGTGGGAGAAAGAATAAAGCCTTGAATTGTCATTGACTTGTCCCACTGATAACAGGGCATCATCATCAAGTTCCTTTACCATAACTGAATTTGGTGTAAACTCAACCTTTTCCCCATTCCCATAGTGAGTGATTTGGTAGATGGAGAGAAGGTTGGTAGACAAGTTAGAAACATAGAGAACATTCTCAAATGTTCCATCATCCATGTCAACTGAACCTTTCCCTTCAACCTCTACTTGTGTATCATCACCTATGTAAATGTGAGGTATCTTAGATGGCTCCAATGAAGAAAACTGCTCCTTTGTAGAACCGATGTGATATGAGGCACTTGAGTCAAGTATCCATTGCTGTGAAGAATGTGTTGTAGCCACAAATGCTTGCCCTTTTCCCTTAGACTGTGAGGAAGAGGAAGGAGATGAATCCTTCTTTGTGTAGGCGGATGGCAAGTTGATGTTGTTTTTCTTAAGAAGATTAGTTAACTCATCAACTTGCTTTGCGTGGCATCGATGCTCATCATGACCATACTTCTTGCAATATGCACAAGTTGGTTTATCCTTCTTAGGTGGTGTCCCCTTCTTGGAAGAGGATGAAAAATCGCCTTGTGATGGAGAGGATGATTGTCCTTTTTCTTGGTGTGGCTTAGACTTAGAGTGCTTCTTCTTCTTGTTGGAATCTTTTCCTTGACTTCCTTAATTCACTTGATTTGCCACCAAAGCCTTGGACTTTGAAGACTTGAGAAGCCCCATGTTCAACAACTTAGATTGTTCCAATATCAACATTTCTGTGAAAGCATCAAATGAAGGCATAACATAGGAACTCCCCACTGTCAAACAATGAGTTTGGAAGCTAGATACAAATGCTGCATATTCTGGTGCAAGCCTGTCCAACAAGTTGAATATCAACTGAGCATCCTTTTTGTCAATTCCACAATCCTTAAGCTTTGCTCTTAGCTCATTTGCTTTGGTGACATAATCTTGGATTGTATCAAAACTCTTGGGATCCAAGTTGGTGAGCTCATTGTCAATCTGATAGCCTCTGATTTCATCAACTTGACCATATAATTTCTAAAACATATCCCAAGCCTCTTTGATTGTTTTACACTTCTCAATGTGAAAAATGAGGTCATCTGATACATATTTGCGCAAAGTTCCAAGAGCCATGAAATTCTTAGTGAGCCATTCTAACTGAGCATTAGGATCAGCCTTAGGATCAGGTGGTGCTGTTATTGTTTCATCTATGTAATGTGTGAGACCCTTTTCCATTAATTTACTCCAAACTTTAATTTTCCATGATGCATAATTATGTGGAGTTAAAGGTGGGAATTTATTAGGACTCATTGCAACAAAAATGGAAAGAGCACAAAGAGAGGCACAATCACACAAGACACCCCCCCAAATTCACTCAATCAAAGAATCCCCCCCCAAAAGTGATGATTTGACACTTTATACTTAGTGCATATACAATGGGCCACTTGCAAAAAATGGCAAAGTGGACTTCTGATTACAATTTTACAATTGCCTCAATAAGGCCAAAAGAGACTCAAACTGATAATGCAAGAGATCTAAACTAAGATCCAAGCACATTACAAGCACCTAATAGGCCAAATAAGACCAATGTCTGAAAGTACAATTTTCACTCAAAATCTCTGAAATCTGATCATAGATTATGAAAGTAGACGAAAAAACATGCACTTTAAAAAAAAATGACACCTGAAAAGGAGGTCGTATGAGCTCAAACGAGGCCTTTGAAGTTGCAGAATTGAGGATTGGACAGGTACAGCTGAGAGAATCCAAAAATTCTAAAAACCCTGTGCACCAAAATCAGAAAATAACCACACCACTGCGAAGATCATGAAATTTTAGCCCATTTCAAAAAAAATTGCACCAAAAAAGGAGCAAAAATGAGCAAGATATGGCCTTTCAAAGTTGGACTGCAAAACTGAAAAGCTCAATGGAGAGGGGTTGAAAAATTTCAAAAAACTGCTGATGTGGCACTGACGTCAGCAATTCACTATCTTAAATTTGATGGCCGTATGACCATCGTGAAAACTTCGCCTCCCTGCTGACTGGGCATCTGTACCGTACGGACTGCTGACTGTGCAGGCTGATGTGGCATACGGATCTAACAGTGCGTACGGATCTGACAGTGCGTACGAATGGACTGCGCGTGTGCCGCGTGGCGGGGTCCCGACAGCTAACTGGGCTCCGCGTGGCGACCGGCGGTGACTGGGCGGTGCTAGAGGTTCTGGCCGGCAGCGATCGACGTCGCCGGAGGAGGGAGCTGGTGGAGCTGGAGAGCGGGGCCGGGAGCCGAGGCAACGGCGGGAAACCTGGGTGCCGGCGATGGGAGACTTGGTCTCTATGGGAGGTGTACAGCGGCGACAGCTCGGGAGGTATGCATCAGCGCAGGTACACAACCTGCAACACGTAGGTACAAAGGGCACGGGGGGGGTCTGCAAATTCTTTTTTTTTTTTTTTTTTCCGAAAATTTTGATCACCTTTTTTCTAATTTTTTTTCGATTTTTTTTCGAAAAATAATTTTTTTGAATTTTTTTTTCGAAATCCGTACGATAATAGCCAAAATGGGGGAAAAAAATTTCTCACCAAAATAGGTCGACTTTATAGTCAAAATTTATGGAAACGACCTCTCGGATTCAACGGTGATGTCTAAATCACTATACGACGCCCCCAAAAAATGAAGATCCCCAAATCTGAAAATAGAAGCCTCCAAAATGTCTCCAAAAAACTAATCAATGAAGCCCCAATAGCTCTGATACCATGTAGGATTTTGCCAAGATCAAGGGCACAATGAAAAGCATAAAAAGAGACAATAGAATGACAAGAACAAACTGTATTCTCATCAATATGCAAAATGATCAACTGGATTAACCAATACAATGAATATAGGCCTGCTTATATAGGCAAGGCCATATGGATGTACGAGCACACAATTATGACATGTGGTTCAATGAGAAACAAGGGTAGGTAAGAAATACTAGGAGTAGGTAGGAGAAATAATATAATATTCCACAAGAGGTGGATGACCCACCAAATGTGGAGTTTAATAGCAAAATAAGACCATAAAAGGTGAAATTTCTCCTACAAGCTCTATCCCTATGTGCACACTTCCCTAAGTGTCTCAAATCCAAACTACGAAGAGATGCATTATCCTAAGTTAACTTAAGTAAGTGTAATAATATCCAAAATGAATATTTATTTACACCAACAAATATAAATAACAATCTACATAGATAGTTGAGGGTTTTAATTGCACAAAAACTATGTATGATCATTTGAGGAATTTGTAGTGTATCCAATGAGATGATATAAATCTATAACTTCTAACTCTAATTTTTTGAGTAATGTATTAGATAATCCCACAATAGTTTGTCCCACTTATGGGGCAGCTTATTTTTTTATCTAAAACAACATATTTTTTTTTTATGATTTAGCCTTGGGGAGGTTCCATCTCGTTTTTGTAATATTTATATTGTGGACATATCTATGTTAAGTATAATATTGCACACAATATCTTAAGCTAATTAGGGAGCCATTATTAGCTATCTATCTTATCATCTAGGATAAGATTATTTTATCTTATTTGACTTATAAATAGGTTGTGAGTTGTCTTAAATTTTCATATATTATCACATATCACAAGACAATGACATTGGTTAGAATCTTATTATATCCCGAGTCTCAACTTGCCTATATAAGCAAGGCTCTTCTTTGTATTTGTTATTCCAATTCACTACGATTGTTTTGATCCTATTATGAATAATATGCTTGCATATTTGGCAATATTTAGATCTTATGTGGAATTTTTATTTTTATTTGTAGAATTGATCTAGGCTCCTATGATTGTTGTCAATCCATTCAATAAAATTATTGCATTTTTCCAAAGCTTTATGCTGCAACTAGCTTCCTGAATTGAAGATCCAACTAATAAGTTTCAGGAGGTGTCTCCTATTATCATGTCCATACATATCATGTGGGCATTAGATAATCAAGACTAAAAAACCTAACATGCATGCATTTTTTGTAAGACATTACATGTCATTTTAGTCCAACTCTTGTATGTAAAAGACATGTTGTGAACACACTAAAATAAAGTTCCACAATCTTGTCACTTTTGTTGGTATTTTGGTATGGTTTTGTCATTGATGTCAACACCTGCTAAATACACCTACTTTGGAGATCCAGCAACATTCACCGGCAATCAGTAAACTGTTCAAACAATCACTGGTATACGGTTACCGATAGGATATAATGTTCCCCGATACCTGCAATGACATGGAAGACACTTGGTAATGTCGAAGACATCATGTGGACACTTTTCCTTGAAGTAATATCATTGGTATATTCTTATTTGCATATTTGCTTTTACCAACAAATAGGTCCAAGTTATCTAGGGTTACACCGATAGGTTTATCTTTTCCAGATCAGCATGGCACGCTATGGAGATGATTTATTATTGTTATAAAAGCATTAAGCCGACATGTTCAATCGGTTATTGCATCGGATATTGTATTATTTGTAAAATGTTTTATTGTAATATCTTGTAGAGCCGACCTACTAAAATTGGTCTTAGGGTATGGTATACATGTAAGATCTTATTTGTAAGATCAATTGTGGAATGTGAAAAAGATTTAAGGAAGGATATATGTGAGATCAAGCAGAGATATACATGAAGACATCATTTGAAGGTGAAGTTAGGTTTTTGTAGAAGCATATCAGCATTACACCAGTACTGAATCCAACATATGAAGATGCTATTTTGTGCAGTAAATTTTCATTAGATTTAACCATCCAACTATAGTCAGTGTGACTCCCATTTGTGTTTGAGCAGTGAGCTCTAGGCTGTTGGCCTTTCTGCATGTGCAGACCCCTCTTTGTACACTTACTATCTACAGTAGTATCATCTGATTGTGGGTAAGGTTTCCCACCATGGTTTTTCCCCTTACAAGGTTTCCACGTACAAATATTTGTGTCATGTGTTGTGGTTGACTTTGTGCTTATGTTTCATGCATTAATTCTTACCAGTACAACATTTCCTATTAACACTATTTACCGGCACAATTAACTGTCTTACCGGTATTAAGCATTAAGTTGGTTAGTAAGATTTTGGTTTGAATTTATTCGACAACTGATTCACCCCCCCCTCCCAGTTGTCCCCGGGACCTACAACTTTATTATAATCTTTCACATCTTTACTACTACATGTTTCTTTAGATTGATCTATGTATAAGTGTCAATTTCTATATACATTATGAATGTAGTGGTGCTCATGAATTTCACTCATGATGGACATGATATCATATAGAAACTCTTTTTATGGAAGCTATCTTCATATATTCAAAAGATTAGGTTCTATGTCCAAAAAACTGGTACCTATATTTTCAACTAATATCTAGTTGACTAGTGTAGACTATGTACAAATCTATAATTTCAAGAATTTAAGAGTATATTATTAATAATCATGCAGAGGTCTCTTGGAATCTATTCTTATTCCTTTTGTAGTGTTGTATTGTCATTAATTCATCATCGATAGTTGCAGATTCTTCATCTTCTTTCTAGAGTTTGCACATAATTAGTTAGGAGTTTTATTCCCAATGGGTTTTCTCTTTCCCATCATTTTATAAATGGGTACCTAATCAAACCTTATTGCTAGAAACCATCCTTCCCTTTTTATTTTAAGTGTGCAGCCTCCCTAAGTTGCACTTAAGGGGGGTGTTAATGTAATATTTATACTTTAGATGTATTTTTTCTAAGTATAATATTGCACATAGAATCTTAAGTTTATTAAGGACTTATTATTGGTTAATTATTTAATCATCTAAGATAAGATTATATTTTATCTTTTTTGACTTGGAGATAAGGTTGCAAGTTATCCTGAGTTGTCTCACATCATAGGATGATGACACTTATCATAATATCATTACATACCAAGTCTCACCTTGTATACAAGAGTAAGGTTCTTCTTTGTCTTTGTTATGACAGTCCCATATGATTCTTTTGATCTTATTGTAAATATTATGCTTGATATTTGACAATATTCAAATTTTGTGTGGAAGTTTTATTTTTGTTTATAAATTTGATCCAAGCTCATGTGATTTCTATCAATGCTTTCAATGAAAATCTAACAGATTAATGGGGTTTGATTAAAAGGGGTTAAATCATAACTCATTAGATCAAACCCCTTTAGATATAAATCCTTAGGTTTATATCAAATCCTTGATAAAGTATCCTTTGCACCTATCACAATGTTGACCAAAAGTAATCACTTAATGTTTTAGAAATTGAGTGAAATTATTTAAAAATATTATTTTGTAAATATCTAGTCCTTAGTATTAGCTATATAAAAATTATACTATGTATTTTAGTTTATTTAATATTATAAATTTTAGATTCTATAATGGATTTATGGTCACTATAAAAATAATGAAATTTATTCAAGAAATTAGGATAAATATAATTATTAGATTTTTTTCAAAAAAATATAGTGCGCTCCATATAGATACCATCTCAAATAAAAATGAATAAAATGATGTCAATATAGATGGTAAGAGAATAATTTTATAGAATAATATAGCCCTAAATTTTTTGTTAAGACTAAATAAAAAGTCATAAATATTAACTTAAAATAACCAAAAAATTATGCACTAAAAGTTAGATTCAATGATCTAACTCGAATAAATCATGAAAGTTTTTGTTTGTATTGAAATTTATGTTATATGGAATAATGCCACTCAATAAAATAATTTAAAATAATTGAATTTTTTTTTAAAAAAGTCTATTTAATTTTAAAAAATTGAGAAATACTAGAAAATTGTAATTTTAAGTGATCGACTTAGGCCAAAAAATGTGACACTATTGTGTGATCACCTTACTATGTGAAGAGATATCTTGTTGGGGAACTATCAAAAGTTACTCTTCTTTTGTCATGTGCAAGAGTAAGGAATTCAAAAGTTCCTAATTAGGTATGGGTTATGATTTTAGCAATCAGTTTAGCTACAAAAAATAATAGAAGATGAAGCTACAAGCTAGCTTGCATGAATGAATGGAGGAAAAAAATTCCCCATACCTACATAGTTTTCTATTCAATAAACATTTCCCTACACATGAAGATCAAATCTAATGGAATGCAACTTGAACATATGAATGTCATATAGTGATTCATATTATAACACGTGTCATTAGTAGCTAAGATCTAGGATAGAAGTATTTTTCTAAAAATACATGTTTCTCTTAGGATAAAAATATTTGGAAAGAGTTATCCTAAATTTAATATTAAGAATCAAAAGAGATATGTAATAGTTTGATATGTTGAGAGACAAGTTTATGTTGAGTCTAGAAATGTGTAATTTTATAAAGACCACTTTATGACTAGATGTGTCCATATAAAAATGTTCTAAAATTTTTTGAAGAAATTTTCTTTGTGACATGAGATATTTTAATACATAGATTTAAATAGAAAAT
This sequence comes from Cryptomeria japonica, assembly GCF_030272615.1. NCBI lineage: Eukaryota > Viridiplantae > Streptophyta > Pinopsida > Cupressales > Cupressaceae > Cryptomeria > Cryptomeria japonica. Next base: position 705,642,629 of record NC_081407.1, read on the forward strand.
CTAGTCATATAACGTATCCTATGTTATTGATTCATATATGCATGTGTTTTGTATTGCTATTTGATAATTCATATAAAATTCTCTCCCTTTATAACTATCAAGACTCTATTTCTCAATGAATAGGCTTAATCTAAAGGGTTAAATGAGAAATATTTGTTGAACTATTTTCCACTAACCTATTTAGTAGTTTAGTGTAAATTATGTCCCACCTAATTTAATAACCCAATATAAAAAATATGTATTAAAACATTTGATAGCTAATGATTGATAGTTACATAGAGTACTTGTTTAGATATCCATGTTTCTCATTAATTAAGAAGAGTTTGTAAGATCCATGTAAGGGCATGTAGTTCACTTTCACACCTCCCATTTTGTGTAGTTTGTTGTTTATCTACTTTGTAAGAGGCCTTTTAGGTATGTATGATAGTACCCTATATGCTAAATATGGGGTGTTTGTATACACAGGCTATGACTTGCTCAAGGATTTTTGTATTATCACTTCTCTTTAACTATTCTATTGTAGACCACTATGATCACTCTAATTGGCCTTGTAGAGGAGTTGCTTATCACTATCTTTTGGCCCATAATTACCACAATATAATTATCTATTTACTTCATTAGACTAGATTGATATAGTTCTTGGGTTTAGATCTTGAGTTGTTGCTCTAGGATTGGAGGGTTACAATTTTGGGAACCAACATGAACTCCATCTAACATGTAAAATTGACTTGTGTCTCATGGGAATGATTTAATTGAATATGATTCAAAATAACTTCACTTTGCCTTCTAGGAAATAAAATGTGTTAAGGTGGTGTCTACAAATATCATTGAATTGATAGTTGAGCATATTCTCCTAGACCAACAAGTTTAATATGATGGATTAACGATGTTGAATAGTGTGAAATAAAATATTTACTAAGATGTAGATAACATATATGGATGTGGATCTAATTTTTTGTCCCTTTAGGAACTAAAGTGTGCTATAATAATTCTTTTGACATTTTTCTTTGATTTCTTGATCATATTTTAATCTATAGATGATTGTCGTTAAATACGATGATGTAACATGTTATGCAAACATGTGTCAAGCTAAATCATAGCAACTAGTAGAAAGGGGCAAGGATACTTGAATTTGAATTTAATGATTGGAATCTTATTGAATTCCTTATGATTGAACCAAGCTAGTCCTTAGCCAAATGAATCTTAAGGATAAATGAATAATTTTGAGATGTGGAGTGCATGTGTGAAAGTAAGTGAAAATGGAGATGGATTATTGACAAATACATTAAGAATGTATGATGATAATTGTAAATGAAGATAAAATAGATTTGAATAACGGGCAGATTATACATGAAACTTATCACAACAACATACCACTTATTGGTATATTATTACATTAAAGCATTCCACCAATATTATATTTCAACCATTACTAGCATATATTCAGAAGTGCTTGTAATCCTTTAAAGTCTGCTTATTTCCTGATTACTATTTTCTTTTTTCCTTTCCGCAAAACCGTAATATTAATGGACTGAGATTATTTCTCATAAATTTCAAGAGTCAAGACAATAGCCTCGCATCAATTGAGAATACAAACGTAATAATCATAACAGATTGAGATGTCTTTTACAATTGTCATACAGATTTGGAATACAACAGCAATGTGATTACGAGAAGATTTGACCCTTCCACAAGATAAGGGCGCGTTGGGCCTGCAAATTTTTAACAAAGTTTACATTACTTTCAATGACGTTGATTTTCATTTGACCTACGAGAGATAGTGATTGCCATACGTACAAACAATCGATGCTAGTGGAAGACAATTAAGCTTTCTTTCAGGGTCATTATATTCAACAGATCGATATGTCAGACGACTGACCAATGAAACGCTGTTAAATGTGAAACGGCAGTTTCAATAGCGTTATTTTGTAATTACTTAATTTTGATTCACAGCGCTACCTTTCGCTTAATATAATCTGGTGCGTTTCCGAGCAAATGGTATCGAATGAAATAAAATCGATGGCGAGGCCGTAACAATCAGGTCTACAGAAGAAAAGGCTAAACAAAAGTATTTAGAAATATTTACAAAGAAAAACGTTGACGTGCTGTTCAAGGCACAACGCACACCATGGCAGATTTCCTATTCCCACTAGAGCCGCCTGGCCCACACTACGTTGAAAAGAAAGAGAGGCAACTTCCTTCTACACAAGATAACGTAATTAGTACGACAATTGGAATATCCATTACGTATTGTCAATGCCCTTATTCATAATTGTAAGTGTAACTGGTATTGTTGTGTAAATGGGGCCTATAGTTTTATCGTTTGACAGAGACATGAGCACAAAAGAATGTGGATTAAGGTGGCCCGATTTTAGGGTTTATGTGTATTAAACGAGACGCGTGAGTTTGAGTGGATACAAAAGTAATAACGATTTGCTGTTACTTGCCGAATAAGATACGACTGTCAAAGACGTCGACACGTTACATTTGTCCTCCCTCTGTCATTTCAAATGTATAGTTTTATTGCGGTTTGTTTTATAGCCTGTGTTTGAATTAGTACAGTTCATTTGAAACCTGAAACAACTTGTCTCATATTATTGGTAGCCCCATTCAGCTGTATTTTCTAAACACAGGTATAATTGTGTTGTAAATACTGATAAAGATAAGATTTACGTTAAGAAATTTTCTGAAAAGCCTCTACTATTGTTAGGCATCTTATTCATATTAACGTTTTATCTGTGCGCATTAAAGTTCACTGATTACCTCTACTTATTATTATTTAATGATTCTGAAATCTCGAAATGTATTACATACCGAATACTGCGGAAAATAAATCTCAGTCATACGGAAAGCACGCATACCGATTGCCGATCCACACACATGTGGACACTTTCACAGCCTGGTACGCCTGACAATATTCTGTTGTTACATTGCGCCTTTACTGAACGCATAAAATAATTCTAGAAGTACTAAAAGCGATCGGGACCGCCAATGATTCCTTTCCTCCTTAATTCACGGACAGGTTAACGGAGTATTTACCATGCTTTTATTATGGGTTTTTTTGCTTTAGGGTTTGAGAAAGGACATTATATGATCGAACGGGGTATTTACCATGCTTTTATTATGTTTTTTCTTTAGGGTTTCAGAAAGAAACGGCTTTATATGGTTGAACGTAAAGCAGGCTTAACAATTAATCACGTAATAATCATTTCTTAATGATATTATGTTATGCTAAGTTTGCTGTAAAAACAGCTTTCAAAATTAGATATAATTATTTCTGAAAAAATATTATTAAATTTGAATTAAATTTTTAATATTAAATAATTGAATATTATCTCAGAAAGAACTCAAATGATTTTTGATAGTATTTATTGTAATGGTGATAATTTTGTTTATAAAGTGATTTGGTTCATTTAAAAGAGAGAATGGTTTCCACCTAATAATCTTTTTATCTATTCACAAAGCTTCTAAGACATATAATGACCAATATAACTCAATCAACATATTTAAGATATGAATTTTGCAGTAGGCTTTTAATTTTAGTTGAATTATATATTAAAAATTTATTTATTTTAAATTGATTGTAATAAATTTATATATTGATATTAAAATATTTGTTTGAATAAACAAAATATCCTTGATCTATTAAGGGAAATGATATTTGAATTTTGCATAATCCATGGGATTATGTATTGTTTTTAGCAAAACATTTGTAAGGTTTTTATAAAAGTTTTGTCAAAAAAATTCTACTCAATCTTATGTTGAAAGATCAATTCATTTTCATTTGAGAGAATAAGATATTGAGACATTTTGTTTGAAGATTATTAACTAGTTAGGACTTATGAAACTACAAACAAAGAACATGTAATGTGACTTCGACATGATTTTGTTAAATTTTCTTTTGCTAGTGAAGATCTATGTTACCATATATGAGAATGAGAAAATGCAATATCATTATAATAAATAGGGTTTGATGAGGTTAGGTGTAAGAAGTTCATTCTAAATACACATAAATATATTACTATATATACACCTTGATTTTATAAATTTCTTATTATTTTCCAAGTTTTTCCCATTATCATACTCAATATAACTATATACTATTACTAAAATTAGTTATAATTTAAGTTTGGGAAACATTTTCTTATAGTTTCTTTATATATGTATGATGACAACTATAGACATGTTGGCTAGTAGTTAAAGCCTCTTTCTAACTATTCTTTCACTATCACAATATCATCCATCCTAATCTACATCAAAATTTAGATATATTTTAGAATCTTATATTTAATTTTAATAAGAATTAGAAACAAGTGAAAATAAATAATAATATCTACTATTGTGGAAGATATTTAGTTATTGATGACATACTCTAGTCAAATTAAATTACCTCTAAAGAAGGAAAATGAGTTAAAAAAATGGAAACTAAACAAGTTAATTTAAAGTAAATTTCAATTTATAATTGACAAAAAATAATTTTTTTAGATCATATTATTCTTCAAATAGTTATATAGTAGAAATGGTACATTGAAAAGAAAGGGCTAAGTGTGAGTTTGATCCTAGGAAAGAATATTATCTATATGGTATTATGATTTTGAGTTGAGTTAGAAGTAAACTAAAATTTGTTCATAAAAAATTATGATAAAATAAATGTTTATTTATAAGAATGGTTTGGACATATTATTTATATGGTATTATGATTTTGAATTAAAATTTGAAAAATTATCAAAACTAAATATATATCTTATGAATAGAAATGCTGCACAAAAATTGAATTTGTGAAATAGATTTTCAGTAACATTTCCTAAAGTCAAAGTTAAGATATGGCATAATAATGCTGTTGATGTAGTAATGGAATTGATCTACCGGTACGTAGTTTGTAACTTCAATTCAATATTAGAATATGGCATAATAATGTTATTGAAGTAATAGTAATGGAGTTGATCTACTTGGTAGATAGTCTCCTCAGAACCACATATGTTATTTGGTGAAACACAAAACTTTGTAACACTTCTTGGGATTTTCCCTCTGCTTATACTATCGATTCGTAGTAGTTTCGGATGCTTGAGTACATCCATTTGCTTTCTTTCCTCCACTTCGAAGACTCATAATTTATAAATTTGGAGGGCAACATTCAGCTCTGATGTAATTTTCTGAGAGCACGGGAAGTTGCATTGAAAAATACCAGCACTACAATTTCAGAATTTTTGACCTTTCATAAAGCGTTTTCTAAATGTTACTTTTTAAGATGTACCTTAGATTCATGTTAAAATCCTTAAACTTTCACACGAATGGGATTGGCGAAGGTTAAATTCGAGGTATGCCTATGCTTTACACAAAAACTAACGAAAGCTTGGATGTCATCGAAATAACCTCTCTCAATCAACCAAACAAAGAGATGAGATAATTTAAATAACTGTAAACTTGGGAACAAGAATGATGGGAAATATTGTAGGTTGAAGTTAATTATTTTTCATATGGCATTTTAGGGGTCAGTTTTAAATCAGACACATTAAACAACATATTAAGTCTAGAGAATGTTAGTCAATTTTGAGTGTTTAACAGGGAATGGTTTAAACCCCACACATTAAGCTTACATTTCTATGCTTAATATGTTGCTTAATGTGTGTGATCACACTAAAAATAGATTTCTAAACTTAAAAATGTTAAATAATCAAAATTGACTAACATTTTCTAGACTTAATATGTTGCAGAGTGTGTGTGATCTAAGAGTGACCCATTTTAAAAACCCCGACTTGGGTTGAGTGTTGACACTACTCTAAAACCATGAATAACTATGGCCATATCATAACATAATTAAACCTAAAAGTTTTGGTGATATCGGTAACAATGGCTCGTCCCTCTATACTCATCCTCCTTTGGTAAAATTATCAATGCTCAGTACAGTTGAAGGAATGAAATGTACAATAGGACAACTACTATCAGTTCATATTTTTCTATTTGTTCATTGATAAAGTACTGGAATATGTAATTATAAACGTGGGGGAAAAAGCTTCAAGTAAAATCGGATGTATTTCCCCAGTAATTTAACATAAAATGGTGTTTTCCTGTATTTAATGTTTAAAATTGTTAGCCTATTACTTGCTACTGTTTTTCTTCAAAGCCGTCATCTGTGGACATATAATGGATATATTCTTCAATTTAAAAAACTCATTCTTAAATGTACTGACCAGGAAACCTTCTGCCCTAACCTGTTAGTTAATATTCTACATAGCTCAACAGTTTACAGACCTGACCTAGAACAGTATAGCTTGGAATATCAACTCCTACAGTTAATGAGTAGCCTTCCATCAATTTTGTTTATAAGTTACGTAGCCTAAATTCAATTATTTATTACCATAAGACTATCAAGGCGATAACATACGAAATGGCATCGGTTTAATTAGGCCGCGATAACTATGTTTTGGAGCGATTATGGAACCATCGTATAAGAAACAAATTTGCAGTTTCCGTTCAGAATTTTCTTAGAAAAAGAGAAATTTCGCAAATGGTAATTTATCATAAAGTTGAGGAAACAGTAACGAAACTCTCAGATGTAGCAGATACAATGAACTAACCGACAGGTGTATGAGAAAGATTTCCAACATACCTCAACTCCTTTCGAAATACTGGGTATTATACCAAGATGTGGACGTTTCCTTTTCGTGTCCAACGATCCAGCTGCTCCAGCTCCTCCATTTCCGGATTTTCCGTGCTGAATAAGTGAACTACCCCGACTTGCCCTCTTTCGCTTGCACTTGAAACTTGGCAAGTCATCACAAATAGCACTTGCTAAACCTCTTTGTACCGTCCCAATAGTTTTCTTTAGCTTGCAATTAGGTGTGGGTGAACCCACTGATTCTCTCGTCCCCAAGTTTTGTAGGTCATCAAAATGAGTATGATTTGGTGGAGCAACAGCACAGATATCAGCAATTGACCGCTTCTTCTGTTTCCTTGACTTGTGATTTTGCATTCTATCGTGTCTCTTCTCTGCCTTAGATGCTTGGGCAAGGCAATCATCAATATGAGCGTTCACAGCTGTTATTGTGGCTGAACTGAATGTCTTGCAAACGGGGCAGATAATTTTGATTGCTGAAACTTCATCATTGCTAATGTTAGAAAGACTTTGCGTAACGGACTCAGTTTTAATTGCTTGAGAATTTAGATTTTCAATATTGCTTCTCTCAGATTGCTTCGATAGGGATCCTCCTGGTACCTGGTCGTGCGCTACTTCTTTGGCCTTTTCTGTTTCTTCACGGATACCTACATCCATAAATATCTGGCAATCGCTTTCCGTCAAATCAAATCTGAAACTCCGACCCTGCCTTTCTTTTGGGGAATCTTTACATATAGCAGTATCCGGTTTCCCGTCCTGGTTTTCGACTGCCGTATCGTTGGTGACAGCCTCTTCTTTTTTGTGCTCTCGTGCCGGCTTCCCATCTCCGGCAGACTGCGTAGTACAATCTAGGGTTCCAATATTCGAAGACTCTGCTCTGAAAAATGGCCGTCCAAATCTGGCATCTTTAGGTTCCTTTTTCTGTTTATCATCTTCTCCTTCAGCACCGCTCTCGTCCTGTCCGGAGATTTGAACTGTGCTCAGTTTTCGTATTTGCTCTTCCAGATCCTTAGAAATGTTGAGAGCCGCTTCTGAACAAGGACTTAAACAGACGGTCATTTGCCTGTCTTTTGTTCCATCGACCGTGCTGAAACAACTTTCTGGCGGATCACCATGAAGCTGCGATTTCTGAAACGAGGTCTCAAGGTTCCTTTGTTCCTCAGCACAATTTTGACAGGCGCAGGCTTTGTTATAAGGCCTGTTAAGAGGCGGAAGCAGATGCTCTACACCTCCGTTTAATCCATCTTCCAGCAAACCCTCCGAAAAAGGCCAACACTTCCTTATGTTCACGCTCCTCACTTTCATCACATATTCACTGCAAAATATATGACCTTATATGCTCACCATCTGCATATTCAAATTGAAATGAAACAAAATTACAGCTGTAAGCCAAAGCGATAAACTTACCGAATGGAGAAACCTTGACATTCAACGCCTTTATCATGAACAAACCCGGATCTAGCGGTGAGTAGATCACTGAGATTTCTGAATGCATGTGAAGACTGGCGAGTTTTCTGACTCAGAATGGAAATTTCGGAAGCATTTTCTCTCGCCCATGCGTTTGAGCTGGTCAAAGTTTCCATTATTACACCGTCAGCAGATTCCTCCCTCAACAGTAATTTTAAGTCCCCACACTTTTCTTCCCTAAATTGTCCGGGTCCGTGTGTAAATGGAAACCGAGACTCCAGTTTCATAGGGTCTTAAGACTATTTTTATTGAAAAAGGCCGTAGCAGTCATGCTTTGCAGCCGTTCCACTGTCAAACCAGTCAAAATACTAATTAAAATCCATAAGGAAAACAACTTACAATCTTGAATAATTACAGGACGATGCTTTAAACTGAAATGACACAACGCTACAATTCATCACGTTACAAAGTGTAATATCCAAGCCAAAAGCCCTCAGCAAAGAATATGCCCAAAAAAGAGGCGGAAGAAAATTGGTGGCCTAAAACAAAATAAATCTTCGATCACTCAGGAACCCATCATAAGTAACTACTTTCTCGACAGCACACCAATGGAAACATCGTACGCCGTAAAGATCAGAAGTTACAGATTTCTTATATTCAAATCGGCTAATATAACAGAATAAACGCGGTCATAAAAGAACCTGTCGATAACGATATTTCCGCTACAGGTAAAAGCTGTTGAGCTGTTCTCAACAGAAACCCTTTTTGGCGAAAGAAAACTCCGCAGCCATTAAAATAGAAGGCATTTGCAAAGAAACAAACTGAAAAATTTAACAGAAGTCAGCTGAGACGAAAGGAAAGAAAATTTCAACAAACTCACCTGAGCAAGAAGCTAAACATCCAACCAACCAACGGATCAGAATCTCAGAAAACGCATAGCAGAGAGAACGAGAGAGCGCGCCAATTCTTCCGTCTGTATTTTCATGGCCTGGACTAACGGAAAGCTCATATAATGAAAAAAACGTTGGAGGATTTATTGGCGGATGAAAAGAGAGCGGATTGGGGATGTAGCCCTTACGCAACCCCATCATGTATGAATGTGTATGTCAGTCCACTTTTTTCTCTCGTATCCATCGGAACATGTCATCCATACGATAGGCATGGTATGGACATTGATGTGGGCCCCGCTGCTCCTGCTTTCTCCGCGAATGCCATGTTTACTGCGTAGGCCCGAACGGGTCGGGTAAAATACGGTTGAGACTCAAAAAGCTTTTTAGGGTTTATTCAAAGCTGGAGAGCATTCAACTGCAGGATGGGTCCCACACATTATGCCTTTCAACGCTTTCCTAATCAACAGCGTTAAATCAAATCAACGGACCTTACCCTTCTGCTAGTCTATTTTTCTCGATAGACAATTCTGTCATGAATTTTCTTCCTAGGTTTAATTTTTTATTATTATGAGTAAGTGTGAATATTATTAATTATATAGGAATAATATTATACATATACATTAAAAGTGGATATAAAATTAAATTACAATCTTAGAGTTTATATAAACGAGAAGGAGGAAGGTTCTAATCACTCGATTCACTTATCGTACATCAATTTTTAAATATTTGTATTAATTAGAAAATCTGATATTGTTGAATATGTTATAATTAAATTTGTTGACTAATTAAAAATTATACTATATTATTTGAATTTTTTTGTTTAATTTTTAGAATATTTAATGATTATGTTTAATTTTTCTCAATTTTGTTTTACATTTCACTTTTTGTCATTTAAGAATACCCTCTATTTCTTTAATTTAGGTTGTTAGTCTTCAAATTCTCTAGCAAAACTTAATCATAGATTTTTTTTTGCAAATTTGGTTTCTTACCATGGCTTTAAAACTTCCCTCTCAAAGAACCCCATCAAAAGGAGGATAATGCCAATGATTCTACTAGCATTGATGACCACTAGACTCAAGTATAAAATGTATCATTCTTTACTTACCCTTTGCAAAGTAGTGATTCTACTAGTGTTGATAACCCCTAGGCCCAACTATTAAATGCATTTTCCTCTACTAGCCCTTTGCAAATCATCTTCTCTTTATTTTAGGTTGAATTTTTTATTTTTGCAATATTTTTTTGATGAATGGTAGTCATCAAAAGAGTTAAAGTACATTATTCACACAAAAAAGGTAGGGGTATACGAGATCATCGCTAAGGAGTCAAAAGGGTAGCACCAAGATAAACAAAAAAAACAACACGAACTAATCGTGGAGAGAAATACACATAAAACAACCGCTTAAGCAGCTAGAGAAGTGGTTGAAGGAGGTGGATCTATGTCATCCTTAGGACCCTATACATCAGTGGGGTTAGGGTTATCATCTAGAAGGGACCACCCTTCTTCAATAGTAGCCTCCTCTTTCTCCTTGTCATGAGTCGTCCAAGAGGGCAGGATTGCCAAAGCCAAATGTGGAAAGTCTTTAGACAAACCAGGCCATCCATTATCGTCACCTAGAGTTGACCAACCACTACTACCACCTTAAGTCGACCACTCACTAGCGCCACCATTGGTAGGATCCACCCCCACCATCTCCACCCAAAAGAGGAACCCCCATGAGACAAAGCATCACTTGTTGAAAGAACTGCTACCACCAAATTGGTAGTTGAGAGCTTGGGACTGCGAGGTCTGAGAGCAACAAGTGGAACTACATCCATGTCGGTGGCCATGGGGCAAAGACTGATCTTGAGAGATTGAGGGTCTAGTAGAGGTAACAAAATAAGGATCTAGAGGCACTTTGGATACCATACAAGGGGCATTTTCCTAATGATCTAGAAGGATTTAAAGGTGGGCCACCGCCAGTGCAACTTTATTAGCTTCCAGTTGAATCTAAAGAATGACATTATTACAAATACAGGCTTTAGTAAAAAGTAAAACATGAATGTCAATAAAGTTGTTATAAAACAAACAAAATTCCTATCTTTCCAAATTGTTAATAGGATTTCCACCCTGAAAGCATGCCAAATATAGGAAAATTTGAAAGGGATACAAAGAGAATCCTTTAGAAGGGCCATATGCCAAGAAAAGGGCTTTAGTTAGAAGGGCCAAATAATACCATGAATCTAATTCCACTAGATCTAAGTATGAAAAAAAAAACCTAGAAGAGGTGAATCGAAGTATTAGGTTGGCCGCAAAAATGACAATGACACATTTCGATGGCCATATGCCTCAGACAAGCACTCAAAGGTAAGACTTGTAAAATAATACACCAAGTAAAATGAGAAATATTGGTTTCAAGGATACCAGACCAAATAATATGAAATCTGTGACTCTAGACCACCTGGGAAGATTGTAAATGTCATCGAAGGTTTAGAGAGGCACCATAGGTAGGTGCAAAGAGAACCAACTGTAACCAATCCAAGGTTTACAATTGCAAAAGGTGGCGTTGGGAAGCCAACACCAGTCTCTCCACCAAGGTTTCATAGAATAAATACCTAGCTTATGTAGAATATTCAAAGGTAGAGTAGAAATGACAAAATTAAATATCCATCGATTTGGTTGGCCAAGTTGGAACTGTGTTCTGATATCCTCCCATGAGTGAAGACTCAAAAGTACCAAGGAGTACAAATGGCATGCTTATGGAAGTACATAGCATAGACTCGAAGCACCTTAGCCAAGGGGAGCCCCTAAATATAAATGAGTGGAGACCATCAAATGTTATGTTGGTTGAATGAGACATCATCTTTGAAACCGGATCCATCCCACAAAAGCCAAGGTTTGGCGACTTCCTAAGCATGACAAATACTTTTGGCAGTAAAAGCACCTATTATTTGCAGAACATGCTTCAGAGTGAGAAGGGTTTAAAAGTTAATCCCCTTCCAAGAAGGTTTGGTAGTAGGAAAACCTAAAGAAATGTAGTGGTAGGGAATAATTGTGTAGACTTCATTACTAGAAATAGCTTGTATAATCCATTTGACACGTGGAGAAAGGCCCTGTCATTGAGTAGAAAGAAGCCCAAGGCCACTAGATTCCCGAGGGACGAAACAAAACTCGCAGACCACTTTGTGAAAGCCATGGTGGTCTGTAGACAAGGCCCATTAGAATTCTTTGAGAATTTTCTCAAGCTTACTATAAGAGGCTTTAGAATGAGCCCAACAAGAAAATATGAGTGGCTGCCAAATTTTTTGAGAAAATCTAAAACTTCCCCTTAAGAGAAACTAGTTTGGTTATCTAATAGGCCAACTTCTTCTCAATTATGGTGAAGACCATCTTGCAAAGATCTCGGGAAAGCAAAGGGGATTCCCCAAATGTTTTTTTTACCATGACCAATACACTTCCATCCATACTAGAGCATCCAAAAAGGAGCCAGAAGGAGGGATAGCCTATAACATTAAGTTTAATGTCATTGAATAGTAGACAAGGAGTCTAAAAAAAAGGCATGAAGGCATTGCAAGGCATCCTAGACATTTTTTTCATCTTCAATGAGGGTGAGAAAATAATCATCTGCAAAATGGCCATTAACAAGATGAGAAGGAGACTGAAGGAGTGAAATGCCCCTAACTTGCCCTATAGAAATGACATTGGTGAGAAAATACCCAAATCCCTTGGCAACCAAAATATACAAGGAAGGATCCAAAAGGAAACCTTGATGAATAAATTTGAAAAGCCCAAAAGATGAGGATTGACAACAATTAATGGTGATGCAAGAAAAAGCATCCCCAAAAAAGAATTTTCATGGATTGGATAAACCGAGGGCCAAAACCAAGAGCTCCAACATGGTAGGAATGAAAGGCCATTGAATTCTATCACAGGTTTTGGCTAGTTGATCTTAACAAATATGACATTCTATTTATATTATTGAGCCCACTCCATGCCTTCCCACCTCGTAATGATGTTGTTTAGAATAAATATATATTTAATGAAACTAGACTATTTAAATTATAGGGAGAATAATCTGTAGGAGAAGATAATGAATTTTCAACACTAGGGCTTAGTAATGATCTTATAAGAGATATTCAATAGGGTGATAGGTGTCCAATTATAGATGTCTTCAGGGTTTCCAACTTTAGGTATGAACTTTATGTTTTTTTATTGATTATTTGACTAAAAGATTGAGATTGAAAATATTTTAGATAGATCTTATGCAAATCAGGTCCCACATAAGGCCAAAGAGCTTTGTAGAATTCACAAGGAAAGTCATTGCACCCAAAAGCCTTATCATCAACCATAGAGAAGGAAAATTCCTTGAGGTCCTTAATGGTGAGTAATTGATCATTGAAAACCCTTTGGACTTTAGAAAGATGAGAGGGATTAACATTGAGGAAATCTTGCATAGCCCTATCTCGCTCAGGTTAAGCATCTTGAGTTGTGAAGACCTCATAATTTCAAACAAATGCTTGGAGAATGTTTGGTAGCTTAGAAAGCACCATTTGTCCTTCCTTAATTTTCTTGATGTCAAGTGAAGAATTATGAGAACAAAGAGCTAAGAAAAATTGTTTGGAGGCATGATCTCTAGCTTGAAGGTAGTGAAGCCTAGCCTTAATTTGGGCACCATGAGCCACATGACTATCAACACTTTACTTCTGATGGTGGAGCTGAGCAACCTTAACTTGCAAGGTGAGAGAAAAAAAATTAGTTGTAAGAGCCTTTGTAGCATGGTGGACATCCAAGGTGGTAGCCTCATATGACCATCGGTGATACATGGCCAACTATCTACCATAAATATGGAGAAAATGAGCCATTCTCAGAATAAAATCATTCCACCAAGCAATCCATCTGACTTGCTAAGTAAGAAGGCACTATAAAATCCAAACCTATTGAATGTGGGCCATCGTGGATTGGTTACTTAGCAAGGAAGTATTTAGAAAAAAATGAGTCTTGGATGGACACACATGACCCACTTGGCATTGAATGCTAAACTTGATGGGATAGTGGTCTAATAGGGTAACCAAGTTGAGAGAGGTAAAACTAGGAGATCTTGATAGTCCCTAAAGAAGAAGAAAGATTGTATTGTCATCATAGAATGATCAAGCTATTTAGAAACTTAGTCAATATTAACTCAAAAATTACTCCTTATATGCCAAATGCCTTGAGGATGGTAGTGGTTTGTATTGGGATAAAAGTACCCAATTTAATTTGAATGTAAAACAACACCTCCCTTTCACTAGCTATCCATCGAAAGAAAATTAAACCTCCCTTGTTAGAGGAAATCTCCACCTTATTAAAGTCGTCATACAACACGCAAGTAATCTAGGTCAATTTTTGAATGGGATTTGACTGATGTTACACAAGGAGAGTGAAAACACCTCTTCATCTTACCTCATGATTGGAGGCAAAAACTAGACCAACTGGCCAAACAAATATGCATGCAACAAAAATTCATGAAAGAAACAATTTTGATTTCTTAATGATAAAAGACATCTAAACTGGGATATTTAATGTTGTATATCCCACATGGAATACTTCCTAGCAAGGTTAGTTAGACCTCTAACATTCTATGATAAACAATTCATGATTCAAATTCATGCATGGTATTCTCATCCCCAATAGAGGAGAATCTATTTTGTAAAAAAATTGATGTTTCCTAGAAAACCAGGATAGGAAATGTTACATTTTTCTAGAGTACCATCTCCTAGCTCCGCACACCTAAAAGAGCTCCGAGAATAACATAGAAAGTTAGGCTAATCTGATAACATCAAGGCAAATTCAAGAGTTCGAAGCCAAGCTGTATGAACTGAACCATCAGTAGTCACTAGAGCAGGAGACTCCTTTCCCTTAGAATAAGGCTTTGAAATAGTAGGTTGTACTTGCAATTGAGATAGAGATTGAGGCTGTGATTGTGGTTGCAGCTACGGTTGCAGCTATAAGGCAACACAGATTTGTTTCTTTTGAGAAGCAAAATCCAATGAAGAATTATTCCCTCTATGAGCAATAGTTTTCCATCCTTCCTTAGTTTTAGGGACCTTAAATGAGCATGGAGGCTCAAAATCCTTAGAAGGAGCCTTCACTCATGGATCAACCAATGGGTAATCCTTGATCTTGTGCTCTAAAGACTAACAATAAAAAATAAGTATTGGGCAAATTTAGATAGAGAATTCATTGCTAGTGATAGATACCTGTTATTTGAATATCAATAGTCTCTTTAAGGTTACAAGATATGTCTACTTTAACACATACCCTCTTTTGAGGGTGGGCATGGTAAAATCGGTTAGGCTCAACACAAACCACCTTGCCAACTTGGGTAATGGTTTGAAAAAATGGTCAACAAGGCAAAGGGAGAATGGAAAATTTTATCCAAACTAAGACATTGAGTTCCTTGTCATCAGAGACATAAAAGTCTCATGACCATGGATGAAAAATGAGCAAGAACAAATGGACATACCAAGGCCCATGCTAAAGAACGGACTGGACATGGTTTGACTCAACAAAACAAAATAGAAAAAAACCTTTGGAAAGGTTTTGGACTCCATCAAGATGGACCCCATGAGGGGGCTAGGTCTTGGCAACCCAATCAAAGAACATTCTTTTGGGTGAAACTTTCTCTGCAAAATACCCAATCAAAGTAAACTATTCAAGCCACTAGCATGCACTATCAGAATCTTGAATCTAGGAAAAACAACATCATGGGAACCAACAAATGTACCTTATAGAAGACTTTGGGAATAAATTTCTAGGGTCATTTATTTGGGGGTGTTGTGATTGCCAGAGGTCAAAGCTCCAATACTAGCCTCAAATGTAGGGCTAAGGCTAGCTGAGGCCATAATAAACCCAAAAAAATCTAGCAATATAATTTAGTGTGATGACAAACCTACTCAAAAAAATAGACAGTAGACATAAGCAAGAAAAACCCTAACAGAGCGTAAAAACTCTCTCAAAATACTTTTTTTGTTAGAATTAGAATCTTTGTAATAGTTTCAATTTAATGCCTTTTTATTTTGGTGCACAAATAACAAACATCATTTATACTAATGGATAGACTTGTTGCACGTCTTATCAGAACAAGTGTGCTTACTATGATCAAGCTATGATAGTGTTTCTTCTTTAGGAGTATTAGTATCTATCTAGAGTCTTATTTATTTAGACATATATGTTTTAAGTGCATTCAGGTTTGTAGGCCATGAGATTTAGAGTTAAAGACATAAATAAAAAATGTTTTATTTTAAAATTTTTTTGTATAATGGATGATTGATCATCGATAGTGTATAGAGAAATTCCTAGAATCTCCACATTATTTGAGATAAAGTTTTCTTAGATCAATTTAGGTTTCTTAGAATATATTTTTTAATAAATTAAATATATATTTTTCTCACTTTGATAAAAGATTAAGTATTTTATAGCGGAAAGGATGGGCATGTACAATGCATTTTTTTCCTTTTAACTTGTGTTCAATGTCATGTGGTATTAATTACAAGCATGATGTCTCTGGTTCTTGGCATTCTATTTTTTAAAGGAAATTTGTATGCTCTTTGTTCTTCTGTTATTATTGTAGATTAGGAAAATAGAAAATGGTGAATAGAAATTATGGTTAGATAAGAATATTCAAAGTGCGATTTAATGCATGATAATAAAATATGGACATGCATACAAATTATAGAGGCATATACAAATTACGTTAATTATTAAACAAAATATAATGTTATGTACTATAATTATTGTTGGATAAGCACAAAGTGGGATCATGAAGAAGGTGCCATAATTTTTTAATCAAATATAAAAGGAGTTAGATTTATTAGATAAAATACTGTAATTTGATGTGTTATAGTCAAACATATATAGTTATGTTAATAAATCTTTGGAGATATCTTTTGAAAATATAAATTCCATGATTTATGTTAAGCTCAATAGACTTTGTTATCATCCTCTTAGATTGTACAAAACATGGAAGTTTCAAACATAGTGAGGAGATCCAACAAAGTAATAATTTTTAATTTGATGTGATTATGAATTCCTTGATAGGTATGCATGCAAAACATATATCTAGATGGGTTTGGAGTGATAAAATGATTTATGAGCTTATTCTTTGTAACATGGGGTAAGGGATTTATGACTTACAATTATTGATTGAACACATGTTTGAAAGCAAGGGGTATTCCAATGATCACATATGAGCATTTAGAGGACACAAAATTATGTGACATACTAGAAGAGATGATGGATATTATTGTAGCATCCTAAAATTACACCCTTTGCAATTTTAACCACATTTGGGGTACTCACCTTAGTGTTCTCATCCTCATACTTGATTAGGACCTATTTATGCTTTCACCATGCAATAATGGCCATATTTTCACATTATACCTTGTCGGAAGCCTTAACCCTGGCCCAAATATGGGGTAGGACCAGCATGTGGTGCCTTGGTCCTCACTGGGACCATGCTACCATCCCATGGTCCTCCCTAATTGGGCCATAATTTAGATATAAAAGAAATTCATATAGGTGGACATTTAAGAAATCAAGCATTGAAATATTCATCATCAAGCATTTCTAGAGGTCTTCAAGGCTGCATATTCATCATCTATCTATTGTGAAGCAACATTACATCATTCATTTGCAAGCATGTGTGTGTTAGGGTTTTGTCATGTTCATGTCATTTCATACAACATATGTGATCATTCATTGTAGATCTGAGGTATACCTTTCAATCATTAATTTCAAGTATTTACAATATTTCATTCAAGGTTAATTCCTAAACTAGGGTTTGACTTAGGCAAACCCCTATTCGCAACCTATTTATCCCTCTCTCTATGTGTAGGAAATAGGTATGGAGTTGTGATCTTCAGAATGAGATATATTTGCAGAGACGAATCAACCCTTTTCGAAATGCAAAAGAGTAGGAGGACTAGGGCACCCACTACTACAATCTTGACATGTTTGGATCTTTTTTGGGGATCAGGTTTGAATTTGCATATATTGCTCAGATCCAGGTTTGTGCAAAAATCTCGCGTTTGCAGCTCACTATTTTCTCAATTTTACCTTCATTTTTCAACATCTTACCATAATTCAACATTTCAACTCACAAAAGAGGGTCAATAAATTCACACACCCCTTAAATCCATTTAGTATTTAGTCCTTATCATTCCTAATTTGGGATTGGATCTATTGGATTTCACCCTCTTTTGAATGTAATGACAAATTAGTGGTTTTCACCTCTCTAATGGACCCTAAATTTTTCACCATTACAATTATGTGACATTAAATATGAGAATTTAGAGGGTACATATAGTTATGTGACATTGTAAAATAGATGCAATAAAATTAAATATCTTCAATTTATATCACTTTTGACTGATAAAAACTAAAGTCGATGTATCTTATTATAGACATGATTAAGATATTAATGAGAGGGTCATGGATGATAGTTTAAATTAATTTTCTAAAAAAGTGTTGATTGTGTTATTTTATTTATCTTATTGATCCACTTAGCATAATTGATCGAGTCAATGTTTTCTTGATGGAGTGATTGGAGCACATCTATGGAAACAAATGTATGTGTATTAGTGTTACTATGATAGAATATACAAAAGAGAGTATTATGACAATTTTGAGTCCACAAAGAAGTAATGATAAATGATAATGTTAAGAAATAATATTCTACATCTATAAATATTTAGTAACTAATTTAGCTTATATTCCACTTGATGATGTTGAACATTTACTTTTCAAATGATGATTATAATAAAATGTAGGAAAATGGAGCCTAGCCTAAAAATGCAAACTAGGAACCATTTCCAAACTCTTTGATTGGGGAACAACCAACTAGGCTAAACTTCAGTCTTATAGGATAGCTGAGCACTATAACTAATATTTGAATGTTGATGATTGGACATGATGAGGATAAGAAATGATGCAAGATCTAGGAAAGATACTAGGAAATTGATAATAATCATCATAACCAAATAGATACAAAAATAAAAGTCAACTCAAAAGTATAGATCTTAAATTGGTGTGTAAAGAGCAACATGTATTTCAAATCTAGATCTGAAAGTGTTAGACTGTGGAGCTAGGTGGTATAGTCTAGACATGTATTTGAGTGCAAATAGGTGCTAGATTTGATGCCATGAACTTTCAAACTACATGCCCTCTGAATCTTAGGTTAGAATAGTAGGACTATGATGCTAGGTGCCATAGTCTAGACCATTCTTGCCGATTTCTTTTGGTAATCTCTGTCTCAATATGATTTGTTCTCTTGTAACTATAAATTGGGCTTGGAGCCTATATCTAAACATACAAATGCATAAAAAAGGAGGAAAATGGTTGTGATGTAAAGGGGCTTCCCTAATTTAAATTGTAGATAGTTATCACCTGCACTACAATAATGATTGATTAGAAATGAGAGTTTACCTTTGGTAGGGTAAAGGCTCAATTTGAAATGAAATATTGAATTGCAACAATTGTACCTCTAGATTGGTGATGCAGTTTTATTTAGATAATTTCTTCAACTATTCATATAATAACATGACAAATCATAACAAAATCCATCACGAAAACATACTTGAAGATAACATGTTGTATCTTGCTACTCCTTATATACTCAGATATGATCTTGAAGGAATTGAGGAATGCTTGTAAATAGGATCACTAGATTATGAAAAATGATCAAATGAATTATAGATGGTGTCTTTATATAGGGTTCTAAAGGTATTCTTTCAATTTAGGCCGATTTCTGATGGTCATATACACAAATTGAGACTAGATTTTTCAATGTCAAGGTGCCACATTAAATCCCCAAAATTTGAGGAAATTTTTTCTGGTCTATGGAGTGATGCTCCATATAGCCACCAAATATAGGTCTGGAAAAAGTGGGATGCGAGATATGAGGGTATTTATTTTGAATCCAAACCCAATTTTTAAATTGGCAAAGATTAAATATAAAATACTTGATGTTTTGAAGTTTGAAATAGTATTAGCATAAAATCCGAGGGATGTATACTAGAGTTATGTACTCTAAGATTCTTGGTGTTGTAGTCTTCTACCTCAGACTCAATCATGTTGAGAGAATAAGGAAAGGTGTTTTAGATCTAAGCTTGATTATAAATCAGAATAAAATAACTTATACACACAATAGATCAAAATTTAGGATTATTTGTATTCATATATCAATATGTATTCATTACATTCCTTATATCTCTTTATATCTTATATTCTAGCTTATTACACTATACTACCATACTACTGGGGAATGTATCTCACTATCAACTATTTGTTACAATCGGGGACATGACCCTTGATAACATTCCTAGATTATATTGTATCTTTTCAATCATTTATTACAAAGTGTTCTTTCCAGTGAGATATAAAAGTATCTCTGAACTGATATTTATACTTTTTTCTTTTGCCAACATCATCTCCTCTTGAGAAGTTTGACTCAGTTATTTCAATCTATCTAGTCTTTTCTTCTTTCTACCTTTTTTATTGCTTTATGCTTAGTTAGTGAATCAAAAAAATCCTTCTAGTGGTCTGATTTCTTTCGGCCTCTAGACCTTTGGGCAATTTGAGCAACCCTCGTGGTAAATTCTGAACCTAATACATCACATGGAGCAATGGAGGTATCCATGAGGTCTAAGGATCCAATGCATCCATTATCTAGTAAAATATTTATCTACTTCAAATACTATAGTATCTAGATATTTTTTTCACTATTTTGTTTAATATTCTTCGCTAATCTTGCATTCTATTGTAGAAATCCTCAAATTATCTACCAACAAATTGTATATAGGCATTAGGAGTTCGATAATTTCTTCAATATTCTAAAATTTAGGTAGCTTCTAGTTTAGTTGTGGCCCATATTCTTAAGACATGGTGTGATAGTTGACAGATAAAATAAAAGGCTATGCAAATTAATAGGGAGCCATATTGGAATTGATATCCTATTTTCTTTGTCTAGGTTGCATTATACAAGATATCCATTATGAGGACCTCACACAGGCCAAAGTCCTTCCCTTAAATAACCATCTAATTCTCTATATGAATTAGAACCACCATAGAAAATATTTCCTACTTTTTAGAATAATTTTTTTAGGTGATCACTTTGGTGGCATATAACACTATTTTGTTGGCGAAATTGTTATATTCAAGATCTTCCCATAAAAGGTAGCTCGTGAGCTTTTGTAGTTCATAATTTTTAACCCCTTTCCTCATTGAAATTTTCCCTACTATAAATAATCTAATCATGAACTTGATAACCTCCTTTCTAATTCAGTAGGGATTGTCTAGATACTAGCACTCATTGTGTAGATGACTCTTAAGGTTGTTATGGTAGTAAAACAACTCCCTACACTTACCTTGAGAGGAGGGTTGTGCAAAATTTTCAGATCTTTATAACAAATATATAAGCCTAATTAAAAATAGATAAATACCATGAATACCAAAACAAAGTGATTTACATGGGGAAAACTCAAGAAAAAAAACCTACACCTGAAAAGCCATCCAATATATTTTTCAAATTGAACAATAAATTAAAATATACTTGCAAAGAATGTTTCTCATATGAGTATGAACAATGAATATCTAAAGGAAACTCAATAGCTATCAAACTCTCATAATACATCACAATATTTAGTCATAATGCATTGCCCTCATAAAATAAAAAACTCACCTTCTAGGGAAAATAAAACACATAAAATATCCACTGTTAGATCTATGACCTAATGATAAATGGTGAAGATTTATAATAATAGATTATACATAAATTGTGGATTCATGATAAATTTGATACATGATCCCTAGAGACCCCATGTCCCCCGACAACCCACAAGGGGGGTACCCCCATACTCATTTATCAATAGTAACCTTTTATTAGTGCAAGGTAAACCATTTTAATAAGATATATCGAACATGTTAAACACTTTGCAAGAGCAACGAGAGGGATACCAAAATAATGTTTTAATTGCTAGGGGTCGAGAGGCCCATAGACTCCAAAAATCATCTAAACTTCTCTGTGCTCACAAACTTAGTTAAAGAACATACAAAATTAATCAAAAGTATCTACCTTAACCCTCTTTACCTTTCTATCCTTATCCATATGTTAAAAAATTGTTATATTTAACATCATTGTGCTTAGTCCTAGCATGAAATGTCAAGTTCTTAGTTCTAAAGATTGTAATTTTACTACCACAATACACTATCACTCACCTTGTTTTATTCTAATATTTGAACATAGTCTCTTTAGCCAAATGACTTATTTACAAGTATGAGCAACTTCCATATAATCTACTTTAGTAGTGGACAAACCAACCACAACACATCACTTATTTATACAACTAATTGCACCGCCAAATAAAGTAAGCACATAAGCACTAGAGGATATTCTATTATCAACATCACCTGCCTAGCCCGAATCCACATAACCATGAGTATCAACCAATATTTTCTCTTCTATCAAATTACCATGATAACAAAAAGAATAATTTGACATACCCTATAAATATCTAGAGACTCTTTTAACTAAATCCAATGAACTCTTCTAGGACTAAAAATATAACTGGAAATAATACCACTTCTTGGACAATTTCTAGTCTAGTGCAAAACATAACATGCATCAAACTTCCAACAACACTTTGGTAAGACACCCTACTCATGTCTTTCATCTCTAATGGGCATTTAGGACAGTCTAAAACAAATAACTTCATTCCAACTGTAATAGGAGAACATAATGGTGTACAATAATGCACTTTAAACCTTTGTAAAAACTAAATTCACATACTTATTCTAGCCTAGCCATGGTTTCTATTAACTCGATCTCTTCTAATTTCCATCCCAAGAATGTGTTTAGCTACACCAAGATCTTTTATTTCAAATTAATAGGAAGTTGAGACTTTAGTTATGGAATCATACCTTTCCCTTTACCAATGAATAACATATCATCAAAATGTAATACAATACATACGAAATAATCACCATCAATTTAATATTAAATATAGTTGTTTGATTTAGAAAAATAAATTCCCAAACTTAACACATATGTATCAAATTTTTGGTACCACATCCTTGGACTTTGTTTGAGGCTATAATTTTTTTTATTCAATTCATAAACCAAAATTATTTTAACTTTTACCACATAGTTCTTTGGCTATGTCATATAAATATCCTCCTCCAAATCACCATTAAGGAAAGTAGTATTTACATCCATTTTCTCAACCTCTTTATGATAAGCAGTAACAATAGAAAGAGAAAATCTAATGGATGTCATCTTTGTAGTAGGAGTAAATATCTCACCACAATCAACACCCTCGATGTGAGGGTAGCTTTTTTTCAGTCAACCTTTCTTTATATTTCTCAATACCTCCACTTGAACACTCATTTGCAACCAATAAGTTTCCATCCTTCAAAAAATGGTATAATATCCTAAGATCTCATTTGTAACAAAAATATAAAGTTGAATCAAAACAAAACATACCTAATATTGGAACTCAATATTAGGACCGATAAGTAGGCCTAAATGAATAGTCTAAGAATTTTGGGTTAGAAGAGAATGAATGTTTTTATTTTATCATACATTAGTCTAAGAGGAATCCTTTTTTGGAGAAATAAGAGGGGCAGTGTTGGTGAAACCCTCAGAAGTAGCAATAGAGTCAAAAAGTTGATCTGTCTAACAAAAAAGGGGAACCTAATAATTCAAAGAAAGGGAATATGAGACCAAAGAAGGAATAAGTCCTATACTTGAAGGAGCTCTAAAGGATCCAAAAAAGTGTCAACTATACACAAGGAGGGACCAAAATGAGTGGAAGAAACTGCGGCATTAGCAACACTAGTTGTAGAGAAAGAGGATACGTAGTAGAGGCCACATGACTTGAGAAGCCATGAACCACTAAAACTGGGAAAGATGACAGGAATGGGGGCTTAAAATTTGAAGGAGAGTGAGAGTAAAAATAGATAGGAAAGATAGTAATATGAAACCTTTCAACATTTTTCCACCAGGTAGGAGAGGAGTGGAGTGGACAAATGCAAGGATAGGAATATGTGAGGTTCCCAGCTATAAAGCAACATCTACATCTGAACAAAATCCATTCAGAATCCAAGCTCTATCTCCTCTAAAGCTCACCTACAATAAGAGATATCTTAGCTAGAAGTATTTTGAAGAGGTCCAAATCCACTAGGATTCTTGCATACGAGGTATGGGAGAAGATGTTGGTATTGGGGTCAACTTTGATAAAGTGACCCATTTTTTTGCAAATGGATTCATACTGATGGTAGTAGGATTCATAAGGATCTATTGAAGGAGGGGATCCAAGGTTAAATAAATAAAAAATGAGAGTCCTATCTGTAGAGGCCCATCAAAAGAACAACATGCCTATTATCTATATTATCAGATAAAATAAAAAACCCTATGTGCAAGGGTAAATATCTAGGTTATATGACACCAAAATCAAAGGGTTCCAATGACAAAGATCTAGGAGTGTAGTGCATGGAGAGAAGACCACGACTAGTTGAATCTTCTAGTGAGAACAAGTGTTTCATAATATGCAATGTAGTCCAAAACCTCCTTTCCCAAAACAACCTCTGGAATAACATATACACAAGGGAGGTATTTAACTGGTGCAACCTAATACCCCCTTAGGGGTTTAGGGAGTACATCCATAAATGATTTATTAAACAAGGATTTTATGAAAGTGTTAGCCACTAAGGTATTAGGCTGGGTTTTTTGTAGGGAGAGTGGATTAAAATTAGTAATCTCTAGAACAAGGAGCATTTCATCATCAATCACCATCAAGTTCAACATACTTGAGGTATAATATTAAACATTTTATTCATGATGTTTATTTTTAATTTTAAATTAATCATAGGGTTAAATCGAAACCTAGAGTTTGACCTAGGCACATCCCTATCAACAACACCATTTCTCTCCTGGGTGTGTGCAAGAAACAAGATCCAAAGATAAGATATTGATTTGGAAAGAGAAAATTGAGACACACAAAACTAAATTTTGCAGAGGTAGAGATTGGAGGAAAAGGTTTCCACAAGTGACATATTCGACACTTTTTTTGAGGAAACTTCAAGTAAACACTCTGAACAACATTCTATTTTTGAAAATACATCTATTTTCTACATCTGAGCATGTGTGAAAGGTCGCCCCAAGCAACATTACTTGGTATTTCTATCCAAATTTCAAGAACAAGTTCTTCTCTACTTCCTATTTTAAAATCTATACATTGTGTGTACATTTATAATATAAAACTACCCATGCATGTTGATTCTTTTCAATTTTACATCATTATCCCTACATATTACATTTTCATTGTTCATTTTCAACTCAAACAAAGAAGGAATAGAGGTCAATAAACATTCAATCCTCTCTATAAATATTTGGTACTGAATCTATTGATTTCATCCCTCTTTAATGTAACTAGATTTGAAAGTAGGGTTAATTCCTTGTTTACATTACTAAACTAGTGATTACCTATTTTCCAACCTATTACATTTTGTTGAACCCGACACTCTTAACATTTTGCATATTTCTGATTGGGTGTTTTCACATCTAATTTCTCATAATGGAATTTATAAAATCACATTATTTTATTATTTCACATGTTATTACTTTTCTTATTAACTATTTTTACCAAATTTATGTGTTGGATAATAACTTATTTCACTTTATGTTGCTTGGATTCATTCATACAACTTTTATGTATTGCATTATGAGGGTTTCAAATTTTTTTCATACATTTAATTCATTTCTCCAACATTTGATACATATTTCATGTTGCTACATGATGATGTTTTTAAAGAAGTTAGTAGAATATTTAGATTTCATAAAATATTTTGTAGATATTTCAAATGAAACGCTTGATAGTCTTAAAGATGATATTAAAATGCATCCTACTTGTACCTCTCCCAAATTATCTTTTATTCATGAGAAAAAAATCAATGCTCCTATCAAAGATCTCTCCAATAGAGATGTAACATTAAAGAATAATGATGAATCTTGTTCTCACAAAGGTACTTTAGTGTAAGAGGGACAAGGTAAGCATGTTAATCTTAGTACACCTATCAGTCTAGATCCTCCTTATTCTCCAAGAGCTTATCTTAGTCACCATATGTTGAGACAAGATGATGTTATGCATTTTATTCATGATCTATCTCCTAATATAACATTGAGTAAGGACGGAGCTTTAGATGATAAGAATACTTCTTCCCAATCTAACAAATTGGATATGAATAGTTATGATGGAAATAAGAATCTTCCTACAAAAGATAGATTGCTTCCTCATATATTCATGATTTTGGCCCTTCAACTTGTCCTTACACAATGAATTTTACTGAAGCTGATAATAAAAAAACCTCCCCCTCCTATATCAGTTCTTTTACCAAAACCTATTAATCCTATCCTTTACTAGACAAGACCTATCTATGTGGACAACCATGAAAAACTACCAACATGAATATTTTTGAGACTCAAATATGATAAAGTATTAGCTTTCCTTTCGTAAGATATGTGAAAAATTATAAAAATAAATATGGTAGTGTGTTTTGCCTCTTTCATTGTAGCTAGTCTCATTCAATTTATGATTGTAGAGCTTTTATAGAATTTATTCAAGATTTATATGATGGAGCTTATATTCATATCATGCCTAATCTCATGCTATTTCTCAATCTAAATTTGATAGTAGTGAATTAGCACTGCCTTCACCTATTATGTTTCTCCTCACTATGTGACATTAGTATCTTGCCTCTATGGGAGCTCTTTGTTATTCATGGTGGTACAATTTCATGTAGAATCATACTTGGTTAGAAACATAATAGTCTTTCCTATTCTTGCCTCCATGTGTGGGGGGAAAGGATAGTGTTCCAATATCCTCTCTTTTTAGGGATTTGATTTTGTTTTAGTGAGTAGCATATTTAATACGAATCCTTTTTATTGCATAGAATTATTTGTCCCTTGGTTAGAGGTGTGTATCATTGCTTCAGGAATTCTTCCTTAGTTGAAATTAATTTTATAAATGATCTCTTTGGGTGTTGAAATTATATTCTTGTTCAAATATATTATCTTTGTTGAAGATATCCTCTTGGAGGTAGATGTATCTGAGGAAAGATATCTTCCTTCTTTTTTTATGCATCCCTCAAAAAGACCCATTTATGTTTATTGCAAGATATATCTTTCACAACTATCTCTTTATTTTTCCAAAGGAGTCATGCCATATTTAGCTTGAAGTGATGTACATTTTTTCCTAATGAATATCTCATTGGTGATAAAGGTGTTTATCCTTGGTATTTTCCCTAAGAAATAAACATAGGTCTATATTGACATCTTAAGGGGGGGCATATATGTGGCATCCTTATTTCTTACTTTTAATTCAATGGTGTAGGATTTACTTACAATAACAAGATTTGTTTAGTTATCATTATTCCATGTTATAGGACCTCCTCACAAACAATCTAGGCTTTGTTTGGATATCCTTATTCAATATTGGTTATCCTTATTCTATGTAGTAGGTTTTCCTCACAAAAAATGAGTTTTTTTTCATTATACTTTTTCAATTTGTATTTCTTTATTCAATTCTTGTGGATTTCCTTACAAATATTACTTTATTTGGTTATCCTAGTGGTGGCATGTTAGTAACACCCCCTTTGCAGTTGTTTTCCTTGTAATAAGAAATCTTTTCTTGGAAAAATTTACTTCCTCTCAATTTGCACCAATCAATTGGCTTGTAACAAGAAAGTTTTTCCGAGTAACCCTTTTGTAGGATGTGTTGACTAGCATAACATAACTTGCTAAACTTTTTCAACACTTCCTTTCCTTTCCACATAGATCAAGAATAATAGAACATATTTTGTTTTCTCAAAGAATTTTTTCTTTTATGGATAACCTAGCATAACACAACTTGCTAGCCTATGGAATCCATGTTATTTTCCTCTCTTGCTTTCATGAATCACCTAATATAACACAACTTTCTAGCCTATGGAATCCATGATCCTTTCCTCTCTCTCATGGATTACCTAACATACAGAATACCTTGCTAGCCTGTAGAATCCATGTTTCCTTTCTCCTTCCACTACGAATCCATAGCATACCATGCCTTGCTATTTTTCCTATCACAATTTCTTATCTCACCACTTGATGTATGATATTTCAATTCCATGTGATCACTTGTGTTGTTAAAATAATATTCTGAGAATGATATTAGTGGCTGAGACATTTTGATTATGAAGTCCTCTTCAACTATTTGACTTGGAGATTTTGTTTTTAGTACTAACCCCTTTATGTGTCTTTTATCCTTGTTTATAATTTTTCCTTTTTTTTGGATTTTAATTTATTTTATGTTCTTGTATGTGATTGTGTGTGTAAAGATCCTAAGCTTGGGGGATTTTTCCATAAAATTTGGAGATGTCTTATCTCTTTATTATCTTGGTTCCAATTGCTCATGTCTCTCTCCCTATTTCTTCTCCTTTTCCATGAGTATAAGTGTAGACTCATACTCATACTAAAGTGGGGGCTAATTGTAGCATCATAAATTATAAGCCTTTATAATTTTATGCTATTTTTTGTGCCTTTTCATTAGTGCGATCTCTCTTAGTTCTTATCCAAGCCCACTTTTCGCCTTTATACCATAAAAATGATGTCATATGTTTGCATGGTGATCTAACCTCTTTCTTGAGACTAGATGCACTTAATTAATGCTTGATTTAACTTGTTTTTGGTTTGACAAGGGTTTTTTGGGTGTCCACGTCCTAGACAAGGGTATTTTTTGTGCCCTTGTTCCTCCAATTTGGGACCAATTTTGAATATGTTGATGTCCATGACTTTCCAGTTGGTTCCTGATCATGATATCTCAATATCACTATTAGAGGTGGACCTAATTTATAAAATACCTTAAGAACCCTATCTAAGATCACTATTCCATCCATTCTCATCAATCCATACACATTATAATTAATCTATATATTCATTGTCATAAACCCACATTCATCAAGCATGATGGTGATAGTTAATACCACCATATGCCTTAAGTATTCTTTAGATCTAAGCATTATGGAGCAAACACTTACAACAATCTTCATGCAATCATTTTTTCATGATTTATTTCCTTATTTTTGTCAGATTATTGTATCAACACTTGTGATCACAGTCAAATAGAATTACATCATCAACTACCATCAAATTCAACATGCTTGAGGTATAATATTTAGTATTTTACTTTAGAGCTTTAGATTAAATTTTAATTGAATCATAGGGTTAATTATAAACCTTGGATTTAACCTCAATAAACCTCTATCAACAATATTGTTTGTCTCATTTGTATGTGTAGGTGCTAGAATTCAAAGACAAGAGATACAAATTCTAAAAGAGCAGACTGAGACACAAAGAACTAGCTTTTGTAGAGGCATAAATTGGAGGACAAGGTCACCCCAAGAAACATCGTCTGACATGTTTTTATTAAACTTTAGGAAAACACTTAGAATAACATCTTGATTCTAAAAATACATCTATTGTCCACATCTAGACACCTAGACAAGGTTGCCTAAAGCAATGCTATCTAGCATTTTTGAGTGCAGATTCTAGGCACTGGTTCTTCTCTACTTCCTATTTCCAGATCTATACATTGTGTCTGCATATCTAACATGAAACTAATCATGCGTGCTAATTCTTGTAAATTTTACATTATTAGCCCTAGATCTTGTATTTCCATTATTCATTTTCAACTCAAGTAAAGAAGGAATAGAAGTGAATCAACATTCAATCCTCTTGATAATTATTTGAGATTGAATCTATTAGTTTCACCCCTCTTTAATGTAACTAGAATTGAAAGTCGGGTTAATTCCTTGTTTATAGTGCTAAACTAGTGAATATATATTTTCTAACCTATTGCAGTATGGTACCTTGAATCTACTAACTAGAGATGAGATTTTCCCTTAACGTTGACCTCTGGCCATTTGGCTTGATTTCTTCTTTTTTCTAGTAGAAAAAATATCAAGGTTCTGTGAATGCCTTCATTTAATCCTATTGGCCTACAATCTCTAAAATTGCAAGAGCCTTGGCACCCAAATTTACTTTTCTAATGTCGATCATACCATAACCTTGAATTTTTTGTTGAAGGTCTAAAAGCTCCCATTACTTTTCCACTTTATTACCAATTATTGGAGGGATTAGGATGCTAAGGAATATTCATGTTACGTTCCTTCCAACAAAGTCTACTACCTATCAAATGTTTGTCCGGACCATAAAAATTTCCAACATATTGATTATCCTATCCTCTAGCACGTATATCATGATATCTTGTTTTGATTGGTTCAACATATCCATCAATTCTCTTTCCATTACCAATGGATTTTCCTATTCCTTAATAGTTGTTGGGAAAGGTCTCGATCTACTTGATATGCCCACCATCCAATTTTGGGCTCCCACTCTATCAATCTACTTGCTTTTCTTATGCCATAAACACTTGGTCAAATATAAAAATTATTTATGCGTCTCTAAAGTAATAAAAGAATATTTATATTTATTTCCTATTTTTTTAATGGAGTAAGATATGGACTCACTAGTCTAGTGATGCAAACTAGGAATCAAATCCAATACCATCAATTACATTAGAGAACAACCAATTAGGCCTCAACTAAATACCTTTTCGTGAGAGCTAGGAAATCTAGTAATTTGATTGTTCTATTATTTATTGATTTGAATTGATTGAATTGGGATGGATGCAAAGAAATAGGCTAAATATTGCAAAATTAAAAATAGGAAACATAAAATAGCAAATTAAAATCTAGAAATGAACTAACATGTACAAAAATGGAAAGGGGATGTAGATAGGAACCCGTTTCTGTAATCTAACCTAAAATTGAGAGGTCATTGTTGTTAGGCATCCTTATCGAACTAATGAGTCATTGAATGATAAATTTGCATTTGGGAATTAGAGACTTTGTACTTACTTCCTACCAAATCTAAGAAAGAATTAGGAGATTAAGGCATAATTAAGGTGTTAGACAGATCTAATATCGGGAGTAAACTAAGAGGGAGGTGGAGGATGAATCAATTTACCATCAGAAATTAGAACTAATGCATATCAAAACCATTAAACTAGAGCATAAATAAACTAATAGAATGAAGGATAGAACATGAAAGCACAATACACACAACACCAATATTTTGATGTGGAAAACCCAATAAAGGGAAAAACCATGGTGGGAAACCCTACCAACAATCAGATAATACTTCTACAGCAGTATGTGAAATTACAATGGGGATTGCACTTGCAATTAGGCCAACCGCCTAAAGCTCACTTCTCATCACAAAAAGAAGTCTCACTAACTTACCAAAACATCAGACTACAATCCGAAAAGAATAAAATGTGAAAGTAGCATCTCCTAATGCTTGATACAGTTCCAGTTAAGCACAGATGTCTGCCCTGCAATACAAAAACCTTCACCGAATGATATATCACTTGTTCACACATAAACCTTCCTCTAATAATGTAGAAATAACCATCGATCCCATTCATCCATCGATATACAAATTACATGAATAAGTCACCTATAAATACAGATCATCAACCTTATTGACAAGGTCAGCTAAACCCTAAACCCTTAAACCCATAATAACAAAAATTACATTATGCGGTATCAACGGACCAATATTATGATTTGCATTACATATCATGGACCCAAATCAAGTAACCAAACAATTCCATCTACCGAAAATTTGTCTAAGACCAAAATCCAACACTCTTCACCAACCAATAGAAACCCTTAGTGAAGTAACACAAATTTAGTCTAATCGGATCCAAATAGGACCACCATAACAACACGTCAACCAAAGAAAATTTACCAAACACTCAGAATATGATCAAGAAGCACCTTCAACATGATAGAAACTGATTCCATAAGCTGGACCAAAATCCTTTGACTAAAGCACCAAATATCACTTATCGGTAAAGCTAACCAGTACCAAGAAATACCAACCGAGAACATAAGCAATAGTTACCGAAGCATGAAAAGATGAACCAACAGAATATGGAAAACAAATAACCATCCGAGTAAGCATCCAAAACCGATTCCAAAGATCTGATCATACCGGATCAGAATCATAGCCAAAACCAAGATGATCACCAAGACTAACCTGGATAGATTCAACCAAGATAGCCTCCAACCGAGATACATTGTTGACATCAATGACAACACTTAACCAAATCCAACATATTTCCAAGATAAGGATGCTATCTACACTTGTCCTAAAGGTTGGAGACACTAGGTGCCCTTGTCCAAATAGTTTCTAATCAAATATGTAGTGGATATATATCTCTTGCTCCTAAGAAATTTATTTTCTTTAGAATCT
This sequence comes from Cryptomeria japonica, assembly GCF_030272615.1. Taxonomy (NCBI): domain Eukaryota; kingdom Viridiplantae; phylum Streptophyta; class Pinopsida; order Cupressales; family Cupressaceae; genus Cryptomeria; species Cryptomeria japonica. The sequence continues at coordinate 705,674,905 of NC_081407.1, forward strand.
GTAGGAAACCTATAGCTAAACTTGAATCTACACACAAGAGGAGAAAATGGTGTTTGGGGATGTATAGGGATTTTCCTTAGTCAAACCCTGAGTAAGGAGTCAACCCTACAACAATGACGAATAGAAAATAGGAATTCTTAATTGAAATGATTATATCTCCAATTGATGATCCAATGCTCTTAGGATAAGACCTTCATGTGTTGATGCAATAACACAATAAATCATAACAAAATCTATCTTCAAATTACCATAAAATATAATTGAAGATGCATTATTGTAGCTTGCTACTCCATGGACTCAGTTATACTCCGAAATCATAATAAGTGTTCTTAGAAGGGAATAATAATAAAATATAAGATGATAAAATAAATTAGGAGTGATTTATTCTATAGGGATCTTAAGTTAAAATGACCTTTTGGAAATTTTTTTCACATTGGGGATAGTTCAAGAAATGGCAAGACCAACTCTTTAACCTCCCGAAATTTTGGCCAAAAAGTGTTGATCATTGATGGTAGGTAACATTGACCTAAAAAAATAGGATCAAACTATTAGGGTCATGAGATAATAGGGTCTTGATACCAGAAATGTAATTCATATGAAAAATGATAATATTTAAGTGCGAGAAAAACTGCATTGAAATTTAAAATAACATAGGACCCATATAAGCTTAAAATGAAGTAAGATAAAGGGAAAACTAAATCTAAATCCCCAAATAATAAAGCGTTGATGTCTTAAAGTAAAATATAACTCATAATATTGAATTAAATATTAATTTAATTCAATAAAAGATCATATAATTCATAGAGGAATGGGAAATACTAAAATGAGTACTAGGAGAGTGTGAAATTGAACTCATAATCAAATGAATACAATTTATGGTACTATATCTAGTTATGACTTGATTATAGTATGAAATTACACTCATACTCATGGCAAGGTAGAGGTGAAGAGAAAGAACATCTAAGTGCAAGACAAGCTAGGACAACACTATATTTGAGGCATACCAATCCATACAATTAACCTTGAAAAAAAACAATGTTAGTACTTAAACAAATGGTTCCATTTCAATTATTTGAAGAGACCTTAATGTCAACATGTCTCAACTGTTAATATAATTCTTAGTATATTATTTCAATAGCACAAGTGGATTATAGAAAGAACAAGGATGTACACCAACTAAAAGGAGAAGAAGATATATGGATTATTGGTATAATAAGGATTTTATTGCTATGAGCCATATGAGATGATAGAAAGAGACATGAATTCCACTATAAAATAAGTTGTGTTACATTGGATGATTCATGATGTTGTCTAGTTTAAGGAATGAATCATATTGTATAAGACAAGTCTTTGGCTTTGAGAATGCAACAACCTATATATAAGGCACACAATAAAAATAATAAAAAATTTCTAGTTTTAGGAATGAAACATCTCCTATAAGATGGAAAGTTTAGTTTCAAGAATGTAAAAACTCATATAAGACAAATAATATTTAATAAATATTGAACGAGGATAACCAAATAGAGTCCCTTGTTTGGAAATCCAAAAACACAACTGCAAAATAAGAAATAAGGACGCCACATATATATCTCCCCTTAAGATGTCAACATAGTCCTATGTTGATATGTTAAGGTTGAAAGAGAATAAAACAAGGATAAGTACCTTCACCACCAAGGAGATATCCTTAAAAAATTTATGCATCCGAAGCTAGGAAGAAAAATCCTTGTAGAAGCCTTATTTTTTTAAGCAATGAAGAGATAATTGTAAAAGAGATGTCTTACAACAAGTGTAAAGGGATCCTTTTCAAAAAGGCAGTAAGAGATCCTTTCCTAAAGATATCTACCTCCAAAAGGAGATGAAATCTTTAATAAGGATGAAATATTTGAAAGAAGACAAAGATTAAGAATACACACCTTCCCTATTGCTAGGAAAAAGGTGAATTCTTAGTGAAGGATTGTAAACTTTTTATCACTAAGGGGAGATCATTCATAAAAGACCAACTGTTTGAAGGAAGCAAAAGGTCCTAATCAAGGAACACACATGTACTCTCATGAAGGAAAAATCTATTCAAGAAAGGATATCGAGTTATAAAATATGCCACTCAAAAAAGGAAATGTTCAAATCCTTAGAAAGAAAGAATGATTGAAAAATTGTTCTTGCCTCCCAAGAATAGAGAAAAGAATAAATAAGATATTATGTTTCTCACCAAGTATGATTGCACCTGAAATTGTACCACCATGAATGATGCCGCATAGTGAGGAGCAACATAATAGGAACTCATGATGACATTTTTGATTAAATAGAAGGGAATGATTCTTGAAGGGTATTTCCAATTATATTAAACCCATGTAGGATAACAGAATCCCCTTGCAGTAAAGTATCCTTATGAGATTCATAATTTCTAGGAGAAGGATGAATATCATTCCGCAATTTATCATCACTAAGAGGGAGATTTTTGAAATAAGTATTGATAAGTCTCTTCTTGCACCAAATTGTCATCATGTGTATGACCAATTTTGGGAGAGGGACAAGTATTAGTTATCAATAGTTCATCCTTATAAGGAAGAGAATTAATAAAGTTTCTAGTGTAATCATCCTCTTGCCTGAAAAATGGTTGACGATCTTAAGTCAATCTAAAAATATATGACAATTCAAAGACAAGTTAGCTGAAGGTCAATGCTACCCCTAATTTTTTTTTATAATGTCTCCTTTTTGTGTTTATTATGTTGAATGGAATGAAACAAATAATTCCATAAAACCAAACTTGCTTCCTAACATATGGAATTAATAAAGTAACTAAGTAATGCAAGAACATAAATTAGTACAACTACATGAACTAAGCAATGGTTGTTCATGAACTAAAAAATATAACTATATAAGTAATGAATGTATGTAAATCTAAAAATATCATACAAACATCAGATTTCAAACTAAAAATTAGATATGTGAATGTGTAAGACATGTTGGGTTCGCCAAAATGTAATTGAGTGAAATAATGATTCACTAGTCTAATCATGCAAACTAGGAATCAAAACCAATCCCATCAATTATATTAGGGAACAACCAATTAAGCCTCAACTATACAAACCTTTTTGTGAGAGATGATCACTATGTTTGTTTGATTGTTCTCTTGTCTATTGATTTTAATTGATTGAATTGAAATGGATGCAAAGAAATAGACTAAAAGTTACAAATTTGACAATAAACAAGATAAACTAGAAAATACAAATATGGAAATGAACTAACATGTATAGAATTGGAAAGGGGATGTAGAGAGGAAGCTATGTTATAAATGTAAGGTGAAACAGAAAGGTTACTATGGCTAAGAATCCCTCTCTAACTAATGAATAGTTGAACATTGAAAGTTGATCTAGGACTCTAAGACTTTGAACATTCTTTTTGCCAAACCTGAGCTAGAACTAGGATGTCAAGGATATTAGGTGTCCCTATCCAAAAGGTTTGAGTTTCTAGGCATGCTTATCAAGATGATTTCTACCCATATTTGTAGTGGATCTCTATCTTTGGGTCTTGAAAATTTTCTTGTCTTTAGTCTATGTCAAAAACCCATAGTAGAACATAGATCTGTACACGAGGATAAAAATGGTGTTTGGGGCTATATAGGAGTTTTCCTTAGTCAAACCTTGGGTTGAGACACAACCCTACAATAATGATGAATATGAGATATAAATTTGAATTGAAATGCTTGAATAGAATATTAAATTGAATTGATTATACCCTCAATTGATGATGTAATTCTATTAGGATAAGTCCTCCATTAGTTAATGAAATATAATGATAAATCATAACAAATTCCATCATGAAATCACAATAAAAACATAATTGAAGATTCCTTGTTGTAGCTTGCTACTCCTTGAACTCAGATCTGCTCTTAAATAATAATAATTTCTCTTGGATGAGAATAATGAGATAATGGAAGATGATGAAATGAATTAGGAGTGATGTGTTATATAGTGATCTCAAGGTAAAATCGCCTTTTGGCCAACTTAAAATAATCATTTTTTATATTGGGGATAGTTCTGAAAATTTAGCAATATCGACTCTTTAAACTCCCAAAATTTTGGCCAAAAAGCATTGGTCACTAATGGTAGGTAACATTGACCCCAAAAAATAGGCCCTAATACTAGAGATACAATTCATATGAAAAATGATAATATTTAAGTGTAGGAAAAAATGCATGTTAAACTTTAAAATGTCATAGGACCCATATAAGCCTAAAATAAAATAATATAAAGGGTACAGTTAAAAATAAGGACCCAAATAATAGAGTATTGATGTATTAAAGTAAAATAGGTATCATAATATTAAATTAAATATTAATATAATGCCATAGAAGGTCCAATAATGCATAGAGAAATTGGAAATGCTAAAATAAGTGCTAGGAGTGTGTAAAAATGGACTGATAATTAAAGGAGTATAATTTACAATGCTATAATTTTAATGTTATTAATCATTTTATTTAATAAGTTAAGCTATTGGATTATCCTTTTTCTAATATTTATATTAAGTGAAGTGTAATAGTCTAATTGGTTTATCATAAGTAGTGAGGATGATAGTATGTTCCTTTATTAGGTCATTAATCAAGATTCAAATCCATGATTAATATAATATAAGGGATGATACTAAGATTAGACTTTTCATGACATGGAAAAATAGAAACCCTTTAACCTATGAATCTTAGCTAAAGATATACAAACTTAAGATCATGCTCACAATATCAATAATTTACAAATATGAGCTAAGCTTGATATTAAACCCTCTAAAAGAAAGATTAATTATATCACTTGGTTTGTTAAAAAAAAAACTACATAGACATTGTTAATGAGAATGATATACTTATCATCACTTAATATTTGGCTCCAAATTAAAACATTATAAAATTATAGATGATGGTAAGATTTATAAAGGTTGGAACATGTAACGTCTTGCAATTTTTTATTTGGTTAAGGCTAATAATAAAGAGCAATACCCTAAAGGTCATATAACAAAGATATGAATTATTTATCTTTATGTTATGATTATACTATTCATTATTAATAATTTATAAATATTTGGCTTCACTATATGATCACTAAAAGTTACTTAGCTCATTACTACTATCTTGATAAATCTATTTATAAAATACCATATGAAGGTAATGTCCATGACTAAAGATTTCATGAATACTACTTGATTAAAGTATTCAAGCCAACATGAACATAACATTATTTAGACCATCTGAAGGTTTCAAAAATTATTGATTGATCAAGAAGCTGATTAAATTAAGAAATACAAATTTTATTTCATATTTAGATTTACATTTATACATACTTAGATTCAAAGGTGTTTATAATCATCCTTTATTAAATAGTTTAATAATATTTTTTGAAATAGATTTGTGTTTCTTCTAATTTATGATTTTAAAGTACAATGAAGTAAATTATATTATTGAAGTGCATTACATATCAATAATTTGCATGTAGTAAAGGGGTGGAACTAGTCAATTGGAGGAGATTATGACCTTGTAACCTCTAGTGAGGGAGTCATAATAGTGTAGAGGCACTTGCAGAAAACTTGGCTACTTGTAACCATAAAATTATAGAAACATCAAGATTTTGTGGATGAGAGTTACTCATAGAAACCTAATTCTTTTAGAGGAATGATAAGAAGTTGAAAAAATGGAGCTGAGGCAACCGTGGAGTGGTAAAATTTGCAACATAAAGATATGACAACTTAGTAAAGTCATCATGATGATGTAATAATGGAAAATTTACACATACAATGAAGAAGCATAACTAGACTTCCCATATGTGAGATGAGAAGGTGCAACACTAATGGGAAAGGTTAGTACCATATAATGAAGAGTACAAGTATCTAGAACAATAGTTGTGTTCAAATGAGAAAAGGTTATAAGAGGTAGTGATAGATGGTTGGTGGTTGATGTAAAAATAATAATATATATTCAATTATATACAATATAGATATCTAATAATATCTACTATTGTACTATAATATATATTATTATATTAGAGCCAGTGCCCATAATAAATAATAATATGTGGAAGACCATAATTACTAATAATAATAAGCCATAAGGTAGGATTTGATATCATTTCTTGAAATGGTAGGGGTGGTCGTGACATCATGAAATGGTATCATAAGAAACTAAGAGGGAGGGACATTATTAATTGCCATATCATCTTGTATGCTTTGTGGGTGATACTTTCTATTTGGAGCGGAAGATTAAGAAATATCTATTTGATTCTAGAGGCTTCTTCCTTGCTAAAAAGAAAGTCTGCAGATAAGAGCTGTATTTGCTGGAATTTACATTCGGCTAATATCGATAAGAAGATGGGGGGAAATCGCAAGCGCATGGAGGCTACAAAAATTGATAAATGGCGGGATCGTCCCCAAGTTTGGGTTGTGCTGCAAGCAACAACAATGATGGATTACATGGAAAAATTGCAAGAAAGAAGGTTGGAAATCACTTGGATTTTCAAAAAGGGGTGAAATAAGGGCACCCTAACCATTGGAAGTAGGAAGGTTAAGGTTAATGAAACCATGATCACTGAGGCTATGGGTCTGCTGATGGATGGAATCAAATTCTATAGGGACCGGAAGCTGTCAGATGCTTCTGTGAAGAAATTCCCCAAGGATGAGGAGGAGAAAGTGAAACTGGTGAAGGGAAGCCACACTTACTACTCCCCTAAGGTAATCAATGGATTTTGTTTTCTATCATGAAATTCATAACTTTAGATGGTAGATATACCAGATTTGATAGCTACCACTTTGTTATTCTTAATCATTTCTGGTACAAGGAGAAAATTTCCCTCCCCTACTACTTGTTATGTGCCCTAAATGCAGGGATTATGGATGCTATCTCTAATCCCAAGACCAATCCAGATCTACATGAGGGTCTTATGGTGGTTCTTGACAATCATATCAAGAACACCACTATTGTTCAACTAAATATTGCTGAGGTTTTTGAGTCAGAAGAGGATTTGGGCGACTCTGATGATGATGATGTTGAAGGATATGACACAGAGGTAGATGTTGAGGTGGACCCCCATTTCACTAGGTCGAGCAAGCATAAAAGGAAAAATGGGCAAGAGGATCAGGGTAAAGTGTCGATCAGTCGAAAGCAAAAGGGGGAAGATGATGACAGTTGGTATGAGGAAGAAGAGGAAATTGAAGATGACATGGAGACAGATAGTGAGGAGGTTCAAATTATCTCAAGCCAGAAGAAAAAGGGGAAGATGCTAAGAGGTGAGGAGTTGGGAGCTAAGAAACGTTCGCCCCTTCCTACCGGCTCCAAGGATCACAGTAAGGGCTTGACTAGGGAGAACACCCCCATGAACCAAATTAAGAGTACATAGTGGAAGGAGGTGGGTCTGGAGGTGAACTTGGATCCTGTGGGAGACAAGGACTAGGATGGCTCCCCTCTAGATATCAACCTCTGTTTCAAAAATGGCATAGACTGCTTCAATAAGGTCTTCCTATGGGTTCAAATGGAAATTAAAAGCATAAAAGCCAAACAGGTCTAGGAGGCTAGCAAAATTGAAGCTTTGGAAGCTATTGGCACTGGTAAATTCAATTCCCTTCTTGACTGCTTAAGTGAGCTTACTAAAGCTATCAACAATGCAAAGGAAATCATAAATGCCCAACGCAATATCTTTCAAACCCTAGAAGATAGAGTAGAGGCAATCGAAAAGAGGATGGAAATGGTTGAGAAGACTCTAAAAAATATTGGGGAGCAGAGTTACAAGAGTTTAAAGGCCACCTCTGACAACATCAAGGGCCTTATCAGCAATCTCGAACTTCTCCAAGGGGAAAAGTCCCTCGACGACAGTGCTGAGGAGAAGGATGGTACCGCTGAAGATAAGGAGGCGGGTCCTTGAAAAAGAACACGCGCAAGTACCAGAAAGAAGCAAAACCAAAGCAAGGACATTGATGATAGCAAGTGGACTGCTGAGACCTTGGAGCAATTGGAGTTGGAAGCTATCGAGTTGCTAAAGAACTTCACCTAGGCTTGGCTTTTCTTCTCTTCTTTTTTTGCTGTCTGGTGTTTAGTTTCTTTGTGTTGTGTCAATCTGCTGTTGGCTTTTGGTGTTTCAACCAACTGTCTTTTGTATGTCTACTGTCTTTTGCTTTTCTAGTGTTCTCTAATGTCTATCTTTTGGTCTAATAATGTAAAGGGTTTCAGGGGCCCTTCAAAACATGTTTTCCCCTAATAAAAAATAATGGGTACACCATTATTAAATTATTATATTATAATATATATTATAATTCTACATTATAATAATAATAATCATATAATAATTAATAGATAAATATAGCTATATAATATATTATATTATATATACCCTTAATAATATATAATATAATATTAATATATTGTATATTATATAATATTTATATACAATAGTATAATAATATATAACATAATAATAATATATATTATAAGGTAGTAACATACTTATACTAATTTAAGCAAAGATTTGTTACAATTAGAGGTATGGGGAGAGTGGGGATCGAGAGTGGTAGAGGCAAGGTTTTAGGGAAGAGTAGAGGTGCAGATGGATATTCTTGAGGGAGAGGATGAAGACAATGGTTACATTTGGGGTATGGGAGTGCATGCTTTGCCTACAATGGGCGCTTGGTGCCATTGCAAAGGGTTTGCCTTCTCTTGGGCTTTTGTTGCCAGTCATTCTGGGTTTATTTATTTGTTAGTAAGGAATAAGAGTGATATGGTGGCGATTTCTTCAGATGATAAAGAAATAGAGGGAGTAGAAAGAGGTTAGAAGGTTTTGTTTTTTAGGTCCCAAGACATATATAATAGATAGATATCTCTATAATAGAAGATGCATCAAGATGTTTAATCTTTTTGGGTTATCTGCTTTGGATTTTTACACAAAAAATTATGAATTTATATAGAATATAAAATAGCAGTGATGCAGTATATGATGACATAAGGGTTTCAAGCTCTGAAACTATGCTTTCAATTTGAATTATCTATAGACAATGTTTAAATTTTTTATTTAATCAAAATTGGTGCTGGCCCTCCTAGTAATTTAATTATAAAAAAATAAGGATGAAGAGTGGTGTGTGAGGAGCTTGAGCTAAGGTTTCATTTGAGGAATGTGTCTTGGATGAGGATGAAGACTTGGACACTGATAGGGAGGGTACATCTTCTTCTGTTGTCTTTTGTTATTGATGTTTTGCATGAGATCTTTGTTGTTGTTTCATAATTGGTTTTGATGTCTGTTTTGATTGTTTGGAGTTTCCTTAAACCATGGTTGATGTTTTTTTCCCTTCCGCCATCAATATGGGTAGCATAGGTGTTTTGTATGGATAGGGCAATGTTAAGGTATTTTGGGAGGAGACTCTTGTTGTAGGGGTGTATAGTTTTTTGTTGGTTGGGCCGGTTGTCTCCTCTATCCTTTCCTAGCTTTTGGATCTCCCTTATCTAGTCTTGTTGTAGTTGTACCGTATTGATTTTGGTGAGGTGTGCTTAGCTATGACTGGGGAGTTCTTCTTTCCTTGTCGTGGTGAGGTTGTGGGCTCATTCCAGGTTTTGGACATTGGTGCCTTTTTTTAAGAGATAGATTTTTGTTTCCCTCTACAATTTTGGGAGTTGTTCTTCTCTTCTTCCTTTGGTATTTGGAGCTCTTCCAGGTTGTTGTTTGTTGTTTGGTGGATCCTAGCTAGTTTGTTAGAGGGAGTGGTTGTAGAGTGGGTTCTTTGGGTTCTGTTGGCAAAAGATTTGTTTCTGGTTTTGGGGAAGATGATCTTGAAGGAGTAGTGGTTTTTGTTGTGTTTCTGATGTTGGTTGAGGTTGTGATTGAGTTGGCATTTTTACCTCATTATTGTCTTTGCCCCATTTTTGTCTTTTCCTTGTTGATCTTTTAAGGAGGCTTTTATTTAGAGTGGGGTATGTTGGCTATGGTGGTGGTTTTGATAACATGTTTGGAGGCCATCTTGACATTCCTATGTTTTTATTTGCCCTTTCTTCTTCGATTTCTATTTAGGTGAAGTCTGTTTGGCCTTTTCTACCATTTTTCTCTATGGTGGAGGATTTCTTATTCTTGACCTTTGGTGACCTATTTGTGGGTTTTGGGATTCTCTTTAAAGTCATCTTTTGGGTGGCTTTTGACACCTTGTTTAAATATTATATTGATGGGTCTTCTATGTTTTAGTTTGGGTGTTGTGTTTGTTCTGTGTTCTGGATGCTTGTATGTGTTAGTGTAGCTTGTCTAGAAGGTGACAAAGAGGAGGTTACCTCAAAGGTTCTTGTTGTGAATGACATAGAGGTGGTTGTTCTGTTGGTTTCACCCTCTTTCTACCTTTGTTTTCTCCCCTCTTTTTAGATGTTGACCTAATTCTTCTCTTCCTTTCTTCTGTTGGGAATGTTGTGTTGCAGATGGCGACAACTATTTTTACTATTTATGTGTTTATTGGTGTTTGCGAGAACCCTTTTCTTGCTGGCATAGAGGAGGTTGATTCATTTCTTGTGGTAGTTGACAAAGAGGAGGTTGCCACTATGGGTTGGTTATCCTTTTGCCTATACCCTTCTCTTTGGTTCGCTCTCTTGACTCAGTTTCTTGTGCTCAAGTTCATGTTGGCAAGGATTATGGGCAATTTTCTTTTGTTTGTTTTGGTAGCCTTAGTAAGTGCTATAGTTTGTATGATGGACTCTTATGGGGTTGGCTTTTGCTTCTAGGTTGTTTAGATTTATAAATCTAATAGTGTTATGCATGAAGGTTATGGGAGTCATTCAAAACCCATTCCTCAAGTTATCAATTTGTTTAATTCTTGGTTGCTGGTACGTTGATGTTTGTTTCATGATGAGCTCTTGTGCCCTCCATTGTTGGTGCTTGCCTATGGTAAGTTGTTGGTTTGCTAATCTTTAATCATGTTGTATTCTCTGTAGTAGTAGATAATTTTGTGTTGTTGATTGTTCATGACGTATTCTTTTAAGCAACTATCCTTCTTTGATCTAGGTTATGAGTTTCTGAGCATTATCAAAACTTATTATACCTTAACAAAAAATATATATTATCATATAATTATTATTATTTATAAATAGATTATATTATCACAATTTATGTACGTTAATAAGATATACTATATTAGAACTTAAACTAGAAGCATAATGAAGAAAAAACTAGATTAAAAAATATAAGATTTTCGAGTTAATGGATTGTTGAGATGAGGAGAAGATATTTGCAGCCTGTTAAATGGAAACATTAGATGCAAATTAAAATTTGTTTTTAGGCGGAAACGAGGAAAGTTTCAACCGGGCTTGACGCGTCTGAGAAACAATTATATTTGCAGGCTGGCAGCTGTGGCAGGGTTCCGGCTATGTTAGAGCATGGATTGGAACGGTGATTGATCAAAGGAAATGGATGTTTGCGGAAGGATTTGACCCACATCTGACATTTCAGCTCAGAGTGTGCTGGTTAATCCCAGCCGTTGTCGACATTCTTATCGATGTTAATAATATAGTTTTGATTAAAGAATGGCTACGTAGGATACCCTAAATGTCATTGCAAATAAGAAAGGATTAATAAATGACCACGTTCCTCGAGGTGCCGAGATAATTGTAAATGGATGGCAACACATCAGTGATTGCTTGAAACGTACATTATAACAAAATATTAGTATGTATCATTCATTTCATAGAAGTCGCTAACCCATCTCTTAGTATTACGTGAAGAATATAGTTGCCATATGTACATCCTTCGACATTTACAGCTGCAATAAAATATACATCCAAACAAAGGAAAGGCTCATCGATATCATCTCTTTGTTTTGTAAACTCCCACGACATGTTGATAGGGAGATAATAGTGTACTCAGTGATTTGTTCGCAATTGACAACTACTCCTTGAACACTGAAGAAAGAATGAATTCATACCAATTGGTGATTTCCCCAACCTTGGCAACTACCCACATGATGCCAATGATGTGAGATAAGTGAATACTATCGAGGAGTCCTTTTCAATTGACTCCTCCTCCTCGTTCTGTACTAAAATGAAGGATCTGAAACAATGAGATATGCATGAAATGGATTGTTTGAAATGGCTTTAGAAACTTTCGAGCAAATGTAAATGGCAGGCATAAAGCCGAATTCCAGGACCTCTGGTAGAATCTTCCTAGTTTTGCCAAAGTGGGATCTTTAAAAATAGCGAATGAGAATTCATGAGAGCATAAATGGTAGAGTAATTTATTTGGAATATATCTAGTAGACACACAGTGTGCAGGTATAGACATTGCTCCTTAACTGTTTAGCATAAAGCCCCAACGAGCTGTGCTCTCATGGCCGTTGTGATTGTAGGATATCTACAAAATAGATTCGATGAAGGGGGTTCTAGAAGCTTTTAGAAAAATGTGCCGATGGAAAGTATAAAGCTATGATCTTAAACATTTTCTAACATCCTCTCGCACCAAAATGAGTATCTTGGACGTTAGCCACACTGTTAGAAGTGTATGCAAAATGTGGAAGCATAGACAAGGAACATGAATTGTTTTTAAAAACGCTTTCAGTAGGTGTCATCTCGTGGAATGCAGTTATTGAAAGTTTGCCAAATCATTAGGTCGCTGAAGCTACCCAAGTTGTGGCTTTATACAATAGAGACAAGTTTAAGATTGTAATATATATAAGATTGATTATTCATTTAAGATGCTACATCCTAGTGGGAAAGAGGTTCAGTAAAGCAAACATAAAGGGAGCAAGATTAGAGCTTGGATGCATTTAATTGAGTTATTGTTCGTTGATAAAGTGAACGAAGAAAAAAAGGTAGTATAAATCATGCCAAAGAGAAAAAAAAAAGAAAAAAAAAGCCATGGGCTCATATTGGAATTTTTGTTGAGTGATATTTTGAATCACCTGAAAACCATTGAAATTAAAAGCAATGAAAGTTTTCTGTGTACTAACTAAGAACAACTTAGTGTGAAATTACCTAGCTTTGAACCATGGTGCCACCTTGTTCTATATAATTATATCGATAGTTCTCATCTTCTTTGTGTAATTTATAGAAGCTATGCAATATATTCCTAAGTTGGAGAAAGGAAAACAAAAAGAAAGAGGGAAGTAATGGAAATAATAGATGAAAATATGAGATATATCCTTAGAATGAACAAATATGGGATCTCAAGATTTGTCTTTTATTATTATCTTATTAATCCTAGTTATGGTATATTCCAAACGTTATTTGGAGAAACTTTTATTGGAAGAGTGGATTACAAATATGACTTTACAATTGGTTTAGTATATTTTTTTCTTGTAATAAATAATTATGTCATAGTTCTTAAAATATCATTGAGATATCATGAAGCGAAAATGTTAAGAGTTTATCTTACTCTTCTGTATAAATTTGAATGGCATATCAAATCAATTACATTCATGCACATCGTGTCAAAGAGATAAAAGTATTGTAGGATCAATTAAGATACTTCACTTCATAAATTCTTATGAGGAATATGATAATGGCAAGTTTTTGTGAACTTCATCTAAAACTAGCATTAGGTAACATTTCATATGCTCAATTTTAGAAGATGTACAATTGAAGCTGGAAAAGATACACACTAATTAGAATCCTGCAAATATATTGACCAAAGTCATAACTTGAGAGAATCTGATTTCCTCCTTAGTTTCCACATGCGTTAATAGAGTGGGAAAAAAAATGTTCATCCAGGATAAGTATCAAAGTGAGAGATTGTTTGGTGTGGAGATTGATCAATTTACAAGTGGGATATTGTTGGTATGTGGCAATTGATCATGTCAGTGGGCTTAAACTTTTGTGACTTTTTTGCCCACATTTTTTCCCAAATCAATTAACGAGGGAGTGCATGGGGAAAAGCCCCTCTTGTAATGTCTAGGTTGATCATACTTGTAGAAAGGTCTTGGGGATAGAGCCCAAGGTATGGGTCTAGGGGCAATGCCCCTAATGGGGGCTGCTAGAGGTAGTGCCCGCATTAGGGAAATCTAGGGCAATGCCCTTGAAGTAATAATTTTCCATTATTTAATAAAGGAATCACCTATTATTTTGGCTTGTAAAACAACATTTGTAGATGGTTGTTTCTCAATAGATGAAGCCCACATTGGGTAAACCACACTCAACCTCTTTTTTGTTGTGATTTGTTATTTTTTCTCATATATTGTACCATATATTTAATAATATTTATTCCTCCAATATTTTTTAAACCCTAACAAAAAATTTCTCTATAAAAGTGTGATAGAGGTTTGTACATTTACCCAAAAACAACTATTTCATAGTTATTGAAATGTCACTGAGATAGTGTATAGAGAAAATTTTAAAGGTTGAGCCTACTTGGTGCAGGAGCACCTAGTTTTACCTAGTTTTATTGATGCATATTTCAAAATTTTGGAGTGAGTGATCATGTTTGGGATCAATAAATTAATAATGGACTTTTGATAGGTCCACAAGTGTGATTTGGATTTATTTGAAGTGTGTTTGTCAACAAGGTTTGTTTGTTTTCTCAGTTTTGGCTAATGTTCCCTTGTAAGCCAAAAATGGCATTATTTTGTAAAATAGTGTAAAAATATTTGTAAGGCCTGAATAGGAATTTGTTCATGTTAGTTTGAGTTAGGGAACCATCCTAGGGTGTTTAGAGTGAATATAAATGCATAAGTTGCAAAAATGCAAAATGGAGCAAAAGTTGTCATTGTTGCTTCACAACTTTTTGCAACTTTTTGAGCAACTTTTGAAAATTGATCAAATTGGTGGTTAGGAAACTGATGGTGGATTGGTTATGAGGAAGGAGGCATATAAAATTCTTTTTCAATTATTGTAAATGGGTTGGAAGTTCCGTCATCAAATTTTAAATAATATTTGAAGGCAATTTTTTAGGTTTTTGCATAAGATTTTGTCATTTTGGTAATAACAATCCGTACCAGATGATCTGATCTTGGTACTATCCTTTCATGGTGGTTTAGTATATGTTGTTGTGTTGCTCAGGAAGTGATTTTAATCTTTCTTAGTGAAGGTTTAGTGTTTGATTACAAACTGTCTTCTACTGCACTACTCTCGGTTTGAGCAAGGGTTTAAGACTGTAGACATGGTTCCAACTTGAAATCCCATTGTGTTTGTTGAATGGACCTTGGGATTCAAGTCATGGAGCCTATTTTTAGTATACATATTCTTTGTAATTTCCTGGAGGTTTCTTGGAAGCCGTTTTCCATCATATCCTAGGCGAGCTCTGCCATAGTTTGGCTAGGAATTTGACTTTCAATTTTGTCATTACTTGCAAGGAAGATAAAATGTGGATGTGCCAAGTGTTTGAAATGAAAGAAAGAATCCTATTGGAGTCTCAGTAGAATCAAGGAGGTGTGAAAAGTTGTAGAAACCAATAAACCCTATTGGAGAAGACTATTAACTCTCAAACCCTCAAAAAGAGCCATTTTTCGGGCCCGTACCTATACAGACGTGCCAAAAAGCCTACCCTACTGAATCTAAAAGTTTTTCCAAAAGGGTATTGACATCACTAAATATTTTGGGAGTTCTTTTGGAAATTTTCAGAGCAATTGAACAAAAACCATGAAGGTAGGGCTAGTAGGGGCTCTAGGGCTACTAGGCCTAAAAAATAGGAATAGGAGAAAGTGATGGGAAATGGAGAGAAACCAATCCAAGAACCACATGAAAGGAATTGAAACACCTTCTCTACACCCCTTGAGACCCCTACAAGTGTATGTTGGAGGTTTTTACAACTTGATGGTTGGATTTAGTCTAGTGAATCCCAACCATGCTTGTGAGTAATAGGAGAAAACAAGTGGATAGGGAGCACTCCAAAGGAGTTTAGTGGTTTGAATTGATATTGGACAAGAGAAGGGTGTGAACAAGGATGGAAGACCATTAAAATATCTTTTACCTACCTATTAAACAAGGTGCAACTCTTTTGTGAGATCCTCCCCATCAAAGTGGTATCAGAGCGAGTTAAGATTTGGGAAGAAACCACTTGATGTCAGAGACTGAGTCTATAGGTGAAAATTGCCTCAGGATGGTGACAAATGTAGAGTTAGCCAAAAAGGTAGAAGACCAAGAGGAATAGAATAGACTCCTCAGGATAATATTGAAACAATTGGAGAACAAACTAGGTGAAGTAGAAGATAAGACTCAGCAAGTAACTATCAAAATCAATAAAGGAAAGGGTAAAGAAGTGGTGGAAGAGGATGGCACACCTAAACCAGATCCTATTCTACTTGAAGAACCTTTCCTTAGAGCCATCAAAGCCTTAGGAGGTAAGTTCCTAGAAGGAGTGCCACTTTTTAATGGAAAAATGGAACCAATTTAAGTTGTTATGGAGTGGATTGAAGGGTTGGAGAATCACTTTAAATTTGATAGAATTAGTGAAGCACAAAAGGTGAAGGTAGCCAAATCTAGATTGAGAGGAGCAACCTTGACATGGTGGAAGTTCATCCAAGAGGAGAGGAAAAAGGAGGGTAAGAACCCAATTGCCACTTGGAAAGGAATGCTAGCCAAGGTGAGAGAAGCCTATATCCCTGAAGACTATGAAATTCAATTACCCAAGAGGAGACAAAATTTGAGACAAAGAGAACTAGATGTGAGCAGCTACACTGAAGAATTTCAGAAGTTGTGTTTGAGATCTAAGGTGGTGGAAGATGAAAGCATCAACATAGCCAAGTACTTGAATGGTTTACGGTGGAATATCCAAGAAGAGATAAGTTTGTTGTGTCCTAGTATTGTCCATAAGTGCTATCAATTGGCACTCAAGGTGGAAGAGAAGAGTAAAAAGAAACAAGAGAAAAGCAATAGAGGTAGAGGTAGGGGAAGAGATGGCATAGGTCATAGAGGTAGCTATGGTGGAATAAGTGTACACCAAAGATCCCAAGGGGAATCCAAGTTGGTAGAGAAGAGTGGGGATTCCAATAGAAAGAGCAGGTATAGAGGGAGGGGATCTAACAACTCTAGTAGAGGAAGGTCTAGTGGATCAGGAAGAGGGTCCTATTTCACCACAATGAAGTACTACAATTGCCATCAACTTGGACACCCAGCCTATAGATGTCCTGAGAAGTCTTCTTCATCCCAAGGAGGTGAAAGGAGAGTAAATTATATTCAAGAAGATGCATCAAATGTGAAGACATCAAGAGTAAGCTTAGATTCTGAGATTGGAGAGAATCTCATGACAAGAAGAGTTTTGATCAAAGAACCTGTTAAGGAGGAACCTAGTCAAAGGAGATCCTTGTTTAGGATAAAGTGAAAGATCATGGGTAAAGTGTGTAGAGCGGTGGTGGATTTAGGTTCCATTGATAATATAGTGTCAGAAGAAGCAGTAAGCAAACTCAACCTGCAAAGAATTCCACATAGTGATCCTTATAGGGTTACTTGGCTCAACAAGGGGCAACATGTTTTGGTGAATGAACAAACTTGGTTGGAGTTTACTATAGGAGGCTACAAGGACAATATCTTGTGTGAAATCTTACTAATGGATGCATGCCACCTACTTCTAGGTAGTCCTTCGCAATTTGATAGGAAACCAATACACCATGGGGAAAAGAATTCCTATACTTTTCAAAAAGATGGAGTTACCTATAAAATTCAGTCCATAGGAGATCAAGAAGAGAGCAGATTCAAGAGTTCTAATGTGCTATTAGTTGGGGAAAAGGATTTCATAAAAACTCTCAAGGAAGGAGAAGGAGTGGGGTTTGCCCTTGTTGTGAAACCAAAAGAGGAAAATAAGGACAAACAAGTATGTATTCCTAATGAAGTGCAACAGATACTAAATCAGTTCAAGGACATCATAAGTGATGGAACACCTGGAACCTTACCTCCTCAACATGCCATAATTCACCAAATTGACTTCATACCCAGAGCCTCATTGCCTAGTAAGGTATCTTACAAAATGACCTCGAAGCAGAATAAAGAGGTAGCTAAATAAATCCAAGAACTATTAGACAAAGGTCTAATAAGGTAGAGCATCAGCCCATGTGTAGTTCCCACCATTTTGGCACCAAAGAAGGGAGGTACTTGTAGAATTTGCACTAATTCAAGAGCCATCAACCGGATTACAATCAGGTATAGGTTTCCCATTCCAAGAATTCAAGATTTGATGGACTGTTTAGGGGGTGCTAAGTATTTTACTAAGATATACCTCAAGAGTGGCTAACACCAAATCAGAATCAAGGAGGGAGATGAATGGAAGACAACATTCAAGACCACAGAAGGACTTTATGAATGGCTTGTTATGCCATTTGGACACACAAATTCCCCTAGCACATTCATGAGACTCATGAATGAAGTACTCAAGGATTACATTGGTAATTTTTTTGTTCTTTATTTATATGACATCTTGACTTTTAGTAAGTTTAAAGATGAACATCTTAAGCATAATAAGATTGTATTGAAGAAATTATGTGTCGAGCAACTAACTATCAATTTGGAGAAATGTGAGTTCATGAAACATGAGTTGGTATATCTTGGGTTTGTAATCTCAAGTTGTGATTTGAAGATGGATACCTTAAAGGTGGAAGCCATAATCAGTTGGCGTACACCTAAAACAACAAGTGAAGTGAGGAGTTTTCATGATTTGTCACAATTTTACATGAAGTTCATCAGAGGGTTCAGTAAGATATGTGCACCTATGCTTGATACAATCAAAGGAGGTACAAAGACTAAGTTTCAATGGACAAAAGAGGCACAAAAAGGATTTGAACTCTTGAAGAAAAAGGTGGCTACTCAACTTGTCCTTGTTCTTCCAAGCTTTGACAAGCTCTTCACCATAGAATGTGATGTAAGCAATATAGTAGTTGGAGCAGTTCTAAGTCAAGATAATAGACCAGTTGCATTTTTCAGTGAAAAGCTCAGTGAAGCCAAGAAAAGGTATTCTTCCTATGATTTAAAGTTATATGCACTTGTACAATCACTTAGGAAGTGGAGGAATTATATATTACCTAAGGAATTTGTGGTTTATACTGATAACAAAGCTCTTAGTTTTCTCAACTCACAAGAAAAGTTGAATCATAGGCATATCAAATGGGTAGAGTATTTGCAGTCCTATACTTTTACCATTAAATATAAGAAAGGTCAATGCAATAAAGTTTCTGATACATTAAGTAGAAGGTTGCTAAAAGTTCAAGAAGTGCAACTCAAGAGCATTGGAGTGGATAGTTTCAAAGGGTTATACCAAGATGATGAAGACTTTTCTACCATCTACAAGGTTTGTCAAGAGTTTAGAAATTATTTTCATGGTGAATATGACAATTTTACCTTACAAGATGGTCTTTTGTTTAAAGTAGGACAACTTTATGTACCTAGAGGGTCCATGAGAGAAAATTTGATGCAAGAGAAGCACAATGGTTGTTTAAGTGGACATTTTGGGTTGAATAAGACTTTGGAACTTGTCCAAAGATTCTACTGATGCCCTCCTAAATGGCACAAGATTAGTCCAAGATCAAAGAACACAAAAACACACAAGACGTTAGAGTTAATCAATCAAAAACTAAACACAAATGAAGACATTCCAAGAGAGATACTAAAAACACATACTAATGAATCTAACTAAAGAAGTAAGACAATGAGACATCTCCAACTGTCTCTTAGCATGAGATTAGCTTCTTCTCCCTTGTTCCTCTCCTCTCCAAGTTCCAAAATAGTGTAGCTCTCAGCAGCTTTTTGCACTATGGATGCTTATGGAGGATTGAGATTGTAGTATAGCTCCAAAACATGAAATGAAAAGCTATTTTTAATGCTAAAATGATTGATTTTACCAAAAAGACAAGATTTAGTTATGCTATGCTAAATGCTCTCTAAAATGGCTATAGTCTAAATGCTTACAAGTTTTCAGGATCTGGATTATGAAGGAATGGGCTCTATTTATAGGAAAAATGGAGCAATGGATGGCCAGGATTGAATGGTTTAATCAAGGGTCAAGCTTGAAAGTTGGGGATCCATGTGCACAATTGACACCAATAAAATAGTGACAAGTGTCAACACAGGATTGGGTTGAGAGAAGAGGTTGGAGGCATTGAATGCCTGAGAAGACTTCATGGTTATCTAAAGGCTAAGGGTCAAGCCTAAATTAGGATTACCCACTGGATTAGGAGTTAATCCAAGGATAAACCTTTGTGCAAATGATTAAGAGATAATCATGGTCAAAGTATTAAATGCTTGATGAGACCTTTGTGGTTGGATAGAGGTTGAGTCAAACAAATGTTTTAACCATGTGGGAGGGTTGAATTAACCATTAATGGTTATTGGAGACTTTGGGGATTAAGTGGTTGAAAGTTGGAAGCCTTTAATGGTTTTCAAAGACTTTGGGGTTTTTGGTGGTTGAAGGTTGAAAACCTTCAATGGTTATCCAAGACTTTGGGCCATTTGAGAAGTGACTTCATTTTGCTTAGGAATGTGACAATAATTAGAGGATGGATTAGGCTAATTAGGAAGGGGTTAGAAGAATCTAGAAGGGGATTAGATTTTGCAAGTGGATTTGGTGGGTGAGGGAAAATAGGATTTAATTAAAATAAAAATTCATTTATTTCAATAATGTGTGCAAGTTGCATTTGTAGGAAAATGCAAGTGGGGTGGGGATAATGTTTTAAATAAATGTTTTATTTAATTTATTTAAAAGAGGAAAAGGGGGATTTAATTAAATAAATTGATTTATTTATTTAATTGATTGGAATTGGATTTAATGAATTAATTAAAATAAATTGAATAATTTATTTAATTAATAGAAGAATGTTTGGGGATGAATTAATTAAATATTAATTTAATTAATTGATGGCTAGTGGATTTTTAATCAAATAAATACGAAATATTCATTTAATTAAAATGGACAGATTTATGTGACTACATTTGCCCCTCTTTGAGACGGTGCGGTTTATCGCATCGTTTCAAAGAAAGAAAAACTGGTGTGAAGAAATGCCCCATAAAATGTGAATTTAATGGGTGGTATGCCCCCTCGAGAGATGGGCCGAATTTTTTTGAAAAACCGGGCGATCTCTCGAAAAAGAATGAAAATTGGAGGGGATGTAGAATAGAAGAAATTAGAACTAATGATGAAAGAATAAGAGAAAATGGGGTGAATATGAAGAAACAACAAGCCAGCGAGTACCCTGAGGTCATGCAAGAGATACATAGCAGATGTAGTGTGGGGTTTTGATTGATGCTATACAATTGATCAAAATTGGTTGGACAATCTGGTGCAATCGGTTTAATTGCCCCGGTCAAGTCAAAGCGTGACAGTTGATGTCAGTTGGTCGCTTGGACATGATAAAGTCTGAGTAAGTGAATCAAAGTGACCTGATGTGACTTAGACAATTGATGTAATTGCCCGATGAAGTCAAGGTATATGAAGCAAAATACTCGTTGAGACTTAGACAATTGATGTAATTGTCCGTTGGATTGTGTTTGATTGGTTGATCAATTGATAGTGTGTGCGTGTGATGGATGGTTGTGGGGAATCATGGCAGCCCCGTTGAGACTAGGTCATTATGATAAATGCCTGATGTAGTCTAGGATTGCCATGATCGATTACTTGGTGAGACCCGAAGATACTTGATCAGAGTATCTGTTGATAGTCTAGGTGTGCGTGAGTTGATGTACCTATGCAGATAGAGTAACTTTCTTGACTTATTGGATGACTTAGGATAGGAAACACAATCCCTCCTATTTAGAGATGGATGGTGATGAACGTGGCTTGATTAGGTTGATTGGGACACGATGTAGGGTATGTGATGGTGATTATTGAGATGGGGAGGGTGGGGAGGGGTTCAATGTTAGATAGAAGAAATGGAGGACCTATTACATTCCTATGGAAGAAGAGGAAAATAGAGTATGCATTATTATGACTATGTATGCATGATATGCAACTATTATGAATGTATTGATGGGTGGAATGCAACGAAATGCAATATATACAGATGAGATGAGATGACGATCCATAGTGCTCTATTTTCATCATTGAGCTTTAAAATGTTGGAAGAGAATACAAGCATCTTGACACAATGATTCAAGATGACCTGAGTATTTCTTTCATGGAGTTTAATATAGCAAGTTAATACAAACGACTTGATATAAGGGTCAAGTCGACCAGAGTATTGCTCGCGGAACAGACAAGGATTATCTCCTTTCGTGCATGACTTGGATCGTCCTCCTTGATCTTAGGCTTGATCAGATCCTGAGACAAGTACATACCGTACTAAAAAAATAAAACCTTTATCCAATTTGGAGGAAGAGGAATCAAAGGATGAGCATTGTACCTGCAACCAAACAGCATATATACATAAAGAATAAAGAATATGGATCCTTGGTAATGGTTCATGTTCATATGGTCGAGGTATACGCTGTAGTCAGCAAGCCGTAGTGATCTATGACTGTATTTTTGCATAAGATCACGTAGCTTGGTGAACTTCCCACGTAGACACCATTAGTACATGCCCCAGAACTTCATCGGAAATAATGCGCAAACAAAACAAAACAATGCTGAAAAGATCCCGATACAGATAAACAAACGATTGTACTCACAAATCAACCAAGTATTTGATAGCCTAACATAATTTTCTTGTCAAAGAAAATGTCATCTTGTCTTTGTTTTGGTAAGGAAGGATGCATCCTTGGTTAAAGACAGGTTTGGATTGTTGATGTCGATTGGTTTGGTGTGATTGGTAAATGGTCATTTGTGTGAGTAGTTTATCAATGTTTGTTTTGCATCTGATTGGATGAATATGTACAAGGTGTTGTCATGTTTGTGTGTGATTTTTGATGGGTTTTTCGATGTTTTTGGATTTTGTGAGTCATTTTTGAATGTTTTTGTATTTTGTGAGACATTTTTGAATGTTTTTGTATTTTGTGAGACATTTTTGAATGTTTTTGTATTTTCTTCAGGACATTTTCTGAATGTTTTTGTATTTTCTTGATGATTGCTTGAATGAAGAGCGTAATGATATATAAGACAATGTAGAATCCACTTCCTTCACGAGGGTAAGGGTATTGCCCCCAGTTTGTAGACCTGACTATGAAAAGGTGAAATGCTAGATGTATGTGTGCATGAATGTGATCGCAACGAGCCTGAAAGATATTGGAGCCATTGCCTTTATGAGTGGCGCCTGTTTGCCAGGTTTTCACCATCGTACTTACCCAAGGTGCCACCGGAGTGGTTGTTCACCGTTTGGATGCATGATTTTTCTTTACTTTTTTGAATGTTTTTGTATTTTCTGATATGTAGGGGAGCCTGATGCCTTGTACACCTTAGGTATAAAATCTTTTGAGGTGCATGCTGTTGATTGGATCTGCGAGCGGTTCTCCTTCTGGTGTAGCCAACTGATATGCCCCGGACCCGAATACAGCAGTGACAACATATGGGTCGAGCCAATTTGATTCAAATTTGCCTTGATGTTCTCTGTTTGGTTGGTTGCGAGGATTCTCTCGAAGAACAAGATCACCTACCTCAAATGTACGAGATCTAACTCGTTGATTGTAGCTTCTACTCATGCGCTGCTGATAGGCTTTGAGGTGATTGTATGCAGCTTGTCTTTTCTCATCAAGTAACTCTAAGTCCTGAAGGCGTGAGACTCTGTATGCTTCATCATCGATGAGATTGTGCAAGGAAACCCGTAGTGACGGTATCTCGACCTCAATAGGTAAGATAGCTTCTGCACCATAGACCAATGAATAAGGAGTTGCACCTGCAGGGGTTCGAATGCTAGTTCGATATGCCCATAATGCTGGATTCAATTGAACATGCCAATCACGGCCGGCATCATTGACTGTCTTCTTTAGGATTCTCAATATGTTTTTATTGGATGCTTCGGCCTGACCATTGCCTTGTGGGTAATAGGGAGTGGAAAAGCGGTGTTGGATATGAAATTTCTCACAAAGTTCACGGACATCCTGATTTTTGAAAGGGAGACCGTTATCTGTGACAATAGACATGGGTACACCATACCGGCAGATGATGTAATTGAGGATGAATGAGGCGATCTGCTTGCCGGTGACTTGGGTAAGTGGAACAGCTTCGATCCACTTGGTGAAATATTCGGTGGCGGTAATAATGAATTTATGGCCATTGGATGAAGATGGATGAATCTTACCCACAAGGTCAAGGCCCCATTGACAAAAAGGCCATGGTGTTGTGATTGGTTGTAGTTCCTGTGCTGGTGCATGTATCAGGTCGCCATGAACTTGACATTTCTTGCACTTCCTAACAAAGTAGTAGGAATCCTTTTCCATAGATGGCCAATAGTATCCAGCTCGCATGATCTTCTTGGCTAGTGATGGACCACTTGAGTGAGTCCCGCAAATTCCTTCATGTACCTCTTCCAAAGCCTTTGTTATCTCATCTTGTTCCAGACATCGAAGGAGAGTACCATCAAGACTACGTCGGTATAGGGTTTCAGCAATAATGGTATATCGAGCAGTTTGGCGAATGAAGGTTTTATGTTGATTATTTGATTGGTTGGGAGGAAGGGTATGATCGCGAAGATAGGTGTAGAACTCACCATACCATGGGGATTCAGAACAAACAAGGCGACATATCATTTCGGATTCGGGGATATCATAAGCGGGAATCCAAAGCTGTTCTACCAAGAACTCGTAGCGTGTTGAATTCTGTGGAAGATCTAGGAGAGATGCGATAGTAGCCATAGCGTCAGCAGCTCGATTCTGATCTCTTGGTATCTGCTCAAAAGTGATAGTAGTAAATGATGTCTTTAGAGTGTCCACCATTTGCTTATATGGCATGAGTTTATCATCTTTGGTCTGATATTCATCTGTTGCTTGTCGAATGACTAGTTGGGAATCGCCATATACTTGTAGTTCTTGCAATTTCCATTGTACGGCTAACCTGAGTCCCGTGATCAAGGCCTCATACTCTGCTATGTTGTTTGTGCATGGAAATGTGAGCCTGTAAGACTTCGGGATGCTATCACCTTGAGGTGTGATAAACAGAATGCCTGCCCCCGAGCCGTGCCTAGTGTATGAACCATCAAAATATAGTTTCCATGGTTGTACTTTTGTGATCATGAATATCTCTTCATCTGGAAAATTGGAAATGAGGGGATGATCGCCTATGAGAGGCGCATCGGCCAACTGATCTGCAATAACTTGACCTTTGATAGCTTTACGGTCCACATACTCGATGTCAAATTCACTTAGAATCATTACCCATTTGGCTAAGCGACCTGTCAATGCTGCTTTGCTGAGTAAGTACTTGAGTGGATCAATCTTTGCAATGAGTTGTACCTTGTGTGTTAATAGATAGTGCTGCAGTTTGGTGGCTGCCAAGATTACTGCTAGGCAAGCTCGCTCAATAGGTGTGTAATTGAGTTCATAGCCAACCAGTGTGCGAGAGATGTAGTATACAGCACACTCTTTACCTTCTGCATTATGTTGTGCTAGTAGTACACCCAATGCTGTACTTGTTGCTGAGATATAGAGCAATAATGGTCTACTTGGATCTGGTGGCATCAACAATGGTGGATTCATGAGATAGTCTTTAAGTGCCTGAAATGCTTGCTGGCATCTGTCATCCCATTGAAAGCGGATGTTCTTGTGTAGAAGGTGTGTGAATGGGTGACACTTATCAGCCAATTGTGCAATGAATCTGCGGATAGATTGAAGCCGTCCTTGTAGTGTTCTTAGCTGACTGATATTCTTTGGAGGTGGCATGTCCATTATTGCTTTAACCTTTGCTGGATCGACCTCAATGCCTTTGCTTGAGACAATGTATCCTAGAAGCTTCCCGGAGGTCACTCCGAAGACACATTTCTTTGGGTTGAGTCGAACATGATATTGTTCCAGTCTATCAAAGATTTTATCTAAGATGTGAAGATGTCCTTCTCTAGTAAGTGATTTTGCTAGTAAATCATCCACATAATCTTCCATTATAGTATGCATCATGTCATGGAAGATGGTGGTCATTGCTCTTTGATAGGTCGCTCCTGCATTCTTTAGACCAAAAGGCATTACATTCCAGCAGTATGTGCCCCATGGACATGTGAAGGCTGTCTTATGTTGGTCCTCTGGTGCGATCTTTATTTGATTGTATCCCGAAAAGCCATCCATGAGTGAAAGCATGGCATGTCCTGCTGTTAGATCCACTATGATGTCGATATTTGGTAAGGGAAAGTCATCCTTAGGACATGCCTTATTTAGATCTCTGAAGTCTGTACAAATGCGGATGCCCCCTTTTGGTTTGCCAACTGGCACGATGTTGGAGATCCATTCTGCATAATCAATTGGTCTAATGAAACCAACATCCAGGAGTTTCTTGAGTTCTATTTTGACTAGCACGGCAATCTGAGGATGCATCTTACGAAGCTTCTGCTTGACAGGTTTGGCTCCTTTTGCTACTGTGAGATGATGCATGACTAAATCAGGATCAAGCCCAGGCATGTCTGCATATGACCATGCAAAGTTGATCTGACGCTTCTGGAAGAACTCTATAAACTTAGGCTGTTCCTCTGGAGTGAGAAGAGATGCCAGATGTATGATATGAGGGTTTTCAAGAGTCCCTACATTGTATTCTTTAGTCTCCTCAATGAGAATCGTCGATCGTTCCTGTTGTGTACTAGCAGGAAGAATGTCAAACCCTTCATCCTCAGGCGCCTCAGAGAGGTTTTCACCATTGGATACGCTCTTTCTTTTTACTTTTGTCGGATCAAACAGTGCCACAGTGTGGTTTTCACTGGAAGATCCATGTTTTATTGTTATATTTTTGCAGCTGAAGGGTTTGGCATCCGCCCCGAAGTATGCTGCGCTATTAAGTTGAATGGCGAATCCAGCTTTGTGATCCCCGCTTGGTAGATTATCCCGTAATTCTAAAAAGTCAATGATAGCCTCATCGTTCTGGAAGAGGTCAAGACATGGGGGATTTGGTTGGTTCCATTCGATGAGTTCAGGGTGTATAATAGGCATTACTTCATCGATTAGGTTAAGTTTGTTAGAGGTATCAGTGAGGGTTAAGACGTTATGGTGAAGGTCATTGATGGTACTTTTCCTGTCAGAATCAGGCGTAGGATGAGACGTAGGGTCTGTGGAAGATGTTTCCAGCTCAGGTACCCAAGTGGTCTTTATCTGTGCTTCTCCGTAAACAGGGATGTCTTTGCGTGGTGGAGGTGGTGATGTGTCTTCCTCATCTGAAGTGTTAAGTTGCACTGAATCGAATTCCCACTCATGTGAGTCGGTCTCTGAATCACTCTCCAGCATCCGATTGCTATACCATACTGGGATGTCTTTAGAGTTAAACACGGCAGGTGTGATTGGTTTATGTATCTTTGAGGTGATCGGTGTTGCAGGAACTGTGATGGGGTTTAAAGGATTTGTTATTGGAAGTATCGGCAATGGTGACTCAGTGGTTTCTGCAGGAACTGCTGGTGCCATAGATGTCGTGGCGGGTTTTGATGCAGTTGCTACTGCTGGTGGTATTACTGGTTCATTTGGTGGGATGATTGGTATTGTAGATGGTTGTGGTGGAGTTGTGAGCCTCGATGGGGCCGTGGGGATAGTGTTTGATGGTGCTTTGATTATGAAAGGTGTCCTCTTTGCAGTAGGTGGGCACAATGGTGTATTGGGTTTTCCTTTAAATCTGAGTTTAGGAAGGATCTCTTTTTCAAAGCCTAGGCCTGTATTACCTTTGGGCTTGAACTCTGGCAGCAGCGGTTCATGTCGTCCTTGTTTGCAGTATCCCAAAGCACTCTGACCATCATATCCCATTCTTTGCATAATGAGGAGGCCTTTGCCATACTGTTCTGTAGGAAGTGTAACTCGTGGTATGTCAGTGGTGATGGGATCCTTATAGATCCAGTCCGCTAGGTCCTCATCTTGTGTTTCTTCCTCTTGACTCTTTCCAAGGATGAAAGGCGTTAAGGCACATGCTGGCGTGATTAGTGGTTGCTGGAGCAACTGCTGTGGTTTACCATGTGTTCTAGGAGAAGTGGGCATTTGTCCCACACAAAAGAGCTGACTCAAGTTGTATTCTCCAGGACCTTCCTCTGCGACTTTCATCTTAAGCTTTTCTTGCTTGGGTATAGGGGTGTTTGAACTAGCAAGAGAGGCGGGATTTACATATGATGTGGAGGAAATGGCTTCCCTATTATTAGGAACGGTAATCTCTGGTTGATGGCTGATATTATGGCAAAATGCAAAGGGATTTGCATCGCCCAGGATTGTGATCTCGACCCCGTTATGTGGGAACTTGATACATTGATGGTAGGTAGATGGAACAGCTTGCATGGCATGTATCCAAGGTCTCCCTAATAATAGATTATATGGCAGAGGAAGGTCCAGAACCTGGCAAATGATGTGTTTTACCACAGGGCCAACCCGGATTGGTAGTACCACAGCTCCTTTGGATGAACGCTCTGCATCATCATAGGCCTTGATGGTGATCTTCTTGCGAGGATCCACTGATTCTATTGCATATCCCAATGCTGTGACCAACTGTAGTGTACAGATGTTTAGGCCTGCTCCATTATCGATCAAGACTCGCTTGATCCTGTGTTGGTTGACGAAGCCTTCAATGTGGAGTGAGGCGTTATGAGGTTGCTGGAAGGAAGAGTTGTCACTTTCAGAAAAAGTGAGACAAGGTGATGACTTTAGACTTCCAACCATGGCTTGAAATTGGTCCGTATTTAGATTTGCAGGGACTGACGCCTCTTGGAGTGCTTGATCCAAGATTGTTTTATGAGATGGCGATAGGCGTAACAGCTCCAAAATGGATATAAGTGCAGGGGTTTTGTCTAATTGTTCCACAAGATTGTACTGCTTTGGGATGGAGGTGGTGCCTTGTGGAGCTGCCTTGATGGTAACTTTGCCACGACGCGTAACAACATT
This sequence comes from Cryptomeria japonica, assembly GCF_030272615.1. Taxonomy (NCBI): domain Eukaryota; kingdom Viridiplantae; phylum Streptophyta; class Pinopsida; order Cupressales; family Cupressaceae; genus Cryptomeria; species Cryptomeria japonica. The sequence continues at coordinate 705,703,712 of NC_081407.1, forward strand.
GCAATTTGAGGTGGGATTTTTGAAGGTGATAGTTGCAATTTTTTCACTGGCATCATACAGGTGATTTACAGTGTAATTATACGCAGCTTGCGTATAATCAGTGGTATCAGGACCTCGACTGGACGTCGAAGGACCCCTTTGATCTTGCGATGGAAGTGGATTCTTGAACATCTGATGATCATTATTGGTTGTTTTTGGGTCATGCCCTTCAATTTCAATTTCTCGTTGCCTTGACCGTGATCGAGTTTGAGCCATTTTGTTTGCAAGTTTGTGTTGAAGTTGATTGAAGATGATGATGAGTTGTTTGATGAAGGATTGATGATTTTAGTGGATTGGTGGTATGTAGATCTCTAGCACTTTAAGGTAGATGCAACCGAAATTCCTTCTTTGAATTGCTTGTTTGTTTTGATAAGATTTGATGTGATAAGGTGTAGAGAAATCTGAGATGTGTTACAGATTTTGACTACCTAGCAATGAGAGGATTCACTCATGAACTAGTTTTAACCTGCGTAGATGTGTCTCTTAGGATGAGCTTATCCTAGATGTAGAAACAATCTAAAAAGTGATGTGATGTGTTTGATTTCAAGCAATATCTAAAAAGGAATCGTGGGACAAGAACCTCTTAATGTTTTGAGAGTTTTGGGATGGATTGATGATGAAGTGATGATGTATGAGTGAGATGATGGATGTTTTTGTTTTCAACTTCAATCTTTCAATAAAAACTTTGTGTCACAAATGGGACAAACTCTATCTCTTCCCTTTCAGGCGTTGGTGGCATTTCTCGAGCTGTGTTGTAGGTGATACAGATGTTTGGGAAGAAGTTGGGATTAATCTTTCCTCCTTGATTTTTGTGATAACTCAGAGCTCTATATTGCATAAAAGCTCTGCGGTTCAATGATTTGGAATCAAACTCGTTTGTTTTACCTTGAAGATAGAGACGTATGCGATGTAGAAAGACTCTATGGGAGACAAAGATTTGTCGATTGATATAGAAGAATTTCCTCCTTTTGATCAAAGCCTTTGAGCTTAGTGGTCTCCTTTTCAAGGTGATATTCTGATGACACTTCTTCTTTCGCAAGATGTGAAGAATGGTCATAAAATGTGATTCTTCGTTGTTGGCACTGTGTTTTTGGTATTTTTGGTTGTGTTGACAGATGTTGGATGAATACTTTGTTTTTGGGATTGATTTTCTGATTTTTCTTTGACAAGAAAACAAAGCAAGCACACAAACACAAAATTGTTGCCCCCCAAAGGCACAAATGAGTATGGGTCTAGATTAACCCAATCTTTGGACTTGTTTCTGACCCTTCCTTTAGATGTATTTTAAGGTGTAATTCCAAAGCCTGAAGTCGGCTCAATTTGCTCTAGGTCTGTAAAACGAACACACTTCAAACACTCTTTATCCCTATGGTCCAATGGCCAGTTGTGATAAATTTAGCCCACATCTTGATATTTCTTCGACTTTGGTACTACATACCTTATGAATCCTGCCGTGGCAGGTAAGGATGTGATATACTAAGTCTTGCACGAGCATAACAAATAGATGATCCCTATGATGGGGGAGTCACCACTTTTATCAAGCCACAAGTGACTTTTCAAAAAGCTATGTTTCTACTCAAGGAAATATGTATGGTGAGTATCTTGGGAGCAAAACCTTCTATGCTCTTGCACTAAATTATACCTCAAATATTCTCAATCAATAGAACAGGTGGGCTACTACTTAAAGGTGTTTAGTCATGTTCGATGGCTTTGGACATAAGTTCATTCTGCAGTGACTCACTTAAGAGCCTTGTAACTGGTGGTGGGGCCCATTTGTCCTTTCGGCCAGTTACACTGTAGGAACAGCTATACCCAAGGCTACAGCTTTCGCTCTCACCTGATTTCTATAGCGGCTCGAAGGATTTACCGCTCGAGGTCGTTCCCAAGAGTATCGATCCCTTGGCAGGCCTCTCTTAAAAAGATAAAATTTTGAGCGTTACTAACACTTTTCTCTTGCACCTAGGACCACGAGAGCCAAGGGAGAGGATAGTGTGTGTTAGAAGTAGGACCACTCGACTGACTTTTTGTGCACAAGCATGCCAAATACGTAAAACACTTGTTCCTTTTAATCCAGCATTTGCAAATGTGATCTAACTATTTGGAGATGTTGCTCCAACAGCCATGGTGTTCTTTTTAACTTCAAAGCAATATGTTTTGTAATCTAGAAGTTGAAAGTCCTGGTCAACTTAATGAAAAACACGATTGCATGAAGGAAAATTTGTTTTTGCCAAAATGAAGACAAGTGGATTGTGTATTTTATTTGCACCAAAATTTGAAGTGTGGCTTGTGATTTTTAGATTTGATGCAAGAAAATGGAATTGTTTGGTTTTAAGCACCAAATAAAGTGTGTTTCCTAACTTGCAAGAAAACAAATGTTTGAATTTTGTTGTTCTTTTTACCTTGCAAATAAAGAAAGATGAATTTGTTTTAAGCACCAAAAACAAATTTGAGGTTCATTTTATGCACTCCAAAATGAGATGTGAGGTTTATTTTAACTTATGCAATAAGGGAAAAATGAATTCTTTTTAGCCAATTTTTTTTAAAGAAAGTAAAAAGAAAGATTTTTTTTTTAGAGCATCTACTAACTCCTTTCCCTGCACACAAAAAGATTAGAACCTGCACCTGGTCAATAGTCAAAGCGTTAGTGTGGGCTTACACAAGCCTAAATGCTGATTTTGGGTTACAAAGCGAATTGGACAACACTCTGTCGCAATAGCGCTATTCTGCCTTTTTTTACAAAAGCGCTAATTAATACAATAGCGCTAGTCTGCGGTCGCAGAAGCGCTATTTTACACAGTAGCGCTGAAATAATAGAAAAATCCGGAAAGTCAAAAGCGCGAAAACAGTTGCAATAGCGCTAGAACTGTGACAAAGGCGCCAGAATGGAATCAATAGCGCTAAAACTTTTTCATTAGCGCTATTATATGGACAATAGCGCTAAAAGAAAATGTTGCAATAGCGCTAGAACGCGTTCAATAGCGCCGAAGCGCGACCTGTGTGGCAGTTTCAACAAGCAAAAATGTTAATTTTTAAAAACAAAGATCAGAAGGTTGCGTGTTCGATTCACGTCGGGTTCACCAAATGATGCCCTCCTAAATGGCACAAGATTAGTCCAAGATCAAAGAACACAAAAACACACAAGACGTTAGAGTTAATCAATCAAAAACTAAACACAAATGAAGACATTCCAAGAGAGATACTAAAAACACATACTAATGAATCTAACTAAAGAAGTAAGACAATGAGACATCTCCAACTGTCTCTTAGCATGAGATTAGCTTCTTCTCCCTTGTTCCTCTCCTCTCCAAGTTCCAAAATAGTGTAGCTCTCAGCAGCTTTTTGCACTATGGATGCTTATGGAGGATTGAGATTGTAGTATAGCTCCAAAACATGAAATGAAAAGCTATTTTTAATGCTAAAATGATTGATTTTACCAAAAAGACAAGATTTAGTTATGCTATGCTAAATGCTCTCTAAAATGGCTATAGTCTAAATGCTTACAAGTTTTCAGGATCTGGATTATGAAGGAATGGGCTCTATTTATAGGAAAAATGGAGCAATGGATGGCCAGGATTGAATGGTTTAATCAAGGGTCAAGCTTGAAAGTTGGGGATCCATGTGCACAATTGACACCAATAAAATAGTGACAAGTGTCAACACAGGATTGGGTTGAGAGAAGAGGTTGGAGGCATTGAATGCCTGAGAAGACTTCATGGTTATCTAAAGGCTAAGGGTCAAGCCTAAATTAGGATTACTCACTGGATTAGGAGTTAATCCAAGGATAAACCTTTGTGCAAATGATTAAGAGATAATCATGGTCAAAGTATTAAATGCTTGATGAGACCTTTGTGGTTGGATAGAGGTTGAGTCAAACAAATGTTTTAACCATGTGGGAGGGTTGAATTAACCATTAATGGTTATTGGAGACTTTGGGGATTAAGTGGTTGAAAGTTGGAAGCCTTTAATGGTTTTCAAAGACTTTGGGGTTTTTGGTGGTTGAAGGTTGAAAACCTTCAATGGTTATCCAAGACTTTGGGCCATTTGAGAAGTGACTTCATTTTGCTTAGGAATGTGACAATAATTAGAGGATGGATTAGGCTAATTAGGAAGGGGTTAGAAGAATCTAGAAGGGGATTAGATTTTGCAAGTGGATTTGGTGGGTGAGGGAAAATAGGATTTAATTAAAATAAAAATTCATTTATTTCAATAATGTGTGCAAGTTGCATTTGTAGGAAAATGCAAGTGGGGTGGGGATAATGTTTTAAATAAATGTTTTATTTAATTTATTTAAAAGAGGAAAAGGGGGATTTAATTAAATAAATTGATTTATTTATTTAATTGATTGGAATTGGATTTAATGAATTAATTAAAATAAATTGAATAATTTATTTAATTAATAGAAGAATGTTTGGGGATGAATTAATTAAATATTAATTTAATTAATTGATGGCTAGTGGATTTTTAATCAAATAAATACGAAATATTCATTTAATTAAAATGGACAGATTTATGTGACTACATCTACTATTGGCCAAAGATGCAAAGGGATATAAAAAAATATGTGGAGCAATGTGTGGTTTGTCAAAAGGCAAAGGGGACCTCTTCTAATGCTGAACTCTATCAGCCTTTACCTATCCCAAACCAGCCATGGGAATGTGTAAGTATGGACTTTGTTGTTGGTTTACCCATGACCAAATCAGGATTTGATAGTATTTATGTTGTGGTAGATAGATTTAGCAAAGTGGCCCATTTCATTCCATGTAAGGTGAATCATGATGCTAGTCATATTTCTCATTTATTTTTCAAGGAAGTCATTAGGATTCATGGCTTACTCATCAGTATAGTATCAGATAGAGATGCAAAATTCATTGGTCATTTTTGGAAAACTTTATGGCAGAGATTGGGTACTAACTTATCTTTCAGCTCAGTCTACCATCCAAGATTCAAATGAGGAGTATTGGACCATGTAAGGTCTTCGCTAAGCATGGGCAATATGCCTACAAACTTTATCTACTCGGGGACATGGCTTTGTCTCCTATATTTAATGTTGTAGACTTGGTGCAGTACAAAGGCAAATTTCTAGATGAATGAAGTAGAGTCTCAGATGTCTCCCAATCACTTTTAGACCTGGCTTTACCACCTACATCTATGCTACAAGCCGAGAAGGTATTGGTTTCAAGAATCCTCAAGAAGACTAGGCATACCGCCTAAATGGAACATTTGGTCAAGTGGCAGTATCTTCCCAAATCTGAGGCGACTTGCATACCTGAAGTAGAATTTCCTAAGCTTGGAATTTCCCTATCTTTGTTTCCTACAGGAGTCACTTGACGTCTTTCTCATTGGGGGAGTATGGTGCAGGGGCACCTAGTTTTACCTAGTTTTATTGATGCATTTTTCAAAATTTTTGTGTGAGTGATCATGTTTGGGATAAATAAATGAATAATAGAATGTTGATAGCTCTACAAGTGTGTTTTGGAGTTATTTGAAGTGTGTTTGTCAACAAGGTTTGTTTGTTTTCTCAGTTTTGGCCAATGTGCCCTTGTAAGCCAAACATGGCAAATTTATTTTGCAAAATAGTGTAAAAATATTTGTAAGGCCTCATTAGGCATTTGGTCATGTTACTTTTATGTTAGGGAACCATCCTATGGGGTTTAGAGTGAATAGAAATGCATAAGTTGCAAAAATGCAAAATGGAGCAAAATTTGTCATTGTTGCTTGACAACTTTTTGCAACTTTTTGATCAAATTTTGAAAATTGATCAAATCGGTGGTTAGGAAACTAATGGGGGGTTGGTTATGAGCAAGGAGGAATATAAAATTCTTTTTCAATGATTTTAAATGGGTTGGAAATTCTATGATCAAACTTTGAATAATATGTGAAGGCAATTTTTCAGGTTTTTGCATAAGATTTTGTCATTTTGGGAATAGCAGTTCGTACCAGATGATCTGATCTTGGTACTATCCTTTCATGGTGGTTTAGTATATGTTGTTGTGTTATCAGTAAGTGATTTTATTCTTTCTTAGTGTAGGTTTAGTGTTTGATTACAAATTGTTTTCTACTGCACTGCTCTCAATCTGAGCAAGGGTTTAAGACCCTAGACATGGTTCCAACTTGAAATCCCATTGTGTTTGTTCAATGGACCTTGGGATTCAAGTCATGGAGCCTATGTATAGTGTAAATAGTCTTTAAAATGTCCTGGAGGTTGATTGGAAGCCATTTACCATCATATCCTAGGCGAGCTCTGCCATAGCCCGACTAGGAATATGACTGTCATTTTTGTCATTATGTGCAGGGAAGATAAAATATGGATGTGCCAAGTGTTTGGCATGAGAGAAAGAAGACTATTGGAGTCTCAGTAGAAGTAGGGAGGTGTGTCAGGGTGTAGAAACCAATAAACCCTATTGGAGAAGACTATTAACTCTCAAACCCTAAAAAAGAGGCATTTTGGGGTTCGTACCTATACGGACGTGCCAGACAACCTACCCCATTGAATCTAAAAGTTTTTCTAAAAGGGTATTCAGATCACTAAAGGTTTTGGTAGGTATTCTGGAAGTTTTCTGAGCAATTGAACAAAAATCATGAAGGTAAAGCTAAAAGGGCCTTTAGGGCTACTAGGCCTAGAAAATAGGAATAAGAGAAAGCGATGGGAAAATGGAGAGAAACTAATCAAAGAACAACATTAATGGAATTTAAATACCTTCTCTACACCCCCTAAGACCCCTGCAAGTGTATGTTGGAGGTTTTGACAACTTGCTGGTTGGATTTACTCTAGTGAATCCCAGCCATGCTTGTGAGTAATAGGAACAAACAAGTTGATATGGAGCACTCCAAAGGAGTCTAGTTGTTTGAATTGATATTGGACAAGAAAAGGGTATGAACAGGGATGGAAGCCCACTAAAACATCTTTTACCTACCTATTAAACAAGGTGCAACTCTTTTGTGAGATCCTCCCCACCACTACTCCTCTATATAAATTTGAATGATATATTGAATCAAGGACATTCACGAATGTCTTGTCAAAGAGATACAAAGATAATGGTAGAATCAATAAAGACACTCCACTTCATAATTTCTTATCAGGAATATGAGAATCATGATCCTTCAATACTTTAAGAAAAATTAACACATGTAAAGTTCACATGTGAATCCTTCGAAATAATGTAGGCTTAAAGAACAAGGGTTGTTAAGAATTTAATAAAAAAGAGTGGCAATTCCTTCTAACATACATTTTTCAAGTTGATGCACAAGTTATCACATGAAATTGATTCCCTTGAGCCTAATGAAATATCAACGAACTAAATGTATTGTTAAATAGTAGATTGGGGTAAGTTGTTAGTAGTGTATTAAAAAAATTGTGAGGTTCAAATCTTTAATATGTTGACTATTAAACTTGTGAAGCCTTAATTTTATGTTTGCAAGTATGAAAAGTGTGACAATTCCTACCATGTGATGAAGAGGACAATTGTAAACAATAGTAAGTCCCAAGGATTTCTTCAAAAAGTACCAAAATAGTCATATGTTCTCATTTCATACAATGTCAAAGGGATTTAAAGGAGGTGTTTGTAATGTGTAGGATATTTTGACAAATATTTTTATAAACATCTTTGATAAGAAATGCAAGGTGAAAATGAAGATAAGTACACAATAATCAATCATTCCTTATACAAGCCTCTTTGTTATTGTAGGTAAAAGTTATATTCATGAAATGAAATATATTCTTAATAATATAGTTGAAGTATACATGCTTAAGGACTAGGTTGTTGTTGTTAGATGTTAGATTGAATAGGTAACTCATGTATTAGGAGGAGACATAGTTCCCATCTTCCCAAAAGTAATAAATTGTTCTTTCTTTGATATTATGGGCTTCAAATTCTCATTTTGTAAAAGTAATTTATGTCACTTATTATAAATCTTGTTTCTGAAAAAAGATGTAAATCCTATCAAAATAAGGATGAATATTTTCAAGAGTATTGTATTTCAAAAGTAGTTAGGAAAGTGGTTACATGATAGTTATTGAAAAGAAGCCTATAAATACAAGGCTATTTCAAATGCAAAAGGAGACTTTTTGTAGAGGGGAACTTTGGAGAAATTCTCAAAGACTTTTTGATGACTAAATTATATTTACACTTAGTATAATAATAATAAAAATAAATATTCCCATAAAAATAATAAAGAAAGCATTGTTTCTGTACGTCCTAAATGTGTTTCTAAATTATTATTGTTAATTTTTTATATGTCAAATTGGTAATCTCTTTTTGGCTTAGCGGAAATCGTTTGTTATCTATTAAAATGCTTATCAATCATTCAATTAATTTAATGACCACACTTATGACTTAGCATCTTGGTGTAAATGTACTGAAATTAACTTGTCTACTTGTATGTTGAGGTTTATTATCCTTCTTTTATCTCTACTGCATATCAAAACATATTTGATGACAAAACTTCTTTTATAATTTGTTATCAATTGTAAAATCTTAATTGATATTCATATATCTAATATTATATTTCTTTTAATCAACTTTGCTTAGTTTTCTCTTTTATCCTTTGAGTACTTTTACCTTTTTGTACTTTCAGATTCAAAGTATTCCAGATAAACAAACTGCCAAAACCCTCATTATATGAGAGAGTTGTCCCTCTTAAATGTAGAGAGGAAGATTCCACTTTCTAAACAACCTCTCCAATTATTTAGACATTTGTCTTTGTTGTAATTACACAATTCTTTGAAGGCATTCATTAGTTTGTTATTAAATTATATGGCTGACAGAAATCTCGCTTTAAGATATTCTGAAAAATTCAGTGAAACTTTCGTTTTCTCCAGGCATGCTAGCTATAATCCATATGTTGACACTCTGGGTTCTTATTTTCCATGGCTCTTATATCGCTACCGTTCAATTCTATCATGAAGTAAAACTATCAGAAATTATATGGGTATCATCTATTGCATAGTGGAGAAACAATCTCTCCAAGTACATTTGTAGAAACCGATTTCCGGAGCCTACCGCACGTTGTATGGTCTATGCAGCTGAGACCGTATCTGCTACAATAATAGCTACAAGGATATGTAAATCTGAATCTCATTCTCTTTCTTGTGTGGGAGAAGGACGTTCCTCATTCATAATTTCTCTTGCGCATGTGTCGCCTAGGGCGATGATTTAGAGACAATATTGGAATGCAACTTCTTCAGTTTTGAGATTTTTCACTTGCTCAGAACGGGCAGCACCTGTTTGTTTGTACTGGATGGCATATTTATGTTGAATATTTACGTGTTATTTTCTTGTCATGACAAGGCAATTTGTCCCGGAAACGTGGTAGTAATTATTTAGGAATGTAGTGGAGAGTTTGGCAGTGTTATGTCACTATTAAGGTTTGGGACCAGTTGTTATTGATAGGTACTTGTCATTGCCTTGGACATTGTATCCCAACAGCGCTTTGCACCATCTGATCCGAAACAGTGATGTCATTTAAAGAAAGCAGGTAGAATCCACATTATTTATCCATTCCTCGTGCCTACAATACCACCTAACCTTGCATTTGATAGAGTCAAGGTAGCCACCTAACGCTCCTTTTCATCTAAAATTCATTTGTTAGGTTCTGATTCTCCTTGAATTTGGTTGTTATTGGGGTCAAGCATAGAAATAATAAGTTCGATATAGCTTGGTTGAGGTCTCTAAGAAAATATTGGGCTAGGTGAGTAGGAGAGTGGCCTTTTTTTGGCATATGGATTTGATTGTAGACCATTAATCAGTTGAAATTGTTTTTAGAGACCGGTAAAGCTCACATGAGATTTATTAATTTTTATTATATTTTTTTGGTTATTAAAATGATAATGGCTAATTAAAATAATGAGTGCTATATTGTTTGTCAATAGGAGATTAAAAAGATGTTGGATATTTGGATGCTATAAAAGTAGTATGCTGAAAAGGAGAATGAAAAATATAAATTTTATAAATGTGTTGTTTATGTTCGATAATATAGTACAAAGTTTTTATTAAGAGCAAACCATTATTTTAGATATTGTCAAATTATCATTATAAATCAATTGGTAGGCTAATCACAATAGAACACAAGATAAATGTGTCATTCTTAATGGAGCTTAATCAAACTAGCAATATAGCTAATGTATAAACTCTATACGCATCAACAAACTTTTTTTCTTGTTAATTTTTTACTTGCGATTATAATGTAAGAGATAAAATTTTCACTCACTAATGACTAGAGTGTGATACAAATCCATAAGCATTTTGTTGTCAATTGTAAACTTTATAAGTTGCTTTATTTTTGTTTTGTTTTTCATGATGAAAAAATGATAGTACATTTAATATTTCATCATGAATGCTATTTTGTTCATAATAATATGAAAATATCCAAAATGAGTAAGAACTTAAATGTCAAACAAAAAAATAGAAATACAAGAGTATAAAAAATATAATAACTACATAATAAAATAGGAACTATATTAAAATTAGAAGAATGTATTAGAGAAAAATATTCATATTAAAAAATTAAAACTGAAATAATTCCTTTGATAAGATGAGATGAGATAGGTCAAAGTATACAAATAAGTCCCTCATAAGAAAATTAATACGAGGTGAAAGATCAAATATAGATATAATGATCACCTCTTAGGTACTACAACTTTTTTTTACAACTGGTTATCACTTAATCAATGATGCATCTTCTAACTAGCTATAATTATCAACTTTATGGACAAACTTATCTGGGCCCCTTCGAAAAATGGCAAGTATATAGTTAGTTAATGTTTGGAGTTGGCTTCTCTTTCCCCTCCCCCCAGTATAATTGGTTGATCTTCTAGAGAAAGTGTATGATCCAAGTAAAGTGTGTTTCTTTTAGAGGATGGCTTGTCATGGCAAGATCCTTGCTATTAAAAATTTCATAAGATGTGGTTTCCAATTTGTCAATAGATGTGTATTGTGTGAAAATTGAAAATAAATTATCAATTAGATCTTATTTCATTGTTAATACTCTCAAAAAGTCAGACAAAGGATATCTAACCTTTTACTTGTTAGTTGGGTCTTGGTTGGAGATATACAAGATTGTGAGTCTAGCTATTCTCCACCCTCAAATTATCCCCTTAAAAAGAGCTTTGGTGGTAGGCATTTTTCCATTGTGGTTGGAGTTTATGGAAAGAAAGAAACAATAGAATTTTTATGGATAGAATGAGTGATTGGAGGTGATCGTTAATTCCATAATATCTAATGTTATGGAAAATTTAAATTGCTTTGAGAGAAGTAAGCACAAGAGTCCCCTGTCAGCCATGGATTGGAAGGTGGCTAAAAAATAGGGTTTATCTGACTCTTTGGCAACATTTACAACCCTTCCTATAGCCATAAAAAATTCAATCAAATGGGCCGCTTGATTCTGGTTGGTTGAAGTTTAACTTCAATGGCTCATCCAAAGGGAACCTAGGTCAAGCAGGTGGGGGTGGTGTGGTCCATTACCATAGGGGTAGTTTTTTATCGGCTTACGTGGTCAAATTGGGTTCGTAGATGTCAATTTTTGTGGAAGTGGCAACCATCTATTACGATTTAATTATTATTAATGAAAGAAAGTTAAATCGTATCATAATATAAGGCAATTTAAAAAATATCATTCTTTTCCTTAAGAATGAAGCAATGCCAAGCTAGAAATGTGAAGACGTGGTGCCCAAGTGTAAGTCCCTCATATGAGGAGTAAGTCACGTCAGCCTATATCATTCTTTTTCTATAGGGCCATTTACCAAGGATTTAAAAATCTAGATGAATATCTAATATATATTAGATTTGGTTTGTGCGAGGATTGTTGGGGATAAAAATGTTAATGATGGAGCATAATTCAAAAATCAGCTTTATAAATTTTTAGTCGTCCATTTGTCTCGTCATTTTTTGCTAGGATGGTAGACACCTTTCTCAAAAAGAAATGTCATTGTCCTTCTTCCTCAAAAGTGTTGTTATTCTCAAATAGTTGGTTTTTACATTTCCTACTCGGTTTATTCTCTGAAGCTCTCTATGTTTGAGATGGGGAAACTTTTAATTCAAATGAAACTTGATACCTACAAAGAATTCAAAAGCAAGTGAAAGCTTTAGTAGAAGGTAGCTAAAGGTAATCTAGATAGCTATGTTGAGGGTATTCAGGGTTTGAACTCGAAGCTTTCCAAGAACTTTGCTTAGACTTGGCAAAAAGGGGAGGTGAAGATTGGAAAGGTTGCCTTCAAAGATACCTCCAAATTGATTGCCACCATTATTGGGCTTCTGTAGGATAGTATAACCTTCCCTACGAAGTTGAAGGGATCTTACAAAGAGGAATTTAAATGATTCTTCAAGGTAGGTGAAGGTGTGTCTAGACTGCAAAGTCGATGTAATTGAGAGGACCTCCTTGGCAATAGGAAGGATGCAACTCTATTATTAATGAAATATTTCTCTTTGGATGGGTGCTTCAAAATATTTCACACCCAAATTTTACCTATGCTAAACCAACTAAGGTATGGTATCTGAAGAAAATTTTCTTACTGGGTTTTCTCTTCTTTATCTCAATTTGTGGCTTGGGCTAAGGCTAAAACCTCTCAGCCTATTCATCAAGATTTGATTTTTAGGCTTTATATTTTTCACCTTTCCCTAACCCCCCTGGTGGGTCTTTATTGAATCATCTTAACCCTTTGTTGGACCCAAATTTGGTGATTGAGATTTCTAGGGGCCCGATGGCTAAAACCAACCTTATTATTGTTTCCTCTTCTAAACCTAATATTGTCCCCACCTACTTTAATCCCTTAAGAGAAGTGAAGCATAAGACTTCCACTCCACCTCCTGAGAAGGTGGAGGTGTTGGATTCAAATAATGGGGAGGAGGTGGAGGTTTCAAAGTCTTCCTATGATATAGAATTTGAATGGTCCCTGGAGGCTTTCAAGGAGGTTTCCCCTCTTCTCCCTAACTAAGAGATTATTGATCATGAGGATAGCCCTATTAATTTGGATTCTTTTGTCTTAAAGTTGGAAGATAATGTGAAAATAATTGGTTATCAAATGGCTTCTTTCATAGATTGGTGTGGCTATTAGGAAAACTACTAGACTTGAGGTTGTGGTAGAGGTAGGGGCTAGAGGAGTCAAATGGGTCATGGACTTAAAGGATGACTATTTGTGGAAAGCAGTGAGCAACATGGCTGAAAAGACGGAAAAGTGGGAGAAGGTAAAAGGCAAGATAAAGGAGCTCTCAAAAAAGGTCTTGCATAAGAACAAGGACATGATGGTTTTGGATTTAAAGGAAAATTAGGAGATCTTGAAAGGAAAAATTGAGAAAATGTATAATCAAAGCTAGGAGATGGTCCAAAAAATTTGGCTTCACTAAAGGTTATATAAGAGGATATTGATTATAGGAAAGATAAATGGAAGAGACATGCTCTTTCCCCTTTTGTGTCTATGGAGTTTCCTATGTCCACATTTAAAAATACTCTTGATTTAGGTACCCAAATCTCTGCTAATGATTCCAACAAAAAAATATCTATTTTTCTAATAAATTCTGTAATTTATGTAAGGATTGACAAGAAAGAAATGCCACTAAATAGTAGGGCATTGACAATTGGCTAGTTTTAGTGTAGTTCTAGGTATTTTTTGTTGCTGGTCTTGTCTTTAGTCCTTTTTTTGCTTAGTAGTCTTTTGTTGTTTTTTATTTTTTGGTCTCTTTTTTAGCTAGGTGTGTACTTCTCATGTGCCCTAGGTGGCACTTTGGTGGATATATAAAGGTACAGTCGTAACCAACTTTTTATTATTCAGAATTGTAATTAAACATATAAATCTATGTCAAAAATAATATACTCTTAATGGTATGTAATATAATATCCTAAGCTTAAGGTGGTCCCTGGATCCAGATCTAATCCTTGAGGGTTTATTCATTAGGACCTTTTATACTCATCTCTTTTGGATAGATACATAATTTATAAGTAACATGGATAAATAATAATTATGTCAGACATACATAGATGATTAGCTCTTATACATCCCTTAGGTACACAAGTGGTTAGATCAAAATAATTAGTGCATGAACCACATATATATAATTTGATTAGCTAATAAAAGGGAAAGAGTTGCAGCCTTACTAAAAGTATGTTTTCTTCTCTTAGTTCACTAACACATTATCCTATAGGCACATGCCATAACACAACATGTTTCACATTATTTCTCTCAATCCAATGCTATCTATGATGATAATAAATAATTTGATACTACTTTTTGTCATCATTGAAAATGGAAAAAGTATTAAAATATACATAATACTTGAGGCTATTTTTACAAGTAAATAATAGTTGACTCACACATATAGAGTAAACAAGTAGCATTGGAAAATCGATGTGAAAATAATAGATTCATTTATCTTTTTTCCTAGTTCAATAGTATGTCAAATTTAGGTCCATTCTAACTAGCAAGAGGAATGTCAATGCATCCCATGATTTATTCTAGCTCCCATCCTTTCGCTCAATGATCTAAACTAGTCATAATGGGAAAGAAGCACATACTAATTGCAATCATCATTACATAAGGTGTAAGTGTTAAAAATACACATAAGACTACTAATAAAATTATATAGCTCATTTAATGGTTCATTTGAAGTCAGTGGATCCTAATATCTACCATCTTTGTGCTACCAGAGAAAGTTTGTTCAATCTAGTATAAAGAAACTACTAACATTATCACTTAAATAATAATAGTAAAATTTTCTAAATAACTATCATACCATGGGTATATTCTATCATTTATCACCTCTATACTACTAGAGATAACTTACTAGTACTTAAGATATAGTGGTTATCCCCTAGGATCTATCGCATACATGTTACTAGTAACAATTAGCTAGATAGAGGATGTCATGACCTCCTTAGGGGAAAGGATATATGTTAGACTTCCAAAGATTGTGACTATAACAAATATTGTTGTGGCTCTTGGAAAAACCCCATGAAAAATAAAATGGGATATAGTAAGAGGACTCCACTTCTAAGGAGGAAGTTAGTGAGGTAAGTGATAAAACAATGGAGGTACTATTAAACCTAATTTCTTAAGATTTTCTCTCACTACCTGCCCTATAATACTCACTCAAGGGAAGCCCTAGAAGGGCTTAATATTTTAAAAAAATATTATGATGACAAGGAAGAAGAACAAGAGAATAAAGGAGCCATGAGAAAGGAGAAAAAATGGCAAGATCTTGCAACTAAACTTAAAAGCATAATGGCTAGGGTTGAAAATATAAAAAACCCTTAAGAGTGCAGGGGATGTGAGAAAAACAAAGAATGGATGATTACCTTGGAGAAATCCACTGAATAGTTAGTGAGAATCAACAACAATCTTCTGTACATAACTATGATTGGGATGGTTATGGTAGGATTTGAAGTCAAAATAAGGGTGAAGAAAGATGGACAAAATAACAAGACAAAGAATACAAAGGAAGGGAAAAAGATTAGTGTGTCCACTATGTGGGAGGCAACTCTATGGAATTTTTTTGAGGATTAGGAATCTATCTTTTATAGAATTTTATGTGTTTAGTGTTTATTTATCTCATTAGTTACTGTTATTTCTCTTATCCTATGCTTGAACTTTGTTAAATTGATTTTCTATAATTAACATTATTAATTGGTTTGATCATGCATTGGTTTTTGTTGGCTTGCCATCCAAGCCTATGACTAATTTAGATATTTTTTTATTTCTATTTAATAATTGGGGGTCCTTCCCATAATCTCAATACAAAATAATTAGCTAGAATATACTTACATCATAACATATATAGCTACTCACATTATTTTAATATCCACAAGTTACTGATGGAATATTATTATTTGTATGCATATCATATATGATTTTGACATGTGTGGTCATCTTATATTTTCACACATGATTTATATGATATAGAGATTCATAAAAAATAGTTAAGTTGGCATCGACATATATGCTACATACCTAATCCATGAACCTATATATTATACCTCATAGGCCTTGAGATCAAATTACTTACACACAAGTAACATACTAATCCTACACACATATATTCAAGTGCATATACAAAAAAATACCAATCGTAATATAATCATAATTTTATTCAACTTTCATTTAATTTTTATTTGGAGATATGTTTTTTATTAAGATAAACGAGTTTTACAAGGACCAAAAACCCAAATCCAACAAAAAATAAAACACAGTAATCAAAGTCTAATGAACCGCTAACCAGCTAAAGAAACATGGGATTCACCCCAAAACAGAAGCCACAAAAAACATAACTAAATGGGACACAACAACAAAAAAACTAAGATAGAGATTTCATAAGCTCAAATTTTTTTTGGATCACTTTATTATTAATCTCTTGGAGTTCCTCCATAATAAACCTCGAACTACCAGTAACCTAATGTTTTCTATTGGTCCTGTGGATGCCTGCATTTCCTGGTTCATCTTAGTCAAGTTGATATCTAGGGGTGTCTCTGCTATGGCCATCTGCTCCTTTTGCAAGGCCATTTCCTCATTGAATCTCTTAAGACCCTCAACACTATTGTGCATTGCTTCCTTGCTAACCTCCACCAAACCCTTTAGTTTACTCTTTAGTTTCTATATCTTTTTCTCTAGCTTGTCAATTTTTGCCTCATGCTCAGTCTTCTTGATCTTGATATCTTTCACAATTTGCTGGGATAAATTCAAGAGTTAATCAATCTTATCTAGAGAAGGAATCTTAGTGAAAGTGGCAATGAGATCTTTAATCCCCTATTTCAGAATATTGATTTCTCAAAAAAACCAATTGGAAACACTTTTCTTGATACATTGGCGATTTACCCAGAAGCATATCAACATCCTTTTCATCATATTTGGTCTCATTGGGGTCCACATTGATGGGGATGTCAAGTTTTATTTATTTATCTTCCTTATCAAGATTCATTGCCTTATTTCTAGTCTTTTGTTTCTTCAGATTTTGCGGGCCCAAAATGTGGGTCTGCAAAACAGGGGTTTTCTTTTTAGTAGCCCATCTAGGAGGGTTTTTTCTGCTACTACTAGTACCTGAAGTAGTATTTTTTAGGGGACTCTCATCCTCTGAGGGTTTATAATTTGAATCTTTAGACACCTAGACATCATTCCAATCCATAGCTTTCCCACCCTCCGCATCATCAAACTCTATATGCGGTACATCATGCACCTCCTGGCTGGCTAAAGACTTAGAGTTTTCCAGAGCAGCAGATGGTTTAACCTCATGGGCCTTCGCAAACTCCATGATTAAGAGAATTAAACTTTCATGAAGAATCAGATTACCCTCATTCTTAGCATGCTTGCTAATAGATAACTCCAAGAAAGATAACAAGTGGAACCGAATAGAAATTCTTTTGTCATGTCTAAAATGGTTCAGAACAATGAAATGGTAACAAAAATACTAGCAAAGTGAGCATCGAGGGTAATGTTCCTCATAATGAATTCTGCCATGTCTGCCCAAAGACTTTGAAGGTCCAGTCATTTGTAGCCGCCATCTGGGTTCTTCTTAACCATCCTCCTTTCACTCTATTTATCATAGAAAATAGAAAGGGCTTCTTCCGAGTTCTTCCTTTCCCTGAAGAATTTTTTGGCTTCAATATTGAGCCCAAAAATCTCGACAATAAATAGTTCATCGATTCTGAACTCTGCC
The DNA here is from genome assembly GCF_030272615.1 of Cryptomeria japonica. Classification (NCBI taxonomy): domain Eukaryota; kingdom Viridiplantae; phylum Streptophyta; class Pinopsida; order Cupressales; family Cupressaceae; genus Cryptomeria; species Cryptomeria japonica. The sequence continues at coordinate 705,721,384 of NC_081407.1, forward strand.
CCTTATACACACAAAACCCCATTATCCCAATTACTCATAAATAAGTCTGTGAGCTGATGATTTTGTCCATGAAGTTTCCAAACAAAGGGTTCCATTCCCCCATCCACAATTCCCCTCCAGACCTCCTCATTTTTCTCCCAAATCTCACATGAGGACAGCTCCATTCTGTTTTAGTCTCGACCCATTATGATACTACTTTTGTGATTTTTTCGGACAACACCAAAACTAGACTTCAAGCCGACGCCAAACAAACAGAGCCACAGGAGCAATCTAGAAACTAGCCTTCGCAATGTTCTATGAAAAATCCTACACATGTGATCTATCATCATAAATGTTTGAGTGATGAAATATTTTCGGTGTCCTTCCTCGCCAACTCACACAACTGGAATGGGATGGAATCCCCTTCCTGCCACCATGTTTCATCATCTCTAACCACACCTAGATTAGCCATGTGGTCAGTAGGACTATTACCCTCCTTCAAAACATGTGATATTTTAATATCCTCAAATTTGTTCATCATTTCAAATCACTCTTGCATTAAATGGTTAAACGTCTAGCTAGGTGGAGATTTTTTGTTCAGACAATTTATTATATTTAACAAATCACTCTCCAACCACACCTTCTTAAATCCCCCATGACTTGCCATTCTAAGCCTAATGTAGGCTGCATTTGCCTTGGTAAAATGGTTTATCTGGGTGCCCAGTGGGAGTTCCACTATCGTGACAAGCCTACTATTATAATCACACGCAACTTTCCCACAACCTACTGGCCCTGAATTACCTTTGGTTGCCTCGTCAATATTAATCTTGATACACCCCCTCAGAGGAGAAATCCAAGTAATGTTGGGTCTTGTATGTTTCATTTTAACAGTAGGTCAAGAAGCATCTGAGTCAGTGTGTCATCTGCTGATGATGTCCCAGTCCATTTTTTGGAGAACTAGTAGCTGGATCATGTTGTTAGGAGGGGCAAGATGCAATTAAATTTTCCTTAATAGAGGATTGAATATGACGAGCCACCACAACAGCTCGAGATTCTCTATCTCTAAAAATGCGATTATTTCTTTCCTTCTAAATGCCCCAGGCCACATGAGGGAGCCTAAAATTTCAAAGAAAATTAAGAGCTTGATTATCCAAAGAAAATGACCATTACAACCAACAATCCAACAGACTCAAGGGGAAGCACCAACTAATACCCCAAAGGTCAAAAAAGTGAGCCCAAATCCGTTGACTCAAAGAGCAATGTAATAACATATGACAAATATCCTCAAGCTCTTCCTTGCAGAGAAAGTAGTGATTAGGAAACAACATCCCCCTTTTGCAAAGGTTATCAATAGAAAGCAGTTTATTCTGCATAAACAACTAGAAGAAAATATTAATTTTGGAGATCAGGAACTTATTCCAAAGACAAGACCAAAAAGGGGTTGGAGCAAAAGGTTCTTGAAAGAAAAGAAAAGGCCTGAAAGATCGAGAAACCACCAGAAGAATATCCCACCCAAACCAGAGAATATTCAATAGGAATAGAGGGAATGCAAATCATAGAAAGCAATTTCTAGAGAGGCAGGAGTAGTGGATTCAAATTAGACAAGTCAATCCAACTACCATCCCGAATATAATCGACAAGCCATAAGCCAATCTGATCTTTACACTACTCCATGAAAGGGACAACCCTACTACAATCAATTAAGGGGTTGTCACCAACCCACCAATATTCCTAGAAATGAATGTTCCGACCATTACCAAGGTGCCACTTTGACCCTTTTGAAATGAGGGCTCTAGTATTCAAAAAACTAGACCAAAGGCAGGAAGCATTTTGGGCCATACAAAAACCTTCAAGGATATTTTGAGGAGATCGAGATGAATGAAGGTACATATTATCAATGATAGTAGTCCATTCATTGGATTCCTTAATCGTTCTCCACAACTGTTTGGCAAACAATGACATATTAAAATCACAAATATGTCTAATGGCCAACCCATCAAGTTTCTTTGGCATACAAAATTAGTCCCAAGCAACCAAATATAGGCAATTCTTAGATTCAGTACCTGTCCACAAGAAGTTCTTTTGGATCTTTTCCATTTAATCAACAAATTTGGTCTGGATTTTAAAAAGACCCATGGCATAAACTAGGAGATTCTGCAATGAGGCTTTAATCAGTTGAAGCTTACCAACTTGGCTTAGCAAAGCACCCTTCTAGCCTGCAAGTTTGTTCAGGAACCTATCAATCAAATTAGACCAGAAATCATCTAGTGTCAGACCCTGACATAGAGGGAGCCCTAAATAGATATCAGGGAAAGAGGCCAATTTACATCCCAAGATCTTAGCAATTTTAATTTGTCTATGAGAAGGGGTATTCAGAAAGTAGATAGAACTTTTAGGGAGACAAATTATTTGCCTAGAACCCATTTCATAAAGAGAAAGAAGTCGTTTCAATGATTTAGCCTCTAAGACAAAAATTTCCCCCATCAACAACGTATCATCCATAAATTATTGATGGGAACAAATTTGAGGACCTGAAGACAGTCTAAGACTCTTAAGTCTACCAACCTTGACCTCCCATAGAATAATCTTACTGAGAGCTTCTCCCATAATTATTAACAAGAATGGAAAGATGGGATCTCTCTATCTGAGACCCCTCGAGGCCAAGAAAAAACTAGAAGGAGATCTATTAATCAACACCAAAAACTTGGGAGTTGAAATGTACTGATTGATCAATTGAATGAACTAATCACCAAACCAAAAGGACAAAGCATCTTGAACAGAAAACTCTAGTCCACCCTATCATAGGCCTTTAACAAGAAAAGTTTAAGAAAGAAACCAGGATTCCTTTTCATCAAAAGGGAATGGATGTTTTCATGAACCAACACGATGGAGTAAAAAAATTTGACACCCAAAAATAAACCCATTTTGTTTCTTAGAAATCAAGTGGGGGAGAAACTTCTTCAGACTAAAAAACAAAATTTTAGAAGAAATTTTATGGGCAGAGTTACATAAACTGATGGGACTGAAATCCTATAAGCAACATGCATCACCTTTTTTAGGAATCAACACAATAAAAGTGGCATTAATCTCTTTAAGAAGGTATCTAGATCCAAAGAACTCCTAAGGAGTGCAAACAACATCCTCCCCCACAATGGACAAAAACAACTGGAAGAAGAACATACGAAAACCATAAGGCCCCAGAAATTTAATCCCTTCAAATGAAAAAACCACTTGCTTGACCTCTATAGTAGAAGGGTTTATAGTTAGCCCATAATTCATATCTGGAGAAATACACACTTGGACTTCATTGAGAATTTCCTCTTGAGCAACCAAGTCAACTAAAGCATCAACAGATAAAAGGCCAGAAAAGTAGCGAACAATTTCAAAGCTCATATCCTCCTGCTTATCAATCCAATGATTATTGATAGAGATCTTCTTTATTCTATTAGATTCTATATGCTTAAGATTTGTCATATGGAAAAATTTAGTATTCTTATCCCCATTTTTCAACCAAATGGCTTTGGATCTCTGTTTCCAAAATTACTCTTCTTTAGAAATAATATCATGTAATTTGGACAGGAGCTCAACTTCTTTGTCCATAATGATGGGGAAATACCCTTGGGATTGAATAAGAGATTGAATATCATCCAACTTCCTTTTCACAGATTTTTTTATTTAGAAGATATTGCCAAAGGAGGACTTATTCCATTTCTGGACATTAGATTTTACATTAGCCAATTTCCTGGCCACTCTATACAGAGCCGTACCATGGACCCCAATATTCCACCACTCCGCAATATTATCCACAAAGTTAGGATTATGAGCCCACATTTTTTAAAATCTGAATGGGAAAGAATTTTTCCTACTAAGGGAAGGAATTCCCAAAACAATTGGGAAATGGTTAGATCTAATCCTAGATAAAAAGGATAAATTACAAGAAAATCTAGTAGCCAATCAGGGGAAATAAGACCCCTACCAAGTCTAACTTGAATAAGATTTGTCCCACTCCTCCAATTCGGCCATGTAAACTTAGAACCGTTCAATTATAGGTCAACCAATCCTAGGGCATTAATGAGATCCAAAAGATCCTGCTTACTATCTTCAGAAATCATAGCCCCACCACTTTTCTCCATATTTAAAATAGGGAAATTAAAATCCCCCATTAGGATCCACTTCTCATTATTAAAAAGAAGTCTATAATTTACCAAAGAATTCGACAAAATCTTCCTGGCACTCCTGCTAGTAGGAGCATAGATATTAGAAATGATGCAAGAAGACCCATCCAGAAGATTAGTAATTTTGGTGGCAATGTGATTCAGATTGCAAATAATTGCCGAACCTTGCACAAGTCTTGGATTCCAAAATGTAGCAATACCTCCAAAGGCACCATCCACATGAACACAATGAACACAAAAGTCCTTAAAAATAGCCAACTTCATCTTGAAAGTTTATCAAAATGCATTTTAGTCTCTTAGACAAGATAGATTCCCAATCTATGATCTCAAATCATATTTAACAAGAGATCATGGTTGTGGGGGTGATTGAGCCCCCTTATGTTCCATGAGATGATCTTCATTTGTAAAGATCAGGGGAGCCAATCCCCACATACTTAAGAGTTTGTTGTGAACCATCAACAATATTTGACTTACTTTTCTTATCTCTACTAAAGAGATTTGGGGGTCTTCCAACCCCTCTTGGTTCTGAGCCACAATTTGCTCTATACCTGTTCCTCGTTTTGACACTCACAGATCTCGGTGCCATCCCAAAATTTGAGGGAGGAGTATTCTGAAACCGATTCTTAGATCTAACTTCAATGAAAGGATTAGGGTTCTCACTATCTAAGCCAAAATCCAAAGGGAATTTGGACGAGATGCATCAGAGGAAGAAGAGTTCAGTTGACCCAACTTTTCATGGGAAGAGCCCATATCCATAATCAAGTTCAAGTTTGTTTCAACCACAACATTGGGAAGGGCGGTATCCAGAGTCACTTTATTTTCCTCCAATGGACGGGATTCTCTCCCTGAATAGGACATTCTGGAGTTGGAGACCCAAAGGGAACCTCCTTCAGATCAATCCCCATAACTCCCCCTACCCCATTTGACAATCCTGATTGTTAGGATCTGTATCCACCATGTCAGGATCCTAAGAACAATGAGGCCTAGGACGCATTTCCAAGGCACTAACCGAGTCAGAATATTTTTTACTCCAAAATTTCTGAGACTGATTCTTGGAAGGGCAATCTCTGGCCCAATGACCAACCTTCTTACAATGAAAGCAATCAAAATAAATTGATTCATATTCCACCTTTTCAATCCATTTCCCAATTTTTGAGTTGAAAGTGACTTCCTGGGGATGGTTAGATGATTTCTTAATATTCACACAAATGCGAGCATAGACCAATCTTCTTTTAGCTGCAGTCATTGGGTCCACTAAAAGCAATTCACCAAAACAAGCAGCCAGCTGACACAAGATTTCCTCATCCTAGTATTCCAAAGGGAGACCCGACAATCAAACCCAAATAGGAGCTTCATTGCATTGCCCATCCGTTGGGTTGAAATCGGGTTCCCATATATTTAGAGCCAAGGAGGATTTCCATAGCAGCCACGGTCCTCTAGCTAACACTGATTTGAAAATCTTCATCACAAGTAAAGGAAAAGGAGAAAAAATCATTTGCCATTGCAGTAACCTTAGTTAGACCTTTTCCTCTCCATTTGTGAGCAACCCATGACCTAACAGATTTAATATTGGGATGCGGCCCCACAAATTTTCCCATCAAAATAGACTCCATAGTGGTCATATTTTTATCCACAATGCAATCCAAAATGGAAATGGAACAAAAACCGGAAATGGGGTTAGCGCAGTGAGAAATAGGGGAAACTAACTTACCTTTCAGCCGAAAACCAAATTAGAATTAATCTGGTAATATTGAATAATATCTTAATTCTAAGTGATTACCATGTTTCAATAATACCAATCATAATGTTTATGATATCATTATACACCTAAATAGATATAAAGTAAACAATATACCATGAAATTCACAATCTCAAATTCTAATGTTTTAAAGTTTGTATTATCATTAAACACAAGTTAGTAGGCTTATATATCTCATTTATAGCCACATCACAACCAAATTTATCATTCCATTATGGAAATATCAAACACTCTATTTTGTAGCTCGACTACATATAATTTTTCTATAGATCACTAAGGCATATAAATATTATAATGTGAAATATATAAGATTTGATTTTTTATGTTTTAATCATGTCCAAAGGTGTTTTCATATATTCCCATAAAGATAGATCATAGTTATTTTAACTATTAAATTTCATCCATGCTTCTAGTAGATCTTTGAGAGCCAAATACCACAAACCTCATAACACTTAAGATTGGTGATGACAGATTATATTTCATTGGCTCAAAACTAAATTGTGGGTGAATATAAACTAGAAGCATGGGTTCAAAACTATATAATACATAATTAAGCCTCTAATTGATGCATACTAAAGAGGTAATGTTTATCAATTTTAGGAGTACCTAAACCTTAAAGTGATTCCCCAAACACCTATCTTGTTTACTTTTCTCATAGGAGAATCCTTCACCCAAGGGTTACCAATATACCCTCTTCAAAGTGAAATTAAGATATCACATAATTCTCCTCATAATATTCTCTTAAGGGACAACACAAAGGTTTTTAGATTCATGTTTTTGTAGCCATTCAAGGAAATTTTCTCAAGATGTGAAATAAAAGGAAAACCAAAGAAATTATTAAAACCGAGTAGTGTAACAAGCCAACATTACTAATACCTAATCTAATATAATTATTTAACTCAGTTATTTTTATTAACTACTATTTCATATCCCAATAGAGTTCCTTGAAGTGCTTGTAATTGATTCAAAATTCCTACTAGTAGAAAGGGGAACCCACCTAATTTGTGCTCTAGTTGAACCATACTAAAGAAATTTCATGCAAGGACACCAAGAATTTAAAGTAAAACCTCACGCTATTGGTTTTCATAATTCAATTAGAATGTTATAGAAAATTTAGAGGTTCATCTCTATATTGTAAGCATTAAGATAAGTAATCTTTGAAAAGAACTTTTATTTGGTTGCATAGAAACATTTTGACTATTATGATCAATATGAGTTATTATCTCTCTATGAAATCTTCAAGCCTCCTACTAGGCCTAAAATGAAATATTTATTTATGTAATGATATCCATTTTATCATCTCATGTGGATATCATGGTTGAATGTGTGTGTGTGTGGGGGGAGAGAGAGAGAGAGAGAGAGAGAGAGAGATCTTAATTGCTACTTTGTATCAAAATTTTCAAATGAAAGTCATTTTAATTATCACCAAATTCATACCAACATTGGATAACATTTCCAAATTAAAATATTCATAAAAACATAATCAACATAAACTAAGTCAAGTCATTTCCAAAAGAACTAAACTGTAATTAAAATTATCTTCTTATTGAAATGATTAGATGGAACGTTGAAGGTCTCTACAAAGATGTCGTACTTCAATATGATTGAATTATATGAATATCATAATTTTATTATGTTATGAAATTATTTTAACATGGGAATGCACAATACATCAACAAGGTCACATATAGACTATACACTTTAGGTCTCATGGTACTAATTATAATATTTCTTTTAGTGTAAATATTCTTAAGCATGCTCAAAATATTAGAAAACCTATATCCATTACATCATTATATGAAGATCTACACTTTCTAATAATCTTCAAAATTTTGATCATTCTGAAAGTTGTTTCCCCTTAAGCTAGAATCCAATATTCTCCTATTGGTCTAGTTTAGAGGCTAGACAATATTCGTACAGGTACCATTCATGACTAAAGAGAACTCAATAGTTCATAATAAATGGTTCAATATAATTAAACAATCTTATAAATCAATCCTATAGAATCATATTTCATTTCTCATAAGATAGAGAGTCACAACACATCTTCAAAATCTAACATCATATGACTAGCAAGCATGCATCTATATATTAGAACAATAAAGATCTAAGATCTTTAAATTTAAAGAACAATCCTTAGAGCACAAGAACTCAAATGAATCAGAAGACACCCTATCAATTTCATTACAAAGTAAGAATCCACTTCAAATACTAGTAGATGAACCCAACAAAAACAAGCACAAGTCTTCACATATAGAGAAGTGTTGGTTCCAAAAACCCATCCCAACTTCAATTTCACTATATAATAGAGGTTTTGAACAATATACACTACATAGAGGGATAATCACAAATTAAATTCATTCGAGAGAGAGTTTGTCTGTAAATTGTTCTTTATTGAATTTTGTGCTTGTTCTATGCTTAATAATGCATTCAAATTATTGCTGGAAAATAATTATAACTCTACGTGAAAAGAAGGAAAAGTAGTTGCTCTGTATTAGATGTTATACACAGAATGATCAAATACATTTCTTGTAATATTCTTGAGCGTTTTGGTTAGCTTGGAAAAAAAAAGGATTACATCTTAAGTGTTGTATAATGACAGCATAGTTGAAGTTCCGTTTTTTTCACCAAGTTTCATACAAGTTTTCGACAGAGAAAGTGGTGAATATTTCCAGTATGAGATATGTCTAACCTGAGAAAAATGAGCCCATTATCAGACCACAGATGCGCACAAGTGCATAGGATAAATAGCAAGCCTGTTACTATTTATGTTTATAGAATAGAATAAATATAGTGCCGAGGCCTACAGTGTTACTCTTGCACAGGAAATACCAGTGTCATTACCCACTTCCCCAGTTATATTTTCTCTTTCTATCCAAACATGGCCGCCAAAAAAATAGTATCCACCTTTTTCGTGTTGACCGAGCTAAAGGGAACCAACTTTAGTTTCCACTTTTTCCTTATGCTTTGATGGACATTGACACTCTTCTGTGGCGTGTCTTTTATGAAATGATGGATTTCCATACTGTCTGCAAGGGCGCCCATACCTGCCCTCTCCATTTTTCGCACCTTGATAACTTATTTATTTATATATTTTCACAGTTGTCCATTGTGGAAGTAACCTGACGTGGGGTCGGTATGGGACAAGACAATGATAGCACGAATGTAGCTGTCGTCCACCTTAGATAAGGAGGGTTAAATCGAATGGAAGGGAAAACATCGATAAGAAACTCTTCGTTTCAAATGGGGATAACTTTGAAACATCACGAAATCAATTATGGTTAAGGCATTGATATTCTTTCCAGCTTTCCAATGAGATTCTTCAGGTGAATCCTTAACCACAAAATTAAATTTACACCATACATGATATATTGCCTTATAGCTATGAGTTACATTGACTTCCAATAAGTTTTTCAAATAGAGAGAGATTAATTTTCAACCCCTTACCTTCTTTTTTATTTTATTTTTCATGTGGCAACTAAAGTTAATGCTATATTATAATTCAATATTTGAATTTTTTTCAATATATTGTTGGCATAAATAGATTGACAAATAATTTTTTTTTCATTAGATTAAACAAATTCAATTTTATAAAAACATTTCACCAATCTAATATATGCTTTCTCAAATTCTTTCTTCATTGTTGATTTAAATGTGTTTACAAAATTATTTTCAATAAAAATCTCAATTTCCTATTTATTTTTTATATCTGTACATAATGTGGGCTTATCATTGCTTCTATTGAATCCTTTGTGTGCAGTGTACAAATTAGCCCTACTATACCATGCTCTTGGTGCTTGCTTGAGACCATAAAGAGTTTTTTTCAATTTATAGACCCTTTCTTCATGTGCATACACTTCATAATCTTGTGGTTGTCTCACACATACTTGTTTAGGTCTAGAAAATCACTCAAGAAATATGATTTAACATTCATATAAAAAGATTTTCTATTATTTTGTGTTGCTATTGCTAAAATTATTCTAATACTATGAAGTCTAGCAATTAGAAAAAATATTTCATTATAATCAAGTCCATAATATTGTGTAAAACTATTTTCCTACTGACCTTTCCTTATGCTTTTTTATTTCAAATTTTGCATTTAATTTAAATATTTAGACCCATTTAACTCCTACGTATTTTTTACCTTGAGGTAGATAAATAAACTCTAATGTTTGGTTCCTCTCAATAGAATTTATCTATTCATTCATAGATTTAATCTAACGTTCCTCTATAACTACTTCAAACTATATATGATCATAAGGGAATAAAGAAAATTTTGAGAAGGATCTAGAGAGATTACGAAGATGGGATGTTGGAATTTAGTGTTGTTGATAGCTAGGTTGGCTCATGCTAGGGTCGACCAACCTTAGTAGAGCTTCTGATCCTTTTTGCATGGTGGATGTGGTGTTTTAGGGATGTTGAAGCTATGTGTGGAGGAAGCTAGTTGTAGGGAGGAGTTGACAAGTCGTTGAATGGGTTTCAAGGGTTTTTTTATGTGGTCCACGACTGAGGATTTATGCAAGGTGATGATTTTGGGTTGGAAAGCCTTATTTTAGTATTTGGGTGTTGGTTTATAAAGATTTTACACTCGATGATGGATTTTTTTTCTAATTTTGGTGTGTAGGATTTTGGGGTCTACTTTTTTAATTTTTGAGCCTAAATGACAGTGCATGGAGATTCTATGTTGAATCAGTGCTCTTCTTTTAAAGATGCAATGTTAGCCTAGATTCTCCATACCTATCCATACAAACAAACATTGGTATTGGGATGTCTAATGTTAGGGATAAGGAGAATGCTTTCCATAATGGTATTTTTCCTCTTTTGAAAGTGAATGGGCACCTTGCTAGGAGTGGACACAAGATAGTGCTTGTGATTTAATCAAAGATTGTAGAGGAAGATGTTAATTACATGACCAATCATCCTTTGATTTGCAAGTTAATGACTATTCAGGTTTTACTTCCTTTCTTATAATTATGTGCTTGATGCACTTGTATCCTTGAGGGTGAAATGGAGGTTATGATCGCTATTAATGGTTATTTTCTCATCATTTTCTATTGCATTTCAGATATAAACAAAAAATTGTAATGGGGGTTGTATATAATAATCATGTTGGGATTTCCATTAAGCCATGGCATGTTGGTTTTAGTCCTACAAAAGAGATTCCTTCTAGAGTTCTATTTTAGGTACAACTTATGTGTTTCCTACTCGACATGATATTTTTCATTTAGTTGCATTGTTTCTTGTCAAACTAATAGGTTTATCTCAACAAATTGCAGATAAAAAGGGAATCATGTATGTGTAGGTTTATATTAAAACTAATTTATATAAGGTGTTACCAAATTCTATATAAATTCATTTGGGATTCACCTCTTGGATTGATAATATTGATTATGAGACCCTTCCTTTTTGATATTAGATTTGTCATAAATATGGCTATTTGTAGAGGATGTATCTTAAAACTATTCTTGTGAGACCTTCTAATAATACATCATCTCAACAACCACCCAAGAAAGATAAATTAGAAGCTCCTATGGTGCAAGACAAAGTGATTTTTTCCCTATTCAAAGCCAAAAATAAGGGAAGTGATAAGGAAACAACTCTAAAGGATAGGGAAAATGATAAGATTTTTAATAGATTGATGTTCTACAAGAACTAGATTAGTGTAATGGGGCCCTGGTTAGAATATTTATCGGACAAGAACTGTTGAGTGTAGAACGTTAATCTTGTGAGAAGGATAGAATCCTCCTAAAGCTCCTTAGGATGGGAGCTTGGGTGTTAAATTAGATACATATAATCTCTTGTTGGCCTTTGCTGAGGTGGAGACATGTGAGTGTAGGAAGGTGAAAGATGCTCCAAGAGTAGCCAACTTAGGGATTAATCTTGTAAAATACTCTCAGGATGTTGGTAAAGGGAAGGGAGCGTCACATGCATTAGGGTTCCAACAAAAAAATATCAAAAAGGGCATTGCTAAAAATCTTCCTAAGGTGGGAGGGAAGAAGGACAGAAAAAAGTGAAGTTAATTGGTGAAACATTGGTTCAGTTTAGTTTAATAAAAACCATTGATTCCTATATCTCCCCATCTCAAAAATTATTATTATCTATTAGAATGTTACCAATATGAATTGCATCCCTACATAAAAGGTTGTTTGAGACTTGATTCATTTTTATTCTCCTTCATCTAGGAAACTAAAATATCTACGGAAGGTATGTTAAGGCTAGCTACTAATATTTTGGCTAGAGGTTACTGTTAGTTCATTGGAGTTCATGGAAACTCATGTGAAGTGGATTGCCTCTAAGATTTGAGAAAGGTTCTATTATGGTGTACTCTAGAAAATCCTTGATCTAAGGCTACTTCTAGTTTCTAGTTTGGTGAAGTTAATTTTGTCACCAACGTGTATGCTTCAATTAATTTCTCAAGAATTTCTTTGCTTTGGTCACATATCAAGATGGTAAGGTCCCTTGGTCCATATCGTTCTTGGATCCTTGTAGGGTATTTTAATGCTATGTTAAGTATGGATAAAAATAAGGGTGTTGTTGAAAAGCTTAAGTATTCTTCTTGGCTCTTGAGAGATAACATAGATCAATCAAATTTGATGGATATAAAGGCATCTAATCATATATATGCACTTGGAATAATAAGATATTCTTGAGGTGAATCCTTAAACCACAAAATTAAAATTTATACCATACATGATATATTGCCTTATAGCTATGAGATACATTTGACTTCCAACAAGTCTTTTAAATAGGGATATATTAATTTTCAACCTCTTATCCTCTTTATTATTTTTTTTCCATGTTGCAAGTAAAGTTAATGCTATATTATAATTCAACATTTGAGATGTTTTCAATATATTGTTGGTATATATAGATTGACAAATAATTTTTTTTATCATTAGATTAAACAAATTCAATTTCCAAAAAAATATTTCACCAATCCAAAATATGCTTTGTCAAATTCTTTCTTCATTGTTGATTTAAATGTGTTTACAAAAATATTTTCAATAAAAATCACAATTTGACATTTATTTTTATCTTTGTACATAATGTGGGCTTATTATTGCTTCTATTGAATCCTTTGCATGCCGTATACAAATTAGCCCTAGTATACCATGCTCTTGGTGCTTGCTTGAGACCATAAAGATTCTTCTTTAATTTGTAGACCATTTCTTCATGTGCATACACTTCATAATCTTGTGGTTGTCTCACACATACTTGTTTAGGTCTAGAAACTTATTCATGAAATATGATTTTACATTAATTTACAAAGATTTTCTATTATTTTGTGTAGTTATTGCTAAAATTGTTCTAATAATATGAAGTCTAGCAATTAGAAAAAATATTTCATTATAATCAAGTCCATAATATTGTACAAAACCATTTTACTACTAACCTTTCCTTATGCTTTTTGATTTCAACTTTTGCATTTAATTTGAAGTTTTACACCCATTTAACTCCTATGTATTTTTTACCTTGAGCTAGGTCAGTCAACTCTGAGCTTTGGTTCTTCTCAATAGAATTTATCTATTCATTCATAGATTTAATCTAAAGTTCCTCTATAACTACTATAAACTATATATGATCATAAGGGAATAATGAAATTTTTGAGAAGGATCTAGAGATATTACGAAGGTGGGATATTGGAATTTAGTGTTGTTGGTAGCTAGGTTGGCTCATGCTAGGGCCAAACAACCTTAGTAGAGGTTTTGCTCCTTTTGGCATGGTGGTTGTAGAGATTTGGGGATGTTGAAGCTATGCATGGGGTAAGGTAGTTGCAGGGAGGAGTTGACAAGTTATTGAAGGGGTTTTAGGGGTTTTTTGATGCGATCTATGGCTGGGGATTTATGCAAGGTGATGATTTTGGGTTCGCAATCCTTATTCTAGTATTTGGGTGTTGGTTGATAAATATTTTGCACTCGATGATGGATGTTTGTTCTAATTCTAGTGTGTAGGATTTTGGGGTCTACTTTTATATTTTTTGGGCCTACATTGCAAAGCATGGAGATTCTATGTTGAATTAGGGCTCTCCTTGTAAATATGTGGTGTTAGGGGGATTCTCCATCCCTAATAATACAAACAAACATTGGTATTGGGATGTTTAATGTTAGGGATAAGGAAAATGCATTCCAAAATGGTGGTTAACCTCCTTTGAAAGTGAATGGGTACCTTGCTAGGAGTGGACACAAGCTTGTGCTTGTGATTCAATGGAAGATTGTAGAGGAATATGTTAATTACATGACAAATAATCCTTTGATTTGCAATTTCAGGGCTGTTTGGGTTTTTCTTCCTTTCTTATAGTTGTCCACTTGATGCACTTGTATCCTTGAGGACACAATGGAGGTTATTGTGGCTATTAATGGTCACTTCCTCATCATTTTCTCTTGCATTTTAGATAGAAATGAAGCCTTTGAATTGGGGTTGTATATAATAATCATGTTGGGTTTTCCATTAAGCCATGGCATATCAGTTTCCTACATAAGAGCTTCCTTCTAAAGTTCCATTTTGGGTGCAACTTATGTGGTTCCTACTCAAATTTTGGAGGCATGATATTTTTCATTTAGTTGCATTGTTGCTTGTCAAACTAGTGGGTCTATCTCAACAAGTTGTGGATAAAAAGGGAATCATGTATTCCTAGCTTTATATTAAAATTAATTTAAATAAAGTGTTACCAAAATATATATAAATTAATTTGGGATTCACCTCTTGGATTGAACCCATTGATTATAAGATCCTTCCTTTTTGTTATCAGATTTGTCATAAATATGACTATTTTGAAGGAGATGTATCCCAAAAATAATCTTGTGAGACCTTCTAATAATGCATCATCTTGACAACCACCCAAGAAGGATAAATAAGAAGCTCCTATGGTGCAATAAAAAGTGAATTTTTCCATATTCAAGGCCAAAAATAAGGGAAGAGAGAAGAAGACAACTCTAAAGGATTGGAAAAACGATGAGATTTTTAATAGATTGATGTTCTAGAAGAATTGTTGAGTGTAGAAAATTAAGCTTGTGAGAAAGATAGCATCCTTCCTAAATCTCCTTAGGATGAGAGTTTGGTTGTTCAACTAGATACATATAATCTCTTGCTGGCCTTTGGGGAGGTGGAGGCAAGTGAGTGCAGGAAGGTGAAATATGCTCCAAGAGTAGTAACATTAGGGATTAATCTTGTAAAAGACTCTCAAGATGTTGGTAAAGGGAACGAAGCCTCACATGCATTAGGGTTCCAACAAAAGATTATCAAAAAGGGTGTTGCTAAGAAGCTTCCTAAGGTGGGAGGGAAGAAGGATCACAAAAACGTGAAGTTAATTGGTGAAACATTGGTTTAGTTTGGTTCAATAAAAACCATTGATTCCCATTTAACCCCATCTCAAAAATTATTGTTCTCTATTAGAATGTTACTAGTATGAATAGAATCCCTAGATAAAAGGTTATTTGAGACTTGATTCATTTTCATTCTCCTAACATAGTTTTCATCCAAGAAACTAAAATGTCTATCGAAGGTATGTTAAGCCTAGCTAATAAGATTTGGGCTAGAGGTTACTGGCAATTCATTTCCAACTCATGGAAACTCATGTGATGTGGCTTGCCTCTAAGATCTGAGCAAGGTTCTTCTGTTATGGTGGATTCTAGAAAATCTTTGATGTCTATGGCTACTTCTAGTTTATTGTCTAGTGAAGTTAATCTTGTCACCAATGTGTATGCTTCGATTAAATTCTCAAGAATTTATTTTCTTTGGTCACATATCAATATGGTAAGGTCCCTTGCTCCATATTGTTCTTGGATCCTTATAGGGGATTTTAATTCTATGTTAATTATGGATGAAAATAAGGGTGGTGTTGAAAATCTTAGGTAGTCTTCTTGACTCTTGAGAGATAATATAGATCAACTAAATTTGATGGATATAAAGGCATCTAATCATATATACACTTGGAATAATAAGAGATGCGCTAATGATACTATCTTTGAGGCTCTAGATAAATTCCTTGTGTCTAGTTATTAGATTTGATATAGTTGGGTTACTAGCTCACAAGTTCTTTATTGCAAGGTTTTCGACCATTAGCCAATCAAACTCTCAACTATTTTCTTTATGACTTCCAAAAATCCTTCTTTCAAATTTCAAATAATGTGGTTGTGTGACTCTTTTTTACATAAGTTGATAAAAAAATGGTGGTCCAAGTGGAGGCTAGGTTTTGGGACAACTATGTTCTCTTTTAATTAACAACTTGAAGTTGTCAAATATATGTTGAAAAGATAGAATATGCAATTGCATGGAAATTTTTTCTCGGCTAAGGTTGCAACTTAGTCTCACCTAAATGATATTTCTTTTCACATTTGATATCATTGTCCTAGAGAAGATTCTTTTTAATAGGAAGTTAAATCTATGAAGGATTTAGGGGAATCAAAAGAGATCTTTTGGAAGCAGAAACCACTAATTGACTAGTTACAGGAAGGATATAAAATTTTTACTTTTTTTCACAACTTTGTAAAGGATAGAAGGCAAGGGAACCTTATTACCTCTCTTAGGTCTTATGAAGAGAATTATATCTGTTCTTTTAGGATGGTTTCAAGTGAGATCACTCATTACCACTCTTCTTTAATTACTGAAGACACCCCTTTAGTGGGGGAGAAGGAGGCCTTAATTTTTGAATGCATTCCTTTGTTAGTATGCATATGGGTGAATGAGTTGATAATGAAGCATATCACCTTTGAATATTAGAGGTAACTGTGCTCCATATAAAGAGATGGAAAGCCTCTAGCCCTGATGGCTTTCCAATTGAGTTATATTAAGAATTCTAAGATATTGTAAAGATGGAATTGTTGGAGGCAATTTTTAAATCTCAAAGAAACAAATAGATACTAAAGGCCATGGATGATACCTTTCTTTCTCTCATCCAAAAAAGAGAAGAAGCGGATTATTTTGATCTCTTTAGGCCTATAGCCTTATACAATGTGGTGAATAATATTGTCACTAAGTTGATTGTTGAGAGACTAATATATTGGCATGGCCTCCTTATTTTAGAGGAACAAAGAGTGCTTTTTTACTGGGAGACAGGTTCTGGATTGGGTTATTGTTGCAACTGAGGCTATTCATTCCATGGCAACCTCCAAAGAGAAAGCTATACTTATCAAGCTTGACATATCCAAATCTTATGACTAGGTAAAATGGACCTTTTTGGCTAAGGTTTTTGAAGCCTTTGAGTTTGGTATTAAATATATTAAATGGGTTATGAGTTGTGTCACCTCCTCTCAATTATTAGTTCTCACCAATAGTGAGATATTTAGGAGCTTCTTGAAGTCTTTTCCAAGGTGATCCTCTTTCCCCTTATCTCTTGATTTTTATGGTTGAAAGGTTGGGGAGATCTATAAAATCTTGTGTGAGGATCAATTTGATTCAAGAATAGAATTGGGGTGACAGAGTGAGTCCACCTTCTCATCTGGAGTTTGTTCGTGAGACTACCTTGATGGATTTGGCTAGAGTTAATTTAATAGTCAATTTTTAAAGACTTTCAATATTTATTTACCAGCCTCTAGACAAAGGATTAATGAAGACAAGTCATCAATATTCTTTCTTAACACCCCTAACCCTATTCAAGTTGTCATTATTATAATTTTTCAATTAAAGAATGGTACTCTTCCTTTTGTGCACCTTGGTATCCCCATTGGTATAGGATGTTTGCCTAAGATTTTGGTATTATATTCTAGATAAGCTTGTTGGATATTAGAGTTGTTGGGATATGTTGTTGTCATTAATGTCAACATATTCCTGTGTTGCAGAGAATGTGTCTATTGCAGATGTGCTAATGTGGTTTATTGGGTTTTGATATACCTATCTCTAGTTGATTCAGTATGTGTTTCATGATGCTACGAGTTGATTTGGTTGAGTTATGAGGTCCGGTATGTGGACTAGTTTTTTAGTGTTCTATGTTGTAGAGTTGTAGTATTTGATCCATATTGCTTTGAAATAATTATAGCTTGAGTTGCAGATTTTGGAGAGTGATTAGGATGTTCATGTGAGTCCTCTGATTAGATGGTTCAAGATTTGGAACTTCGCAAGGGTATCTTTTAGTTTGTCAATTGGTGTTCTTGAGCTCCGGTGATGGAATAATGATTAATTTTGTTATCCAAATTGTTGTGGTGATTGCGGTGGAATTCATGTTTCTTGTTGATGTTCTCTAATCATGTTCTATGCATTTTGATTGTCTGCGTTTATCATGGTGTGCGTTATTTAAGACTTTATTGGTCCCCTAGTATTCTTCGTGTTATGCGATATATTTGGTGGTGTAGCATGTTGTGGATGATCTTGGAAAATTATTTGATAGTGTAGTGTGTTTGAGGATTTGATTTGGGTCCATGCTATGTCCTTGCCAACATTGTATTGGTCCAATCATGAATTATGTATCATGTGATATAATTTTTAATTAGGTCTTATGTGTTGAGCCGACCTAGAGGGTAAGGTTGATGAGTTGTATAAATAAGCATTGTAATCATGTAAGTTGTATGTGTGCAGTGTATAAGGTTATTGCATGTGCGAACAAGATAATTTATCATTCAAAAGTGTGGAAGAGAAAAGAAGAGTTGTTGTGTAGACAATGTGCTTAACTGGAACTGTAATTGGGCATTTGGAGATGCTATTCTTTCAGTTCATATAATTTGGATTGCTGTCTGATCTTTGTCAGGCAGTGAGCCTTCCTCAGGGTTGTAGCCTTCCTTATTTTTGAGTAGTGAGATCTAGGAAATGTGCTTGAATGCATGTGCATTCCCCATTGTAATATGTACACATACTACTATAGAGTATCATCTTATTGTGGGTAGGTTCCCATCATGTTTTTTCCCTTAATTGGGTTTTACACGTCAAAAATCTATGTGTTATGTGTATTGTTGATGTGGTGCTTATCTTTCCTATTATTGTTCTTAATCAGATATAAAGTTAAAGTTGATTTGTTTGTGTTTAGTCAAAACTGATTCACCCCCCCTCTCAGTTTTCCTGCATTGTTGTTTCCCTTCTATCAACAATTGGTATCAAAGCTAGATCCTCTAGAAGGAGATTGAACTCTTAAGCAAATCCGAGATGGCAAATATTGTTTTCAAGATGGAGAGTCAGATATTTGATGGAACTAATTATTCTATATGGAAGCACTACATGGAATTTCACTTGAACTATCTTGGAGAAGATTATTGGAAGATTACAAAGAATGCATACATTGTTCCCCCGAATGGTCCTATTACTGCAGTTGAGATCAAGGATGTTGAAAGTAATATAAGAGCTAAGGAAGCATTGTTGAGCTTGCTGAATGATGTAGAGATGACTAATGTGTTTGGACTGCAGGCTGGACGTGAGATTTGGGTGAAACTTAAACCCTTGTATGAAGGAGATAAACATGTGAAATTTGTTAAATTGTAGGGCTTAAAAGGAAAATATGAGTTGCTGAGAATGAGAGAAGCTGAGAATATTACATCCTTTATGGCTAAAGTGAATGATCTAGTGTTGAACATCAGATGTGTCAATGGAGTTCTTGAAGAAGATGAGATTGTGGCTAAAGTGTTCAGATCCTTGCCTACTACTTATAAACATAAAGTTACTGCTGTAGATGAGATCTAGACTATGACAACTGTGACAAGAGATATACTGGTTGGTAAGCTTGCTGTTTTTGAGTTGAGTAAACTTGGTGAATCACATGGAAAATATGAGATTGCATTTAAAGCTATTGTATCTGAGAAGCAGAAGTATGATCTAGGAGAAAGTTTAACTAGGGTATCCAGATATGAAAGAGAAATGAGAGAGATTAAAGAATTAGAAAAAGTGTTGGAAGATCTTGAAGAACTTATCGCCAAAAGAATGCCTAAGGGAGCTGGTAAGTATGAAGGGAAGCTACCTTTGAAATAGTTTTCATGCAATAAGATTGGTCATTTTTCTTCTAGGTGTCCTGAAAGTGCAGAAAAAGTGTCAAAGTATGATAAGCCTTACAAGCCTAACTAGAAGTATAGATATTAGAGTAAGTGTTGTTATGCTATTGATGAAGGTGTGACTGATGAAGAGTCTAAGAAAGGGAATTCTGAAGATGAATTTGTGTTCATTTCTATCAAGGAAGATGATCTAGTATTTGTTGATTCTACAAGTTGTATTGTTGAAGAGAAAGCTTTGGCTGCTAAGATTGATGAGAAAGGTAAATTTGTTCACATCATATGACAACTGATAAAGGTAAATTTGTGAATATGGAGGAGTATGATGGTGGTGTAGTGAGATTTGGAGACAACAAATCTTGTGTAATCCATGGTAGAGTTTCTATTTCTCTTGATGGTAAGCATAATATCGATGATGTTTTATATGTTGAAGGTTTGAAGCATAATCTTTTGAGTGTTGGGAAGATGATTGATAAGGTATATGATTTTCAATTTAAGAATGATAAGTGTAAGATCTTGAATAGTTCCGGTATAGAGATTGCATATGGTACTAAGACTAAAGGTAATATCTTTCATTTGAATGCCAGTGAGAAAAGTTGTTTGATTGCTCAGATTGACAAGAGTTGGTTGTGGCATAGGAGAATGTGTCAATTTAATTTTGGCTACATGATTAAGATTAGTTCTACTCAAGTTGTTAGAAATTTTCCTAAGATAGTAAAACCTACTAATCCGATATATAAATAATGTCAATTGGGAAAGAAAACAAGAATTTCATTCAAGAGAAAACTATATACATCTAATGGGTTGTTAGATCTTGTGTATACTGATTTATGTGGACCTTCTAAAGTGAGGAGCTTACAGGGTGACAGATACTTTATGTTGCTGATTGATGATTATTCTAGGATGATGTGGGTCACTTTTTTAAGGGAGAAATCTAAGGCACTGGAGAAGTTTAAAATATTCAAAGATAAAGTGGAGAGAGAGACTAGATTGAAGATGAAATACTTGAGGTCTGATAGAGGTGGAGAGTTCACCTCTGGTGAGTTTAATTCATTTTTTGAAGAGCATGGAATCAAAAGATAGTTATCTTCTCTAAGAACCCTAAGAAAAATGGAGTTGTTGAAAACAAGAACACAACAGTTTTGGATGTTGCTAGAACTATGCTGATTGCAGGAAACGTTCTGCATATCTACTAGAGAGAAGTTGTTAGCACTATTGTATGCACATTCAACTAGGTGCATATAAAAGGTAATTCCGGTAAGACCCCTTATGAGCTATGGTTTGGTCATATTCCTACAGTAAGATATTTCAAAATCTTGGGAAGAAAATGTTATATCAAACTAGATGAGGATATAGGAAAGTTTGATGCAAAATATGATCAAGAAATATTTTTGGGATATTCTACTAAGAGATAATTCTATTGATGTTACAACAAGAGACTAAGAAAGATAGTGGAAAGTGCAAATGTGAAGGTTGATGAGAATAATGAGAAGCAAATCAGAGCATGTAGATATTGTTGGCATATGCACACTCCAATGAGACATTGTAGGTGATTGAAGGTTTTTTCATTGATGGCAACCTTACAATCCTATGACATCGGCAAGGCATTCCACTGGCACTTAGATTACCGACACCGGCAGTGAAAGGTAACATACCGACACACAGGCCGACAGGATTTTTGTTGTAATATATTTTGTTTATTATTGTAAAATCATTGTAAGCCGACTTGGCTAGTTGTAAAATGACTCTTATATAAGAGAGATCATTGTAGAACATTTGGGTAAGTAAGTAAGAAGAATGTAATTAGGCGAAATAAGGCAGACCTATTATGCGAATTATAGGTTAAGGGTTCATGTAAGAAGCAGAGCAGAAACCGATACTGGATTTGGCATTATAGATGCTACTTTGAAGCAGTACAAGACATTGGATTTATATAATCCATTTTGTATTTGAGCAGTGAGCTCTAGGCAGTTGGCCTTCCTGCATGTGCAGGCCCCTCTTGTAGCAGTAATATTCTCTTATTGACCAGTAAGTGAATATTGTGGGTCACAAATACCACTGAGGTTTGTCCCACACCGAGTTTCCTCGTTAAATCCTTGTGTTATGGTGTGTTGTTCATGTGGTTGTTTTTATCTCTATTTATTGCATTACTTTCTATTTACCGGTACACAGTATTAATATGATCTACATGTTTTAAGTTAAGAAAATATATTTACCGGTTAGATACTGATTCACCCCCCCTCTCAATATCTGTGGGAATCCTAATAGATATGAGTCTGATGATCAGGATATTATTGCAGAGCAAGTGCAGAGTTTGAGCATGAAGAAGACCGATCCAGTAGAGATAGAAATAGTAAATGCTGATGTTGTTTCCAGTGAAGAAGTTCAATAGCCTAAAAATCTGAATAATCGGAAGACCCTGCGGTGTGTAAGATTAAATCATTCAAAGAATCAGATTATTGGTGATAAAAACAAAGGTGTGATGACTAGGAGAAGGATTGTTGCTAAAGAGACATGTTTGATTTCTAAAATTGAGGCTAAATATGTTGGTGAAGCTTGCAAAGATGAAAATTGGGTAAACATTATGGAAGAAGAGTTAGATCAGATTGAAAAGAAGAAAACATGAGAAATTATACCAAGACCTAAGGACAAGAATGTGATTGGTACTAAATGGGTGTTCCGAAATAAGTTGAATGAAGATGGATAGGTTGTTAGAAACAAAGCTAGATTGGTATGTAAGGGATATTCAAAAATGGAAGGTACCGATTTTGAGGATAATTTTACTCTGATAGCTAGAATTGAAGATGTTAGATTATTTCTTGCATATGCTGCTCATAATAAATTCAAGGTATATCAGATGGATGTAAATTCAACCTTTTTGAATGGTGAATTGGAAGAGGAAGTCTATATTGAGCAACCAAATGGATTTTCATTGATAGAAGAATAAGACATGGTATGCAGATTGAAGAAAGCACTGTATGGATTTAAACAAGCCCCTAGAGCCTGGTATGCTAGATTGGATAGGTATTTGATGAAATATGGGATTCTGTAAAGGTACTGTTGATAGTAATTTGTACTCCAATATTAATAATGATAATATTTTGATTGTTGAAGTCTTTGTTGATGACATTACTTTTGGTGGTGATGATGATTTGAGTAAGAAGTTTGATGATGATATGCAAAAATAAATTGAGATGTTTATGATAGGTGAGATGAAATTATTTTTGGGATTACAAATTACACAAATTGACAAAGGCATTTTCATATCTCAATCTAAGTATGTGAAGGAATTACTGAAGAATTTTGGGCTAGATGATTCTAAACCTATTGGAACTCCTATGGTGACTGGTTGCAAGATGAGAAAAGATGATGAATCTCCAAAGGATAATCAGATCTTGTATAGATCTATGATTGGTGGACTTCTATATTTGACTCAAACTAGACGCGACATTATGAATGTTGTATGTCTTGTTGCTAGATTTCAGGCTGATCCTAAGGAAAGTCATGTTACTGTTGTGAAGAGGATATTCACATACTTGAAGGGATTAGTTGATTATGGTTTGTGGTATCCAAAGGATGATGATTTTACTTTGAATGGTAATACTGATGCTAATTGGGTAGGTGATTTTGATGACCGAAAGAGTATTACTGATGGAGTATTCTTTTGGGGAAAGAGTTGGTTGCTTGGATAAGTAATAAACAAGATGCTATTTCTTTATCTACTACAGAAGTTGAATACATTGTTGCTGCTAGCAATTGTACTCAGGTTGTTGGGATGAAGCCAATGTTGAAGGATATTAGAGTTGTTTATAATAAGCCTACTGTTAGCTATTGTGACAATTATAGTGCTATCAATATTTCTAAGAATCTAGTGTTGCATTCTAAGACAAAGTATATATCAATCAAGTTTTATTATCTGAAAGAGAAAGTCAGTGATAAGGAACTAAGATTGGATTATGTAACCACAAAGGAACAGATTGCAAATATCTTTACTAAGCCTTTACCTGCAAATACATTTGTATATCTACGAAAGAAGTTAGGGGTGATTTCCCCTCTTGTTGGGAACTAGATGCATTCGGTTGTATCGATCTGATGGACTTCATAGTCTTATCGTGTTATCTAGATTGATGAGTGGCTGCTGCTGCTCAGGGGGAGTAGTCAGTATGTTGTTTAGATTGGTAAGTTTATCATAAGAGGGAGAGATTGTCCTTCTTAGAGGGAGAGATGCGTGAGAGAATAATGATTTGTATATGTCTTTGGAATTGTTGTCAAAGTGGGAGAAGAGCAAGTGAAAAACCCTTAAGGGGGAGATGATCCTTATGATCTCAGGGGGAGATTTTTGGTTGTTGATTTATTTCTTTCCATTAATTGTTTTTAACATTCATATGTTTCCATCAATGCCAAAAGGGGATATTGTTGGATATTAGAGTTATTGGGATATGTTGTTGTAATTGATGTCAACATATTGTCATGTTGCAAAGAATTCGTCTATTGTAGATATGCTAATGTGGTTTATTGGGTTTTGAGATACCTATCTCTAGTTGATTCAGTATGGTTTTCATGATGCTATGAGTTGATTTGGTTGAATTATGAGGTCTGGTATGTCGACTATTTTTTTAGTGTTCTATGTTGTAGAGTTGTAGTATTTGATCCATATTTATCCGGAATGATTATATCTTGAGTTATGGATTTTGGAGAGTGTTTAGACATTCATGTGTGTACTTTGATCAAATGGTTCATGATTTGGAACTTTGCAAGCATATCTTTTAGTTTGCTAGTTAGTGCTCTTGAGCTCCAGTGATGGAATAATGATGAATTTTGTTATCTAAATTGTTGCAGTGATTGTGGTCGAATTCATGTTTCTTGTTGATGTTTTGTGACCATTTTCTATGCATTTTGGTGGTTTGCATTGATCATGGTGCACGTTATCAAAGAATTTATTGGTCCGATGGTATTCTTCGTGTTATGTGACATATTGAGTGGTGTAACATGTTGCGGATGATTTTGGAAAATTATTCGATGGTGTAGCATGTTCGAGGATTTGATTTGGGTCCATGCTATGTCCTTGCCGATATTGTATTGGTTTGATCATGGAATTACGTACGTGTGATATAATTTTTTAATTAGGTCTTATGTGTTGAGCCAACCTTCAGGGTAAGGTTGATGAATTGTATAAATAGGCATTTTAATTATGTAAGTTGTATATCTTCGAGTGTCTAAATTTATTGTGTGTGCAAACAAGCGAATTTATCATTTGGAAGTGTGGAAGAGAAGAGAAGAGTTGTTGTAAAGACAATTTTCTTAATCAGAACTGTAATCAGGCATTTAGAGATGCCATTCTTTTAGTTCATGTAATCTAGATTGTTGTTTGATCTTTGTAAGGTAGTGAGACTTCCTCAAGGTTGTAGCCCTCCTTGTTTTTGAGCAATGAGCTCTAGGCAGTGTTCCTGAATGCATGTGTATTCCCTATTGTAATATTTACACATACTACTATAGAGTATCATCATATTGTGGGTAGGTTACTACCATGGTTTTTTTCCTTAACCGAGTTTTCCACGTTAAAAATCCATGTGTTATGTGTATTGTTGATGTGTTTCTTATCCTTTCTATTGTTGTTCTTAATTAGATCTAAAGTTAAGGTTGATTTGGTGAAAACTGATTCAGACCCCCTCTCAGTTTTCCTGCATTGTTGTTGTCCCGCTATCAACAAAGCTACATAGGAGAGTTACTCATTGGAATAACTTGTGGCTTTCTTCTACTAGGAGGTTAATGCTTCTCAACTATATGATTTAGGCTCTCTTATTATATAGGTATTTTATGTAAACTACCCCAGCTAGCTTCATTCATATGTTTGGTACTCTCTCATCAATTTTTATTTGCTAGCAATTTGTGCTCAAAGAAATAGAGATTGGTTAAGTGTCACTTTTTTTGTAGAACAAAGTATGAATGTGGTATGGATTTTCCACAAAAGTCTTAATGGGAATGTTTCAACTACTAAAATTTAGTGGATGTGTTGTCTCCAAGATTAAGATAAGGTTAGGACCCTTAATCAAAAGCATCTAAATGGAGTTGAGAGCAATGATGTTATTTAGTGTAGCCTTGATGGAAAAGTGTATATGACTTGGAACACTCCCAAAAGAGGAGCCAAACTAATCAAGAAAAGGATATTTTGGATATGTAGTAAACACTCAAAAGCTCTATTCTAGTTTGATTCTCGGGATTGGATCCCTCATGTCATATCCTTATATCTGCATTTTTTATCTTTCCACAACATCTTTCTCGAGGTAAGTTGGTGTAAGTTGAAATATTATTAAACCTTCCAACTATTTGGTGAAGTGTAATGTTTAGATTGAAATAACCTAATGAGTGACCTCTTAGGGGGTCTAATGAGGATAGGTAGGAGATTAGAAATATTATGTCAAGAAAAGCAAGTAGCTCCTTTGAGAAGAATGATAGTCTTGCATGGGGCTCTAAACCAAAAGGTAAATTTACTAGTGTCTTGGATTATTAGAAACTAGATCACCAAAGTCATGGAATTTCTAGGGTTTCTTAGCAGAAATAGGTGTGGAGTAAGTTTTCTTTGCCCAAATGCAAATTTTTCTTGTGGTTGGTTGTTTAGAATATATGTCTTACTTGGGAAAACTTTATAAGGAGATGTTTTCAGTGCCCTTCTAAGTGTTTTATATGCAATCATTGTGAGGAAATTTCCTCTCATATCCTTTTAACTTGCCCCTTTTCTAGGGAAATTTAGCATTATTTGTGGGGAGTTTGGAATAAGGTTTGTCTCCATGCCTCAGTCTTGACTAAGTTCTATGGTCTGTTGGGGAACTTCCTTCTTAAGACTCCTTTTCTCCATATTGCATGGAATATAGGCCCTTCCTTCATTATTTTTATATATTTAATTGGAATTTAGAGGTTGAGTCTGGAGGGATGTAGGAGGAAGACCCTCCTATTAAGGGACATTTTTGGGTTAGGAGTAAGGTTCGTTTAGGATGGTTTTTGATCATCGCTCTAATGACGTACTAAAGGTAAATACTAATGGGTGGTCCAAGGGCAATCATGGACATGTTGAGATTGGAGGAGTTGGTAGAAACAATTATGGAGTCGTTCAGTTCATCATATCTTTATATAAAGTTTATCATACTAATAATTTTATGGAAACCATTACTATCTTGTATGCTTCTGAAAGATGTTGTGCTCCTGCAAGGAGAAAAAACATCTTTGAATCAGATTCAAAGATTATTGTTGATATTCTCAATACATGATAGTTGGAAAGAGTGAATTGGCTATTAGCCTTGGTGGTTAATCAATTATGAGGTTGTGCAGATCTTTGGGCTCTATAACCTTTTTCCACATCCCTTGACAATAGAATAAAGTTGTTGATTTGTTCACAAAATGTTCTTTTAAGACTATGGGAATGTGGAGTGCTAAGGGACCAAGGGCACTTGTCCCTAGAGTATTCTTGAATTTTTGGAGTACTTAATTATGGATGATAAGAGAAATTAGTGTGGTTTAATATTGAGCATTATGGGAATGATCCTTAATGAAGGATAGTCAAAGCAGTGTTCAAAATTAAATTGTCACATACAAGAATGATCTAAAATAATTTTATTTGGGAAACATGTTTTCATTCACTTTCTTAGTATTTCAATGTAGTAAGGTAACATTTAGGGATACCATTGGCGAAATTTCCAATAAGAAATGTAAGAAAATTCTCCTTCAATAATTGCCTTGGAAAGATGGATTAATTTAGCAATGGGTAATATTAGAAACAACATTCATGAACATGTAGATGGTCTATTTTAAGGCAACATGGATCTATTTCGATCCATTTAAGAATTTAATTATATTGTGAAGAGTTTCCTTGTGATTGCCTATTACTTTTGGATCATGTTTAAATGTATAAATGAATGTCTTTGAATACCATGATATAGCAACATTTGAACTAAATATTTGCCAAGTGATATCTGAATGATTAGTAAAAAAGGGTGGGAGAGTTCCAATTTGAATTTAGTGATTTAAATTTTTAATTTATTTTCACATGCCTTATGATTGAACCAAGTCAATCCCTATCCATATAGAAGTGCACATTAAACATAGAACTATCATTTCGAGGCATAGAATGATTGTATGAAAGTAAGTGCAAATTGGAATAGATAAATGATAAATATATAATGAAGACATAATAATAAGTATTAAAAAAAAGAACATAAAGTTGACCTATAAATCAAACCTAACATATTATCATAAAAAAAATATATCATCGAATTGAAAGAAGAAAACATCATTAGGATATCTAAAAATTCTAAATAGCATTTAAATACTTTATCAATATACCGATAGTCTATACATTATTACATTGAAAAGGCACAATCCAAGTGAGAAATTTCACCACTACAATGCCTAGAAGACAATTAGATACCAAATATTCATAAGATTCTTGTTATCATTGTAAGTTTGATTTTTTTCCTGATTATTAGTGTTTGTTTCTGTTTGGTATTGGAAACAGTCTGGGACCGTTTCTCATAAATGTCAAGACAAGGGACTTGCATCGATAGAGAATAGAGGAGCAATATTCCAAACAGATTGATACCTCCCTTCAAATTGTGATAGGACAATTGTCTACGATCGATTGGTTTTCGACAAGATTGCGCACTAGCATAAGATAAATGGGATCTTGGGCCTGCAAAATTATTATATTTCGTTTTTTGTACTTTTCATAGAGTTGGTTTCCATTTGGTGTACATGACGTACAAAGAACAGATGATACTGGGAGACAAGTAAGCTTTCTATCCGGGTCATCATAGTAATGGATCGATATGTGAATTGGAAGATTGAATAGCCTTATTTTCCATTTACTCATACTTTTGAGTCACGGCGCTACTTTCGGTTATTATAATCACGCGCGCTGATGACCAAACGATATCGATATAAAATAAATCGACGGACAGGCCGTAACAATCAAGTCGACAGAAGAACAGGCTGAAAAATGTATTTAACGATTTTTTTTTAAAAAAAACGTTGACGTGCCCGTTTAAAGACACGGATTTCCTATTCCCACTATAGCTGTCTGGCCCACTTTGCGTTGAAACGAAGAGGACGCAGATTCGCTGTGCGCATCATAACGTAATAATTACGACATTTGGAAACTCTATTTGCCGTTGTCAACGCCGTTGTTCATCGCCTTTGTTGACTGTTATTGTGTAAATGGGGCCTATAATTTAGGGTTTACACAGACATCAGCACAACAGAATGTGGATATTTAATGGTGTATATTCATGAAACTAGGTGGGCGAATTTGAGTGCGGTACAAATGATATTAAAGATTTGTTGTCACTTTTATGTGAAATATACAACGATTCATTGCACTTGTCCTCTCCATTTCATTTCAAATATAAAAGTCACAGTTTTTTTATGGTCTGTTTTGTAGCCTGTGTTTGAGTTAGAACAACCCATATAGCCTGTTTAAAACCCGAACAATGTTACTATCACATCATTCAAAGACGCGTTTACTTTTTCTAGGACTTGATATAGATGTGTTGCTGAAGATTCTGAAACAGTCCCTTTTCATGAAATCAATTGTAATGCACATATATGACTTGAGAGAGCGTAGATAGGATAATAGTTGGGTGGTATCTTATGGTTGGTATAGTATTTATTGTTATGTTAAGTTTTACAATATATTTATATTATATATTATCAATAATCAATAATTAGTTCACATTTAAATAAAAAATAATCAAGTGTTAGTTAAGATAGATTCATATGTGAGAATCTATGAATGTTATACATTAAAAAAAAAAAAAAATGTATTCATTAACAAGTCCAATAAATATCCAATAAATATGACATGGAATATGGTTGAAAGAGATTGAAGTGTGGCAGTTGAAGCGTCACTGTAACTACAAATTGCAGCACAATCTGTAAAAAAAACTCACTCTCTAGTTTTGGGCACTTAAATTACGACTACCAGTCCAAATTGTTACCCAGTTTCGTTGTCGGAGGTCGGCTGAAAAATATAACAAAAAGCCTAAGCTAATGATTCTAATCGCCGGAGAATCTTGGCAATAATGGCTGGAAAAAAATGCAAAGAGCATTGACCAGATTTCAAAGAGCAACGGGCGAATTTTCAGAGAACAACAAGCGAATTTTCATAGAGTCCATTTGGCCGAATCTATACAAAGAGCAAAGGGGAAATTTCAATAGCGGTCAGGGGATGCCATGGCTAGATTTACAAAGAAAACAATGGCTAATGACACCCTTTGGAAGCAGAGAGAATAAAGTGGAGAATTTGGAGGCTTCTGATGGAAAGGTTAGTCCTTTAAATTGGGTATATCCAGTTAATGGGGCTAACAAAATCTCGGTTGGTCAGAAAGGAAGAAGACCACCTCAGAGCTTCGGGATACACTCAAGTAGACTTTTAGCCAGGAATCAGAAAAAGGATGGGTTTGAAATCAAGAGGCATGCAAATACTTATGGATGGAAGAGGGGAGGATATAAGATGTAGGGACACCCTCTGGTTCGCAACCAAATCCGGTTTTTTGAGAGAGCTAATGGGGAAAGGGATAAAAAGTTAACAAATTTAGGAGGTCAAGGGCAGCAAGGCAAGGGACAGATCCAAATAGAAGACGGAAGGGTTAAGAAAAGTCTAGGGCGCAAGATTTTTGTAATGCGTTATGAGATAACAATGTCACTGGTCAATCGCCTGAAGGAACAACTCTGGCGGTTAAATGGTGTGTGGAATTATGTTACCAGAAACGAGAAACAAGAAATGTAACGTCAACATGACGAGAAACGGAAGTTTAAAAGGTTGCGTATAAGAAACGGATTTTTAATATATATATATATATATATATATATATATATATATATATATATATATATATATATATATATATATATATATAAAATTAATTTTAAAAATAAAAATTATAAAACATATATCTCTATAAAAAATTTAAACATTCTTTGATTTCATTCTTTCATTTTAAAATAATTTGTATAAAACATTTCACACAATAAGTATAATAAAACCAAGAAGACAAAAATAAATTTATGGCTTACAAAAATTCAAATTAATGTAAAGTCCAGCTTAGACTTTATTGACATTTATAAACTAATGTAAACTCCACCTGGAAATTGAGAAAAAGATAAAAATGTCTAAATTTATATTTAAATTTTAACCGTAACTACTAGAAAAATGAAAAATCACGGCTGAAACGTTCGTCCGCAACAGGAAACCTGTTTCTGCTGTCGCGTTTCTGGTAACTAGGGTGTGGAAGGAGGGAGTGATGTGGAGATTATGGAATGGTGATAAAACACATATCCAAGTAAGATAAGAATTCATCCTCTCCATAATAGTTTCTTTTTGATAGAATGCTTGGATTTAAACCTGAAACATGAAATTTTATGTGGAGCTCAATATGTTTTAAAGGATCTAGTTTTAACAGAGTAAACTGGAAACAAAAATTTGACCCTGCCAAATATAGGATTAATAAGGGACCTATGTGACTTAGCCTGGTAGGTCTCCCTACCGAATATTGGAGTGGTGATGCTCTCATTCAGATTGGTGATGCTCTAGGCTCCTTTTTGGGTGTTGGAGAGAATTTCTTGAACGACAAAATAGGGGATGTAGTCAATATATACATGGAGGTTGACTTGGAGATAGGGTTCTACAGAGAACTATAAATTATATCATACTCTAGAAGATGGAAAAAAAAAGTGTTTCCTTTGAAGGATGGACAACCGGGTAAATGGTAATTAAGAGAAAAAATGCAAGAGGGGAGCTTTGTGGCATTAATTTTTGAATGCCAAAATAATGGACCTATGTAGAGTTTTGAAAATCAAGATGTGGTTGATAATCAGAATGAGGGAGTGAAGCTATTCCAAAATAATAAAACTTTGTTGAGCTCTAAAAGTCAGCTTGATCCAGGGCCTAAGATAGTTTATAAAAATGGTATAGTGGATAATTAGAAAGGACAGAAATTAAGTCCCCAAACAAAAAGGAAACTTTCGGCAATGGAGAAGGGAAGTGAAAAGGAAAAGGAAACAAGCATCCATTATACGAAGAGAGAGAGTGAAAAGGAAACAATCAAAATGTCAAGTGTTAAGGATGAAGTGGAACTAGTAGTGCTTTTAAAGGAAACAAAAACTTTGAGAGAATCTATTTGTCAAACATTAGAAGATGTTGTAAGAAAGGGCCACAATAAAGATAGAGAGGAAACTCAAGTTATAGAGGAGGAAGTTTACAAAGAAGATCAGATAGTGAAAGAGATTTTTCTCTTAGAGGAAGGTTTGTTGGGAATAAGGATCCTTGAGAAAAGGGTAATAGACATGGAGATTTATGAAGGGTGGGAAATATCCAAGGTAGTAATGATTAATGACATTTTGGAAATCACAAAAAATAAGTATTATGAGGTTGAAGGCAGTCCAAAATCTCCTATGGATAGGAGAAAGAGGTCTAAAACTCTTTGTCATGAATTGTTGGAATAAGATACGAAAGTGGATTAAACTTGGAAAAACCATTAACACTTAAGGGCTCTGAGAATGATGATCATGGCAAATTGGGAATTAAACAAGTTTCAGCCACTAAATCTAAACTAGACTTTGGAAAGGATTCAAGGAAAGGAGAAAGGAAGCAATCATCTGAGTTGAGAAGTAAAGATGGTGAGATAGATAGACAACTCAAAATCACTATAATATTAGGTGCAAGGAAGGGAGATACCCTTCCCTCAGAGACATGGATCTCCTTTCATTGAATGTTAGGGGCTCAAATGCTCCTAACAAAAAATGCCTAGTTAAACATAGAATTTTTTTTACTAAGGAAAAAGGGATTTTGTTACAAGAAACCAAATTAAACTTAGAGGATATAGATTTATTTGGGAAAATATTCAATCATCAATCAAATGGGGCTCCAAGAGGTCTGGTATTTATGTGGAATGCACTTGCTATTAAATTTGAACTATTGGGATTAGGGACTTTCTGGTTGGGGGTGAAGTAAGGAGCCTTAATTAAAGTTTGGTATTTTTACTAATAAATGTTTATGAGCCAATATCATACCAACAAAAGAAGGGGCTTTGGTTAGAATTGGATATATTTATAGATTCACATCTTTTATCTCATATATTTCTAGGAGGGGATTTTAATAGCATCCTACACAGGAAGGATAAGAAAGGATGAATTGATAGGCCTAGTCATTCATAGAAAGATTTTAATGCTTGGGTGTCTAGAAATAATTTGATGCAGATAGAGTAGGAATTTTTTTTTTTACTTGGAACAACAAGTGATTGGGTTCTAGCAACATAGCAGAAAAGTTGGATAGATTCTTATTTTTAGGTGATTTGAACATTTTTCCTTTCTCTTTAGAAAGCAAACTGCTCCTGTGCTCAAACTCAGACAATTTTCAATAATTCTCACTATTTTGGGGGTTGAGAATGTTGGAAATATGCTGGATTTGGTTAAGTGTTGTCATTGATGTCTACATTGTATCCCAATTGGAGACTATCTCGATTGGATCTATCCCAGTTAGTCTTGGTGATCATTCTGATCTGATATGATCAGATCTCTGGAATCAGTTTTGGATGCTTATTCTGATGGTTATATGCTTGCTATATTCTAGTGGTTTCATGATTTGGTTATTTCTTTTTGTATTTTCGGTTACCGGTTGGTTTATGCCTTTATCGGATAGCTTTTGGCTTTACCAACTTCCGGTGTTCCTAGTTAGCTTTACCGATATGTTGTTTTGGTGACTTGGTCAATGAATTTTGGGTCCACCTTATGGAATCAGTTTATTTCATGTTGTTGGTTCTTCTTGCTATAATCCCGAGCATTTGGTGACTTTGCATTGGATGGTGTGCTATTATGGTGGTCCTATTTAGATCCGGTCAAACTTTCACTGAGGGTTTCTATCGACAAGTGAAGCGTGTTGGATTTTGGTTTTAGCAAAATCCTCAATGGATATAATTGTTTGGTTACTTGATTTAAGTACATGCTATGTAATGTAAATCATAATATTGGTCCGTTGGTATCATGTGATGTGATTTTTTGTAATTATGGGTTTATGGGTTTAGGGTTTAGCCGACCTTGTCAATTAGGTTGATGATTTGTATTTATAGGTGACTTGTTCATGTAATTCATATGGACATACGATGGTTATGGTTGGTTAAGTTTGCATTATCAAAGAAGGATTAAATGCAAATAAAGTCATATCATTCAGGTGAATCTTGGAAAGGTTTTTGTATTGCAGAGCAGACATCAATGCTTAACCAGAACTGTATCAAGCATTAGTAGATGCTACCTTCACAGTTCATCATTTTCCGGATTGTAGTCTGATGATTTTCTAAGTTAGTGAGATTTCCCTTTGTGATGAGCAGTGCGCTCTAAGCTCTTTGCATTTCTGCATATGTAGGCCCCTTTGTAATTATTCATAATACTATTGTAGGGTATTCATCTGATTGTGGGTAGGGTTTCCCACTGTGGTTTTTCCCTTTCTGGATTTTCCACATCAAAATATTGGTGTTATGTGTATTGTGCTTTTATGTTATATTCTTCATTGGGTTGTGCTCCAGTTTAAGATTTATAATTGAATTAACTGTTGTTATTGTCAGTAAAGTGATTCACACACCCCCCTCTTAGTTTACTGTCGGTATCAGTGCATTCCAACAATTGTTATCAGAGCAAGGTCCTCTCTACAGAAGCTTAACCGTTTGAGGAGATCCGATGGTAACTGCATCTAGTTCCACATTCAATCCTTACCAAAAGGAGAGTCCCAAATTACATGATATGGAAGGAGCGAATGAAGATTCATCTCATATGTCTTGGAGCTAAAATTGGGGAGATAGTGGAGAAATGGTATATACCTCATGGTCCTAATTCTGGAACACCGACATCTATTGATGAACAGAAAACAACTCAAAATGATGTGAGAGCAAAAGAACAATTATTGAGAGCTCTATTTGATGAAAAGCTATTGAATTTCATAGAGTTGGAGAATGCTAAGTTGATCCTGATAGAGCTTGAAACTATTTATGAAGGTGACCAGGCTGTGAAGGTTCTAAATTTGAAGGTTTTTGGGTAAGGTATGAAACTTTGAAGATGGACGAAGATGAGAAGATAAGTTCTTTCATGGATATAGTCAATGAGATTGTCATGGGTATCAAATGTTGTGGTGGATCTATTAGTGAAGATGAGATTGTGCCAAAAGTTCTAAGAGTTCTACCTCTGACTTACAAAATGAAGGCTGTTGCTATCAATGAGCTCCAGACCATGTCAAGTACCCCTATGACTAGAGATACACTAATTGGGAAATTGACTTCTTTTGAACTTGAAGAACTTGGAGATCAGAGTGCTACTAAAATGAGATTGCATTTAGAGCATCTGTATCCGGTAAACAGATAGATAGGAAAGAGATGTATGCTAAAGATATGGAGAAAATTGAGAAAGAAGAAAGAGAGCTTTAAGAGATGGAAGCCCTAATTGCTAGAAGAATTCTTAAGGACCAGTTGGAAGTAAGTATGAAGGAAAATTCCCCTTTAAATGTTTTTCATGCAATAAGATTGGTCACTTTGCATCTAGATGTCCTGAAAGAGCTGCTAGGAATCATGAAAGATTTGTGAGGAATTATAAGCCTAATCCTGAATATCAGAGAAGACCTAGATTTAGAAGCAATAAGGATAAATCATGTTATTATGCTGGTGATGATGATGGTATTTTTGATGATGATGATGAATCTTTGAGTGGATCTGGTAGTGGTGCTTCATTCGGCAAAGACTGGGTCTTTATTTCTATCAAGGATGATTCTCTAGAATCTGTCATTGAAACAACACATATTGAGGAAAAGACCTTGGCTACTAAAATTGAAGAAAAGGATGAGTGGGTTATAGATAGTGGTTTCTCACATCACATGACTGGTGACAAAAGAAAGTTCTTATCCT
This sequence comes from Cryptomeria japonica, assembly GCF_030272615.1. Classification (NCBI taxonomy): domain Eukaryota; kingdom Viridiplantae; phylum Streptophyta; class Pinopsida; order Cupressales; family Cupressaceae; genus Cryptomeria; species Cryptomeria japonica. The sequence goes on from NC_081407.1 coordinate 705,757,133, forward strand.
TGCAAGAATATGATGGTGGATTGGTTAGATTTGGAGACAACAAGGCATGTAGGATCAAAGGAAAAGGAACAATATCATTGGATGGTAAGTCTAATACTGATAATATTATTATGTTGAAGGCTTAAAGAATAATATTTTAAGTGTCGGTCAGATGGTGGATAGAGGATTTCATTTGCAATTCAAGGATGGAAAATGTAAGATCATTAATAAATCTAGATTAGAGATTGCTTCTGGAACTCAGACTAATGGAAATATCTTTCATTTGAACTCTAGTGAGAAGGCTTGCTTGATTGATCGGATTGATGAAAGTTGGTTATGGCATAAGAGGATGTGTCATGTTAATTTCAATTGCATAGTAAAGATCAATTCAATACCGTCTGTCAGAGATTTGCCCAAGATTATTACACTTCATAATCCAGTATGTAGAGAATGTCAAATGGGTAAGAAAGTTAGAACTTCTTTCAGAAGTGTAATGATAAATCTAATGAAATTATTGATCTTATTCATACTGATTTGTGTGGACCGACAAGGACTAAAAGTTTTCAAGGTGATAGATATTTTATGTTACTTATTGATGACTATTCTAGAATGATATGGGTGGCATTTTTGAAAGAGAAATATGAAGCTTTTGAGAAATTCAAAATCTATAAGGCTATGGTTGAGATTGAGATAGGACTAAAGATAAAGTGCTTAAGATTAGATCATGGTGGTGAGTTTTCATCCGGTGATTTCAACAACTTTTTTTAAAGGAATGGTATTAGGAGACAACTTTCTGCACCTAGAACCCAACATCAGAACGAATTGGTGGAAAGAAAGAACAAAACAATTTTGGATGTTGCAAGGAATATGATGAATGAAGCTAAATTACCTGATATCTTTTGGAGAGAGGCTTTCAATACCACTTTATACACTTTCAATAGGGTACACACTAAATATGATACTGATAAGACTCCTTGTGAGCTATATTTTGGTCGTACTCCTACAGTCAGATATTTCATAATGTTTGGAAGTAAATGTTACATTAGAAGAGATGATGCATTAGAAAAGTTTGATCCTAGAAGTCATGAAGGAATATTTTTGGGTTATTCTACTAAGAGCAAAGCATATAGATGTTATAACAAAAGATTGAATAGGATATTGGAAAGCATAAATGTCAGGGTGGATGAGCATGGCAGTAATCAAATTAGAGCATATGATTATGGACTAGAAGATTAATTTATCCAACCTAAACCGATAATGCAAGAATTAGTTCAGAACAGTGAACCTGTGACACCGATAGCATCAGAAAATTCAATAGTGACAGAGGAACAACATAACAAGTCAACAAATCAAGAAAATTCAAAGACTCCCATGTATGTAAAGCTAAATCATTCTGAAGATCAGATTATTGGAGATAAAAGGAAAGGTGTGATGACTAGGATAAGGTTAGTTGTTGAAGAGGTATGTTTAATTTCTCAAATTGAGCCAAAATCTTTCATTGAAGAAATTAAGGATGAAAATTGGTTAAAAGCAATGGGCCAGATCTATGGCATATGTGCCCTTGGTTTTCTTGTGCTGTGCACCATAGTGCTTGGATTTATGGCATGGTATGCATTCTTCATTGGGAAGAATTTGGTTTCATGGCTTAGTAAGAAATAATCATGCACTTCATTGTCTACAGTTGAAGCAGAATATGTTGCAGCTGCTACCAACTGTAATCAGATTTTATGGATGAAACAGATGTTAAAGGATATAAGGGTAAGTTATGATGCACCTATAGTTATTAACTATGATAATACTATTGGTATTTGTATGAATATTGCATTAATGATATGTTATGTTGTGATTGATGTCAATTAACGGGTAATGATATTGTTGATATTTTTGTAATATTCTTACTGTAACAAGGGTAAACCTTATCTATTGATGTAACCGGTAAACCCTACCTATTGTTTTTCATAAACTCTAACCAATTAAGCTTGGTGAATTGGTTATATTGGTTTATGATCCGATGATGAGCGGTAATGATGATGACACGCATGATTATTGTATGAAGACAATTCCAAGAGATTTTGGCGAGTTGTTGTAACAATTTTTGTCTAGGGAATGAGAAAATGTATTGCATCTAATGCAAAGGAAGTGATGAGTTACTAAGTTCAATTAAGCAATGATCAAGGAGTGACCAAGGTTTTCTTGATTGATGTGCAACGATTGTTATGTAATCCAATGGTCATACTTGAACCGATTTGTTTGTAAACTCTATGAGAATTAGGTTTTTGTTTTGTTACCGACCTGATTGATTTGTATTTAAGGTCAATGAAGTTGTTTAGTTTTATGGAGTTGGCAAAGAGATAGACACAGTTCAGTTGAGTGTGTGGTTTCTGAACCGGATGTTGTATCTGCAGTTTGAGTAAAGGTAGATAGGAGCATGAAATGGATTTGATCAAGCAAGTGTAGTGCTATTCAGACAGATCAACAAACTCCTATTGTTTTCTAACAATTACAGCATAATTGAAATCCCTTAACAGGGTAAGCTGTAACAAGCTTGGTGCTATTCAAATCCTCTAACAAGGTAGTCCATTAGATTGGATTTTTAAATCCTCTACCGAGGTTACTCCTTACAGGGTATTGCTTCTAACAAGGCATTTCTAGTCAATCCCTTAATCGGGTGATTCCTAATAGGATCAGTTCTTAACAGGAATTTTTTTAAAGCTTTAACAAGCTAGGCTCCTAACAGGGTGAACTTCAGAAGAATTCAAATAGTTATCTTGTGAGTCTCATCTCACCGTGGTTTTTACCTATTTTGGTTTCCACATCAAAAATATTTGTGTCAAGTGTTGAATGTTTGTGTGGTTATGTTTTCATGGTTGATTTACTTAACTTTTTTTGATAAGTCATTATAACCGGAAGCATTGAGATATGAAGAAGTTATTTTCTGTTAATTTGTTGTAATAGTCAACTGATTTATCTTATGAGTTTTTATCTTGACAGAGTTATTATTCTATGTTTACTTTGAGAGATTGATTTTTGAGATTGGTGAAGTTTATATCAGTTTTTATACCTACTGATTCACCCCCCCTCTCAGTAGTTGACCAGATACTTATTTTTTCATCATACCATCAATTGGTATCAAAGAATTTCATGTCCTCTAAGGTCTTAGCCTAACAACTTGAGGTAAAGATTTGCAGATCATGATGAAGAAGGAAGGTGCAAAGTTTAATAGAGAGAACTACAGGATATGGATTGACAGAATGGAAATTTATATCAAGAGTCTAGGTAGTCAGTATTGGGAACATGTCGATATTAAGTATGTTGCACCTATTGGGATGTTGACTGATGATTAGAAGAAAGAGCAACAACAAAATCATTCAGCATTGGAGGCTATTATCAGTTCTTTGTCTGATGCATATGAGGTATGGAAAAAACTTGAAGAGATTTATAGCGATGATGAACAGGTTAAGATTGCTAAAGAAGAGAGTCTAAGAGGAAAGTTTGATGACATGCGAATGGCTAAAGGTGATAATATCTAGCAGTATGGTCAAAGGATAAGAGATAGTAGGTGAAATTAAGAGTACAGGAGGTAAAGTGGAAGATTCCATAGTGATCAGTAAGGTACTGAGAAACCTACTACCGATCTATGCTATCTGAGTTGCAGCTATTCAGGAGCTGAAGTCCATTGACAAGACTAAGGTAACTCTTGACTCCATCATTGGCAAGCTTACTACTTTTGAATTAAATGGTTATGATGGTAGTGTATAAAAATTTGAGTCTGCATTTAGAGTTTCTGTTTCTAAACCATCTATGAGGAAAAGTAGATATGGCAGTCACAATTATGAATCCAAATCCAGTAGAGAAGATGATGATGAAGACATTTTAGTTGACCTTGAAGCATTGTTGGCCAAGCGATTGCCTAGAGGTATAAGTAAATATAGAGGTAAATTACCTTGAAATGTTTTGCATGCAACAAGATTGGACACATTACTGCTAATTGTCCTAATGGTGATAATGAGCACAAACGAGAGAAATTCAAGAAGTAGAAGGGTAAAGGCAAAAGAGATTGTCTTATTATTGTTGATGGTGGTATTACTGATGAGGAATCTGATAGTGATGCTAATGAAGATATTGTGTTTGTAGCCATTAAAGAAGAGATGTCAGACCAGAAGGCATTGGTATCCAGGATGGATAACTCTGATGATTGGATCATTGATAGTGGTTGTTCACATCACATGACCGCTGATAAGAGAAAATTTATTTCTTTGAAGGAATTTGATAGCGGAGTTGTAAGATTTGGTAATGACTCACCCTGCATGGTTAAAGGTAAGGGAACTATTTCTCTTAATGGAAATAGTGCAGATGATGTCTACTGGGTTGATGGTTTAAAGCATAATATTTTGAGTGTGGCACAACTCAATGACAGAGGATACCAATTGGAATTTTAAAATGGTATGCGCATAATCTATGACAATAAAGGTGAACTGATTGCAACCGAGAAGAAAACTAAAGGTAACTAGTTTCACCTTAATCCTAAAGTCAACAACTATTTAATTGCAAAGATAGATGATAGTTGGCTTTGGCATATAAGATTTTGTCATATAAACTTTGATAACATTGTTAATGTGAGTAAGTCCAAGACAGTGAGAGGTTTGCCTCAATTAGACAAACCGGTTAATGCTCTATGCAAATAATGTCAGTTGGGAAAGATGACATCCTCAACTTTCAAGAGAAAATCTTTTTCAGCCGAAAATTTGTTAGATTTGGTTCATACAGATCTTTGTGGACCAATAAGAACAAAAAGTATTCAAGTTGACAGATATTTTATGATCTTCACTGATGATTTCTCAAGGATGATGTGGGTCACATTCTTGAAGGATAAGATGGAATCTTTTGGTAAGTTCAAGGTATTTAGGGCCTTAGCTAAGAAAGAGAGTGGAAAGAAGATAAAGTGTCTGAGGACAAATCAAGGCGGTGAATTTACTTATGAGGAATTTACTAGGTATTGTTAAGAAAATGGTATCAAGCAGCAACCTTCTGCACCAAGGACACCACAGCAGAATGGTATCACATAGAGAAACAATCGGTCAGTTGTTGAAGCTGCTAGGATGATGTTGATACAAGGAGGTGTAGCAAAAAATTTCCGGAGAGAAGTTGTCAACACACCTGGCTACACTATGAACATGATTCTAGTAAAGCAAGGTAAGGACAAGACTCCTTATAAATATTGGTATGGTAGATCACCTTATGTTAGTTATTTCAGAATATTTGGAAGCAAATGTTTTATTAAGAGAGGTATATTTCTTAGCTATTCCACCAAGAGTAAGGCCTACAAGTGTTTTAACAACCAGACATAGAGAATTATTGAGAGTGCTGATGTTTGAGAGGATGAAATTCCTAAAGTCTCAAGGGAAAAAATTTCAAAGAAAAATGATGAATATCCTTGCATTTTGTTTTTGGAACCAGAAACTGTGAAATCTGAAATCGGCAAAGCAAATATTGATGTACCAGTTCAACCGGAACAGATAAATTCAGAAGAATATGATAATGAAGAAGCTGAACCTGAAGATAATGATCATGTTATTCCAAGATATGTGAGACTGAATCACAATCCTAAACAGATTATTGGGAATAAGGATACTGGAGTACTAACTAGAAGAAGAATCAGAGAGAATTCTTGCATGATCTCCACTATTGAACCAAGAACTACTAAGGAAGCATTTGGTGATGATCGTTGGGTTAAAGCTATGGAGGAGGAATTAGATCAAATTGAGAAGAACAACACATGGACCCTGGTACCCCGACCGGTAAATAAAAATGTGATAGGAACTAAGTGGGTTTTCAGGAACAAGTTGAATGAAGATAATGTTTTAGTTTGCAATAAAGCTAGGTTGGTATGTAAAGGTTATACACTAGAGGAAGGAGAAGACTATGGTGAGACTTTTGCACTAGTGGCAAGACTGGAAGGTGTCAAAAATTTACTTGCATTTGTAGCACATAAGAAATTCAAGGTATACTAGATGGATGTTAAGTCTACATTTTTGAATGGGATACTTGAAGAAGAAGTATACATTGAGAACCAGATGGTTATGCTCTGACTGATAAGAAAGACATGGTATGCAGATTGTATAAAGCTTTATATGGATTAAAGCAGGCACCGAGATCATGGTATGAAAGGCTTCATATACATATGATGAAGATAGGCTTTCTAAGAATCAGTGATGATAGTAACATATATCTAAAATTTGAAAGAGATAAAATACTAGTCAGCAAAGTATTTGTTGATGATATCATATTTGGAGGTAATGATGACATGAGCAAAAGTTTTGCAGATGAAGTGAAAAATGAGTTTGAAATATCTTTACAGGGAGAAATAAAAAATTTCATAGGCTTGCAAATACAGCAAATGAAGAATGGTATTTTTGTCACACAGTCTAAGTATGTTGAAGAGGTCTTGAAGATATTTGGCATGAGTGATTGTAAACTAGTTGGGACACCTATTGTTACAGGTTGTAAGTTGTTAAAGGAAGATGAGTCCAAATCTATTGATGAGAAGGAATACAAGTCAATGATCGGAAAATTACACTATGTTGTTCACAGCAGACTGGACATAGCTCATGCAGTTGGCATAGTTGCTAGATTCTAGAAGAATCCTAAGGAAAAACATCTGATAGCAACCAAAATAATATTTAGATACTTGAAAGGCACTATTGATTATGGGTTATGGTATCCATATGGAGGAAATTTTGACTTGAAGGTGTACATAGATGCAGATTGGGCAGGAAATGTTGATGACCGAAAAAGCACAAACAGTGGAGCATTTTTTCTTGGAGGAAGACTTGTTTCATAGAGTAGTAAGAAGCAGAGTTGTACTTCACAATCTACTGCTAAAGTTGAGTATGTTACAACTTACATGAATTGTACATAGGCTATATGGATGAGGCACATTTTGGAAGGTTTTAAGATGAAGATTTCAGAACCTATAAAGATTTTATGTGATAATACAAGTTCCATAAATAGTTCCAAGAACCCTATTTTGCACGCACGAACCAAGGATATTGAATTGAAGTATCATTTCTTGAGGGAAAAAGTTCATAGTAAAGATGTGATCTTGGAGCATGTTTCTACCAAAGAACAACTTGCAGATATTTTTACTAAACCTTTGCCTAAGAGTACTTTTGAGTATCTTAGAATTCAGTTAGACGTTGTCCCTATTAATGAAGTCAGTTATTTATGATGTATATTACATCAGTCCTAAAGCTACTTGCATAATTTTATAGAAGGATTGGTGTAGAAGTGGATGTAATCCACAGGGGGAGCATCAAGTTGCAAATTGTTGATGATGCACAGTGAAATTTGACATTACATGTTTTACTTTTAATTTGGCATTCTTATCAAAGGGGGAGAAGAATTACGTGATAATGGGAAGGAGACCCAACGACAAGCTAAAGACATGGAGAGCATGGTGAATACTTGGTAATGTAAACAAGGATTCCTATTCACAATCACACATAATAAATGGTGTTGATATTTGTATTGCCATCAATGCCAAAGGGGGAGATTGTTGGCATTTACATGAAGATTGTATTAATGATATGTTATGTTGTGATCGATGTCAACTATCCGGTAATGATATGTTGATATTGTTGTAATATTGTTACTATAACTGGTAGGAAGAATTTGTGGAGTGAACCGGTAACCAGTGTAAATCGTATCTATTGATGTAGCCGGTAAACCCTACCTGCTGTTTTTGATAAACCCTAACCGATTAAGCTTGGTGAATTGCTTATATTGATTTATGATTTGATGATGAGATTTAATGATGATGACATGCATGATTATTGTATGAAGACAATTCCAAGGGATTTTGGCGAGTTATTGTAATGGGTTTTCTCTAGGGAATGAGAGAATTTATTGCATCTAATGCAAAGCGTGTGATGAGTTACTAAGTTCAATGAAGCGATGATCAAGGAGCGATCAAGGTTTTCTTGATTGATGTGCAAAGATTCCTATGTAATACAATGGTCATACTTGAACCGATTTGTTTGTAAACTCTATGAGAGTTAGGTTTTTGTTGTGTTACCAACCTGATTGATTTATATTTAAGGTCAATGAAGTTGTTTAGTTTTACAGAGTTGGCAAAGAGATAGTCATAGTTCAATTGAGTGTGTGGCTATTGAACCGGATGATGTATCTATAGTTTGAGTAAAGGTAGATAGGAGCATGAAATAGATCTGATCAAGCAAGTGTAGTGTTATTTAGACAGATCAACAAACTCCTGTCATTTTCTAACAATTACAGTAGAATTGAAATCCCCTAACCGAGTAAGCTCTAACAAGGTAGTCCATTAGATTGGATTTACAAATCCTCTACTGAGGTTACTCCTTATATAGGGTATTGCTTCTAACAAGGCATTTGTAGTCAATCCCTTAACCAGGTTATTCCTAACAAGATCATTTCTTAACAGGACTTTTTGTAAAGCTTTAACAGGCTAGGCTCCTAACAAGGTGAACTTTAGAAGAGTTCAGATAGGTATCTTGTCAGTCTCATCTCATCGTGGGTTTTACCTATTTTGGTTTCCACGTCAAAACTACTTGTGTCAAGTGGTGAATGTTTTTGTGGTTATGTTTTCATGGTTGATTTACTTAACTATATATGGTAAGTCATGATAACCGAAAGCATTGAGATATGAAGAAGTTGTTTACTATTAATTTTTTGTAACAGTTAATCAGTTTATCTTATGATTTTTTATCTTAACAGAGTTATTATTCTAAGTTTACTTTGAGAGATTGATTTTTGAGATTGGTGAAGTTTATATCAGTTTTTCTATCTAATAATTCATTCCCCCTCTCCGTAGTTGACCGGATACTTATTCTTTCATCATACCATCAAATACTGCAGCTATTGATCTAGTATTTCATTCGAAATCAAAACTCTTTTCTATAAGGTATAATTACTTGAAGGAAAAGGTTGAAGAAAAGGAAGGCAGATTGGTTTATGTGCCTACTAAGGAACAAATTGTAGATATTCTAACAAAGCCATTACCTAAAGACAATTTTGAATATCTCAAAGATCAGTTGGGGGTTACCAACCCTCCGGAAGAGACTTAGTGATGCAGAGACACATCAATCCAGTGATCTTATCAGACATACTTTTCTTATCTAGGTTGATGAAGATGGTGCTACTATGTAGGGGGAGTAGTCAGCTGTTTGGTTCAATATTCTTGGTTTTGTATCCATCCTTTGTCATTGATGTCAAAGGGGGAGAAGGTATTCATGTGAAAAGTGCTAGATCTTTTGGTGTTTTGGAGTTTGTTGGCATTCCTTGGCACTTGGATGTTTTTCACATTCAGTGTTGCCATAAATGCCAAAGGGGGAGATTGTTGGCAATATGATGGATTTGGTTAAGTGTTGTCATTGATGTCAGCACTGTAAACTGGTTGGAGACTATCTTGGTTGGATCTATCCCAGTTAGTCCTGGTGGTCATTCTGATTTGGTATGATCAGATCTTTGGAATTGGTTTTGGATGCTTATTATGATGGTTATATGCTTGCTATATTCTAATGGTTTCATGATTTGGTTATTGCTTTTGGTATTTCCGGTTACTATTTGGTTTATGCCTTTATCAGCTATCTTTTGGCTTTACTGGCTTCTAGCATTCCCTATTAGCTTTACCGATATGCCGTTTTGATGACTTGGTCATTGGATTTTGGGTTCGGCTTATGGAATCAGTCTCTTTCATGTTGTTGGTGTTTCTTGATCATATCCCAAGCATTTTGTGACTTTGCATTGGATGGTGTGTTATTATGGTGGTCCTATTTGGATCCGGTTAAACTTTCACTAAGGGTTTCTACCGGCAAGTGAAGCGTGTTGGATTTTGGTCTTAGCAGAATCCCCAATAGATATAATTTTTTGGTTACTTGATTTAGGTCCATTCTATGTAATGTAATTCATAATATTGGTCTGTTAGTATCATGTGATGTAATTTTTGTAATTATGGGTTTATGGGTTTAGGTTTTTGGGTTTAGCCGACCTTGTCAATAGGGTTGATGATTTGTATTTATAGATGACTTGTTCATGTAATTCATATGGACATGCGATGGTTATGGCTGGTTAAGTCTGCATTATTAGAGAAGGATTAAGTGTGAATAAATTCTTATCATTCAGGTGAAGGTTGGAAAGGTTTTTGTATTGCAGAGAAGATACCAATTCTTAACTGGAACTGTATTAGGCATTAGTAGATGCTACCTTCACAGTTCATTGTTTTCGGGATTGTAGTCCGATGATTTTTGTAAGTCAGTGAGACTTCCCTTTGTGATGAGCAATGTGCTCTAGGCTATTGGCCTTTCTGCATGTGCAGACCCCTTTGTTGTTATTCATAATACTATTGCAGAGTATTCATCTTATTCTGGGTAGGGTTTCGCACCGCCTTTCCGGGTTTTCCATGTCAAAATATTGGTGTTATGTATGTTGTGCTTTCATGTTATATTCTTTATTGGGTTGTGCTCTGGTTTAAAGTTTATAACTGAATTAACTACTGTTAATGTTAGTAAATTGATTCACCCACCTCCCCTCTCAGTTTACTGTCGGTATTAGTCCATTCCAATAGAGAATCCATTCTAACCTCCATTCAAATTTTCAAATATGTGGCATAAGGATGATTTTTTTTAAGTTTGAAAGAGATATATGGTGGAAGGAAGAACATTTTGAAGGTTCTAAGATGTTTTGCTTTATATCATAGTTTAAACATGTTAAGAAAAGATAGATTGAATGGAATAAGATACATTTCAAGAATATTTTTTAGAGAAAAGGCAAAATTGGAGAGTTGAAGATTCTAAATGAAGAAGTGATCAAGAATGGAACGTCTTAGATTAAGTTTCCTAGAGAAAAATAATTGTTGAGGGAGTGTGACGATGTTTTATCAAAGGATGTATTTTTTTGGAAACTAAAATCAAGGGAGAGTTAGCTAAAGGCAAGAGATGGGCACACTAAATAATTTCATAGCATTACAAGGAAAAAGAGAGGGATAAATAGAATATCTAGACTAGAGGTGGAAGTAGGTTTAATAATTGAGGATCCCATAGCTCATTCAAAATCAAATACTTAAATTTTTTGAAGATCTTCTAAATAATAGGGAGGGTTCAAGGTTATCTGATCAAGAGACCTTTTTGCAATTTATTCCTAAGATTACAACTAAGGAGCAAACAAGCTTTTAATTGAGAAGATTTCTCTTTCAGAAGTGGAGAATGCCTTAAACCAATAACACCTAGACAAGGCTCTTGGACCAAATGGTTTCCTAGTAGGGTTTTGTCAGAGGTGTTGGGACATATTAGGGAGAGATATGATTGAGGCTTCAAAAGTAGTAAGAAATTAAGGGAAGTTGCACAGAGAAGTCAATAATACTTTTGTAGTCTTGATTTTGAAAAAGGACAAAGCTTTTAAATCGGAGGATTAGAAGCCAATTTCTCTTTGCAACACATTATATAAAGTCATGACAAAAATAAGGTGGACATGCTTAAACCTTTTCTCCTGGAGATCATCCCACAAGAATAGACTAGTTTTGTCCCAAGTAGATCAATATTAGATGGAATCATTATATCCCAAGAGCCAATCCATACACTTCAGAATACAAGGGAGTCTGGTATGTTAATAAAGTTAGATATAAAGAAAGCATATGATAAGGTAGATTGAGGACTCCTCTATAATATTCTACATGTCTTTGGCTTTAATAAGTAGTGGATAAATTTGATTTTCGAATGCATTTCAACTTCCAATTTTTCTATTTTGGTAAATGGTTCCCCAAAAGAATCCTTTGAGATCTCTAGAGGTTTGAGGCAAGGAGACCCCATATCTCCTTTTCTTTTTATTCTATTGGCAAAAGCTTTGGAGAGAGCCATTAAGAATCAAAACTCCATAGGTTTAATAAAAGGAATTAGAATTTGTAGGAATATTGTGGCTACACATCAAAAATTTGCAGATGATACCTAGATTTTGGGAATAGATAAAAAAAAGAAGCCAAACAATTTATGAAAATATTAATTTCATATGAAAAGGCTTTGAGACAAGAAATTAACAAGGATAAACAAAAGGTTTTCTTCTTTATGACCCCTCAAGAAAAGGAGATGGATATATTGGAGGTTTTAAAATTCAAAAAGGTAAAATGCCTTGTTCATATTTGGATCTTCAAATTGATAAGGGAGTGAGGAATAAGAACTTATGGGATCTACTGAAGGACAAGACAGACAAAAGGTTAAATTATTGGAGAGGGAAATGTCTCTCGTGGGTGGGAAAGTTAGTGATGTTGAAATCGGTTTAATCTCTTCCCTTCCAATTCATCTGCTATCATATCTCTCTTTGACAACTAGTGTTAATACATCATTAATTCACGAAATGAGGATATTGTTTTGGCAAGGAATGGTGGATAAGCATAAAGTTGCTCTTATTTCTTGGGAAAAAAATTGCAAGCCTAAGGAGTATGGATTAGTTGGGTTCAGAGAACAAAATTGGCAAAATATAGCTCTTGAGGCTAAAGTGGTGTGGAAGATGATAAAGGAGAAAAATATGAAATGGTTTAGAATTTTGCAATCTAAATATTTAAACCATTCAGATCTTATAGAAATAGTTAAAGTGAAAAACCCTCCTAAAGGATCTAGGGTCTGAAGTTTTTTTTTAAGGTGCAAGTCTATAGTGGATTTTGTTTCTTGGGATATTTATAATGTAGAATCAAACTTGTTTTGGGAGGATTTTTGGGGAGGTTATTTGACCATAGATAGTATAATCACAGTTAGGGAGACAATGAGAGAATGTGTTTTCTTCCCTTATGGTGACATTGAATTGGGTTGGGGATGAAAAGATTTATCTCACCTTCCTTTACTAGTAGTAGAAGTCACATTTATAATAGAACTTATTAAGCAGAGGGAGATTTGTTTCAGACAAGGAGGGACAAGATAATTTGGGTAGGCTCTAAACATGGACAATATAATGCTAAGGATGGATGTAAAATTATTACTAATTTGCAGGAAATGGAGAGATCTGATATCCTTGTCCAATTATGCTAGGGTAGATAGTGTGTTCCTAAAATAGGGGTCTTTGCATGGTCTTCTATCTAAACAAAAGTCCATTTTGTAGAGAAATTTAGAATGATGGGCTACGAGGGTCTGTCGAGGTGTGTTTTATGTAAGAATCATGAGGAGAACATAAATCATATTTTTTTAGGATGTCCCTTTTAATATGAATGTTGGAGATGGATGTTTGCTATGTTGGGTTGGATGTTAGTCCTACTAAATGATATCAAAACACTATTTTAAATGTGGTCAATCAAACCATGGGCAGATCTGTTTACCAATCTTTGGGTAGTTTGTCCCTCCTTTCTGATATGGGAAATTTGGAAGGAATGAAATAGGCAAAGTTTTTGAGATTGATAAATGTCTCTTATTTATTTCTAGAAAAAGGTTGAAGCAGCTGTTATAGATATCATAAATAATAGGATAAATTCAAACACCACATCTCACAGGAAATTTATGAAACGAGATGGAAAAATGAGACTTTCATGGCTAGGTTAATAATTCCTCCCCACACTGGAAGTAAAGATGGTGGATCCTTTTCTAATAGATTACAGGTTAAATGGAAACCTCCAAAAGAAGGATGATATAAACTTAATTTTGATGGGGCCTCTGAGGTGAATCTAGATTCATCAAGAGCAGTCTGTATTCTTTAAAATTTGAAAGGAGAAACTTTTAGATAGTTGTCTAGTCCTCTATAGGAAAATACTAATAACATTTTAGAGTTCAATGCTTTAAATATTGGGCTTATTTTATGTAAGTAAATGGATATTAACAATGTAGATTTTGAAGGGGATTCAACTTTAGTGATTAATGCTCTGAGGTTAGGATCCATATTCAATTGGAAATCAAAAGCATTGTTGGAGATAGTTCTATTAGTTGTCAAGAGACACTGTTCTGGAAGAGATTAGTGCTTGAGATATTTTTAGGGGATGTCCTTGATGACAATTCAGATCAGATACATCATCCGGTATATGCAAGTTAATTATATCGGAAGTCCTAAACTAGTTTTACTTAAGTTTGGAAGGTAGAACACAGTGTTTAGCAAAGTATGAGTACATTGAACATAACTCAATTTTGGGTGCACATTTTTCTTTGCGATGGAAAAGGTGGTTGATTCGATGATTGGAATTTCTTAGTCCGCAATCCTATTTTTTGGTTTTGATTCTAGTGCAAGTTTGATGATCTAGTAACCCATATTTCAGGAAGAACGAGGTTATTTTAGTGTAGCATGGTATCCTGAATCTTCAGGATGATTTGGTTGATTAGTGTCATGTTCAAGGTTGTTGTGCTGACTTGATTGAAGCATATAATTAATTTATTTTGGTCTACATGTATATCTGTAATCGTATTGAGCCGACTTCTTGTTACATGTTTCATATCTTGTTAATATTTTTGGACCCGACATGTTAGTGACCTGATCAAGTGATGCATGTTGGCATTGTGTTGTCATTGATGTCAACTGCTATGTTCCTCAGTATACAAGTTGGGGTTAACTGGTGAGTAAGTATTGGAGACTGGCATGGAATGTCAATCAGTGAGTAATGTGTTGCCCTTGTTTTGTTGTCAACCGATAAGCATGTAACCGGTAAGCCAACAAGGTTGAACTAATGAACAATGTGCAGGCAACTAGAATCCAAGTTTGATGTCAACCAATAGGACTCTCACTGGATGAAGATGTTGTCACCAAATGAAGAAAAGACTAACAGAAATTGTGTTGCCTCAAGATAGAAATGAAGACAAATGGACAGTCTATCGGGTCATATGTCTAGTTGAAGATGTATTTTCTTAATATCAAGAAAGTCATATTAGTGAAATACCAAAAGAAGAGAGAGCAACACAATGTCAACTGGTTCCCACTAGTTGTTGGTTGGTAGGTGACAAGGATCTATTCTCACTAGGAGATTGGAAGATTGAGTACAACTATCTATCTACTCCTACCAGTTGGTGGCAATGCTTAGCTTATCTCATTATATGGATGGAATAGTGTTACCTTGTCATTCGTCCCCCATAACAAGAGTAAGTCACCTTACAAAATTTTTATTTGAGTCTTTATCTTATTAAAAATTCTTTGGTTCAATCCTTAACTCGCTTGTAAATCATCTCTTAATCCATAGCCTTAAGTTTCAATGGTCTGTTTGAACCTCATGAACCCCTTGAACCATCTTGAAAAGAGTTCATAATGTTCATTTAGGTACCACAGGTTCTAGGTTGTGTCTAAAATGTTTTCAGGCTAACGTTCACTCGAGTGTTTTGCAGCAGTTCTATTTCACGGTCATGGATGATGTTTCTTATCGTCTTTCTCCAAACCATGAACTGTTTGAACCTAGTTCAAACAATTCAGTGATGTTCAACATGTTTGATAAAGTTCAAAAGGCCAAAGGCAACTTTACTTCTGAAGATATAACACAAATCACCTGAATTGAGTCCATGACGTTCATTGGTAACGATCAGTTACCTAAGCATGCCGAAAAAATGGTGAAACAGAGGTGGGAGAAGGAAGCTGCAAAAGCAAAGATAAATGCCATGAAAAATCCGAGTTAGTCTATAATTTAGGAACTTGCAACCGCCCACGATACCCAAAAAAGTGGAGGAGAGGATGACGATGGAGATGAGGCATAACATGATGCTTACGTTTCGTTTTTATTTTATATGCTTTCCTTAACCTTGCAATGACTTTAGGACATCTGTCCCCTAAATACTCTGTTGGTTTTTATAATTGTTTCATAGGAGGTCAGGTTTTGAGGGAGACCTCCTATGTTCTTTAAAAAACTACTATAAATTAGATGAAGATAGATAGAGAAAGGGTGAGAATAGTATACTTAGATTTTTAGAAGTTTTGGTTTTATCTGAAGGAAGTGATCAGTTTTTCAGAATCTAAAATTGGAAAGAACTTATGCATGTATTGTTATGTCTTTGTTGCATGAAATACATATATAAAGATCATATGCATTTTGAGGGGGAAAATCTTTGAGTTTTGAATCCCTGGAGTAGTATTTCTTTGTAAATATTAATCTAATCAAAATGACTATGGTTACCTTTCTAATGGTGGATGTTGTTATTAATATGGGGATTCTTTCTGTGTTGTTTAGAAAGATATTTAGTTGAAAAGAGACTTTTCTTCTCTTGTTTATTTTTAAGAAGTGCCGAAATCAGTGTTATTAAATTTTGCTTTGATTTCTTCTAATTTTCGTGGTGAAGCATCTTGTTGAAAGTTATACTAAAATATTTTACATATTAGCTGGCCTCTCATCTAAGAATGAAGTAGGAAGCCTTATGTGCTTTCAAGTTAAAAGCATATTAGTTTATTTAGTTAGATTATTCCTTGAATAGCTAATGGAGGGAGATGTACCTATCTAAAATTCAGAGGTAAGTGATGTATGTCACACTTACCCAATTGTGTAGTTGAACTTTTGTCTTTGAAAAGGGGTAACAGAGCTTAGAATCAATTCAATTTAAAGAAAGACCAAATTTGTTCACTAACTATTTTTTGGCGATTCTACTGGGAGTGTCAACATTCAATAGATCGGTGTGTTGCATGTGTGTTAGAACTAAAACTCATAACCAACAATATCGAGAAGATTGCTTTGTTTTTGAAAGAGAAGGAGAAAAGGGGGAACGGTTGAGAAGAATTCCCATAACCCAAGAAAGTTGTTGTGGTTGAAAGAGTTGTTTAGAGACCCTAGAAGAAATATCACTGGATTCTCGTCCTTATACCAAATCACAAAGGAGAGAGGGAGTTGTTGATAATTGTTTTGAAGAACTGCAAGGGTTATCATTTTCCACAATTTTAACTCCCAAGAGGAACACTAAAAGTAGACCTTCTTCTCCTAATAAAATGACTCCCAAAGTACTTCTCTCTTCTAGCCATTGGCAAGCATTAACGCTTTCTAAAATTCAAGCTCCTCCTCTTGTAACTATTTACCATGTTTTCATCATGGCCCAACCATGGGGTGCCGCAGTCAGGCCTCTTGCTCTTGGTGCTCACAATTCTCTTCCAAAAGGGGCTAGGGATGTTTTACCCAAGTTTAATGGATATGGGAAAATATTAGCTGAAGAACATTTGAACTCCTTTAATGTAGCTACTAGGATACTAGTAGTGCAGCACAAAGATGTGGCTATTAGGCTTTTCACTCAAACTCTTACTGAGGGAGCAATAGATTGGTTCAATCAGCTACAGGCAGGATCTGTAACTAATTGGCAAACAATGAAAACTGCTTTTGAGAAATGGTTCAAGAGTGCTAATGATGAGCACTCACTTTTGGCTTAGATCACACAAATGAAGAAGGAGATTGATGAGCCAATGAGAGATTATGTAGCTAGGTATAATAAGATTATTCATAAAATTCCCCAGGCTAAAAGACCAACAATGTTTCTTTATCAACTCTATGCCTACTGATGTTGGTTTCCATCAGCGAAGGAATAGGCCAGCTGATCTTGATATTGCACAAAACCAGGCTATAGAGCTTGAAGATGATCTAATAATAGCAGGGAAGTGGAAGAAACATGTGAAAATTCCTCAAGGACAATCTTAATCTTCCACTTCTTTGACTGATCCATTTGTCCAAAGATTAGTCAACGATATGATTGCCTTGAAAAGGCAAATTCCAAAAACTGGAGGTTCTTACCCACAACCACATCAAGATATAAGTAGAAAACAACCAAACCAGTATAATTATGGGCGAACTTTGCAACTTCCTGCTGCCTCGCAAAGATTGCAAATAGAGGCTCCCCCTGATAAAGGTACTATGTGCTCTTTTCACCTCACCTCAGATCATGATGGGAATTCTTGTCTTGATATGATAAGGCATGTTCAAATGGGAAGCACTAAGGATGATCTCAGGGAATTCATTGGAGCAGAGAAGATTCAAGAAGTACCTGGCAACTCTGGATCATTTTACCTTGAATATGAATCAGATTCAAAAAGAGGTGGTAATATTTTGGTAACTCTTGAAGACCCTATATGTGCAATCCTTACAAGGAATCAACGAATCTCCCAACCTGCTCCTTTTGCAAACTCTACTAGAACTAATTTCAAGGGTAAGGATCTTGCAAGTAATGATTCTTCCTTTCATGTAAAGACTCTTGAAGTTAAGATTTTACATAGGAATATTGAAAGTAAAAACAATTCTTCTCTTTCTTTTTTCTTTGACATAATTGAATTTTGTAAAGCTTCAACTGTTCAACTTTCCACTGTCGAATATTTGAAACTGAACCCGAGGGAATTAGACAAGTTGGTCAAATATGTAAAAGGAGATCCTACCTTAGAGTCCTCAATGCATAAGTGTGTGGTTGATAATGATTTGTTTGCTGCTGAAAAACCTACATCTGCTTCTTGCCCTCCCACTGATTTGATTAATCCCTGTGCCTTTCACAATGCTGAAGATAAGCTTGACACTGAAGTTTTGAAGCCCGAACCTTTTTATATCTCCCTCCTCCTGAACGGTCAGAAGCTTAGCAATTGTATTATAGATTCAGGGGCATTAGATAACATAATGCCATCATTCCACTAGGAAAACAGAAGATCAAACTTGAACCTGAACTGAAAAATAAATATGTAGTTTTTCATTCTGACAATCCCAAAGCCCATATTTTGTTCCAAGAATGTGAATTTGGAAATTATCTCATTCTTGCACCTGATAAAAAAGAATTAGAAGAAGCGGTTGATGAACAAGATGAATTGTGGCAAATTCAATTCGACGGAAGTTGTGCCAACTCTGGTTCAGGAGCAAGGGTAGTTCTACTTTCCCCTAACGGTAATGTTTTTCCTTTTTCCTTTAAATTAGATTTCAAGAATACAAATAACATTGTGGAATATGAGGCATCACTTTTAGGGTTGAATGAAGCCAAATACAAGGGCATAAAATTGCTTAGGGTAAAAGGTGATGCAGAGCTGATTGTTAAATAGGTAAGAAATGTTTATTCTGTTAAGAATGATAGACTAAAACATTATAGAAATAGAGTTTGGGATGAGATAGAGTTTTTTGATGCTTTCTCAATTGAAGCTATACCAAGAGAGCAAAACACTAGGGCAGATTCATTGGCCGTTTCAACTTCTCTCTTGTTACCACACCCAGACTTTAAGAATGATCTTAGAGGATTGAAATTATTTATTGGCCTAGTGTCCTTGACAATGTGAATCATTGGCAAGTATTTGATATAGATGCCCAGATTAAATATTTCATGGAGTGTACCCGTTCCTTTGTCCAATCATATTTTGAGGGTTCTGAAGATATGTGTAAAGAATTTTGCCCAGATCCTGGTATCGATTCTGATAAGAGTTTCATTTAGCTTAAGGGAAATAAAATCCTGAAAGGTTTGGTGACTCTAGAGAGGTTTTTCACCCATAATGATGTGTTCACTAGCGAGAAAGTTCTTGGTAATGACAGTAAGGTGGGTTGTGAAAGGATCAATCTGGGTGATGAATCTAACCCTAGAATGGTAACAATCGGCAAATGTTATTTTTCTGAGGAGAGACGAATGCTCACTGAGTTATTGAAAGAATACATTGACGTATTTGCTTGGTCTTATGATGATTTGAAGGAATTTAGGAATGGTCAGTTTCAACATCAAATTCCATTGAAGCCTGGTGTTTCTCCTTTTAGAAAAAAACTGAGAAATTTCAATCCCATGATGGCAGAGGAAATTTTCAAGGAGGTAGATAAAATGCTAAAAGCCAGAATCATATATCCAATTCATCACTCCACTTGGGTGGCCAATATAGTACCCGTAAGGAAGAAAAATGGGGAAATTCGGATTTGTGTAGATTTTCGCAATCTGAACCAGGCAAGTCTTAAGGATAAATATACCTTACCCAATATGGACCATATTTTGCAGACATTAGTTGGATAAAAAATGATGTCGATGTTAGACGGTTTTTCTGGCTACAATCAAATTAGTGTTTCAGAAAATGAACATCACAAGACAACATTTATCACCCCTTAGGGAACGTTTGCATATAATCATATGCCTTTTGGTTTGATTAATACTGGAGCAACTTTTGAAAGGGCCATGGATTCTTCTTTTAGGAATTTTCATGACAGAATTATTGTTCTTTACCTAGATGACTTGACCGTGTTTTCTAAAGATAGGAAGAATCATCTCAAAGATCTGAGGCCATTTCTACAACATTGTCGAGAGCATGGTATCTCCTTGAATCCAAAAAAGTCAATTTTTTGTGTAATTGAGGGAAAATTATTGGGGCACATCGTTTTGAAAGAAGGTGTCAAGATTGATCCAGAAATAATCAATGCAATCCAACACCTTATCTTGCCTTCAAATCAGACTGGAGTAAGGTCATTTTTCGGTCAGGTAAATTTCTTGAGAAGGTTTGTACCTGAGTTTGTAGAAACTACTAAGCACATCATCAACTTATTGAGTGAGAAGTATCCTTTCAAATGGATTGATGAAGCAAAAGAAGCTTTTGAAAATATCAAGAGTTCAGTTGCCAATGCACCAACCCTCATCAACCCAAATTTTAAAAAGAATTTTGTCATATACTATTATGCCTCAGAACATACAATGTCAAGAATATTATTATAGGTAGATGAATCTAGGACTGAAGCACCTATAGCATTCATGAGTGTCCCTCTTAAGAAACATGAGCTTAATTATTCACTCTCAGAAAAACAAGCCTTTGCCATGGTTAAAGCAGTTAAACAATTTAGGTATTATATTCTGGATTCTCACTCTGTGGTGTTTGTTCCAGATTCTGCAGTGAAAAGTTTTTTGACTCAGCAGGAAGTTGGACTCAATAAAAGAGCGACATGGGTAACCAAAATTCAGGAATATGATCTAGATATTCGTCCTACAAAGACGGTTAAAGGACAAGGCTTATGCAAATTGATAGCAGAGAATAAGATGGAGACAAAAAAAGAGCTACCATTGACTCTATTCATTGGGTTGCAAGATACATGGTTTTCTGATTTACCTTATTACTTGACCTATGGTAGTTGCCCGAGTCATTTGTCAAGTAAAGAACAAAGGAATCTCAAATTAAAATCAGCTAAGTATGTTATTTGGCAAGACATTTTGTACAAAAAAAGCTTTGATGGTACCTATTTGAGATGTGTAGATAAGCCTCAATAGTGAAAGCTTCTAGAAGTTTATCATGATGAAGCCTGCGGTGGACATTTCTCATCCTCAGTAACTGCTTTTAAGATTTTAAGAAATTGTTTTTATTGGCCTGATATGTTTCGTGATGCATATACTTATGTTAAGGAATGTGAAAAATGTCAACTCTTTTCTAGAAAACCACATTTAGGTGCTCTATCTTTAAGGCCTGTGGTAGTGGATGAACCTTTCAAACAATGGGGTATTGATTTCATTGGTCCAATAAATCCTCATTCAAGTGTTGGCCATATGTATATTCTGACAGCAACAAATTATTTTACTAAGTGGGTGGAGGTTGTCCCAACTAAGAAGGCGAACTCAGAGGTAGTATGTAATTTTCTCAAAGATTGCATTTTAGTTTGTTTTGGGGTCCCTCAAGAGATTGTAGCAGATAATGCATCAGATGTCTCCTCTGAAGAATTGACTATGTTCTATTATAAACATCAAATTACTCTTTCACATTCCTCCGATTAATTTCCACAAGGTAATGGGTTGGTAGAATCGAGCAACAAGAACCTGGTAACAATCATGAAGAAGTTAGTTGATGATAATGCCTGGAACTGGCATAAAAAGGTATATGAAGCCTTATGGGCAGATAGAATTACCCCTAAAAGAGAAATTGGAATAGCACCTTATGAACTGGTGTATAAGATTGGCGCGAAGGTTTCTTTACCTCTGGAATCGGTAGCAGCGAGGCTTCAAACCGTAATTGAGGACTCCTTCCAAAATTCTTTAGAAAAGAGAGTCATGTATTTGATGAAGCTGGAAGAGGAAAGAGAGATGTTAGTGGACACAATTACCAAGCATCAGAATAGGGTGTAGAAAACATTCGATATGAGAGCTCGACCAAGAGGGTTCCTAAAAGGGGATGAAGTACTGTTGTGGGACAAGAGAAGAGAACCAAAGGGTGCCCATGGAAAATTTGATTCAATGTGGAAAGGTCCATTCAAGATCAATGAAGTAGTGGGACCGAATGCATTCAGACTGAATTTTTCTGATGGAATGGTTATGCCCTATACATATAATGAGCAAGACCTAAAGCTCTATAAATTTTGAAATCTATGATCAAGAGTTCCTGTACATAGTAGGTTAGTTGTTTGTTTTGTGTTTTTTTGGTGTGTGTTATTTTTGTCCCCTTTCTATTTTTGCTGTGTGAAACCAGAGATTTAGAGTTCTTTGCATTTTTCACAAAATACAATCCCCAGTCAGAGCCAATGTTACCTTTTCATCTGTCCCTCATAACAAGAGTAAGTCGCCTTACAAAATTTTTATTTGAGTCTTTATCTTGTTAAAAGTTCCTTGGTTCAATCCTTAACCCGCTTGTAAATCATCTCTTAATCCGTAGTGTTAAGTTTCAATGGTCTGTTTGAACCTCATGAACCCCTTGAACCATTTGAAAAAAGAGTTCATAATGTTTATTTAGGTACCACAGGTTCTAAGTTGTGTCTAAAATGTTTTCAGGCTAACGTTCACTCAAGTGTTTTGCAGCAGTTCTATTTCACGGTCGCGGATGATGTTTCATATCCTCTTTCTCTAGACCATGAACCATTTGAACTTAGTTCAAACAGTTTAGTGATGTTCAACATGTTCGATAAAGTTCAAAAGGCCAAAGGCTACTTTACTTCTGAAGATATAACACAAATCACCCGAATTGAGTCCATGACTTTCATTGGTAACGATCAGTTACCTAAGCATGCCGAGAAAATGGTGAAACACAGGTGGGAGAAGGAAGCTGCAAAAGCAAAGATCAATGCCATGAAAAATTTGAGTCAGTCTATAATTTAGGAACTAGCAACAGCCCACGATGCCCAGAAAAGTGGAGGAGAGGATGACGATGGAGATGAAGCATAACATGATGCTTATGTTTCATTTTTATTTTATATGCTTTCCTTAACCTTGCAATGACTTCAGGACATATGTCCCCTAAATACTCTCTTGGTTTTTATAACTATTTCAGAGGAGGTTGGGTTTTGAGGGAGACCTCCTCTGTTCTTTAAAAAACTACTATAAATTAGATGAAGATAGATAGAGAAAGGGTTAGAATAGTATATTTATATTCTTAGAAGTTTTGGTTTTGTCTGAAGGAAGTGATCAGTTTTTCAGAATCTGAAATTGGAAAGAACTTATGTGTGTATTGTTATGTCTTTGTTTCATGAAATACATATATAAAGATCATATGCAATTTGAGGGGGAAAATCTTTGAGTTTTGAATCCGTGGAGTAGTATTTCTTTGCAAATATTAATCTAATCAAAATGACTGTGGTTACCTTTCTGATGGTGGATGTTGTTATAAATATGGGGCTTCTTTCTATGTTGTTTAGAAAGATATTTAGTTGAAAAGAGACTTTGGTTCTCTTGTTTATTTTTAAGAAGTGCTGAAATCAGTGTTATTAAATTTTGCTTTGATTTCTTCTAATTTTCGTGGCGAAGCATCTTGTAGAAAGTTATCCTAAAATATTTTACATATTGCCTCGCCTCTCATCTAAGAATGAAGTAGGAAGCCTTACGTGCTTTCAGGTTAAAAGCATATCAGTTTATTTAGTTAGATTATTCCCTGAATAGCTAATGGAGGGAGCTGTACCTATCTAAAATTCAGAGGGAAGTGATGTATGTCACACTTACCCAATTGTTTAGTTGAACTTTTGTCTTTCAAAAAGGGTAAAACAGCTTAGAATCAATTCAATTTAAAGAAAGACCAAATATGTTCACTAATAGATTTTTGGCGACTCTACTGGGGATGTTTCTGTATACGGATTTTACCCCATGTTGCAAAAAGATAATGCATTGCAAGATTTTAGGAGAGTACATAATGCTTTCCTGGGAGACTTGTGTTATTAATTGAAGAACATGAAATCTAAAAGGATGTCTGAAGATGCCCAGGCATTAGTGAAAAGATATGGTAGTTTCTTTGTTCAGTTTCCTCATTTCTGTTATATAAGGGTAGGTGATTTTGAAGAAGAGACTTTCAAACTTCCTTGTTTTTGTTCAAATTGTTTTGTCCTTGTTGAGATCTATAGGTAGTTGTCTACCGTAATTAAGAAAGCTCAACCCAGAGATAAATGGGAGGATCATTTTCCTATTCAATTGGCATTTTATCTTGTAGTTCAATGTCAGATGTGTTGAGCATAGGAGCTGACTTGAAGAATTTTAATTTTCCACTGTATCATGAAAGGAAGGGCTTTGATAATAAAGGGTTCTCATAGAGTCTTGGTTTGATGTCGCACCTTCCTATCCCACACTTAGAAGACTTTTGGGAAGATTACGGTGATGAGCTTGAAGTGTTCAAAAGAGAAAATATGAGAATGGTTCTAGAATAGGTAGTTTCACTACAGGTGAAACTTGATATAAGTGGGATGGAAGAGGATTATTTGGAGGTTTTTGAACCTGGATATCTAGACTAACCTGGACCTAAAACATCCTACATTAATTGGGATGTGGAAGAAGAAGATGATAGACAACTCAGAACAAAGAGAGTCTTGAAGAGAATTGCAGATTGGGTTAATAAGAAAAGAGTAATGAAATTAGGCATCAAGATTGATCCTGCAAGAGATAATGTGGTTTCTCTATGTTCCCCAAAACATTTTTCTAACCCCACTTCTATGCATGTTCATGCAGGTAAAAATAAGAAGTCATCTCACACCAAGCACAAGCCTAATCTTGCTTTGAACTTTCCCGCCCCTCGATATACAAGGTCACAGAGTGTTGCACAAAGGAAAATGGACCAGGTCAAAGACATAGAGGTAAAAGACAAGATCCTTGATAATCAGATTTTTGAGGTTGAGGACCTTGATAGTGACATTGTCAACACCATGGATTCTCATGCAATCACTGTGGCCATGACACCCCCACCTAAAGTAATTGGAGGAATAGCTAGTTTGAGTACAACTCCCAAATGGTTAACTGCTTTAGTAAGAAAGAAATGGAGCTTCATCCCAGTGTCCATCCCAATTCAGGACATGGTGGTCAAATACATGGAGAAGGGTCCCAAATAGAAGATGTTCAAAACAACTGCCAGATTGGATGCTGATGAAAAGACCGGGAGGTGGGTTGCCGAAATTGCTTCTTATAAGTCCAAGGATGAGAATAAGGAAATAAATGTAGAGGATTTTGAGGCCACCAAAGTGGATCTTGAGAACAGGAGTAGAGACTCTGACAACCACCTTTTCAAAGTGACGGCTAAGAAGATGCTCACCAGGTTAAAAAGATGGACATGAGAAAAGAGAACTGAAATGACATATCAAGATTCTAGCTCAATTCATTGATAGCATCGGCTATTTTGGAGCACTTCCCATATCTCATGCTTTAGAAAGTTTTGACCCTACTTCACTAGAGAATAAGAAACTAATGAATCAAGTTCAGCGAGCCAAGAGAATTGCAGGGGTCGTAGAGAAATGGATTGAAGGAGCGATTAGAGATGGCGAAAAATATATTACAGACTCCAGGAAGTTATGCGATGAAATGCAAAACCTCGCTGCGGAGATTCAGAATCAAATTGTGCCATGGGAAAAGGAAGAGCATAAATGGGGAAATATATTACCCATCCTCACCAAGATAGAAAAATACGGAGCCACAAAGTTTTTAGCAGAAAATTCAATTAAATTGGTAACTGATGAGTGCCAGCTCTTCGTATTGAAGAAAACTATAGCGTGGCATGTAATTACATTCAAGTCTATGATTTCTGATGCCAGGGCCACTATTTACGAGCTTCAGGAACTTCAGTGTAGCTTGGTGAATGACAATAAAGTGGTTAACCCAGACCATTATTCGTAACTAGGACTTTGCGAGCTGAACACATAGGACATGGTAAAGGCATTTAGGCTGCACATGGAGAAAGTTAAGGCCAAAGGCAACTTTACTTCCGAAGATATAACACAAATCGCACGAATTGAGTCCATGACGTTCATTGGTAACGATCAGTTACCTAAGAGTGCCGAGAAAATGGTGAAACACAGTTGGGAGAAGGAAGCCGTGAAAGCAAAGATCAATTCCATGAAAAATCTAAGTCAGTCTATAATTCAGGAACTTGCAACCGCCCACGATGCCCAAAAAAGTGGAGGAGAGGATGACGATGGAGATGAGGCATAACATGATGCTTATGCTTTGTTTTTATTTTATATGCTTTTCTTAACCTTGCAATGACTTCGGGGCATCTATCCCCTAAATAATCTGTTGGTATTTATAACTATTTCAGAGGAGGTCGCGTTTTGAGGGAGACCTCCTCTGTTCTTTAAAAAACTACTATAAATTAGATGAAGATAGATAGAGAAAGGGTGCGAATAGTATACTTAAGAAGTTTTCGTTTTGTCTGAAGGAAGTGATTAGTTTTTTAGAATCTGAAATTGGAAAGAACTTATGCATGTATTGTTATGTCTTTGTTGCATGAAATACATATATAAAGATCATATGCATTTTGAGTGGGAAAATCTTTGAGTTTTGAATCTGTGGAGTAGTATTTCTTTGTAGATATTAATCTAATCAAAATGACTGTGGTTACCTTTCTGATGGTGGATGTTGTTACTACTATGGGGATTCTTTCTATGTTGTTTAGAAAGATATTTAGTTGAAAGGAGACTTTGCTTCTCTTGTTTATTTTTAAGAAGTGCTGAAATCAGTGTTATTAAATTTTGTTTTGATTTCTTCTGATTTTCGTGGCGAAACATCTTGTCGAAAGTTATCCTTAAATATTTTACATATTACCTGGCCTCTCATCTAAGAATGAAGTAGGCAGCCTTATGTGCTTTCAGGTTAAAATCATATCAGTTTATTTATTTAGATTATTCCCTAAATAGCTAATGGAGGGAGCTGTACCTATCTAAAATTCAAAGGGAAGTGATGTATGTCACACTTACCCAATTGTTTAGTTGAACTTTTGTCTTTCAAAAGGGGTAACAGACTTAGAATCAATTGAATTTAAAGAAAGACCAAATTTGTTCACTAACAAATACATCATAACCCTTTGGGATAAGACAGTCAAAGAAGTTAAAGGTAGGTGGTTGAAGGCTTATACCAGATGATCAAAGAGAATCATGAGGAAGCCTTTGGTATATTAAACCAAAGATATGAACCAAATCAATAAGAGAAGGCATGATGAGTTACCGGGACAGGAAAAGGAAGGATAAGAAGTGATGTGGTTGCCATTTTGGCAAAACCAAATGAGATGATGTTTGGGCTAATGTAGAAGAAAGGAAAGGCTTAGCAATTGTAGACATGGTTTCATTCTGGGATGTAGATGGAGATTGGTGTTACCACAGTTGGACATAGTTGAAGATTGTTGGCAATGGTGTTCTCATGGGTGTTACTGGTATGCAGGTAGGAGTATTGTCAACCAGTAAACATATCTACCAGTATGTTAAAAGGTCTGCATTCGAGATTGTTGATGTGTTGTAACCACTAATAGGTAAGACAGCCAGTAGGATAACAAAAGAGACAAATTGAAGAACTCTCATCAGATGGAGATGTGCATAGTGACTCACTCTGGACATGTGTCATCATTTGGCAAGTTTGGACCAGGATAACATGACCTAACTGGCAGACCAAAGAAGAACATGGCATGGAGATCAACCGGTATTGTAAGATGAACCGGTAGTATAAGGTGATTACCGATAGTGAGTTTTTGGTCGGTCCTTGAGGCTGAACTAGCACAGTGAATTGAGATGGATGCCGACAAAGATAACATGTGGATTACAAGTGCCAAACATGTAGTGCCAAGTGAATAGTGCATCATCGAGGTAGTTGGTGTTTGGGTCAACATTTAATACAGACTGCAAAAATCATGAGTTGTGTGCAGAGGATTACGGCTCAAAGCCGATCGAACGACACAAACTTGTGATGCAAGGATAGATGTAGGACATCTAGCTACAAAAGTGATTTGGAGTAGGAAACAATGAGATCATTTATTGTAATTGACAAAGAGTGGGGCTAACAAACAGGTTGTAGTTTGCCAGGTTTAGTAAATGTGTACCGAAAGGATGAAAGATGGTGGCATTATTTGATTTGTTGCAGGTTGTCAATTCTAGAAACAAGATCAAATATTATTTGATATGGTTTGCAGTCGGTGAAGAAAACCCTAGGGCACAAAGTTTGAATTCTCATATTGGTAGGAAAGCATGAGTATAAATATGCAGACTGGAGATCTAAGTTTTAGACGGAGGTCGGATGTTAGAAACTAGATGCTGAAGAAGAGAGTGTGAATGTGCAAACAAATAGTTAATTAGTATTAGATTTTATCACAAAATACTAAAGAGACTGAATGTTGATAGAAGAAATGGTAAGAGGGGTTTAACTGATAACCAGTTACACAATCTAACAGTTCATCTAACTGGTAAGTTAGTAGTAGCGAGCAAACGAGGCTGAGGCTGAGCATAAGAGGAATTAGGAAGAGTGAATAGAACCGATAGTGATGAGAAGTAGAGAAACAAATAATAGTTGAACCGGTAGGGTGAACTGTATATAGAGGTTACAAAACTCATTTGTAACATGGTTCTTATTTTGTATAGATTCTATAATTCATTATATTTCACTGAGTTGGTGCTCCTTTGGGTTGGTGCCCATAAATCATTAAGGATTGGTGCTCCTTTGGGTTGGTGCTCCTTGGATTGGTGCCCTAAAATTTGTAAAACTGTTGTTTCATTATGAGGTTGGATTGGAGCAGTAGACTCTAGCAACATTTCTCACCGAGGTTTTTTCCACTTTGGGTTTTCCTTATACATTTGGAGTTATATGATGTGTCTTTATGTGTGCTTTCTTTTTGATCTTTTCCTTTATCTCAAATTGCTAATTAGTACACATAGTCAAGATTAAAAGGTTTAAGGCTGCTGATAATCACTAATTCGCCCCCCCTCTCAATGGTATCTTGTGTTCTTCAATTGGTATCAGTGACTTAGGTTCCCCTTTAGATAATGTTTTTCCATCTCGGGTAGATTCTGGTGTGTGAACACAATGGTTAAATTTGACTCAATCCCTACTTCGATGTTTGATGGTTTAAATTATTCTATTTGGAGTTGTAGAATGGAAGTCTACCTATCCTCTTTAGGCTATGATGTCTGGATGTCATTTGTAAATGGATAGTATATCCATGCATGTCCTCCAACCAATTTAAATGCTATTAGAAAGTATGAATTCAATGCTAAAGCAATTAAGGCTATCCTCAGTGGATTATCTGATACAGTATCTTCAGAAGTCAAGAGATGTAAATTTGCAAAGAGCATATGGGATAGATTGAAGAATCTCTATGGAAATGAACCTAGCACTACAGAACCAAATTGTGTGAGCAAGAAGAGAAATGGAACACATGAATATACAGATGATAAATATAGAACAGTCAATTGTTGCAGCAATGATGAAGAGGAAAATCATCTCCTCATGGCTCAAGAGACACAAAGTGAGATGCATACATCAAAGAATGATAATGAAACTCAATTGAAAATGCAAGATGTATGTGGCAGTGATGAAGAAGATGAAGAATAAGATGAAGTTGAGGTAGATCTTGAAGAAGAACTAGTGAGTGCACTTGATGAACTTAGTAAAGTGAGGAAAGAATACAAAAAGTATAAGAATGCTGCTATATAGGAACAAGATAGATTAAACAAACTATTGCCAATTTGAAAGCTCAAGTGGATGATGCTAATAGGATAAATGAAGGATCAAAAATTAGATTTTGATACCAAGAAGTGTAGGTGCAAAGAGTTGGAATCAGAAGTGGAAACAAAGGGAGAAGAGTGTAAGAACCTAAGAGATGAAATGGGAAAACTTATAATAGAGATTGAGAAGTGTCAAGATGAACTCAAATTGAGGAAGAAGTATGATGGTGGCACCAAAGCACTAAATGAAATGTTGAGTAAACAAAAGTACTCAAAAGATACCTTCGTATTAGGATGTGAGGGTGGAAAAAGTTCTACCAGTGAGGAATTATCTAAAAGTGACATAAATTTTGTCTCTTCAAATGATAATGGTAGTAGGCAAACTTTATTAGTTAGAAATGCTCGAAGGAAGAAGATTGACTTGACCACTATTACTAAAGTTTGAAGACTCAAACTGCTACAACAAAGAAGAAGAAGAATGTAGAGTCAAAAGGAAAAAGCAAGTTCAATGAAGAAGGCTTCATTAGAAATGAGAACATGAGAAGAAAGCCTAGAAGACCTTCTTCCGGTAGAAGACAAAAAGATGTTTCTGCTCACAAGACAAAACAAGTGTGGAGAAAGAAGGGATCAGATGAAAGGACTATAGAAATTGAACAGCTCAAGATCAATCCTCAGAAAAGTAGAAATGGAGAAAACAAGCCTATAAGATCACCACATGTTTGGCAAAACAAATTTGTAAGTTATAAGTCCTCCTTCTCTGGTTAATGTCTTTCATGCAAAGGATATGGCGATGAAGAAGATGAATGTAAAATGAGGTCTAGGAATAGACAAAGAGTTTTTCCTAGGAATAGCAATTTACTTTGTCAAAGACATAATGCATATGGGCATAAGATGTCAAAATGTAGAAACATGCATATGCCTTCTCTTGATTATTTAAACAAGAATTCTTCAGCTATTCCAAGAAACATAAATGTCATATGTTATCAATGTAATGGATTTGTCCATAGAAGTCATGAATGTAGAAAGAAGAATTTTCAGTCATATGGTAGACTGTGTAATAATCATGCTCAATGTGGAAGTAGTTATAGAGCATATGAGAATCAAAGACCTACATGGAATAAAAGGACAAGTGTTCCTGCAAGATCAAGAAATCTATTGATGCTGGTAGTTGGCTATAATAGCATGATCAGGAGAAGAGGAGAAAGTTAGATTAATAGAAGATCCTATGATCATCAGGTTGGCATAAACATAATATGTTACTACTACAATACCTTTGTTCATACTGCAAAATTTTGTAGAGCAAGGACTATTTAGCAAAAGAAAATTAATACTGCTCCAAAGAATGCAAATAAGAAAAGGAGAGAAATCAAGAAAGTATGTTGAAAGAAGCAAGAGAATATGACCATGGGTATGCATTGTGCATTCAATGCACAGGTGATGTCTCCTAAGGCTTAAAGGAGATCCAGGCCCTTAGAGGGAGATACATATTGATCACATTATTCACCCCCAAATTTGAGAAAGGACAAATGTAAGGACAGGTTGCGACCGATATAAGGGAGAAGTGAGATGGCAGTGTGTGTAGTTAGTGTCTTGGCTACACATCTACATATGTGAGATGGATTACTGCTGCAAGGGTCAATGGATGGTTTAAACTGCAAAATTGTAGTAGAGGCAGTTGACTCAGGAAGATGGAGTTTAGTGAATAAAGTGTCCCAGTGGAGATATTGGTTTGGTATAGAGTTAACCATAATTGGAGATTATGTGAGTCATTTTGTTCTAGGATCATTGTAATGACTCTTGTGGCTTGGATTGAGGAAATTATGCCTTGGGAAATATTGGAGAAGTATTGTGTGAAAATGTGTTAGTCTGTTAGTCAATCTTATGTGCATGCATCATTATTATTTAACTGGTTTGGTAGTTGACATAATGTTGATGTTATTGGCATATGCACACTCCAATGAGACATTGTATGTGATTGAAGGTTTTGTCATTGATGGCAACCTTACAATCCTATGGCACCGGCAAAGGCATTATACTGGCATCAACAGATCACACTCTACATTGGTACTCAGGACATCGGCACCGACACAGAGTCCGACAGGATTTTGTTATATTATATTTTGTTTATTATTGTAAAACTTTTTAAGCCGACTTGGCAAATTGTAAAACGACTCTTATATATAAAAGAGATCATTGTAGACATTTGTAAAGATGTGTAGAAGCATTAAGGAAAATATTAGGCAGACCTATTATGCGAAATATAGGCTAAAGGGTATATGTAAAGAACAAAGCAGGAACCGGTACTGAATCTGGCATTGAAGATGCTATTGTAAAGCAGCACAAGATATTGGATTTGTATAATCCTTATTGTAAGTAATATTCTCTTATTGGCCAGTGAGTGAATATTGTGGGTCACAAATCCCACCGAGGTTTTTCC
This sequence comes from Cryptomeria japonica, assembly GCF_030272615.1. Lineage (NCBI taxonomy): Eukaryota > Viridiplantae > Streptophyta > Pinopsida > Cupressales > Cupressaceae > Cryptomeria > Cryptomeria japonica. Next base: position 705,789,292 of record NC_081407.1, read on the forward strand.
CACACCGGGTTTCCTCATTAAAACCTTGTGTTATGGTGTGCTTTTCATGTGGATGTTCTTGATTCTATTTATTGCATTAATTCTTGCATACCGGTACACTATTTTATTATGTTCTGCATGTTTTAAGTTAAGAAATTCTCTAAACCGGTTAGATACTGATTAACCCCCCCCTCTCCATATATGTGGGATTCCTAACAGATGTGATTTGGCATTGTAGTCATGCAAGTTTTTGTCACAAGGTTGTGATATATGTCATGGTAGTGGAAGATCATCTGTAGATCATATATGTTCAGCTATACTAGTGCAAGATGCAAATTGGAGCTCCAGTTTAGGATCTAAGAGAAAAAGAAGATCTAAGATCTGTGGTTTAGGGGGAGTTCACAGCCATACATTTTTTACTCTTGGACCATATGCTGAACACAGGGCGAGATCACGCATTTGTATTACAATACCAACAAGTTTGAGATTTGGAGAAGTTGTCTATTAAATTTGCAGGCTAGAAGATTTTTGATAATCAAAAGGAGGAAAGAATTTGGTGTCTAAGCCCTTTGTCATTGGTTCCAAAGGGGGATAATAGATAGTCTGACCTGTAGCTAACTGAAATACACTAGCACCCTCATTCACAAAGGGGGAGAGTTACCTGCAAAGGGGGAGAACTCAAAAAAATTCCTTGAGCCCTTTGTCATTATTTTCAAATGGGGAGAGAGACCTCAAATGTCAATAAAGTAAGTGTTGACATCAATGCCAAAGGGGAAGATTATTAGCATTGTGTTGTCATTGATGTCAATTGATATGGGATGTCAACCAGTATGTTCCTCGGTATACAAGTTGGGGTTAACCAATGAGTAAGTATTGGAGACCGTCATGGAATGTCAACTGACGAGTAATGTGTTGGCATTGTGTTGTTGTCAATTGATAAGCATGTAACCAGTAAGCCAACAAAGTTTAACTAATGAAGAATGTGAAAGCAACCAGAATGAAAGTTTGATTTCAACTAGTAGGACTCCCACCAGATGAAGACTGTCACCAAATGAAGAGAAGACTGACATAAATTGTGTTGCCTCAAGATAGCAAGGAAGACAAATGGGAAGTCTACTGGGTCATATGTTTGGTTGAAGATGTATCTTCTTAATGTCAGGAAAGTCATATTAGTGCAATACCAGAAGCAGAGAGAGCAACGTAATGTAAGATGGTTCACACCAATTGTTGGTCAACAAGTGACAAAGATTCATTCTCACTGGGAGATTGGAAGATTGACAAAGATCCTACTAGTTGGTGGTAATTCTTAGCTTATCTCAAAAAATGCATGGAAAACATCATAACCCTCTAGGATAAGGCACTCAAAGAATTTAAAGGTAGGTGGTTGAAGGCTTATACTAGATGACCAAAGTGAATCATGAGGAAGCCTTTGGTATATGAAACCAAAGATATGAACCAGATCAACAAGAGAAGGCATGATGAGCTACCAAGATAGAAAAGGAAGGATAAGAAGTGATATGGTTGCAACTTTAGCAAAACCAGTTGAGATGATGTCCTGGCTAATGTCGAAGAAAGGAGAGGCTTAGAAATTGTAGACATGGTTTCACTCTAGGATACAGATGGAGATTGGTGTTACCACAGTTGGAGACAGTTGAAGATTGTTGGCATGATGTTCTCATGGGTGTTACCGGTATGCAGACATGAGTATTGTCAACTGATAAACATATCTACCACTATGCTAGAAGGTTTGCATTGGAGATTGTTGAAATGTTGTGTCCACCAATAGATAAGGCAACATGTAAGATAACAAAGAGAAAATTTGAAGGACTCTCATCAGATTCAGATGTGCATAGTGACACACTCTGGACATGTGTCATGGTTTGGCAAGTTCGGTCCAAGATAACATAACCTAACCGACAGAACAAAGAAGAGCATGGCCCATGAAGATTAACTGGTTATTGTATAATCGATATTTCAAGATGAACTAGTAGTATAAGGTGATTACCGATAGTGAGTTTTTGGTTGATGCTTGAGCCTAAACCAACATAGTGAACTAAGATGGATGTCAACAAATATAACGCGTGGATTCCAAGTGGAAAATATGTAGTGGCAAGTCAATATTGCATCGTCGAGGTAGTTGGTGTTTGGGTCGACATTTAATGCAGACTGCAAAAATCATGGGTTGAGTGCAGAGGATTACAACTTGAAGCCGATCCAATGGCACAAACCTTTCATGCAAGGATCAATGCAGGACATCCAGTTGTAAATATAATATAGAGTAGGAAACAACGAGATCGTTTATTGTGATTGACAAAGAGCGAGGCTGACAAACAGGTTACAATTTTCCAAGTTTATTAAAAGTGTACTGAAAGGATGAAAGATGGCGGTGTTATCTCATTTGTTGCAGGTTGTCAATTATAGAAACAAGATTAGATATGATTTGATATGGTTCAAGATCGGTGAAGAAAACCCTTGGGCATGAAGTTTGAATTCCTGTGTTGGCAGGAAATCATGAGTATAAATATGCAGACTGAAGATCTAAGTTTTAGATAAAGGAGGTCGACTGCTAGAAACCAGATGTTGGAGAAGAGAGTGTGAATGTTGAAGAAGATAGGTAATTAGTCTGAGAGTTCATCATAGAATACTGAAGGAACTAAATGTTGATAGAAGAACTGGTAAGAGGGTTGTAACCATTAAGGCATAGAGTAATCAATAACTAGTTACACAGTTTGACAGATCATCTAACCGACATAATCTGAATCAGCAAGTCAACAATAGTGAGTGAACAAGGTAGAGAGAGAGTGAGAAGATGTTAGGCAAGGCAGAGGCTAAGTAGAAGAGGAATTAGGAAGAGTGAACAGAACTGACAGTGATGAGAAGTAGAGAAATAGAGAATAGTTGAAGGGTGAAGTTTATACAAAGGTTGCAAAACTCATTTTTAACAAGGTGCTTAATTTTCATTGATTCTATAATTCATTGTATCTTACTAAGTTGGTGCTCCTTTGGGTTGGTGCCCATAAATCATTAGGGGCGAGTACTCCTTGGGTTGGTTCCCTAAACTTTATAAAATTGTTGTTTCACTGTGAGGTTGGATTGGAGCAGTAGACTCCAGCAACATTTCTCACCGAGGTTTTCCCTACATTGGGTTTTCCTCGTATATCTAGTGTTATATGGTGTGTCCTTTTGTGTGCTTTCTTTTTGATCTTTTCCTTTATCTCACTAGTACATTCACTTAGTCTTTGAATTTCTAACCAGTACACATAGTCAAGATTAAAATATTTAAGGTTGTTGATAACCACTGATTCACTCCCTTTGAGTGGTATCTTATTTTCTTCAATGTGGATATATAAGACAGATCTATTTGAGCATTTTGGAGATAGATGTGACTGTGCAAATATTGTATGAGCGTTGGTGCACAGTTTCACATGAGCTATCCTTGGATTGATGTTTTGGTATATGACAAAGCATAGTAGAGGAGAGCAGTAAGAATGAAAAGTGGAAGAAGACTTTTTATGCTTAACCGCAACTGTATTTTGGTACTTGTAAAATTTTATTCATTAGTTCAGACAATCTGTTATCATTTTTAAACATTTGTAGGACGCTGAGTCCTCTGGGGGTTCTAGCCCTCTTTTTTGTAATTGAGCAGTGTGGATGAATGCATGTGAATTCCCTTGTAACATTATTATACTCCTAATCATAATATTATAATATTGTGGGTCTCAATCCCATTGTGGTTATTCCCTTTCTGAGTTTCCATGTAAAAATTCTGGTGTTATGGTTTTGTGCTTGTGTGTGTTAAGTTTTTGCAATTTACTTTCATTCTTTTGCATCTGCTAGTTTAACAATCAGTTAAAGGAAGTTATAAATTTTAAACACTGATTTACCCCCACATCTCAATGTTCATTGATTCGGAGCCTAGTTCCTCTAAGGTATCCTAACAGCTTGAGGAAGATCTAGCAGAAAGAATCAGTGGACTCCATTTTAGAGAAACAACTTACTGTGGCACTTGAAGATCTATATATAGTAAGAAATGAAGTAAATAGCCTGGGGATAAATTTGAGTGATGTTGAAGACTTCATTGAGCCTTTGAAGGAGAAAGTGAACACATCTAAAGAAAGGAGAAAGGAGCTTATGGACAAACTCAAGGAGAAAGAAGACCAAAGCATTAATGACCAAGCCTTAAAAGACAAGACAGATGAATGTGGAAAACTTTCTAGAGATAATGCACTCTTGAAGGATGAAATGCAATCCATTATGATGAAGATGACAAAGGAGATTGAAGACAAGAAGAATAATGAAGAAAGCTTGACTCAATCACTAAAGGATAGATCTAATTAATGTTGCAAACTTAATCGTGAAAATGACTTGTTGAAGCTTGAATTGATACAATCTAGGAATAATGACCAAGAGCTTGAAAGGAAGATCATAATTTTGAGAGATGAACTTACCACTGCTAATGAGTACAAAGAAAAATTCAAAGCTAGCTCAGCTAAGCTGGATGAAATTCTACAAAGTCAGAAGAATAAAGGTGATATGGGAGGACTTGGATTCAAGAAAGGAGAGAGATTGGGATCTGGTCAAAGCAATCATTAGAACTAGAACTTTAGAGATCTCTGATAAGGAAATTTAATGCTTATAATTCAATGGTAAATATTTTGTTTGTAATAAATTTGGCCATATGGTAAGTCAATGCAGAAATAGGGTAAATCGGAAAAATTCATCGTTCTCTGGACAATGTTTCAATTGAAATAAATATTATCATAAGTTAGTTGAATGTAGAAGTATGGTAAATAGGAGAAATGTAAGATGACATGCTTATGGAAGATTCGGAAATATTGCTAACCAATGCAGATCAAGATGAAATCAATGTAATTCTAGGCCCAATAAAAAAAACAACATTGTTTTCTATGCTTGCAACAAATCCTTTCATATTGCAAAATACTATAGAAGCAAAAATGTGAAGAAGAATGCTCGGACAGACAAGAGAAAATCCGATGCTAAGGGCAAAGAGAAGGTTGAATAAATTAGAGAGCAGTACAAGAAGAAATGGGTCAAAAATGGTGATTTAGATGTAATAGATGAGTCTGCACATGATTCCGGTGTTGGAACCTCATCTGGTAACTAAGGCACTTGGCCTTAGGGGGAATCTTTTCATGCAGTTCCTAAAAAACCCCTGTCTGAGATCTATAACTTATTGCAAGAGGTTGCAGATGGTTGTGAATGATTGTGCAATCAATCCTAAAGGATCTCTGAAAGACTTCATTCATATTTGTGACTCTGGAAGAATATTTATTAGATATAGAGCATCCAGTATAGTTAGGGTTGATAATTAATTATACCTAAAAGTTAGGTACATTTGGTGGATAAAAAGGTGATTTAACTCTCATTTCTCACATTGCGTTCAAAGCAAAAGAGCGGGAGAGCTTGGCGAAGAGATTTGACGAGGATTTCTTCCATCTGGTTGAAGGCTAGAAGGTATTTTTTAGAGTTTGATAACTTTCTTTGTTCATAACCCAGAATTGGATAATGGCATCATCTGGTATGATAGCTGCATTAGTTGTTGATATAGTTGATAGGGAAAGACCTAAATTCAAGAAACACCCATATAAATCGATGGAAGATGATCCGCAACGGGCATTTTTTACCGTTCCTTATGGTGTTCTGCATGTTCAAGATATTAGGGCATACATTCATTACAATTTTGAAGAGCTTGGGAATGCTAAAATGTTGAATCTATACACAAAGCATATAGTATATGACATGGGTAACCTCAAACCCGATTTCATATCACTCTAGGACAAGGGTTTCATCCAATTCGTGAATTTTTTGGTCTTTGATGAACCCAAATGTGTTAGATTTATTCTGAGCAGAGTTCTTGGAAAATTCATGTGGATTGGTAGGCTACACAAGATCACAAAGCAAGCAATTAAAGCGGTAACATGCTTGAATGCAATCGGTGTAGTTCCTTCCCTAAGGAATGTGAAGAACATGACCATGGCAGAGGCAACCGGTTCTAAACATGATGGAAGATCCATGGAAATATGTGATATTATTGAGCATGATGTTAGATTTGCATCCATGATGAATTTTTACACGGTGTATTAGTCTAGCAGAGAAAACTCAGTATCCGATATGACCATTTACGCTGCTTTTTAAATTTTGAAGGAAGATAAATTGTATGATCTATGAAGTGATCCAGAGTGAGCTCTTGAATAATTTTAAGAAGATAAAGAAGGATAAAAAGAATACGTTCAAGTTCGATACCTTGATTATCTACTTGTACTTCTACTTCATGAATGAGGTCCATAGTGTAGGAAAAGTTCAACAGGCCTATGACAGGCTGGTGCTGGTGCAGATAAAGGAAAATCTAAGTGGATTGGGTAATGCACAAGCTTAGAGAGCTACTCTATGGGGTTACTTTAAAACTTCTCAAGGAATAATGTAGAGCAGGGAAAGGATCCCTAAAGAAATTGTTAAAGTATGAAGGCACCATATGCTTCATGGTGGACACTGATCAATGCCTGATGAAGGTTGTTGAACCCATGACAATTTGGATCATGCCAATTGGGTATGAGGTTAGTGGTTATATTCTTGATGCATATTCTCAACATTTTTTGAGCAAGTCGGTAGACACTAATTTGAGGAAAGGTTTGGAATATACAAGGAGAAAATCTTGAGTCTACACTCTCAGTTCACCAAGCCCGAAATGCAGAGGAGAGTGAGAAAAGAAATAGACTAGCTTGTAGAAGGCATGGGAATTACAAAGGAGGTAGTTCAAAGAGCCTGGGAGAAGAATATCATGAAGGAATAAGATATCGTGAAACAAAAGAAGACCAAACTAGAATCTCCTTCCCCAAAGTGAAGGCAAACAAGGAAGTCAGCACCTTCCTCTGATGCTCAAAATCCCATCTCTCCGTGTATGCCTAAATCAAAACCATCTAGTGGAGTAGGGAAGAGGAAGAAAGGGAATCCTAAAATATTTTATGTAGTAGCCACTATGGAAGAAGTGACTGAATCAAATGAAGCAGTGAGGGAAGTAAAGAAGAATACTACTACTACTAGGGTTGTGAAGCCACAATCCCCTGGTGGAAGTCAGACTGGAAAGAAGTCAAGAGTTGATGTTGATCCATCTGGAATAACTCTAAATAAAGTCAAGGAAGCAATCGCATAACAAGGTAACCTTAAATTGCTTTCTCAATTTTATGACCATTTGATTGAAAAAGGGAAAATATCTATAGAAGAAGCTACTATTGTATACTTGAATAAGTATAGCAGGGCACATTGAAATTACGTCTGAAATCCTTAAGAGTTCGTATGATATTTTGGATATGATAAAAGAAACTACAATAATAGAAGAGGAGAGGATTAGGGAGTATGAGTTAGTGCAACTCTATCTAGTGATTGCTAAGACAAAAATTGATAGAATTCTTAAGGAAAATAAAGAAAGGTTTACAAGTAAAACCCGTGTAAATAAAATAATGATTGGCAAGCATGCAGAGGTTCATAAGGAGACACAAGAAATTTTAGGAGAAATAATAAAGAAATATGATTATGATGTAGCTCTAAAAAAACTCTCAAGGAAGTATTCATAAGTCTATTCTGGAAGTCGTTGGGATATAATCCAAAGGTGAAGAGTCAAAATTTTCAAAACCGGTCAAGCAGAAAACTCAACAAATTACTGCAGATGATATTGATGATAGCCAACACATTGCAAACTCTGATGGAGTAGTTAAGGGTCCTTTGGTATTGAATGTTAAGGATGATGAGGAGGTTGGTAATGAGAAGGATGAAGGCAAGATTGAACAGGCTCCAGTGGCAAGAAACACTGTGGAATCTGATAGGGGCGAGTAGATTATAACTGACATAGATCTTATTCAAGGCCCTATCAATCTAAACTCATTATCTCTTGTGCAAGAACTAAAGTTTGTAACTCTAGCCCAGGTAAAAACCATTGAAGACTTATTGAAGTCTCACTCTGAAGGCAAAGAGCTTATAACTTTGGCTACAAGTGTTCTTGAGAAAATTTTGCCTACATTCAAGCAAGATACACTTGAATTTCCCTCTGGTAAGCTAAGAAGTATTCTTAAGGCATAAAATACTCATTTTGAATCTCTAGAGAAAGTGACAGATGTAAATATTTTGAACCATTTTAATGCTATGAGGTTAAGAACAATTTTGAGAGTGATTGAAGGTGATAGAGTCAGTTTGATAATCAGTGTGAAGGGCATTAAGGAGGCATTGAATGAAGGCAGTAAAATCTACAAGTCATGTCTTCTATTACCCAAATTCATCATAGAGCTTGGGAAGAAAATCAAAGAATGTGAAGGACAACTAGAAGGTATATCTCAGTCCTACTCACCCTAGGCCAATTTTGCAAGTAATTATGAGGCTCAGGTAATGTCTTTAATTAATAAAATAAAGAGCTTGAATCAAGATAAGGATAGTGTAATTGGTAGAGTGGCCCGAGAGTTGATAAATCTGATCACTCCCCAACTGGATACTCTTTTGAGCAGTCAACAAGATGCCTTAAATGCACTGAATAAGACTGTTCATTCCGATCTTGGAGGAGCAAAAATGCATGCCTATATTTTTAGTGCTCTAATAAACATTTTGGAGAAACTAAAGAAAGGTTGGGATGACCACTTGCAGTCATTGAAGATCATTTTTACAAACATTTTCAATTTTTTGTAAGTTGTTGTGTATACCCTTGTACACAAAATTTTGAGCAGATACCCGACTTTGCCATTGATTTCAAAAGAAGAGAGAGAGAAGAGTGGAAAATGATGTATATTCGCAGGGGGAGCCTATTAGAATTGAAACTTTGAAATTTTTTTAGTGTTTGACATTTTTAGTTTGACACTTAGTCATTTTTCAGTAAGTGTTGCCATTAATTCCAAAGGGGCAGATTGCTGGCAAGAGACATTGTTCTCGAAGAGATTAGTGCTTGAGAATTGTTTAGGGGTTGTCATTGATGGCAACTCAAATCAGATACATCATCTGGTATATACAAATTCATTCTACCGGAAGTCCTAAGTGAGTTTTTCTTAAGTCTAGAAGGTGGAACATAGTGTTCAACAGAGTATGAGTACATTAAGCATAACTCAATTTTGGGTGCACATTTTTGTTTGCGGTGGAGGAGGTAGTTGATTTGGTGATTGGAATTACTTAGTCCACAATCCTAGCTTTAGATGTTGATTCTAGTGCAAGTTTGATGATCCGTTAACTAGTATTTCAGGAAGAACAATGTTATTTTGGTGTAGCATGTTATGCGTAATATTCAAGATGATTTTGTTGATTAGTGTCATGTTCAAGGTTGTTGTGCTGACTTGATTGAAGTGTATAATCAATTTATTTTGGCCCACATGTATATATATAATCGGATTGACCCGACTTCTTGTTACATGTTTCATATCTTGTTAATATTTTTGGATCCGACATGTTGGTAACCTGATCAAGTGATATGAATATATAAGATCAATCTATTTGAGAATTTTGGAGATAGATGTGATTGTACAAATATTGTATGAGCATTGGTGTGTTAATCCTATGAGGATCCGGTTAATACTGAGAGGGGGGTGAATCAGTATTAAGACCAATTGAAACTTTAAACCAAATTCAAACTTATCTAAAAACTAAAACTATTTAACAAATGTCTCAACTTCTTTAATTAGATCTAATAACCCCTTGATCAGATTTGCTTAACACATTAATTAAATCATTTACCATAACTATCAATACTTTCACCACCAAAGCAATCATATAAACTTGATCATTTACCAACTCATTAACCTTATCAATAAGATCATATAATTTCTAAAACAACTTCTTATCGGTACCAGTAACCTCTGATAAACTTCTGATAAAAAATCATCATCGATGTCTCAAAAATAATGCATGAAATGAAACATAAACAAGAACATCACACGAAAAATATTCCACATGAATACCATAAGTTTTTGATGTGGAAACCCAAATAGGGAAAAACAATTGTGGGAGTTGGTACCCACAAGTATTTGTATTCTTTCAAAGTATGCCTTGTTAGGAGCTTAGTCCTGCTAGGAGCTTACAATTCGCCCGAATAGGAGCAGACCCTATTAGGAGTCACCCGGTTAGGGTATTTGGCTTGTAGCCTAGTTAGGAGCTTGATGATCTGTTAGGGTCAACCACCTGAGATGATTTAACACTCTTTAGAGAAATTCCCTGTTAGGGGACTTAAATGTTTAAGGCCTGTTAGGACCTGCTCGGTTAAGGGATTTAACCTACTACAAATGTTAGGGAACAACAATGAAAGAATGATCTGTTACTTGCACTTCTCTTCTTGTTTGATCAGATCTAGTTATACACAACACTCTGCAACTCTCAAGAAAATCTCACACTTCACTTGGATGGCTTATCAAAATCTCTAAGACCCCTGACACAATAAACATCAACTGTGTCATCCTAAATAACCATCTCAACTAGGTCGACCACAAAACCCTAATTACATCATGAATTTACAATTCAAATCATAAGAGATCATTATAGATCATTATACAGATCATTAAAAGAAATTACAATGCAATATCAAACGTTGGTTGATCATAACCCATCACGGAAATCCGATCTATTGGAAAATTAAACCCTCAAAACACTCTACTAAGCATTTCGCTAATTCCCAAGAAAATCTTGAATCACACTAAAATAGCTATCAAATATTTCATGTGGGTTTTTTCGTGTTACCAACCTCATGTAGACTCACTGTCAATCACCGTCATAACATTAATCATTATTGATTTGATGATTTCTTCACCGGTCCTTAAACCCTACTAAAACCCTGGCAAAACTTCATCAAAAATTTGAAATAGGTCATCTGGTAATATCCACAAGTTCCAATTCTAGTCACATACACCTTTTTATTATACAAGTTCACCATCCAAACCACAAATCACCTATCATTACCAATCGACCGATCTAATCAAAACAACTATGCTTTACCGGTTCAAGTCCTATTTCACAAACTCTGGTTCACTATCGGTAAACCATATCTTCTAGTAAACCAAATAACTTAGAAGACAAAACAAATCATCAAGAACATCAAGGTCATTAGTTGACATCAGTTTCCATCAATGACAACACAATTAATTGATCATGTCATCTATTCATCGAATCTCAATCTGTTAATCACAAATAGACTTTTATCCTTTACCGGTGCAGTCATCCATCTTCAAGTGCATCACCTCATCTGCATTAGTTATGCCAAATGCCAACAATATCCCCCTTTGGCATTGATGACAACACTAATCAAATATACAATCATAGTATCATCATCATTTGCAACTTGCTTGTCGATATCACATTATCTGTTGGTTCTCCTCCTTTTGTGATCTCCTCGTTAACCAATGCTTCTCTCAATCTGATCTTAAACTTCTCCTATATCTTCCATATCTGATTTATATTCTTTTCTTCTCCCCCTTTGACAACAATGCCAAAGATATAAATGAATCACTTGACTTTAATTTTGCTACTACTTCTTCCATTATCTTTGCTACACAAATCAAAAAAATTATAACAGAACATTAAATTAGAACTTTACATCACACTTGCTCTACAAAGGAGTAGCATGTACCTTCATCAATTCTTAGTGAAAATTAAACATGATATCCAAAGTATTGATGGATCTCCATCATTGTAGTTCTTCTGGTGTAGGGGTCTAACCCCTAGTTTACCTCTAAGAAACTCAAAGGTAGCCTTCGGTAAGGGCTTACTAAAGATATCAGCTAATTGATCTTTACTCTTCACATATTCCATCTTCACCTCCTTCTCTCAAGAACACTTTCCCTTAGGAAGTGATACTTCAATTCAATGTGCTTGGTTCTAGCGTGAAGTACATGATTCTTATAAATTTTGATTGCACATGTATTATCACAATAGATAGTCACACGTTTTGACATATCTCTCTTGAATCCTTCTAGCACATGTCTCATCCATATTTCCTGCATGCAATCCATGGATACTGCAACATACTCAGCTTCGGTTATAGATTGAGAAACACAATTTTGTTTCTTGCTTGTCCATGCCACTAATCTTCCTCCAAGTAGAAAAGCTCCACCAGTTGTGTTTTTCCGATCATCCACATTACCTGCCCAATCAACATCAATAAAGACATTCAAAGTAGAATCTCCTTTATAGGGATACCATAAACGATAGTCTACTATGCTTTTGAGATACCAAAAAATTTCACAGCCACCATGTGACTCTCTTTAGGCTCTTTTGAAATCTAACCACTAATCTGATAGCATGAGCAATATGCGGTCTGCTATGGACAACATCATGTAGCTTTCCAATCATAGATGTGTACTCTTTTTCACTAATAGTAGGGGAATCATCTTCTTTTGATAACTTGCAACAAGTCACCATCGATGTTCGTACCGGTTTGTAGTCTTCCATGCCGAAAGCCTTCAACACCTCTTTGATATACTTGGTCTAACAAATAAGTATACCACCATCCAGTTGTTGAACTTGTAAGCCAATAAAGAACTTATTTTCACCAATTAGAGACATTTCAAATTCCGTTTTCATTATATCAGCAAAGTCCATACACATATCATCATTTCCACAAAAAAATATGTCATCTACAAACACTTCGGCTATCAGCATCTTGTCTCCATATGTTTTCAGATAAATGTTACTATCCTCACTAGTACGTTGGAATCCAATCTTGATCAAATGTGCATGTAATCTCTCATACCATGCTCTTAGTGCCTGCTTCAGACCATACAATTCTTTGTGCAATTTACACACCATGTCTTTATCATCAGTCAAGGAAAATCCATCTAGTTGTTCAATGTATATTTCTTCTTCTAGAATCCCACTGAGAAAGGCTGCCTTGACATTCATTTGGTAAACTTTGAATCCCATATATGCAACAAATGCCAGTAACATCCTTACACCTTCTAATCTAGCAACAGGTGCAAATATTTCACCATAATCCTCACCTTCCTCTTGAGGATACCCTTTGCAGACCCATTTTTTTCCAATCACATTCTTGACCTATGGTCTAGGAACAAGTGACCATGTCATATTCTTCTCAATTTGATCTAATTCTTCATTCATTGCTATCACCCAATCATCATCCTTTAGTGCTTCTTTTAACTGTCTTGGGTTCAATTGTAGATATCAAACATGAGTTCTCTCTGATCTTTCTCCTGGTTTGCTCACCTGCATTCTTATCACCAATTATCTTCTCTTGTGAATGATTCAATCTAACATATCTAGGTATTGACTGTGTCGGTTCTTCATATTCTTCATCAAGTTCTTCATTTTATTTCTCACTGTCATCGCTTATCAGTTGAGCACACAGTTCTGCATTTCCCTGTTCTTCATTATTCTTTGCTTTCGGTTCAATAATGACAAAATTCTCCTCATTATCATCCTTTTCAAGTTCTGATCTTCTTGTACCTTCAGACTTATCAGATAGATCAATAAATTTTACATTACCACTTTCAACAATTTTCTTAGTTCTCTTATTGCAACATTTATATGCTTTACTCTTAGAAGAGTAACCAAGAAAAATTCCCTCATCAAATTTTGCATCAAACTTCTCATTGTAGTTATCTCTCTTGATAAAACGTAGACTTCCAAAGAATTTTAAAATAACAAACACAAGGATTTTTTCCATACCATAGCTCATAGGGTGTCTTATTGTTACCTCTCTTTATTAGTACCCAGTTTAAAGTGTATACAATAGTACTGACCGCTTCTCTGTAAAACATTTTGGATACATTACCCTGCAATAACAGGTTTCTTGCAGCTTCAACTATTGTTTTGTTCATCCTTTCTACTATGCCATTGTGTTGTGTTGTTCTCAAAGCACACATCTGTCTCTTTTACCATGTTCATCACAATACTTAACAAATTCATTAGATGTGAATTCACCTCCCCGGTTTGATCCTAAACACTTCAAGTTCTTATCGATTTCCTTCTCAACTAGAGCTTTAAATGATTTCAATTTATTAAATGTTACCCACATAATTTTAGAATAATCATCGGTGAAGATTATGAAATACCTATCACCGTAATAACTTTTTGTTCTCATAGGGCCACAAAGATCAATTCATACCAAATCTAAAACATTCTCAGAAATACACTTCTTGCTCTTAAAAGAAATATAGGTCATCGTATCGATTTGACAAGTTGGGGTAATCCTCTTACAACACCTGACTTGCTTATCTTAACCAAATTATCAAAATTAACATGACAACATCTTTTATGCCACAACCAACTGTCTTCCATTCTTGCAACCACACAATTATTAATATTACTATTCAAATGGAATAAGTTACCTCTAGTTTGCTTCCTAGTAGCAATCAGTTCACCACTACCTCCAAGAATTCTACAAACTCCACTCTTAAATTCAAGAAAATAACCTTTATAATTGAGCTAACCAACACTTAAAAGATTATGCTTAAGACCATCAACCTAGAATACATCATTAGCATTACTGTTCCCATTTAGAGATATAGAGCCTGTACCTTTCACCATGCAAGGAGAGTTGTTTCCAAATCTAACAACACCTCCATCAAGTTCATTAAGGGTTATGAACTTTCTTCTATCTTCGGTCATGTGGTGTGTGCAGCCACTGTCTATAATTCATTCATCACTATTCTCCATATGAGATACTAGTGCCTTTTCATCTAACAGTTCCTCCTTCACGACTACAAACACAATTTCTTCATTGTTATCTTCTTCTTCCGCCTCCTCATCGGTCACACCTTCATCTACTACAAAATAACAATGTTTCTTGCCCTTTCTTTTCAATCTTCAAAATTTTTCTTTCTTATCGGTGTTAGGGCAATTAGCAGCAATATGACCAATTTTACTACAAGAGAAACACTTCAAAGGTAGCTTTCCTTTATACTTACCAGTGCCTCTTCGAAATCTCTTTGCTAACAGAGACTCAAGTTCCATCCCTTAATGTTCATTGTCTTCATTTCCCCGGTCACTTCCATGACTTGTCCTGCAGTCATGATTTTGACATGTATCTTTTTCTTTTCTAGCAGATGAACCGGTAAGAGAAGCTTTAAAGGTAGATTCAATAGATTTTTTCACACTATTGTCAAAACTATTTAACTCAAAAGTTGTAAGCTTACCAATCAATGAATCAACAGTTACCTTACCCTTTGAAATAGATCTAAGTTCTTGGATTGCAGATATGCTTATAGCATTCTAAGGTTGAAGAGTTATGAGCATCTTACTTACTATTGTATCATCTTCTATTTTGCCTCCAACACTCTTTATGCCACCAAAAAATTCTTTGATTCTCTGGACATACTTTCCAATATTCTCTCCTTCAAGCATTCTCATGTCATCAAACTTTCTTCTCAAAATTTCCTCTTTGGCTCTTTGAACATGCTCATCTCCTCCATAGATTGTATCTAATTTTTCCCAAACCTCACCTACAATTTCTAATCTTGGAACATCAATATATTGTGAATCAGATAAAGAACTTACAATAGCTTCTAGGGTTTTCATGTTATCTTATTGTTCTCTGAGTTCATCTTGTGTTAAGGGAGTAGTACTTGGAGCAACATATGTTGTTTGAACTTGCTTCCAATATTGTGCACCAAGACCTTTTATGTAGATCTTCATTATACCTTTCCAGATCTTGTAGTTATCTTTGTTTAACATTGTGACTCTCTTTCTTCATCATCTTGAATTCCTCAAAATCTTTTCCTCAAGCGGTTAGGCTTTCTGTACATAGAGGACCAAAGCTCTGATTCTAATTATTAATCTTATGAGGATCTAGTTCATATTGAGAATGGGGGGTGAATCATTATTAAGACCAATTGAAACTTTAAACCAAAATCAAAATTATCTCAGATCTGAAACCATTTAACAAATATCTCAAATTCTTTAATCAAATCTAATAACTCCTTGATCAGATTTGCTTAACACATTAATAAAATCATTTACCATAACTATCAATACTTTCACCACCTAAGCAATCATATAAACTTGATCATTGACCAACTCATTGACCTTATCAATAAGATCAAATACTTTCTCAAACAACTTCTTATTAGTACCGGTAACCTTTGATAAACTTATGATAAAACATCATAACTAGTTTCTCAGAATAAATGCATGAAATGAAACATAAACAAGAACATCAAATGAAAAACATTTCACAAACAAACACCACAAGTTTTTGATGTGGAAACCCAAATGGGGAAAAACCACGGTGGGAGTTGGTACCCACAAGTATTTGTACTCTTTCTAAGTATGCCCTATTAGGAGCTTAGCCCTTTTAGGAGCTTACAATATGCTCGGTTAGGAGAAGACCCTATTAGGAGTCACCCGGTTAGGGGATTTGCCTTGCAGCCCAGTTAGGAGCTTGATGATCTCTTAGGATCAACCTCGTTAGAGGATTTAACACTCTTTAGAGAGCATCTTTGTTAGGGGACTTAAATGTTTAAGGCTTGTTAGGACATACACGGTTAAGGGATTTAACCTACTGTAACTATTAGGGAACAACAATGAAAGAATGATCTGTTACTTGTACTTCTCTTCTTTCTTGATCATATCCAGTTATACACAACACTATGCAACTCTGAGGAAGATCTCACACTTCACTTGTACATCTTAACACAGTCTCTAAGACCACCAACATAATAAACATCAACTGTGTCATCCTAAATATCCATCTCAACTAGTTTGGCCACAAAACCCTAATTTCATCATGAATTTACATATCAAACCATAAGAGATCATCATAGATCATTATACAGATCATTACAAAAAATTACAATGCAATGTCAATTGTTGGTTAATCATAACCCATTACAGAAATCCGATCTGTATCAAAGTCAAACCCTCAAAACACTCTACTAAGCATTTCGCTAATTCCCAAAAAAACTTCCTTGAATCATGCCAAAACAACTATCAAATCTTTCATGTGGGTTGTGCATGTTACCAAGCTCATGTAGACTCCTCATCGATCACCGTCATAACATAAATCATTACCGTTTTGATGATTTCTTCACCCCTCCTTAAACCCTACTAAAACCTTGGCAAAACTTCATAAAAAATCTGAAACACATCATCCGGTAAATTCCATATGTTCTAGTTCTGGTAATATACACCTTTTTATGATACAAGTTCACTATCCAAATTGTAAAACAGCTATCATCACCAGTCGACCGATCTAATCAAAACAACTCTTCTTTAGCGGTTAAAGTCCTATTTCACAGACGTTGATTCACTAATGGTAAACCCCATCTTTCAGTAAACCAAATCACTTAGAAGATAAAAAAAATCACCAGGAACATCAGGGTCATCAGTTGACGTCAGTTGCTATCAATGACAACACACATAACTGATCATGTCATCTATTCATAGAATTTGAATCTGTTCATCACAAATAGACTTGTATCCTTTACCAGTGCAAGTATCCATCTTCAAGTACATCACCTCATCTGTATCATTTATGCCAAATGCTAACATGGTGTGTAGTTTCACGTGTACTATCCCTGGATTGATGCTTCAGTATATGACAGAGCATAGTAGAAAAGAGCAGTGAGACAAAATAATGGAAGAAGACATTTTGTGCTTAACCGAAACTGCATTTTGGCATTTGTAGATGCTATTCATGAGTTCAGATAATTTGTTATCATTTGTTAACTTTTTTAGGATAGTGACTCCTCTGGGGGTTGTATCCCTCTTCTTTCTAATTGATTAGTGAGCTCTAGGCAGTTTGCCTGAATGCATGTGCATTCCCTTGTAATATTATTATACTCTTGATCATAGTATTATAATATTGTGGGTCTCAATCCCACTGTGGTTTTTTGCTTTTTGGGTTTCCACGTAAAAATTAAGTTAAGTTTCTGCATTTTAAATTCATTCTTTTGTATCCCGTGGTTTAAGAATCAGTTAAAGGAGTTATAAATTGCAGAACACTGATTCAGCCCCCTCTTAGTGTTCATTGATTCCAACACTAGCTCTTTTAAAACACTTTTAGGCATATACAGTTAATCAAATTTACTGTGAAGGCAATAAAGAAGCAAACTTCTTAGCCAACAATGTAGTTGAGGGTTTGAAATAAGTCTCTAAAGCGAATAAATAAAATTTAAAATAATTCAATATTGAGTCAATGAGGATTTTTAGAGATAGAAAATAAGAGGAGGATGAATTAATGTTTAAATGAAAAGGTTAGATAATGGCTAGTAAGTCATGATAATTTGAATTTGAAGGTGGTGTCAAAACTCCCCAAGGGTGACGCTAGATTTTTGGGTTGACACAAGTGTAGTTGATAACTCTATCCTTTGACGGGGATATAGTTTATGCATTCAATGATGTTGAGTGTTGGCTATATAGTTATATCCACTCTGGCATGTTCATTGTTTTTTTGAGTTTGAATGGGTTTGAGTGGAAGATGATGGGTGGTAGTTGATGGTGATGAGATATTAATTCTAATTTATGAAATTAGTCAAAGTTGCTCATCTCATGGTACTACACCCATTTTCATAAATGCGGATTAGTTGGTGTATTTCCTTTTATCTTCTTCAATAGTGGTGTTTGGTTTGAGAGTTTATTTTAAAGGAAAAGTTGTATACGGTCGGTTAAATCATAGATTTGAAAGGATATTGTAGTGTTTGGAGTTATTGATAGCATTAATGATAGGATTTTCCTTAGAAGATGGCAAAATAAGGACTTCATTAAACATAATTTTTGAAAGGTCGGACATTCATATCCTTCTCATTTACCTTTTATAAGCATTTATCTCCAAATTTATCCTCTTTACAAGCAATCCCCTTCATCTCCATGGATTCTCCAATTAGACTAGTGGCTAGTAAGGGGCAACTGGTTTTCCTAGGAGTGATAACTCAGAGCAACTGGGGGAGGTGCTTAATTACTAGAATAGATTGTTTATGCATGTAGTGAATTCTATTTTTGATCTGAAATTTCTCCATGTTGATCACAGGTATCGTGTCAATATAGATATTCCAACAATGTTTCTATCCATGTAGTATTAACATAGGGGAAAAGAAAGTGGTAGCAGAAGAACTGTATTGTCACATATTCAAAGACGTTTTTTTTATGTGTTTTGGATAGATTTTTTCTCTCAGTGGATGAAAGACTCACAATCTCACTTCCAGGGAAGTTTTTTGTTGTTAAAACTTGAATGAGGGAGGTGCCATGACTTCCAATTCTCACTATATGAAATCAACAAAGTTTAGATGCAAAGGAATTCGAGATTAAAATGAGATTGCAATTCCTAAGGATATTAATGGGGCTCACTAAGAAGGGTTAGGTAGAGAGAGCTATAGGGGATGATGTGAATAAAGATGAAGCATAGGTTTGGAAATACAAATATGATGAATGCCTGGATGGTTTGGGGAGTCTATACTTTAGTGATGATGAGGAGGAACTTAGTCTAGAACAAGTGGAGCAACTCTTAGAGGCTATTGAACATGCTCAATAGAGAGCATATGCAGATATCCAAGGTCTAAGGCTCTCCAATGTGGGTTGAGGCAAGGAAAATCTTTGTTTTCATTGCCCATAGCAAACATGTTCTCCATTTTTTTTTTGCCTTTGTCATTTATGTTTTTGATAAAATATGGTTTATGAAAGACCTTGTTTATTTGCCTGATACTATGAACTTATATCAGAGTATTGCCCAGGAGGCTCCCCTATTTCTTCTATTTTTCCCAAGACTCTGTAATGGTTGTTTTATAATATTTAATAGATTCTGGCTGTGGCCTTTTATTGAGCCAAAAAATGTAAAATAAGTACTTTAATGTATCCTATAAAATACAATAACTACCTATTATAATTGTGTCATTCATAAAATAAAGTATTATTTTGGTGTCTCTATTTGTACAACTATTGGAGTCACAAATTATACATTGAAATAATTCATATTAACATTTTGCCCTATCATAAATATAAAAGCCAATCACAAGAAGTAACTTATATTTTATAATGAAACGTGAGGGATTGTAAACTAATTTTATGGTTATTTATAGTTGAATCTAGGTTGTATTTTGAATAATAATGAGTTCTTTTCATAATTTTTATTTTTTGATTTTTAGTTCAACTACTAGTCCATCTGCAATTGGACACAAAAGTAAGAGATAACAAGATTTATGGTTAACAATAGATATTGAAATCATTTAGGTTGCATATAAGTTAAATTTCAAATAAAAATATAATATTATTCTAACAATTTTTAATATTGGCATTTATCCTTGAAGATGCTCCTTATGGGTTCTTACTCTCCCTCATTTTCAAGTTCTAGACTCACACCCTACTCTAATACTATTAGCATCTCCCCTTCTTCAAACTCATTAGTCAATATCTCAAATATGAGATCAATATCACCATTCGGAAATGCTAAGTGAAAACATTGTGTCCTTGGAAAATCTCCTAAGGTTATGGTGAAATCCTCTTTCTCTACGGACCTGCTATATAATCAATCATTTGGTGCTCCTCCTAGAGTTACTTGTTAGTGTCTCCCCTATTCTTTCTCTGCTTTAGAGGTATTGCTAGGTAAATTTATACTTGATTCTATCACCTAATTTGAATAGAAATATCTATTCTACAAGTTCGTTAGCTTGTAGCCCTCTCTAGTGAACCTAAATACCTAGATTTCTTAAAACTGGAATCGGGTGATCACAGGGAAGGTTGAGATTTACCCCTATGCCCATATTTTTTTTGTCATCTCTTTTGACTCCTTTGAATATTGTAAAATTGTTTTTACTATGAGGGACTTGAAATAGATTTCTCACCCTCTTTCTCTTCACCATTGGATTCCCTCTTATGACCCCCTAAGTGAATCTATGACCATCACTCTTGTCTAGGTAAGGATACCTTACCTCCCCCTCCATTGTAGATGTATTGAAGAATATGAGGCTATTAGAAATAAAATGGTTTCTTCTTTTAGGTTAACCATAACACTAGAAAATTTACCCACATGTCATATTATTGAACCTTTATGGAGATGTATCTTTCAAAGGCTCTACTTGGTGAGATAATTATAAAGGTGGGTGAGAAAAGTTGGACACATATAAATAACTACAAGGGGTTGCTTTTCCACTTCAATTGCTACTTTTCTATGGGTCATTTGGTTTCCTCTTTCCCTTATACGTCTTGTCTATATTTCTCCCCATCCTTTGGAATGTTGTAAAAAATCACCATATGACTTTCTTACCTACTACTTTATATGATGACTCATTCTACTCTAAAGATTCAATGCCCCCCTACTACCTCAACTAGGTTGTCTACCCAAGCTACTGCCAGTACTGGACAAACAACGTGGGACTCAATTACTTGCCATTTTCCTTCTATGGTTCACAACTCTCTTTCTTTGGATTGTGAGGCTTCTCCCACTAAATAAGGAGTCTATTAGGGAGGTTTTTCTATTTAGAGGGTGCCTTCTCCTCTTTTCATAAAGGTTCCTTAGGTAAAGATGATGCTTCCTAAACTAATATGCATTGAGAAAAGGAATACCAATCCCTCATAATAGTTCATAACTCGCAAATTTTTCTTTGTAATGAGGTTTGGACTCTCTCAAAAAAACACTTATCTTAGTGTTAGCCTCCATGTTGTTTTTCAAAAGATACCAGCCCTTATCCAAAAAAAAGGTGACTTATCTTATCTTTTCCTTTTTCTTTCCTTTTATCACCTAAACCTTATCGGTGAAACCTTGATATACCAACAACTTGTGTTGGGATCGTCGTGTTCCGATTTCACCCAATGTCGCTATACTTGAAGAAGAGTCGATATTCATCAAGTGATAACCAGAAGCTCGCATCAACCTCATTTCCCATTTTATCCCGATGCCTGACATTCCTTTGCAACCCAATGTTAGAGTATCGAAGGATTCTAACCTTTGTTTTTTGTGGTTCCAAGTCAGCTTGTCGCCATGTGAAGCTCAAATTCCAAGAAACAAATCAAGGAAAGATTGGCAAGTATCGTTATTAATGATAGATTAAAGAGTTAGAAGCACGTGAAGATAGTGGCAGAAGCCTTTAAATTTGATATTATCATCTTTTTGTAAGAAATTTAATGCATCACCCTCATGAGCTGGTCAGAGTAACACATGCCATTATGAGTTTTATTTTCCCAGATGGTTCTCCCTCATGATGGTCAGCTACCATTTTATAATCTAGACCTAAATTGGCTAGCAACTAAGCAAGGGAATATTATCCTAATATTACGGTCTCTTGCATGGAAACAACAAACTGAATTTACCAAATATAGAAAGACTATTGCTCTGTTAGAAAATAATGTAGAGCAAGCCAGAAATCATGAACAACATCTGGAGGAAGAAATTGTTGTAAGAAGAGGCCCTGGTAATTAGTTTTTATAGATGGTGCTTAAAGGAAAAGGGTCTATTATACAACTAGATGTTGAGCACATGCAGGATGATATCCTCTTTGACCTCACTGACCTGGCTCAAGAACTCATACTGGATGAAGATAAAATTTTAGCAGTTCTCTGGGTGCTTATTGAGGAAGAGACAAAAGACGAGATGATTGATAATTAGATTGCATGTCACAACATGTCATCTGATGAAGAAGAAGTGTGAAGTTGGTAGTTGTTTTTAATGCAAGGATTAATGCTAATGATAGGGTTTTTTAATAATTTTATTTTCTTTCAACATGTTTAAAAATAGGCATTTTCAAAGATTGTTACTATGGAAAGAACCGTTTCTTGGAAATGGAAAAAGGGGGTCTTAGGTATATATAGATGATAGAATAGAGAAGAAAAAGGGGGGGGGGGGTGTTGGAAAGAAAAAATTTGTGTTATTTTCCACAGACAAATTTTTATGTGGTTTATGTTTTGGTTTTATTGAACAATTTATCTAATAGATCAGACTTTGTGCTACTTTGGATAAATTGCATTTCTCTTATGTGAATGCTTCCTATTTAGTTTTTGTATTTCAAAACATGGATAGTTGTTCTTCCTCTATGGTTCATTGTGGTATAATGTTTATCTTTGAATGATATTATTCAACATTAACATAGTTAATGTTTGATGGGGTAAATGCTTTGTCATTTGTATTTTATCTTTTGTTCTGTAAAGTTGTAAGTTGGGAATCTTGCCTTTCCTGCTTTCTGGTTAAAGGCATACCTCGAAAACCTTAAACTCATATAATAAGAGGGATTTGTACCTCTAAAATTCAAAGGAAAGTTGAAGAAGTAGTGGCAACTTATCCAACTGTTGATTGATGGTTTATTCATTATGTGGGCATTGAGTCATATTATTATATTTTGAAAGGGAACAAAATCTGTCAACCAACACTTAGTAAAAAATAAATGATATTTTTTTGTTCAATTAATAGGGATACATTGGTTAAGTTTTGGTTGAATCTTTAAAATTTGGTTTTCAAGATATTTTTTACTAGATGTGTTAATGTGGTAAGTTGTGTTATGAATCACAACTCTAAAATTTAGTTATAGGTGGATAAGATATCGTTTGGCATGCCTTAATAACAATGTCTTAAGATATTACATGCAATTACTGCATAACATGACTATAATCTCCTTTATGCTAATTACAATGGTTTTATCATATTTTTTGAGGTATTATTTTTCAAAAAAACTATATATGATCATGTAATTAACATAGACAAATAATTAATCATGCTATATGCATTGCTTGATAAGATATATATTCTTTAAAGCTTCCTATAACAACTATATTCTTTAATTTTAGAAATTAAAATCATTAATTTTCTCATGGTTTTTGACTAGTTTATTTTAAATTATTTTAATATAATTTTTATTTTAAAATAATTCTTAAAGTATTCATTATAATTAGTGTAATGGTGGAAAAATGGTGAATGATATATCAAGAGGAAAACTATGCTTTCCCTCAAAGAGAGATGAGAGTCTCACTATTGATTACCATTCAAACACTTTTCACCATGTTACACTAGAAAGAAGAGAGGATAATTCACTATATTCAATCTCTCCAAGCAAAGATGGTAGATTGAATTCTGAATGATAAGTTGATCCTCTCTTCCTTGTTGGAAATGGAAAGGAATTGATTGAATTATGTAATGCAAAAGTGATAAAGAACTGATTATAAATTTACATTGAAATATGTGATGGAGTTGGGCACTTGGATCTAGTAATAATATGTCGAGATGAAGTCACCCTGTGAATTTGAGGAAAAGTTTCCCGGACCGTGGTGGGAATGTGCATGGTCCTCCGAAAAATCTGTGAAACGAAAAGGGTTTTTTCACCTCTGCAAATGGAGCTCGAATCTGAAAGTACAGTTGTGCACCTACAACCTACACATAAAAAAGAGAGGAAAATGGGTTGGTATTGGGGGTTTGCCTTTAGGTCAAACCCCAGTTTTGGAATTAACCAAGTAATCAAAGAAAGTACTTGCAAGTATATGTAAATGAAAGATTGAATTGTAAATCACCTCAAGGGAGGTTGTGATAGCAATATTTGATAGAAGTGCTTGTGTGGAATTGAATGTTGAAATCAATCTCCTCTTCAATGGTTGAATCCTTGACTTGAATGCAACACCTAGCCTTGAAGGGAACCTTGAGAATGCTCAAAGCTCTTGAATGCTTGATTGCTTATGCAACTTGACACACTCCAATCTTATCCAGCTTCAACTTGTTGAACTTATGCAAATGAGAGGACAAATTCTCGTTAAACACATGTTAGTGGATTTGTTTTCGTCACAGGATGACATCAAGGGAGTTTCCCGCCCAATGCACAACCAACAATGTAGCCCTAGGAAGGGTCCTACCCAAAAATAGGACAAGGACATGGGCGCCATCCCCCTTTCCTAGGAGGACAAGGGTGCCATGCCACTATCCAAGGGGGGACAGTAGCACCATGCCCGTGTCCTACCCCTTTCTCTAGGGTAGAGTGCGGATGGGGTGATGCAAAGGCCAAGGAAGAAGTTTTTTCTGAGGGCTAAGCAATCTCTGATCTTTGATCAAGCTAGAGGATTTGAAGTCGCGTGCGTGAGGACCCTAATGCAATCAAAAATTTCTAGGATTGCAATTTTATGACACTACAATTAGAATATTGGTTGCATGTAACAAGGATAATTATTTTCTAATATATGGTTTTAGGACATATAATATATTATTTTCTAATATATTAAACTACCTCGAAAAATAAGGGAAACAAATCAAAGAACTTATATATAGGCAAATACATAGAAAATGAATCATATTAGGGAATTATACTATATTAGGATCAAAAAGGTTATGTGAGACATATGGTACATAAATTTGAAATAGGGGTATGAAAAAAAAATTGGGGATAAAAAAGAAGAAAGGGTTGTGTGTGATCTTGAATCTAGGTAAGAATATGTGATGACATAAATACAAGTATAAGTAGTTATCGATTTTTCTTTTAGTAGTAATTTATAGTTATGTAGGTTTAAATTTATAAGTTAATCATGCAACAACTAAAATAATTATGAGGATTAGTTATATATTTTCATATGTTTTTGGTAGATTAAGCAATGAAAGGGCCTTGATCCCAAGTAATCAAAGCAAGATAAACATTAAAAACACCTGCGAGGCAAAAAGGCCTAACACTGAATCAAAAATGCATATAACTACTAATAGTATCGAGCTTAAAGTTGTAATCTAAGAACACTACGTTGGCATTAAGTTGTCATTGATGTCAAAAAATAAGAATATGCAACAATGAATGAAGGTTCTGACTGGACAGAGATGTAGCCTTGGTGATGGCATAAAAGTAAATATTGTTGCAGCATCATATAAGACACCGTGTTAGTTACACAAATGAAAGAAGGATGTGAGTCCGTCATTGTGACATGGAAAAAGAACAAGGAAGACACAAGCAATGGAATTGGAAATTCATTTGTACAAATTGGTTTGAATCAGAAAAAGTAAAGCTATAGTTTGTGTATAACAAGCCATGTTAGTCACATGCAATTACAGGGAGTGACAGTCACAACTATGTATAAGTGGTGTGCATAACACTTAGATGATCTCAATCTACAAAATTGTAGAAGGTAGTTGAGTTGTCAATAACAAGATGGTTATGTGACTGGCGATGTCAATAACAAGATGGGTTAGTTGTATTGGTTTTGTGACAAAGGATGTCAATAATGAGGTAGGTTATGCTTCCCCGCTATCCCGTATCAGGAAGAATAGTAGCTAAACAATATTGTGGGGTAACCTTAGAGGAATGCAAATGGCATTACCTGCCATCCTGCGATGATTCAAATGAGAGAAAAAAGTTCTTGCAAGGTAACATTACAATGAGCCATCTAGTTCCCCCGCTATCCCATGCTTGGGAAAAGTAAGGGAGGTGACCGTATAGGGAAAAATGAGAAAGAGGAGATTAATGCTTCCTCCCATCCCACACAATGTAAAATGGTCAAATGATAGTCTTGTGGGGTAAATTAAAGTAAAGGGGGAGATGGAGCCCGATATCCCGCAACAAGTAAGAAGGAGGTGAGATGGTCTTGTAGGGTAAGTTATAGGGAAAAGATAGAAGGACTTCTTACGGCATGATGGACAAGTGAAAAGTGACCTTACGAGGAAATAAAAGATTGAGATGGGAGAAGCATATTTCTATCTTGCACCATACAAGTTGGATTTGTGATGATCTCATGGGGAGATAAAGAACAAGATGAAAGGTTGATCCCGCTATCGCTCACTATGTAGGCTTAGAAGAAAATGGTCCTGTGGGGTAGGAAAATGAAGAAAGGTGATGTATCTCGCCAGCCCGCATGAAGGTTGGATGTGCATAACATGCAATGTTATCCAATTTGCGAACAATGTCAGTTCAGTACACCGCCATCGTGGCATATTTGCCCAAGTCTTTTTGTTCATATCTAGAAGATCAATGGTCCAGATTTAAAGTATTTGAAGAACATAGGTTGGATTGATTTTGTGCATCTAGGAACTTGATTTTCTGACTGGAGATGATAAGAATGGAGTGCAAACCAATTGTATGGATGATCCATATGTTTCCTAGGAAATTGAATGGATCACATCACACGACAATGATGCAAACTGCCGGTGATGATCTCCGATCGACTGACCTTATGGAAGTGAATGCAAGGTGTATAAAGATATGGTATGTCGACCAACCAAACTGATGAAAGAATTTTTGATGAGATTACTATTGATCTAGGTAGAGAGGGAGTTATAGAGTTGTGTTGGACTTAAGAGAAGAAAGAGATGCAGAGGTGAACCAGAGTGAAGAAGTAGAGAAAAATTCAAAGAGATAGTTGTTGAGGACAGAAGGTAGAGAATAGAGTCAAAATGAGAGAGTTGTTTGTAGAGAAAAAGAAGACAAGTGCAAAGAGTAGAGAATAAGAATAGAGATCAGAGTGAAGAGGATCAAGCTTGTGAGAAGAAGATAATTAGTAAGGTGTTACAAAATATCATTTGTAACAAGGTGCATAAATCGTATTTGTTTATATGTTTATTTTAAATCTCTAAGTGGGTGCTCAGAGCAAGGGTAGGTGCTCCTTTGGATTGGTGCCCATAAAATGTAGGGGTTGGTACTCCTTTGTTTGGTTCCCTAAACATTTAATCAATTATTCATTGTGGGGCTGGATTGGAGCATTAGACTCCAACAACTATTCTCACCGAGGTTTTTCCCACATTGGGTTTTCCTTGTAAATACTTGTGTTATGTGGTGTATCTTATGTGGGTGTGATTCTTGGTCTATTTTCATTTTCACTCATTAGCTTAAAGTTTTAGAATACCACTGATCCATCCCCACTCAGTGACCTATTGTGTTCCTTCAATTGGTAATAGATCCCTACGTTCCCTTGTAGTAAAGGTTTCTCTAGCTTGGGTAGATTTTGGTTAGTGAACACAATTGCCAAGAATGAATCCTCCATTTCTAAAGAACCTATGTTTGATGCCACAAACTATGCCTTTTGGAGCAGAAGAATGGAAAATTATTTATCCTCATTAGGCTTTGATGTTTCAATGTTAGTAAAAAATTGTTATATTGTTCCTCAAGTGCCTCCTACAGATCTTGATACTAAAAGAGAATATGAGAACAATGCTAGATCCAAGAATGTCATCCTTAGTGGTTTATCTGATATGGAGTTTGGCAAAGATATACACTGCACATCTGCAAAAGACACATGGGACAAGCTGCAAAGAATATATGAAGGATATTTCAAGGTAAAGGAGGCTAAACTGCAAAATCTTAGAGTTCAGTTTGAAGGACTGAAAATGAAGGAAGAAGAGAAAATAGATAACTACATTCAGAGAGTAGATGCAATTGTAAATGGTATAAGAGGACTTGGAGAGGTTGTCACAGATGAAGTCATTATCAAGAAAGTGCTGAGATCACTCACTTCAAAGTATGACACAATAGTTTCTGCAATAGAAGAAGCTAAAGACCTAAAATCTTTATCCATGAATGAACTATTTGGCTCCTTATTATCTTATGAGATGCAAACAATTGGTAGTAAAACCTAAAAGAGAGAAGTTTCTTTCAATACTAAAAAGAAAGGAAAAGAAGAAGTTGTCAATGTGGAGGAAGATGACTCTGATGCTACTATAGCCAACTTTGCAAGGAAGCTCAAAAAGGGTTTAGGAAAATACAAAGGTAATTCCCCTTACAAATGTTTGAACGGTGGTAAGATTGAACACTTTGCACCTAAATGTCCTTATGAGGAAAAAGATGAAGATGAGAAGCAAAATATGAAGGCCTTTTGTAAAGAGAAGGTGAAGAATTATTACAAGCCAATAAGAAGAAATTTTAGGAGAAAGAGCAACCTTTATACTTATGAAAAGGATGCATCTGATGAAGAGAGTGTTTCTGAAGAGTGATGCAGTGATGATGAAAGAGAAGTCAATATCTTTATGGCAGTAGGAGAGTTGCATGTTGAGCATGTTGTTGATTATGAGGAAGTTTAAGTTGAGGTAGATCTTGAAGGTAAACTTATGAGTGCACTTGAAGAAATCAGAAAGGTGAGGAGAGAATACAAAAATGTTAAGCATGTTGCTGCTGAAGAACAAGATAGATTGAACAAATGTCTTGAGGAGTTTGATAAAAAAATTTCATATCTGAGAACACAATTGGATGAAGCTAAGAGAATGTATGAGGTAACTAAATAAGATTTAGGGAGTAAGGAGAAAGAGTATCAAAAGATGGAGGAAAAAATTGTGAATCTCATTAAAGAACTTGAAAAGTGCAAAGATAAACTTAAGATGAGAATCAAGTATAAGGGGAGCACTAAGGCATTGGATAAAATGTTGAACAAATAAAAGAACTCCAAAGATACAAAGGGTGTTGGATTTGATGCTGGTCATTTCTCTAATGCTAAGGACTCATCAAACAAAGTAATATACTTCACCTCGTCAAACAAAAATGGAAACAAACAAACATTTACAATCCAAAAACTCACTAAGAGAAAGACATATGGTGCTACTATAAAGAACAAACATGAGGATCCAAAAGGAAAAGACAAGGTAGATGATGGATACTTCACAAAGGTCAATTACACAAGGAAGAATTCAAGAAAACTGAGTTATGTTGTTTCATGGAGACCAGTGAGAAAAATATTCAACAATAATTGGTATGTACCTCAATTCCATGGATACTGCTATAAATGTAATACATATGGTCATAGATTTGCTGATTGTAAGATTATGTGTAGGTCTCTGCCTAGTTTTGAAAGTAGGAATACTTTTGCTGCTCTTAGAAGTTTTTATATCATTTGTTATCATTGCAATCATGTTGGTCATAAAAGTTATGAGTGTAGGAGAAAAGTATCTTAGTCCTATAGCAATTTCCCAAGTTCATCATTCAATATGAATGTCAAATCTTATCATTGTCAAAATCTTGGACATATAGAAAAGAATTGTAAACTTAGAGAAGCTAAATAAAAGAATAAAATGTGATGCAGGAGCATCCCTAGTTCATAGCAATCTTGCATCAACCAAAAATATTTCCTTTCTATTTTTCTTTCTGTTTGCAGTTTCAACATTTCTTTTTGTGTGTCTTGGATTTGGCTCACCAGAACCTATGGAGTTGGATTTTACTTGAAGACTTGATCATCTTCCTTATTCCCAAACCGTGGAGAATTTGGATAATTTTTTGGCAAGTTATCACTACTGATTTTTGAGATAGTTTCCTGTTACTAGTTGACAAGTTCTTGTTACCGGTTGCCTGGATCTATTTGTGTTGGTGATCTACCAGATCCCCTTTCGTAGCTTATGAAGCCCCGGGTGTTGATTCTGATATTCTTTGGCGTGTGGCTGACCTTTTCCCATGATTTACTCTTTATCCTTTGGATTTTCTAGAGGAATTTCTTTGGCGGAGGTCGACCTTGTTGGTTTTACACATTAGGTCTTGTTCTTTGGGTTTTGATCCCTTTCCGGGCCAACTAGATCCCCTCAGATTGTATAAATCATTATAATAGAGCATTAGAATGTAACCACAAAGTTATATTGAGCATAGAAGATAGATCTTAAGATTTGAGGTCCCAGTTGTGACCTATTCTGTATTTTGTGCATGTTTTAGCAGACCGAAAAGTTGATTTCTGTAACCCGGTTGTTACCAGTTTGTTGTAATAAGTTTTCATGTTATAATTCAATATGTTATGCATTGCCTCCATCATGTCCTTATGTTTCTGTTGTGTTTAGTATTGTTGACAGGTTCAAATTGATCTCTTTGAGGTCCCTCCTAGCTGGTGACTACTTAAAGTGGTATTAGAGCGAGTTTTCATTCCAAAGATTGCGTTGTCCTGAGAATTTTGTTGTACGGTGATAGACTATGGATCCGATCTGCAGTTGTAGAGGACTGACATAAATATGTTGCAAAGAGAAACTAGGAATGGTAGAGTGTGTGGGAATGCAAACCCTGTTGTAATGGAAATGTTGTGAGGAATAGAAGCCCAATTGGAAGTCATGAAGATAGCCTAGAGAACAGGCCGACACATTGAATATGTAAGTGAAGATGAAGGAGAAGAAGCCTTGACAGAACAAGTAAACCCACCAACAGTTGATTTGGATAAGGAAAGGTTTTTGAGTAGGGCGAATACTAAACCTCATTTTACCCCACCGAAATATGATGGAAAGTTGGATTTGGATGAATTGATGGACTGGATCTCAGGGATGGAGAAATATTTTGACTTTGAAAATACTGCAGAAGAAAGGAAGGTGAAATATGCCTATACCCAGTGGAATATCATGCATCTATTTGGTGGGAGCACTTGCAGGTTGATAGATAGGGAAGAGGTAAAGAGAAGATCAACACATGGGATTGGATGATTGCTAAGTTGAAATCAAAATTTATGTCAGCTGATTATCAAGTGAATCTATTCCAGAAGTTGCAAAATTTGAGATAGAAGGAATCTAGTGTGAAGGATTACACTGAAGCATTTTACAAGTTGAATATCAGATCTGGACATGTTGATGATGAAGTTGAACAAGTTGCAAGATATTTGAATGGATTGCGGGTGTCTATACAAGATGAACTCGGTTTGATCAAATTACAGAGTGTTGAAGAGGCTTACCAATATGCCCTGAAGGCAGAAGAGAAACTAAACAAAAGACATGAGCAGAGACAGAGAGGCAGAGGTGGAATGTTTTTTGGAGGAAGATTTCAAGGAGGAAGAGGAACCTGTACAGATCATAAAAAGGACAAAGAAGTGAACAAAGAATGTAATTCATACTAGAAAGATTATAGAAATTTCTATAAGAGGAGAGAACCAGATGGCTACCAGAATGAGAATTTTGGAAGACAAGACAAGAGAGTATTTAGAGGAACTTGCTATAAGTGTGGAGGATAAGGACATCATTCTTTAGAATGTAAGAAGACAGAGAATACTAGAAGAGAAGCAGTGGTGGAAGAGAACCCCACTGAATCCGATAATAAAATGGAAGATGGAGAACTATTGATGATGAGGAGAGCTTTGTGTCATACCAAGAGAGATGAAGAGCCCTTGCAGAGGAAGAATTTGTTCAAAACCAGATGTAAGGTATCCGATAAGTGTTGTAAATTTTTTATTGATAGTGGTAGTTCAGATGATCTTGTTTCAGAAGAGATGGTGAATAAGTTGAATTTGGAAATATTGAAACACCCTAAGCATTATAAGATAGCATGGATTGAGGATGAACATAAGTTATTAGTAAGTGAGCAATGTTTGGTGCAATTGAAAATTAGGAATTATCATGATGAAGTCTTGTGTGATATTTTATGCCTATGGATCATTGTCATCTTTTGTTGGATAGACCTTGATAGTTTGATAGATAGGCCATACATGATTGGAGGAGGAATACATATACTATTGTGGCCAATGGGATGAAGCAAACCTTGTTGCCCTTGGAGGAACCTTTGAAGAGTGAAGTCTATACGAATGCTAGAATTTATTTGGTGGATGGAAGGAAATTCCTGGAGGGATTGAGACATGAGAATTTTTGTTTTGACTTAATTCCTAAGAAGACTGAGAATCCAGAGCATGAAGAGGAACAACTGAAAGAGATAAAAGATTCACTGACAGAATATGAAGATATCACTTCAGATAATGTGCCTGATGGATTGCCACCTGTGAAAAGTATCATTCATTGCATGGACCCGGTTATTGAAGCTAGTTTTCCTAACAAAGCTCCACACCGGATGACACCAACAGAGAATAAAGAGCTAAATAGACAAGTGCAGGAGTTGTTGAAGAAATGTTTGATCCAAGACAGTCTGAGGCCGTGCGTAGTACCAATAGTATTAGCACCTAAGAAGAATGGAGAATGGATAATGTGTACCGATTCTAGATCAATAAACAAGATCATAGTGAAATACCAGTTTCCTTTTCCTAGGATGGGTGACATAATGGAATGTTTGAGCAGAGGCAAATACTTTACAAAGATAGATTTGAAGAGTGGATATCATCAAATCAGGATCAGAGAAGGAGATGAGTCGAAGACAACATTCAAGACAAATGAAGGACTGTATGAATGATTGGTGATGTCTTTCGGGTTAATTAATGCACCGAGTACTTTCATGAGACTAATGAATGAGGTATTGAAGAAATTTTTGGGTAAGTTTGTTTTTTTATATTTGGATGATATTCTGATTTTCAATAAGACAAAAGAGGAGCATTTGTTGCATTTGAGACAAGTTTTGCAGAGGTTGAGAGAAGAAAAGTTATTGATAAATATTAAGAGATGTATTTTCTTGAAAGATGAGTTAGTCTATTTGGGATTTGTGATATTTGAGGATGGTTTGAAGAGTGGCCTACACCAGACAAGCGTTGGAGAGGTAGGATCATTTCATGGATTGGCTAGCTTCTACCGAAAGTTTATCAAAAATTTCAATTTAGTTTGTAACCCTGTGACTGAGACCATGAGGGGATATCGGAAGGAAATCAAGTAGACCACCAGAGAAAACAAAAGTTTTGAGTAGCCTGTGTTAGCTTTATTGGATTTTAATAAAGTATTTCAAGTGGAACAACAATAGGAGTAGTCTTGAATCAGGAAGGGAGAGCGGTAGCTTATTTCAGTGAGAAATTGAATGATGCTCGAAGGAGATATTCAGCGTATGATCTAGATTTTTATGTCGTAGTTCAAGACTTGAAGAAGTGGAGACATTACATGTTGCCTAAGGTGTTTGTGTTGTATACGGATCATCAATATTTGTAGTATTTGAACAATCAGAGTAAGTTGAATAAGAGACATATGAGATGGGTAGAATTTTTGCAAAGTTACACCTTTGTGTTGAAGCATAGAAGTGGGAGAGCTAAAAAAGTTGTTGATGCATTGAGTAAGAGAAGGAATTTGCCAACAGAGACTAGAGTGACAGTATTAGGATTTGAGGAATTCAAGACCTTGTATGATGATGACCCGAAGTTTGCAGAATCTTGGAGAGCATGTAGAGAACTAATTACGGTAGATAGAAGCAAGTGGTTAGATTACTTCATTCAGGATGGGATGTTATTCAGAGGAGTTCAGTTGTGCATACCTAAGAGTTCTATGAGGGAGAATTTGCTAAAGGAGAAACACAATGGAGGATTAATAGGACATTTTGGTATTGACAAAACAATAGCATTGGTGAGTGAGCATTGCTTTTGGCCCCATATTCATAAGGATATTAGGAAATATGTGCAAAGTTGTAGAGTTTGTCAAGTTGCAAAGGGTAGTAGTCAGAATGTGGGATTGTATAAACCTTTAACAATACCGGCATACTTGGATTTCTTAAAACACTAAGAGGGAATGCTTCTATATTTGTGATAGTGGATAGATTCTCGAGGATGGCTCATTTCGTATCTTGTAAAAAGAAATTAGATGCATTGCATGTATTAGATCTCTTTTTCAAGGAAATAGTGAGATTGCATGGATTACCTAAGAGCATAGTTTCAGACAGAGACACTAAGTTTGTTGGCTATTTTAAGAGAACACTTTGGAAGAAGATGAAGATAGATTTGAAGTTCAGTTCTACTTTTCATCCATAGACTGATGGACAGATAGAAGTAGTTAACCAAAGCTTGGGAAATTTGTTGAGATGTTTACTTGGAGATAAAATAGGAAGTTGGGATTTGATTCTTGCACAAGAAGAGTTTTCCTACAATAATTCAATAAATAGGATTACCAAAAGAACACCTTTTGGGATTGTTACCAAAATACATCCTAGAGGTATATCAGAATTAAAAGATATTAGCAGTGAAGACCAGAGAAGTTCAAAAGCAGAAGAATTTGCAGATCACATGAAGGACTTACAAATTCAAGTTAAACAACATTTGGAGGACATGAATAGAAAGTATAAGGAGAAGGAAGATGAGAAGAGGAGACTTAAGAAATGTGAAGTTGGAGATGAAGTGATGGTGTATCTGGGAAAAGAAAGATTCCCATTTGGAACTTATAACAAATTGCAGATGAGAAAGTTCAGTTCTGGGAATGCATATGAAGTGGAGTTACCAGATAGTCTAAGTATTTCACCTGTGTTTAACATTACAGATCTTCATGAGTATCATAAACAAGAATTTAGTGAGGATGATATTGTAGACTTGGAGAAATTGTTGCCCCAGAAGGAACCAGATTAGATTGAAGACATTTTTGATAGTAGGATTGGGTGTAGTACCCAAAGCAGTTAGTATAAAGAGTATCTTGTGAAGTGGAAGTAAAGACCAGTTAAAGATTCATCTTGGATTTCTCAAGCAGAGGTAGTACACCTTGGTTTTCCTCCAACCCCAGCAAAGTGAGGTACTCACTTTTTTTCCAACAACCAAAGATGTCTCATGTAGGAGCATCCTCTGTTCATAGAAATATTGCATCAACCAAAAATATTTCCTTTATGTTTGTCTTTCTGTTTGGAATATCAACATTTCTTTCTGTGTGTCCCAGATTTGGCTAACCGGAACCCGTGGATTTGAATTTTACTTGAAGACTTGATCATCTTCCTTATTCCCAAAATGTGGAGCATTTGGATCATTTTCTGGTAAGTTATCGCTACCGGTTTCTGAGACAGTTTCCTGTTACCGGTTGGCAGTTTCCTAGACCTATTTGCATTGGTGATCTACTGGATCCCCTTGCATAGCTTGCAGAGCCCTGAGTGGTGATTATGATGTTCCTTGGCATGTGGCCAACCTTTTCCCATGATCTACTCTTGATCCTTTGGATTTTCCGAAGGAATTTATTTGGCGGAGGTCGACCTTGTTGGTTATACACATTAGGTCTTGTTCTTTTGGTTTTGATCCCTTTTGGGGCTGACTGGATCCCCTTGGATCATATAAATAATTATAATAGAGAATTAGAATATAACAAAGAAGTTATACTAAGCATAGAAGATAGATCTTAAAATTTGAGGTCTTGATTGTGACATGTTCTATATTTTGAGCATGTTTTAGCAGGCCTATGGGACAGTTTCTGTAACCAAATTGTTATTGGTTGGTTGTAATCAGTTTTAATGTTACAATTGAATTTGTTCTGCACTACCTCCATCATATCCTTATGTTTCCATTATGTTTACTCTTTCTAACCTGTTTAGATTGATCTCTTTGAGGTCCCTCCTAGTTGGTGACTACTTCAAAATGTCAACCTTGGTTCCCGAAGAAAGTTCAATTCAAAAAATAACAGCAGACAAGAAGAAAGAAACCAAACAAGTTTGGGTACAGAAAGAAAAGGACAAGGTTGAGTCAAGTCAAATTATACAAACTGCCCTACATGCTGAAAGGGAGAACTTATAGGTTGTAGATAGTGGCTGCTCCAATCACCTGACCAGTGATAAGAAGAAATTTATCAAGATTTAAGATTGGAATTGATGCAGGAGCATCTAAGTAGTTCATCTGATTGGAGTAGTTGGCAGTGGAGTTACTTGGAGATTGTTGCATTTCTTCATGTTTAATAATTTAGAGTTGTGAATTTGGATTTAGCATCTAGAGATCGTTGTCTTAAGTATATTAAATATTCATGGCATTTGGATTTGATTTCGGTGAGATATCGATTCCAGTATTGGTCTGGTGTTGGTGTGTTCATACCGATTGGATGAAAAGAAATTCAGGAAGCTTGAAGAGTTGTTTAAATTGCCAAGCATTGAGGCAGTACAAGGCTTGCAAGCAGACCACAAAACCTTAGAGCATGAGCTTGAGGTAGTTGACAGGTGGACTTGAATAGATCATTGATTGAGGCAAGTTGCAAAGTTATCTGATAGATCGCCGAGGAGAGACAACTGGAACTTGTAGTCAAACTGTCGAACTTGAGGCAATTGCAAGTATTTGTGAACTGATCACTGAAACAGATTTGATGTAGGTTTGGTTATCAAGTGATGGGACTCACTTTTCAATTAACCTCAAGAGTCTCATGTAGGAGCATCTGAGTAGTTCATCCGGCTGGAGCAGTTAGCAGTGGATTTGCTTGAAGATTGTTATGTTTCTTCATGTTTGGGAATTTAGAGTTGCGGACTTGGATTTAGCATGTGGAGATCTTTATCTTAGACATATTCAACGTTCATGGAATTTGTATTAGATTTCAGTGACATATCAATTCTGGTATTGTTCCCATGTTGGTATGTTGTTACCGGTTGGTCTTGCAGTATGTGGAGCAAAGCAGAATTGGGTTGCAGATGATTTTCGTAACTTGCAGATCATTGGGAGATGTTGTTTTGGACCAGATCGATGGTGCTGGAGGTCTACGCAAATTTGTAAACATTATTGGAGATGTTATTGGTGATCTGGGCCAGCATATTATTGTTTTCATATTTCATTATGAACCGATAGATCTGATGCAGGAGCATCCTCGATTCATAGCAATCTTGCATCAACCAAAAACATTTTCTTTCCTATTTACAGTTTCAATTTTCCTTTTTGTATGTCCCAGTTTTGGCACATTGGCTTCCTGTGGAGTTGGATTCTTCTTGAAGACTTGATCACCCTCCTTGCTTTCTAACTACATCTCATCTTGATCACTTTCTGGCAAGATATCACTACCAGTTTTCATTGACAGTTTCTTGTTACCAGATTGTTCTGTTGTTTCTGGTTGCATGAGATCTATTCTGGTGATCTACCAAAACCCATTTCAATACTTGTCGAGCCTTGGACATTGATCTTGATATTTCTTAACATGTGGCTGACCTTCTACATTTCATCCTTTAGGATTTTTTGCAGGCTGACCTCATTCATTTCTGCACGTTAGGGTTTTGATCCTTTTGAGCTAACCTGATCCTTTGGATTAATATATATATTTGTAATCATGCTTTGCATTGTGGAAAATCAATTCAGAGATAAAGGAGTATCAGATAGATAGTGCTTAGAAGATAGATCTTTCGATTCAAGGTCCTTGTGAGACCTATTCTACCAGGCCTGTTTGCCGATATGTTGTAACTCAATTGTTGTTGGTTGGATGTAATTGACTTTTTATGCAATAAAAAAATATGTTCTACATTTGCCTCCATCATATCTGTGTGTTTCTGTTGTGTTAACTCTTGTTGACCGGTTTGGACTAATCTCTTTGATGTCCCTCATCGCCGGTGACTGCTTCAAGAGGTATCAGAGTGAAGTTTTGTTCTAGAGGATTGAGTGTCCTGAATTTTTGTTGTAGGGTGGCGGATTGTGGATCTGACCTACAATTGCACTAGCGTGGATCGATGGCGCAAAGAGGAAATAGGAATGGTGGAGCATGTGGGAATGCAGACCCTACCATAATGGAGATGTTGTGAGCAATAGCAGCCCGGTTAGAAGCCGTGGAGACAACCGAGAGAAAAGGGTGACATGTTGAGGATGTGAATGAAGATGAAGGAGAAGAAGCCTCGACAGAACAAGTAAACCTACTTGCAATTGATTTGGAGGAGGAAAGGATTTTTAAGGGTTTTGAGTAGGCCAAACACTAAACCTCATTTTACCCCACTGGAATATGATGGGAAGTTACATTCAGATGAATTCTTGGATTGGATCTCGGAGATGGTGAAATATTTTGACTTTGAAAACACTGCAGAAGAGAGGAAGTTGAAGTATGCCTGTACCTGGTTGAAGGGTCATGCATCTCTTTGGTGGGAGCACTTCCAAGTTGATAGGCAAAGAAGAGGTAAAGAAAAGATTAAGACATGGGATACGATAATTGCTAAGTTAAATTCAAAGTTTGTCCTGGAAAATTATCATGTAGATCTGTTCTGCAAGTTGTAGAATCAGAGATAGAAGGAATCTAGTGTGAAGGAGTACACTGAAATATTTTACAAGTTGAACATCAGATCTAGAGATGTTGATGATGAAATTGAAAAAATTGCAAGATATCTGAACGGATTACAGATGTCTATACAAGATGAACTCAGTATGATCAAATTAGAGAGTGTTGAAGAGGCTTATTAGTATGCAATAAAGGTTGAAGATAAATTGAATAAAAGGCATGAGAAGAGACAAAGAAGTAGAGGTGGAAGGTTTACGGGAGGAAGATTTCAAGGAGGAAGAGGATACATTGGAGGAAGAGGAACCAGTACGGATCAAAACAAGGACAAGGAAGTAAGCAACAAAGTTAGTTCATACCAAAAGGATGATAGAAGTTTCTACCAGAGGAGAGAACCAGATGGATACCGGAATGAGAATTTTGGAAGACAAGAAAAAAGGACATTTAGAGGAACCTTTTTTAAATGTGGAGGAGAAGGACACCGTGCATTTGAATGTAAGAAGTCAGAGACTATCAAAAGAGAAACACTGGTGGAAGAGAACCCCATCAGATCGAACAATAAAACAAAAGATGGAGAACTGTAAATGATGAGGAGAGCTTTGTGTCATACCAGAGAAGATAAAGAACCCTTACAGAGGAAGAACCTGTTCAAGACCAGATGTAAGGTATCCG
Source organism: Cryptomeria japonica (assembly GCF_030272615.1). Taxonomy (NCBI): domain Eukaryota; kingdom Viridiplantae; phylum Streptophyta; class Pinopsida; order Cupressales; family Cupressaceae; genus Cryptomeria; species Cryptomeria japonica. The sequence goes on from NC_081407.1 coordinate 705,828,512, forward strand.
GTAAGTGTTGTCAAGTTGTTATTCATAGTGGTAGCTTGAATAATATTTTTTTAGAAGAGATGGTGAATAAGTTGAAATTTGAGAGATTGAAACACCCTAAGCCTTAGCAGATAACATGGATTCAAGATGAACATAAGTTGTTAGTAAGTGAACAGTGCTTAGTAAAATTGAAAATTGGGAATTACCATGATGAAGTTTTGTGTGATATTATGCCTATGGACATTTGTCATCTTTTGTTGGGAAGACCTTGGCAGTTTGATAGACAAGAAATACATGATGGAAGGAAGAATACATACACTATTGTGGCCAATGGGATGAAGAAAACCTTGTTGCGTTTGGAGGAACCTTTGAAGATTGAAGTTTGTACAAATACCAGAATCTGTCTTGTAGATGGAAGGAAGTTCATAGATGGACTGAGACATGAGAATGTATGTTTTGCCTTAATTCCTAAGAGGACTGAGAGACCGGAACCGGAAGGAGAACACCTGACAGAGATAAGAGATTTGCTAACAGAATATGAGGACATCATTTCAGATAATGTACTTGATGGATTGCCACCTATTAGAAGTATTAGTCATTGCATGGACTTAGTTCCTAGAGCTAGTTTGCCTAACAAATCTGCACACCGGTTAACACCAGTAGAGAATGAAGAACTGAATAGACAAGTGTAGGAACTGTTGAAGAAAGGTTTGATGAGAGAAAGTTTGAGTCCCTATGTAGTACCAGCAGTATTGGCACCTAAGAAGAATGGAGAATGGAGAATGTGTACTGAATCCAGAGCAATAAACAAGATCACAATGAAATACCGGTTTCCCTTGCCTAGGATGGATGACATAATGGACCATTTTTGTCGAGAAAAGTACTTTACAGAGATAGATTTGAAGAGCGGATATCATCAGATGGGGATCAGAGAAGGTGATGAATGGAAGACTGCATTTAAGACTAATGTACCAAGTACTTTCATGAGGTTGATGAATGAGGTTTTGAAGAAATTCCTGGGTAAGTTTGTTATTGTATACTTGGATGACATTCTGATTTTTAGTAAAACAAAAGAGGAAAATTTATGGCAGTTAAGACAAGTTTTGCAGAGGTTGAGAGAAGAAAAGTTATTGATTGATATCAAGAAGTGCACTTTCATGAAGGATGAGTTAGTCTATTTGAGCTTTGTGATATCTGAGGATGGTTTGAAGATGGACTCGGAGAAAGTGAAAGCCATTGTTGAGTGGCCTATAGCAGAAAGCATGGGAGAGGTAAGATCATTTCATGGATTCGCTAGTTTTTACTGGAAGTTTATCAAAAAATTTAGTTTAGTTTGTAATCCTATGACCAAGACCATGAGGGGAGATAGGAGGGAATTCAAGTGGACCACCGGAGCAAACAAAAATTTTGAGTTGTTGAAGCAGAAAGTGACTGAGAAACCTGTGTTGGCTTTACCAGATTTCAATAAGGTATTTCAAGTGGAATAGCAATAGGAGCAGTTTTGAGTCAAGAAGGGAGAGCAATAGCATATTTCAGTGAGAAATTGAATGATGCCCGGAAGAAATATTCAGTATATGATCAGGAATTTTATGCCATAATTCAAGCCTTGAAGAAATGGAGACATTACTTGCTACCTAAGGAGTTTGTATTGTATACAGATCATCAAGGTTTGCAATATTTGACCAGTTAGAGTAAGTTGAATCAGAGACATTTGAGATGGGTAGAGTTCTTACAGAGTTACACCTTTGTGTTGAAATATAGAAGTGGAAAATCTAACAAATTTGTTGATGCATTGAGTAGGAGAAGGAATTTGCTGACAAAGATAAGAGTGACAGTATTAGGTTTTGAGGATTTGAAGACCTTGTATGATGAAGATGTGGATTTTGCAGAACCTTGGAAAGCCTATAGAGAACCAGTTATGGTTGATAGGAGAAAATGGTTGGATTAATTCATTTAGGATGGGATGTTATTTAAGGGAGTTCAATTGTGCATACCTTAAAGTTCCATGAGAGACAACCTAATAAAAGAGAAGCATAGTGGAGGTTTAGTTGGACACTTTGGCATTGATAAAATAGTTGCATTGGTAAGTGAGCAATACTTTTGGCCCCAGATTCATAAAGATGTTAAGAGATATGTCCAAAGTTATAAAGTTTGTCAAGTTGAAAAAGGTAGTAGTCAGAATGTGGAATTGTATAAACCTTTGATAGTAGCGATTAGACCTTGGGAGGATATAAGTATGGATTTTGTACTTGGCTTACCTAAGACACCGAGGGGGAATGATTCTATATTTGTGGTAGTGGATAGATTTTCAAAGATGGCTCATTTCATACCTTGTAAGAAGACATTAGATGCATTGCATATAGAAAATCTATTTTTCAAGGAACTGGTAAGATTGCATGGATTACCTAAGACCATAGTTTCAAACAGAGACACTAAATTAGTTGGCTATTTTTGGAGAACACTCTGGAAGAGGATGAAGATGGATTTAAAGTTCAGTTCTACTTTTCACCCATAGACTGATGGATAGACAGAAGTAGTTAACCAGAGTTTGGGATACTTGTTGAGATGTTTAGTAGGAGATAAAATCGGAAGTTGGGATTTGATCCTTGCACAAGCAGAGTTTGCCTATAACAATTCAGTGAGTAGAAGTACTGAGAAAACACCTTTTGAGATTGTTACCGGAGTGCATCCTAAAGGAATAGCAGAATTGAGAGACATTAGAAATGAAGATCGAAAGAGTTCGGAAGAAGAATAATTTGCAAATAACATGGCAACATTGCACATTCAGGTTAAACAACATTTGGAAGACATGAATAACAAATATAAGAAGAAGGTAGATGAGAAGAGGAGACATAAGGAATTTGAGGTTGGCAATGAAGTGATGGTCTATTTGAGAAAAGAGAGATTCTTGGTTGGAACTTATAATAAGTTGCAGATGAAGAAGTTTGGACCTTGTAAGATCTTGAGAAAGTTCAGTTCTGGAAATGCATATGAAGTGAAGCTACCAGATAGTCTAAGTATTTCACCTATATTCAATATTGCAGATCTTCATGAGTACCATGAAAAAGAATTAAGTGAGGACAATATTGCAAACTTGGAGAAACAATTTCTGCAGAAGGAACTAGATTAGATTGAATAGATTTTGGACAGTAGGATTGGGCATAGTACCCGAAGCAGTCAGTACAAAGAATACCTTGTGAAGTGGAAGAACAAACCAATGGAAGACTCATCTTGGATTTCTCAAGCAGAGGTGGACCACCTTGGTTTTCCTCTGACCTTGACAAAGTGAGAGGCTTACTTTCTATTAACGCTGTATGTCTGATGCAGGAGCATCCTCGGTTCATAGCAATCTTGCATCAACTAAAAACATTTTCTTTCCTATTTACAGTTTCAGTTTTCCTTTTTGTGTGTCTATTTTTTGCACACTAGCTTCCTATAGAGTTGGATTCTTCTTGAAGACTTGATCACCCTACATTCTTTCTAACCACATCTCATCTGGATCACTTTCTAGCAAGATATCGCTACTGGTTTTCCTTGACAATTTCTTATTACCGGATTGTTCCATTGTTTTGGGTTGCCTGAGATCTATTCTGGTGATCTACCAGAACCCATTCTGATGCTTGTGGAGCCTTTGACATTGATCTGGATGTTTCTTGATGTGTGGCCAACCTTCTATGTTTCATCCTTTGGGATTTTCTGGAAGCCGACCTCATTCATTTATGCACGTTAGGGTTTTGATCCTTTTGGGCTGACCTAATCCTTTGGATCAATATATATATATATATATATATATATATATATATATATATATATATATATATATATATATATATATATATATATATATATATATATATATATATATATATATATATATATATATATATATATATATATATATATATATATATATATATATATTTCTATCATGTTTTGTATTATGGAAAATCAATTCAAAGATAAAGGAGTTTCAGATAGATAGTGCTTAGAAGATAGATCTTTCGATACAAGGTCCTTGTGAGACCTATTCTACCAGGCATGTGTGCCAGTATGTTGTAACTCGGTTGTTGTTAGTTGGATGTAATTGAATTTTCATGCAATAAAATATTTTGTTTTGCATTTGCCTCCATCATATATGTGTGTTTCCTTTGTGTTAACTCTTGCTGACCGGTTTGGACTGATCTCTTTGAGGTCCCTCCTCGTCGGTGACTACTTCAGGATCTTTGGCTGACTTGATTGATTTGTTCTTGCTTGCAGATAGTATAATGAGGAAGATAGGAGATTGATGTGAAAGGATAGAAGTCCACAAAAGAAAAGATTCATAACAGATGTAGTTTTTGGAGAGATTTTGGTCCAGGAGGACTAAAGTCTGGAGGGACTGAGGTCCAAATCAGTACAAATAGTGTAGACTATTATCGGAGGATGAATTGTTGAGAAGATCATTTGTGGGTCATAGATTTGAGTTCTTAAAGTTGTTTTGTAATCCTGGGCTATGGTCCAGCATGTGTAAGCCTGAGGGAATATGTAATTCATTAAACTATTATAAGGATTTCTCTTTTCTGTTGTGTCAAATGGTTACCGGTATCTTTCCTAGTGATTGTGTTATAGGCTATAAGGTGAGGCTATCCTTTATTGGATCTCGCTACCTTGTTTGAATCAAACTCACTTTTCAATTAACCTCGAGAGTCTAATGCTGGAGCATCTGAGTAGTTCATCTAGTTGGAGCAATTAGCAGTGGAGTTGCTTGGAGATTGTTGTGTTTCTTCATGTTTGAGAATTTAGAGTTACAAATTTGGATTTAGCATCTGGATATCTTTGTATTAAATATATTCGATTTTCATGGCATTTGGATTTGATTGTGGTGAGATATCAATTCTAGTATTGGTCCAGTGTTGGTGTGTTCTTACTGGTTTGTCTTGCACTGTGTGGAGCGAAGAAGAATTGGGTTGCAAATTATTTCAGTGACCTGAGGATCATTGGGAGATGTTGTTATGGACTAGACCAATGTTCTTGGAGGTTTGCATAAAGTTATAAGCATTATTGGAGGAGTTCTTGGTGATTTGGAATGACATATTATTTTTTGCACGTTTAATTATAAATCGGTGGATCTTTGGCCGACTTGATCGAGTTGCGGTTGCTTGTTGATGATATAAAGAGGAAGATAGGAGATTGATTTGAGATGACAAAGGTCAACAAAGAAAAAATTTAGAATACATGTAGTTTCCATTGAGATTTTGGTCTAGGGGGACTAAAGTGCGATGGGACTGAGGTCCGGATTAGTGCATAACAATGCTGACTATTACTGGAGACCGAATTGTTGAGCAAATGATCTATAGATCATAAATTTGAGTTATAAGAGTTGTTTCATAATCCTTGGTTGTGGTCTAGCATGTGTAAATCTTGAGGGCATATGTAATTCATTAAAATATTATAAGGATTGTTCTTTTCTATTTTCCCTAGTTAAATCTTGTGTTGTGTCAACTGGTTACCGATATCTTTCATGTTGATTGTGTTATAGGTTGCAAGGTGGGGTTGTCCTTCATTGGATCTCCCTACCTTGTCTACATCAAGAATGGTGGTTCAGTAATGTTTGGAGATAATTTCTCAATCAAGATAAAAGGAAAAGGAACTCTGAGCATAGATGGAAAACTAAAGGCACATGATGTATATTATGTGGAAGGTCTAAAACACAATCTGTTGAGTGTTAATTAGATGTGTGACAAAGGATGCAAGTTCACTTTTGACTCATAAGGATATGAAATTAGAAAAGAGAGCAATGGAAAATTAGTTGCATAAGGAAAAAGGACTAATGGTAATGCTTACATTCTGAAGGAATTCTTTGAATCTCAGTGCATGATGGGACAAGTGGATGAGAGGTGGTTATGGCATAGAAGATTGGGTCACATAAATTTTGATAATCTTGTTAAGGTTAGCAAGAAAGGGTATGTGAGGCACATACCATAGATCATCAAGCCAAACAACACTTTTTGTGATGAGTGCCAAAGATGAAAGAAAACTAAAGTGATCATCAAGACAAAGGAGTACTCAAATACAAGGCCCTTAGAGCTTGTGCATACTGATTTGTGTGGGCCTACTAGTACGAGAGCTCTCAATGGTGAGAGATATTTCATGCTTCTTATTGATGATTTTTCAAGAATGACATGGGTCACCTTTTTGCAAGACAAGTCACAGGCATTTGAAAGATTCAAAATTTTCAGAAGATTGGTTGAAAAAGAAAGTGGTCATAAACTAAAATGTCACAGATCAGATTGTGGAGGTGAATCACATCAAATAATTTAGAAGAATACTGTGAAAAACATGGAACTAGAAGATAATATTCAACCCCTAGGACACCACAACAAAATAGTGTTGTGGAGAGGAAAAAAAGGACATTCAAGGAGATGGCAAGAACACTGTTAAATAAAGAAAATTTGTCTCATATATACTGGAAGGAGGTAGTCCATACTATTGTATATACATTAAACAGAGTTCAGCTAAGAGTAAAGAGAAGAATGACTTTGTATGAACTATGGTATTATAGGAAAACTGCAGCTAATCATTTCAAAGTGTTTTGTAGAAAATGATTTATCAAAATAGATGAAGATGGATTGGGAAGCTTTGTGTTAGACAACTTAGATAACTGGTGAACAACCTAGAGGGGGGGGTGAATCCGTTGTTAACAAATTATAGAACTTTAACCATTAAAACCTTATTACTTGAATAACATATATAATAGTTAAGGACAAATATAAACCACAAAACATTTACCAACCATCCACAAAAGATAACACCAAGATTTGTAGGTGGAAAACCTGATAAAAGGAAAAACCACGGTGGGAAGCCTACCCACAGTCAGATAATACTTTTGCAGTAAGTATTTGATTACAAAAAGAGGGGCCTACACATGCAAGAAGGCCAATAGCCTAGAGCGCACTGCTCATCACAAAATGAGCCTCTCGTTACAAAATAAATCCAGACTACAATCTGGAAAGAAGAGTGAACTGCAACAATAACATCTCCTATGCCAAAATACAGTTCTGGTTAAGCTCAGTACTGGAGGTCTTAAACCTCTTTCACCAACCCAATTCGATCACCTATGGTCGACCAAAGCCTCTACATATGATTACAACCTTATTCACACACATATAATCCTATATCCCCAAAACCCATGAATATCCCCATGATCTACAAAGAGATCTTACATCATATTTATAGCAACCCGGACCTAAACAATTAGGCCAACCACCTAAAAGATAATAAAATAAATTCATAACATAAACCCACAATCTAATGATCAACCAAGTCATCCTAAGATCGAAACAACATAATCCAATCAATAGATCCAACATGAAATGCATCAGGAGAATCCACCAACACATTACATAAATCAGTCCATAAACTAGAAAAATAAGATATTATTAGGTCTAGCCCCAAATCCCACACCACTGATCAATGGGAACATGAACAAGATAACCAACAACATCTCAAAAGCCATTTAAAAGCCACACCAACACCACTTATCAAGTGCATCAAAAGATCTTCAACAAAGCTTTGTCAGTAAAACCCTTATCGGTGACCAAAAGGCTTATTAGGACAAATGATATCTCCTAAGTCATCAAATCCCGAACCAACTGATCATGATACACATCTGAATAGCATGAACAACAGATCCAAACCAATTCCACAAACTGAAGCATACATGATCAATATCATAATCCAACCACTCTACCGGAACCTACCGAAAATCGATAAACAACCAAAACAGTCGGTGTTGCCATCAATGACAAAACATAAATGCAACACATAATCAATTCCTCCAATATGCTAACAATCTCCCCCTTTGGTATTGATGGCAACACTAGATGTGAAAAACATCCAAGTGCCAAGAAATGCCAAACAAGTCTCCCCAAAAAGAAGATAGCCAACAATCTCCCATAAGATGATATTACAATGAAGTTAACAAGCTCCCCCTATGAATGATATCCCTATTAAGCTCTAATCTCACTTTGACTGATATTTTATTAAGCTCTTTGACATCAATGCCAAAAATATGACATAAACATCAAAGAAAAATCATAAATCCACTTAACTCCACAGCAAACTACTCCTCCTGAGTAGTAGCACCAACACATCAATCTGGAATGAATAGTATCTCTATAAATGCATATCGGACTGATGCCAATCAACATCACTCAGTTCTCTATAGGAGGGGAATAAACCCCCAATATGTCTCTAAAGTACTCAAATGATTCCTTAGGGAAAGTTTTAATGAAGATATCTGCAATCTTCCCTTTAGTGTTCACATAAATTACTTTGACTTCATTTTCTTCCACCTTCTCCTTCAAAAAGTTGTACTTGATAGATATGTGCTTTGTCTTAGAATGAAATACCAGATTTTTTGATATGTCAATAGCAACAAAGTTATCACAATGAATAACTTCTGGTTCATTACAATCCACCCTTATATCCTTCAACATTTGCTTCATCCATAGAACTTGTCTACAGTTAGTAGCAGTAGCAACATACTTAGCTTCAACAATAGATAAAGAGGTACATGACTACTTCTTATTGATCCATGAAACAAGTTTCTTTCCAAGAAAGAAAGCTCCACTGAATGTGCCTTCCGGTCAACAACATCTCCAACCCAATCTACATTTGTATATGCACATAGTGTCAAATCATCATTTTTAGGATACCACAAACCATATTCAGTTGTTCCTTGCAAATACCTTAAAATCCTTTTCACCGCACTCTCATGATTCTCTCTAGGATCACTCTGATATCTTGATACAATACAAACTACATTCATTATAGCCAGTCCAGTCTAAGTCAGATATAACAAACCTCCAATCATAGACTTGTACCTTGTAGGTTTTACCAGTGTTGATGCATCTATCTTAGTCAATTTCTCACTTGTAACCATAGGAGTACCAATTGGTTTAGAATTTTCCATACCAAATTTCTTCAACAACTCCCTAACATACTTAGTTTGACAGATAAAAATACCTTTATCAGTCTGAGTAATCTACAAACCTTAGAATAATTTCATCTCCCCAATCATAGACATCTCAAACTCATTCTTCATATTATCAGACAATTCCATACATAACTTATCCTCACCTCCAAAAATGATATCATTAACAAATACTTCAACAATCAATATGTTATCATTAGTGATCTTATAATATAAATTGATGCCAGCATTACCTTTAGTGAAACCAAGCTTCAAAAGATATTTATCCAATCTTGCATACCAATCTCTAGGGGCTTATTTCAATCCATATAAAGTTTTCCTTAACCTACAAACTAGTTTTTTGTCATCTGAAAGTAAAAATCCATCAGGCTACTCAATTTAAACTTCCTCTTCAAGATCTCCATTCATAATTGCACACTTAACATCCATCTGATAAACCTTGCAGTTCTTATGAGCAGCATAAGTAAGAAATAATCTCACAGCTTCAATCCTAGCTACCAGAGAAAAAGTCTCATCATAATCAATTCCTTCGTTCTGATAATATCATTTACAAACCAATCTAGCCTTATTACTCACAACTTGTCCATCTTCATTCAATTTATTCATATAAACCCATTTATTCCCAATAACATTCTTATTTTTAGGCCGCGGTACTAAAGTCCATGTATTATTCTTTTCTATCTGATCTAATTCCTCTTCCATAGCTTTTATCATCTTTACATGCTTCAATTACTGATGTCGGTTCAATTTAAGAAATTAAACATACCTCATTAGCTACCAACCTTCTTCTTGTCATCACTCCTTTATTCTTGTCTCCAGTGATCTGATCTTCTGAATGATTTAACCTAACATACTTGGGAGTCTTCTGATTTTCTGTTCCTTTTCTCTGATCTTCAATTACTGGTGAATTTTCTCATACTTCCGGAGTAATTGGTTCAAAATTCTATTTCGGTGTAGGTTCTACCGGTTCACTTATGATCATTTCCACTATCGGTTCTCTCTCATAAGTTTTGATTTGAATTTTGTTCAGATCATCCACCTTCACATTAGTGCTCTCCATAATTCTTGACAATCTTTTGTTATAACATCTATATGCTTTTCTTTCATTAGAATAACCAAGAAATATCCCTTCATCACATCTAGGATCAAAATTTCCAATGGAATCATCTCTTCTGATATAACATTTACCACCAAAGATTCTGAAATACTTAACTGTAGGTGTATGACCAAACCATAACTTATAAGGTGTCTTACCAATGTCACCTTTGATATGAACTATGTTGAATGTGTATACCGTTGTGCTCACAACTTCTCTTCAGTAGATATGAGGCAGATTATCTTCCATCATCATAGTTCTATCTGCATCCAGGATAGTTATGTTCTTCATTTTAACAACTCCATTTTGTTGAGGTGTCCAGGGTGTAAATAATTGTCTGGACTTATCCCATTCTTTTCACAATAACTATTAAATTCACTGGATGTGAATTCTCCACCCTGATCAGACCTTAAGCATTTAATCTTCAATCCTATCTCTATCTCAACTTTATCTTTAAAGATTCTAAATTTTTGAATGCTTCAAATTTATCCCTTAGAAAAGTAACCCACGTCATTCTAGAATAGTCATAAATGATTAGCATAAAATATCTATCACCTTGAAAACTTTTGATTCTAGTAGGACCACACAAATCAGTATGAATAAGATTAAGAAAATCATTAGATTTGACTTGCATACTCTTAAATGATTTTTTGACTTGCTCTCCCATTTGACATTCCTTACATATCAGATTATAGGGCTTCACAATCTTAGGTATATCTCTAATTGCCTTAGTAGAACTGGTCTTTACAATGCAATCAAAACTCACATGATACAACCTCTTATGCCATACCCAACTCTCATAATTTTTTCCAATCAAACATGTCTTCTCACTGGAGTTCAAATGAAAGATTTTATCTTTATTCTGAGTACCGGTTGCAATATTCAATCTAGATCTATTGATAATCTTGCATTTTCCATCCTTGAACTGTAACTTAAATCCCTTATCCACCAACTTCCCTACACTCAAAAGATTATGCCTTAAACCTTCAACATAACAAACATTATCAATATCATGCTTACCATCCAATGATTTAGTTCCTCTTCCCTTGATCATGCATGCTCAGTCATCTCCAAATCTAACTAGACCGCCATCAAATTCTTGCGAAGATAGAAAATTCCTTTTATCTCTAGTCATATGATGTGAACATCCACTGTCTATCACCCATTGATCCTTGTCTTCAATTTTAATAGCAAGGACCTTTTCTTTAGGTACCAGATCATCTTCCTTGATAGCCAAGAATACCTATTCCTTTCCATTGTCGGATCCACTAGCTGAATCTTGTGTCGGTTCATCATCATAATCAATCACACCTTCCTCATCCGCATAGTAGCATGATTTGTCTTTGTTCCTCTTGTACTTATGCTTGTTTTGATAATCATGGTTAGGCCTAAAATATCTTCTAGCTCTTTCCACAAATCTTGAATTCCTTTCAGGGCATCTAGATGCAAAATGACCTATCTTGTTACATGTGAAACATTTAAAAGGTGATTTTCCTTCATACTTACTTCCTGTCGGACTTTTAGGTACTCTTCTAGCAAATAGGACTTCAAGTTTCTCAAACTCTTCATCTTCTTTCTTCATTTCCTCCAATTCCTTAGCATATAAGGCTTTCCAATAACTCTTTCCAGTAGATTGTGTAGATGCATGAAAACAAGGTTCATATTTTGCAACTCTAGAAGGACCAAATTCCTCAAGCTCAAAAGTAGATAACTTCCCAACCAAGGTGTCCCTATTAACAAAGGTGTTTTCCATTTTTGTCAACTCATTAATTGCAGTAGCCTTCATCTTATAAGTTGGTGGCAAAGCTCTCAATACTTTAGAAACTATTTCATCTTCGCTTAGAGGTCCACCACAACACTGAATTCCCAGAACAATTTCATTAACTCTCTCCATAACAATAGTAATCCTTTTATCTTCTTCCATCTTTAGGTTCTCATATCTCACCTGGTAACCATCAAGTTTAGGAATTTTAACAGTAGGGTCACCTTCATTAGGAGTCTCCAATTTATCACATATAGCCTTTGTAGTTGATTTGTCAGTTAGTCCCATAACTTTCTAATCACAAAGTGCACACAAAAAGGGCTTCTCTAGCTCTATAATCATTTTCAATGTCCTTATCCAAGCCTTTTAGAGGAGGATTTCCAGATGCTAGATTATGTGGTATATATCCTATCTCAGTGATCTCCCAAATCTCCTTACCAAGACATCTCAGATAAGTCTCCATCTGAATCTCCCATACTCTGTAATTTGTTCCATCAAGCCTAGGAATTTCTCTTTGGAAAATAGCGTAGATGAACTTGATGAACTTGAACTATTAGATGCCATAGGATCTTCCTCAAGCGGTTAAGCTTCTGCAGAGATAACCGGTGAACAACTGAGACGGGGGCAAGAATCAGTTGTTAATAGATTATTGAACTTTAAGCATTAAAACCTTATTATCAGAATAACAGATATAATAGTTAAGAACAAATATAAACCATAGAACATTTACCAACCATCCACAAAAGATAACACCAAGATTTGTATGTGGAAATTCTGGTAAAGGGAAAAACTATGGTGGGAAGCATACCCACAATTAGATAATACTTCTGCAATAAGTATGTGATTACAAAAAGAGTGGCCTACACATGCAAGAAGGCCAATAGCCTAGAGTGCACTGCTCATCACAAAAGGAGCCTCTAACTACAAAATAAATCCAGACTACAATCTGGAAAGAAGAGTGAACTGCTAGAATATAATCTCTTATGCCTGAATACAGTTCTGGTTAAGCTCAGTACCAGAGGTCTTAAACCTCTTTCACCAATCCAATTCGATCACCTATGATCGACCAAAACCTCTGCATATGATTACAACCTTATACACACATAGATAATCCTATATCGCAAAAAACCATGAATATGTCCATGATCTACAAAGAGATCTTACATGATATTTACACCAACCCGGGACCTACACAATTAGGTAGGCCACCTAAAAGATAATACGCTAAATTCATAACATAAACCCACAATCCAATGATCAACCAAGTCAGCCTAAGACCGAAACACCATAATTTAATCAATAGATCCAGCTGAAAACGCATTGGAATCATCCACCGACATCTTACATAAAATGGTCCATAACCTAACAAAATAAGATAGCATTAGGTCCGAACCCAAATCCAACACCACTGATCAACAAAAACATGAACAAGATAATCAATAGCATCCCAAAATCCATCTAGAATCTGCACCAACACCACTTATCAATTGCATCAAAAGATCTTCAACAAAGCTCTGTCGGTAAAACCCTTACCGGTGACCAAAAAGCTTACTAGGACAAATGAGCTTACTAGGACAAATGATAGCTTCTAAGTGATCAAATCCCAAACCAATTGATCATGACACACATATGAATAACATAAATGACAGATCCAAACCAATTCCACAAACCGAATCATACCGGAGCATACCGGATCAATATCATATTCTAACTCCTCTACTGGAACCTACCAAAAATTCGTAAACAACCAAAACAGTCGGTGTTGCCATAAATGACAAAACATCAATACGCCACATAATCAATTCCTCCAATTTTCCAACACTTTGAACCAAGAAGTGATGATGGAATCTTTTTGGGCTACTCTACTCACAACAAGGCCTACAAGTGTTTCAACAAAAGACTAAAGAGAGTGGTTGAAAGTGTAAATGTTAGGATAGATGAGGATCTGCATAGAGAAAGTCAAAACAAAGTAAATCAAATTGAAGAATGATATGTTGAAGATGTAGAGCAATCTGAAAGTGAACAAGAAGAACCTCCTAACAAATCTCCCAATAGGTATGTTAAAATGAATCATCCTGCGGATCAGATTATTGGAAACAAAAATGATATATACTAGAAGGAGGCAGTCCATACTACTGTATATACATTAAATAGAGTTCAGCTAAGAGTAAAGAGCAGAATGACTTCCAATGAACTATGCTATGATAGGAACCAAGATGTGATGAAGGAATATTTTTAGGCTACTCTACTCACAACGAGGCCTACAAGTGTTTTAACAAAAGACTAAAGAGAGTGGTTGAAAGTGTAAATGTTGGGATAGATGAGGATCTACACAAAAGAAATCGAAACACAATAAATCGGATTGAAGAACCATACATTGAAGATGTAGAGAAATTTGAAAGTGAACAAGAAAAACCTCCTAACAAAGATCCCAATAGGTATGTCCAAAAGAATCATCCTGAGGATTAAATTATTGGCAACAAGAATGATGGTGTGGAAACTAGGAAAATACTTGCAAGGAACAATGAGAAAGTTAATTTATGCCTTTTGACTGAGATGGAACCAAAGAGTTATGATGAAGATAGCAAGAGTGAGAAGTGGATAAAAGCTATGGAAGAAGAGCTGCAATAGATAGAAAAGAACAAGACATGGGAATTAGTTCCTAGACCTACTGATAAGAATGTCATTGGGACTAAATGGGTCTATAGGAACAAGATAAATGAAGAAGGCAATTTCATAAGAAACAAAGCCAGATTGGTATCCAAGGTATATGCTCAAGTTTAAGGAATAGATTTTGAAGAGACATTTGCACCAGTTGCAAGACTTGAAGCAATTAGAATATTCTTGGCGTTCTCAGCATATAAGGGATACAAGGTATATCAGATGGATGTCAAATATGCCTTCTTGAATGAAAATCTTGAAGAAGAAGTCTACATAGAGAAACCTAAATGATTTCAACTACATGAAAAATGAGAATTTTGTATGCAGGTTGAAAAACACTTTATATGGTTTGAAACAAGCACCAAGGGCATGGTATTATAGGTTATACAAATATCTCCATCAACAAGGATTCAGAAAAGGGAATATTGACAGAAACTTATACATCAAAACATAAGGTAATCATATGATCATAGTTGTGGTTTATGTAGATGACATCATCTTTGGAAGCAACAAGGATGCCCTATGCAAGGAATTTGTTGATCAAATGCAATCTGAGTTTGAGATGTCTTTACTTGAAGAGTTGTCATACTTTCTTGGTTTGCAAATTTCACAGCTTGGCAAAGGTATATTTATATCTCAAACCAAGTATGCTAGAGATATGTTGAAGAAGTTTAAGATGGAGGAAAGTAGACCAGTTAGTACCCCCATGGTGACAGGAATGCAAACTAAGAAAGAATGATGATTCATCTAATATAAATCAGACCCTGTATACATCCATGATTGACAACCTATTATATCTCATAGCCACAAGGCCTGATATAGTTCAAGAAGTTTGCATGGTTGCTAGATTCCAAGATACTCCAAAGAAATCAAATGTCAATATTGTAAGAAGAATCTTCAAGTATCTACAGGGAACACTCAAATATGGCTTATGGTTTCCCAAGAAAGGAGACTTCACTTTACAAGCTTATACTAATGTTGATTGGGTAGGGTGTGTAGATGACAGGAAGAGCACAAGTGTTGGAGCATTCCTCCTTGGAGACAAGTTAGTATCATGGCACAACAAGAAGCAAGAATTCATTTCCTTATCCACTACTGAAGCTAAATACATTATTGCTGCAACATGTTTCTCTCAAGTGTTGTGGATGAAAAAGACACTCAAGTAGATTCAGATGAGTTTTTTAGTTCCAATTCTTATCATATGTGACAATTCAAGTGTCATAAATGTATCAAAGAATCTTGTCATGCATTCAAGGATGAAGCACATTCAATCAAGTATCATTTTCTCAGAGAAAAGGTTGTAGAGAAAGAGGTAAAAGTTGAATATGTGTGCACTGATGAACAAGTAGCTGATATCTTCACTAAACCACTACCTAAGGACACATTTGAATACCTGAGACTAAAATTGGGGGTTGTCCCAACCTCTTTCAACACTTAAGCATTGTTATAGAGTCTATGGTTCAAGGGGAGCATATTATTTTATTATATCCATTCTTCAAATTCATGTTTGGTCTTAGGGGGGGATCTTTCAAGTGATACATGCAATCAAAATATTATGCATGTAGTGATGATAACAGGGGGAGACTGCACATTTCTAGTGGAATAAGTCTATGTTTGTTGTCTATCCAGCCCTTTCCCATTGTGTCAAAGGGGGAGAAGTTTTTGCATGGTTTAGCAAGGTTGACATCAATGCCAAAGGGGGAGATTGTTGGCATTAAGTTATCATTGTTGTCATCAATTGAGAAGATGCAACAATGAATGAAGGTTTTGACTAGACAGAGATGTAGAGTCTTGGTGATGGTATAAAAGAAAGTATTGTTGCAACATCATATAACACACTGTGTTATTCACACAAAGGAAAGAAGGATGTGAGTCAGTCATTGGGATGTGGAAAAATGACAATGAAGGCACACACAATCGAGTTGGAAATGCATTTGTGCAAACTGGTTTGAATCAGAAAAAGTAAAGCCGCAGTTGTGTATAACACGCAATGTTAGTTGCATGCAGTTACAGGGAGTGACAGCCACAGCTGTGTATAAGTGGTTGCATAACACACAGATTATGTCAGTCTATTAAACTGTAGAAGGTGCTGAGTTGTCAATAACACGATGGTTATGTGATTGAAGATGTCAATAACATGATGGGCTCGTCATATCAGTTTTGCGACATAGGATGTTAGTAATGAGATGGGTTATGCTGCCCCACTATACGACATCAAGAAGAATGGTAGCTAAAAAAAATTTGGGGGGTAATCTCAAAGTAGTACAAATGGCATCCCTGACCATCCCATGATGAGTCAGATGAGAGAAAGAAGTTTTTATTGGGTAACATTACAATGAGCTATTTGGTTTACATGCTATCGTGCACTTGGAAAACTTAAGGGAGGTGGCCATGTGAGGCAAAATGAATAAGAGGAGATTAAGGCTTCCTGCCATCCCGCACCATGTAAAATGGTCAAATGATGGTCTTGTGGGGTAATTCAAAGTAAAGGGGGAGATGGAGCCTCCTATCCCATGATGTCGAAGACCAAAGGCTAAGATGCACTACAGGTAAAAGAGAACAAGGCTCTCACTATCCTGCAACAAGTAAGAAGGAGGTGAGA
The DNA here is from genome assembly GCF_030272615.1 of Cryptomeria japonica. Lineage (NCBI taxonomy): Eukaryota > Viridiplantae > Streptophyta > Pinopsida > Cupressales > Cupressaceae > Cryptomeria > Cryptomeria japonica. The sequence goes on from NC_081407.1 coordinate 705,845,586, forward strand.
TGGTCTTGCAAGGTAAGTTACAAAGAAAAGATAGAAGGTCTCCTGCCATCTCATGGCATGATGGATGAGTGAAAAGTGACCTTGCAAGAAAAGAAAAGATTGAGATGGAAGAAGCATCCCGCTATCCTGCACCATACAAGTTGGATGTGTGATGGTCTCACTGGGATTCAAAGAACAATGTGAAAGGTTAATCTCACTATCCCACACCATGTAGGCTTAGAAGAAAATTGTCTAGTGGGGTAGGAAAATGAAGAAAGGTGACATATTCGGGCTACTCGTATGAAGGTTCGATGTGCATAACATGCAATGTTATGCAATATGCAAAATATGCTAGTTCAACATGCCGTCACCATGGCATATTTGACCAAGTCTTTTTCATCATATCTACAAGATCAATGGTCCAGATTTAAAGTCTTTGAAGAACACAGGTTGGTGCAATTTTGTGCATCTAGGAAATTGACTTTTTGATTGGAGATGATAAGAAAAGACTGCAAATTGAGTGTATGGACAATCTATATGTTTTCTAGGAAATTGAATGGATCATGTTGCATGACAATGATGCAAACCACTTGTGACAATCTATGATCGGTTGACCTTATGGAGGTGAATGTAGGGTGCATAAAGATATGGTATGTCGACCAACCAAGCTGATGAAAGCATGTATGATGAGATTACTATTGATCTAGGCTTAGAGGGAGTTATAGAGTTATGTTGGACTTAGGAGAACAAATAGTTGTAGAGGTGAACCGAAGTGAAGAAACAAAGAAAAAGTTAAAGAGATAGTTGTTGAGGATAGAAGGAAGAGAATAGAGTGAAAATCAGACAATTATTTACAAAGATAAAAAGAAGACAAGTGCAGAGAGTAGAGAATAAGAATAGATATTTGAGTGCAGAGGATCAAGCTTGTGAGAAGAAGATAACCAGTAAGGTGTTACAAATCCTCATTTGTAACAAGGTGCATAAATTATATTTGTTTACATGTTTATTGTAAATATTTGAGTGAATATTCAGAGCAAGGGTAGGTGCTCCTTTGGGTTGGTGCTCCTTGGGTTGGTTCCCTAAACAATGTAATCAGTTTTTCATTATGAGGCTAGATTAGAGTAGCAGACTCCAACAACTATTCTCACTAAGGTTTTTCCCACATTGGGTTTTCCTCATAAATAATTGCGTTATGTGGTGTATCTTATGTGGGTGTGATTCTTCGTCTATTTTTATTTGCACTCATTATCTTAAAGTTTATAATATCACTGATTCACCCCCCTCTCAGTGACCTATTGTGTTCCTTCACACTAGAAGAGTATATTCCTACTCATAACCAAGGTGGCATGCATGCCATATCTTATATTAATAAAATTAGCGTGCAAGACATGATTTAATTATTAGACACAACAATTGTAATAGGAATATAAAAATAAAGCAACATCACCTAAGAAAACAAAACATTTTTAAGAGATTCAATTGTTTTGTAAGGGAATCAGGGGATTCCTCCCATACCTCCCTACTTGTTTTCCTCTTAGCTTTTAAATATTCTTTCTTTTATGGATGAGTCTCATTTATTTGCTTCTTGGGCTACTTTTTGATCTTTGAGCTTCCTGATATAGTGCCCATTATTATCTTATTCATTATGTCATTAGTTATATCAATAATTTATGTGAGATCCTTATCAATTTTGTTGTACTTCTCATGGGTTATCTCTTCCATTGTATTTTCAAGCTTGACCAAATGGTCTTGAAGTTGAATTACCTAAGTTTTAAGAGAATTATTTTCATCAACATTCTCTCCCAACCCATTATCCTAAAATTTATTTTCACAGTGATAATAATCCTCCTAGTTAATGTCATCAAATCTATCAACATCTTATTTTATAGTAGCTTTATTATTTTCATCTTCATCTTCCCCTTAACACTTTATTGTTTGTCAATGTGCTATTTCCCATTATCCTTATTTTGTATAGTAGCTTTATTCTTTTCATCTTCATCTTCCCCTTAATACCTTCTTCTTCATCAAGGTGGGGAGAATAAATCTCTTCCCTAGGGTCCATCTTCCTCATTAGGGGTAAGCTATCTAATTTGTTTACTTTTTTTCTCTCTTTCATAGTTGAGGCTACCTTCACAATCCTTGTTGATCTCCAACCCCCATAATATTTAGAAACCCCTTCTTCCTCTTCTCTACTTGTATTAATTTTATCCTTTTCCTCATCCCTAATATCAAAAATAATTTGAAGGCTTTTGGTTTTGAACTCAAATTTTATTTTCTTAGAAGGAATATGGTTTTTAAATAGTTGAGATATCCTCTTTTAGAGTGACTTTAATTAGTTCTTCATAAAAATTCATAATGCTAGAAATTATTTTTGAAACCCCAATCCTTACTAATCAAAATTTCTTACTCTTTCCCTTAGAGAAAGTTTTTTTTACCAAAATCATGGTGTTTTCTATCAATAAATTAAATTTAACAAAACTAGTATTTACCAGAATGGATTGAGGCATGATGGAAAGCATAAATTTGTACATGGGCATGATTAGGTCTTGGTGTAAAGGGGGAAAATATTCTTCTTTGATACAATTATATTAGGATAAACATAAATAGAAAAGAAAATTAAGTTTTTGACCATGTACAATGTGATTTAATGAAGGAAAATGATATCCATAAACTATTTTAAATCTTGTTTCAAGCATAAAATACTTCATAACATAAAGGCTTACCAAACCCAAAGGTGCAAAAAAGTTCTCTTTGTTGAAGCCATTTTGTTGTTTTTCAATCTACTCATCTCCTTCAAAGAAATTATCAAATCCTACTTCTAATCACCATTGCTTATTTTTGCAACATTTAATCCTTTGTAGCTCAAAACAATTGCTTTCTCTATAAGCTCCATAGTGACATCAAACTCCTTACTCTAAATATAAATTCACCCCTACTCCTAGGAATTAAAAAAGCTAGTACTAAGCTGATAATTGCAGCCATTCATGAATAAAAGAAATGAATTAAACTACACCTTATTGAAGAACCTCCATAATTGTATATTTTATTGCATAGTGTAACAAGAGGTAGGCTTTGTCCACTTTTTAGGACCTTCCATTCTGCCACTACAAATAGTGTCATTTGTGCTATCTCCATCTCTTGACCTAGATAAGTCTATCTCGTTATGATTTTTAGAAGCTTAATGAGTTTTGTCCCTACTTTCTCCATATTTCAACCCAAAAAAGTCTTCTTAGTATTTTTATAAGCTTTAACAATGTGAGAAGTAAAGTTCACTTTAGTACCAGTAAGTTCCAAGCATGCCATAGTAGGAAGCTAGTAAATAATACTAAGTTTCCAAATAATTATTTTGTGGTGAATGAACACTTCATGGAAATAATTAAATTCTTTACTATACAAGCTCTTTGAAATATTTTTGCAATTATTATTTTAATCAATTGTTGTGACATTTGTAATGTGAGGCATCATATAATTCTAGCCTATCTTCCCCTTAAAGATATAAGGATATTGGTACTTTATCCTATCTATTACTTTCCTTATAGGCATGTGATCAAGCTTGATTGGAATTTTTTTATGTGTATTCTTTCAATTGAAATAAGTCCTTTAATTTTTTGACACAGATTATAATAATATACCAATAATTCTAGTCTTTATTTGCCAAGTCTAGGTTAGAAAATGCATCTACCATTGAATAATGATAGTTGAGTCCCCTTCTATCTCAATTTTAATTAATTCTTATCCTTTTGAGTCAATGTAATCCCCACCAAACTGCAATAGCTTTTTCCTCATTGTTGGTGGTCCTTCCTCTACTCTTAGAGAAACCATCAACCAAATTGCCTTTCTCATCTTTGGTGAGCTCCCCAAATACAACTTCACCTATATTTCCTTGGGAACATCTATAAAAATTTAGTTTAACCAATTCTGCATTAGGAGGGATCCATATTGTACATTTTATTTAAGAATCCCAATCTAGTTAATTTTAGTAAGACCTTGGACAATTTCTGAGTATTATTTGATTCTTGGTTTCAAATGGGAAGGCATAGTTTTTAGTATCAATAGTTTACTGAGTTTATATTCTCCTTTATGTTATGATATATGCTTAAAAATAGATCCCTACTATCTCTTTTCTAATCTCTAAATATTCAGTTGTTCCTTTCTTTCAATAATCCCCAAGTAGCAAATGGAAGGGTTTGTTTTCACATCCTATATAATATGATGGGAAAAAGGAGAATTAGTATACTAGTTGACTATGAAGTATTTTAGAGATCTAATATATAACCAAACATCTCTTGAATAAGGACAATAAAAAAAAATGGTATATACTCTCTTCTACTTGATAATATAGGTTGCATATGTTTATAAATTAGAAACCCTTTTTTCTATAAATTACCAATTGTGAATATCTTGTTTTGAGTAGTTGTCAACTAGAATAAATTAACTTTGAGAATTCGGTGGGGATTTCAAATTAACCACTAGTTAAAATTTGAACTTTAAGAATGGATATCTTGTAAGGAATAATATTATTTCATTGAGAAGTTGCTTGAGGGGAGAGTGGTCCATATGCATTCTGTTGGCATATGTATAGAGCATGATGACATGTTAATACTGTATGTTGTCATTGATGTCAATATGCTGAGTGAACTGGTATATTGAAGTTAAGCAACTGACAAAGAGAATCGGTATGATGTTGTGAACTGGCATAAGTGAAAAAGTGAAGTGGTATGCTTGTCCAAGTGAACCGGTATGTCGCAAAGAGAACAAGAGAACCAATATGATGTTGTGAACCGAAACCGGTATATGGAATGTTTTGTATCAAGGGTTCATATGACATGACTATTAGTTGGTAGTCTCAGTCTCAGGGTTTCCAGTTGAAGTGAGCATTGTAATGGAAGTCAGATCGTGTCGCCACGTCAGCCTTGTGCACGTGAAGGATCTTGCATGAAGGAGATTGATCCTATCTACCTCGGGAATGTGCAAAGTCTCTACAAATGGTGGAGAACGCGTGATGCGTTATTGCCTCCAAGAAGTGGTGAAGAACGAACGATGGAGAATGTCTTGAGATCTGTTTAAGACCGTTGTATTTAAATGCAAAGTGTTCAATGGTCAGGATTGAACTGAGTGAATCGCTCAACCTAAATGTTTAGGGTTTAGGGTTTATGTTACCGACCTATCTGTTTCCTATAAGGTCAATGTTGTGTTTCATGTTGAAGTTGTTGGCAAATGTTGTGTGTGTATCTATGTGCATAGATAAGTGATTCTTGCCAGACCAGTTGAGAGGAGTGATACCTTCATACTGTGTGTGTAGAAGGAAGGAACTAAAGTGGATCTGCATTGGCATTGAGTGCTACTACCAGATCGTTGCGATACCTATTGATCTTTAACCACTTCAATAGTTGGAAAATTCCTTAACAGGGTAGCTTTAACCAACTTGCTGCAAATCCTTTAACAGGGTGACTCAAAGCCATTGAGTTCATAAAATCCTCTAATAAGGTAACCTCTAACAGGGTTTAACACTTAACAGGGTATTCTAGCCATCCCTTAACTGGGTGATCCCTAACAGGATCGATTCCTAATAGAACCTGTTGTAACAATCTTTAACCGGACTAGGCTCCTAATAGAGGGAACTTCTAAAGAGTTCAAAAATAGCTTGTGGGTATTCATCCCCACCATGGTTTTTCCCAGTTGGGTTTCCACGTGAAAAAATATGTGTGTCATGTGTGATGCCTCTTTCATGTGATGTTTTGTTATTTCTTGTTTAGTGGTAAATCATTGTATCTCTGATGATAGATTATCTGTTTAAGCATAAGGATGAAGTGGAAATGAGGGAGTAGGTTGTATGGAAAGCTAGGAAGATTGACTGGTTCATGTCTTTCACAGTTGCACTATGTTTAACCGGTAGTAATCTGGTTCGGACCGGTGTTAGGGATTGCCAGTAGTTTACAGTCTACAATCAAACTGGTTTAGGACAAAATTTTGTGCCTGTACTGATTCACCCCCCCCCCCCCCCTCTCAGTACCAGTTTGGTACTCATTGTTCATAATTGAGTTATCACATTCATACATCCCTATGAGAGAGACAATAATTTTTTCTCCAATTTGATTATTTAAAAGCTACGCAACTACATATAATAATTGGTGTCTATCATTCCTTAAATATTTATCACCAATAAGTTATTCCCAAAAGAAAGTTCAACTTTAGTCTTTCTTCATCCCAATCAATATAGTCATGGAGGAAGCTACCTTGATTTTAGAAAAAATACCTTTAAGCTAGTTAATTTTTTTATAAGAGAACAAGGGTGGACTTTCCAACCAAGATTCATTAAAAATAATATTCTATTTCCATCTCCTATTCACCATTTGGTCCAATTTATGATACTATTTATAACTTTTAGAATATTGTTCCAAATACTAATCCACTAGGCATGCTTGTTTACATAAAAGATAAACTTAATTTGAGTTTTTCATATCTTTGGATTTTATAATTTGACAACCATGTCCTTTTTATCTTCAAGAAAATTTCACCCAACCTTAGTAAGAATAACTTTATTAAACACTTCAATCCTTGTTAAACTGAGATCTCTAAACCTCTTGTGTTTACAAATTATTTCCAAAATAACAAGGGTCATTCAAGAGTTATCTTTTGTCCTTGTCTAGAGAAAATTTATCTTAATTTGTTTAACCCTCTTAAAAATAAAAATCAAGATCTTCAACAAAGATAAATTTAGTAGATAGGGATATGCTAAAGGGAGTCTTTTAGAAGCTACAATGTACTAGATTGATTGAGTAGTTTTCCTTTCCACCCTATTAACTTTTTCTTAAACCTTTTAACTATTCGTATCAAAAATAATTTTTCAATACTTTTAGTAATCAAGGGGAGACCAATGTAAGTAGTTGGTAAACAAACACACTGACAAATTAGAGAATGCTGATAATTTTCTCTTTGATAGTATTCATTGAAGTTAAAAAATGCATCATACTTTTGTTTTAATTTATATACAGACCTAAAGCTTCATCATACTCCTCAATAATAAGTTTCTATTATCTTTCTTCCACCACTTAAGAATCTCCAAATAGTATATTATCATCAACAAATTATTAATGAGTGGAGGCAGAAAAGAAGAGGTTGAATCAACTCCCTTAAGAGATCTTAAATTGAGGTTCTTTTATAAATTTCTCTCAAGAAATTCAACCATAATAGTGAATAAATAAATAGATAGGGGATATATGTATCTGAAACCTTTTCCATGTGAGAAAAATACCAATGGTAGACCATTGACCAAAATTGAGCATTTAACAGTAGAAAGACAAAATTTAAGGAGAAGGAGAAATATAAGAAGGAACCTAAAGAGAAACCCACTTTGTGGCTACTTCTAATTCAAACAATTCTTCAAATCCTTCCTCTAATTCATATAGCACTAAGACCTATGAGGTGCAACCATCTTATTTTGATTTGGCATCCCTTTATGGTCTTGATTTTCATATTTTAGCTAAGAGTGGCTATAATGGAAATGGTTGTGGCGCAAATGAACAAGGAATTAAAGTTCCTTTAGAACATAACACACATAAAGCTTCATTTGGACTTGGATAAAATCCTTCTAAGCCCACCAAAGATTCTAAAAGACCATCTCTCAATGTAAATGCTATATTTAGTAGTGATGATGACCTCACCTCAATTAAATCATCTTCTACTTCTTTCTACACTCATCCCCCTCATAAGGAAATCTTGGTGATGAAAAAATCTCTTTATGAATCTCATGAAGAGATTTCTAATCCCACTTATGAGACTTTGTCTTCTACTCATTCTAAAATCCCTTCTTCTAGGAATAAGGCTCTAATGAATTACACTTATCTCTCTCCTAAGATTTCTTGTGTGCGAGAAAAGTATGACTTAGTGGCCTATTCTTCTGCTATAAACTTCTCTCTTTCTAAAGACTTTTTAACATTCATCATCTTATACATGTTTTTAATCTCACTTATAGTAGAGCATTTAACATGTCATATTCAAATACCTTATTCCATCTATCATGTATTTAAATAAAATTTATGGCTATTATTTGCTCATCATTATGTGACATTGGTAGCTCACTTACTTGGGGCTCATTGTCATTCATGATGGTACAATTTTATGTGCAATCATAATTTTGGAAGCAACATAATAAACTATTTCTATCTCTTCTCTTCTCCCTATATATGGGGGGCAAGAGTGATTTCCAACATCCCTCCTTAAGATCAAAATTTCAACCTTTGAGAAGTAGTTTCTTCTATGAGGATTTATTATTGATTGTAGAGGTGTATTCATATTTGAATTCCTTCTCTCATATTGGAACAAGCATCCCTAATGGGGATCTTAAGTACATATCCTTATTTGGGACCTCCTCCTTGGTGTTGGAAGTCTTTGATGATTCATCAATTTCTTTTCTTCATTGAGTAGAATGTTTTGTAATAAACCCTTCTATTTTGGGAACATGCATGTCCCTGATGAGGATCTCTTATCTTCTTTAGAAAAGTGATGCTATAAAAAATCTCTCTTTGATTTGTAATTTCAATCCTCCATTCTTTTCCAATTTATTTTTTGGAGTTGCATTTTTGGATTATATCTCTTGCATTTGTTTCCATTTAAATCTTTCATCTTGTGTTAGAGTGCTCTCAAATCCTCACACTCTTTGTTATGTTGGAATTGAGGTTTAGTCCTCTTTCTTACCAAATGATTCTCCATCAATTTTTGATTTGTATCAAATCTTCTTTCACAATTCGATGTAGTAAACAAGATACCCTATTTCAACTCACTAAATTAGCAAGCCGAAATAGGGGGGGCATATAGCTACCCTCGAATTTTCATCACCTTCCTTAGTAAGCATTTAGGTGATTTTATGCTTTTATCTAACATGTAGTTTTGTGGGGTGTGGTTCCTAACTGTGTACTCCAGATATCGTTGGGGGCTTCGTTCGACTTGTGGATTTATCCTTTTTCATGAATGTTTAATTTTCTTTACTTTAGCTTCCATATGAACATAGTGTCATATGACTGCTAAAGTGGGGGATAAATGTAACGTTATAAATTATACACCCTTGTTAGGGTTTTACAATTACATGCTTGATTTAGCACCCACCTTAGTGTGTTTGCATCTTGCATTGTAATTCCCCTTTAAGCATTTAATTAATTAATTTAATTAAATCTAAAGTCATATTTCATCACTCCCCACATCATAAAATTGGGCCTTTTACCCTAAGTGTTCTTCTTTTTATTTTATTCCTCCAATAAATAATTAAATCATAAACCCTAATTATGTCCTATTTCGACCTTTAAGGCCCGATTTTGCATATCAAAACATCTTGAAATAAGTTGTAACTTTGGGATTCGCTCTAATATCATCATATCTAACAACCCTAAAAATTTGGTCAGACCGTGTGCAAGTACAAAAGGGTCCTCGACATTTTTCTCAAAATTTTAGGAGCATAATCCTATGATATTATAATGCTTAACCCTAAGAAATTGGCGGGAAATTCAAATCCTAGGTCAACATAAAGACAAAATTAAGATCTAGGGTTTCATCCTTAAGATCTCTCTTTCTTCATTTGAAGGAATCTAATCTAACTTAGATCTAAGAACAAGGAAATTTTGGCAAAGCAAGAACAAGGAGCCTTCTGTTAGACAGTTTAGATAACCGGAAGATGACTGAGAGGGGGGGTGAATCAATTGTCACACATTACCGGAAGCATTATAAACTTAAAATAATAATACCAGAACCCAAAACAATAATATCGGAATACCAATTAATCCAATTATGCATAAACAATAATCATACAATAAAATTTTGGCATTTTTAATGTTTATGTTGTGATTGTCATTGATGGACACACACTTGCATTGAGATCCTCTTTATATGTATGAGTTAAAACACAACCGGTATTTGTTCCAACCGGTATGTTGTATTATAGTCTTTAGACTATTGATGTTTTGCAGAATGTGTTTCCCGGTCTGAAGTAGCATGTTGATCTCAAGCGGTACGAGGGTTTAAAGCGGCATAACACATTTCTACCAGTCTTCATTTTTGTCAAACCGGCAATCGGCACTTTGTATGAACTCGTAATACTTTGTGATGAGTTACCCACCAATTGTTTGACACTGTTGATACTATAGCGATGCTTTTTGTGACATATTACCTAGTATGTCCAGGTTCATTGAACCTAGGAAATTGTGATGTAATCTTATTGGACCGACATGAAATCAGTTTCCTTTATAAGGACATCATGTCTAGGGTTTTGTTGGTTGTTGTTGTTATTGTTGTTGTGATAGTTGATATTGCAACTAGTGTTTAAGGTGGTAGAGGAGTTGGAGAGATTATGAATGTGTAGAAGATTGAAGTAATGTAATAGTGCATTAAGAATGAGCTATCAAGGATCTAACCGAGCAGTCAATGCTATTAGCTAGATCAAACACTTGTTGATTACTCACATCTTTGACAAGTTTGTAGCCCTTAACTGGGTAGGACCAAAAGCCTCTTGTAAATCCTCTAACAAGGTGGTTCACACCTATGGATCTAGAATCCTCTAGAAAGGTAGTCTTTAATAGGACTTGTCTCCTAACAGAGATTGAGATTCCTAACAAGATCTCTTCTGGTAAAGAACACTGTAAGACCTTAACCGGTCTAACCTTAATCGGTCTGGTTCCTATTCTGCAGATAGTGACTTGTGAGTTCCATATCACCATGGGTTTTCCCATTTGGGTTTCCATGTCAAAATATCTTGTGTTATGGTGTTTGTGCTTCTATGGGTAAATACATTATTATCTATTTGGCTTGCATGTTTGTTAACTAGTTTGTCTGTTAAATTATTTTATCGGTTTACTGCTAGTCTTGCAAAGTGTTTAAGTGTGAAGGTTTTTGGCATACTAATTCACCCCCCCCCCCTCTTAGTATTCATCAATTGGTATCAGAGCCAGCCTTTTTTATAAGTTTAACCACTTGGAAAGAGATATGGGGGAATACATCTTGAGGGAACTTACTCAATGGCTCACTCAGTTTGAGCAAGCCTATGATGATCTTATGGTCAAATAAAAGGCATCTCAAGCAAAAAGGAGAGAACATGCAGAAAAGCTGATGGAGCTATCTAAAAATAGTTCTGCAAATGAAGAAAATATGGAAGCCCTAATTGCAGAAGTAAATAAGTTGAATGAATCAAACTCCAACCTGAGAAAGGAGTTGGAAGGACTAACTATCTGGATGTGTCAAGAGCTTGAGAACTGAAGAAAGATGAAGACCTAGTGAAAGAAAGAGATCATGAGATCTCCAAGCTGAAACAAGAGATGAGTGCCCTAAATGCTCAACTCCATGCCAGCAAGGTGGAAAAGGAAGACATGCAAGGAGAACTGAACACTGCCATCTCTGAGAATGAAAACTTGTTGGAAAAAAATGCTGCTATTTCCAAAGAACTCTCTGAGTCAAAGGAAATACTTGCTAAGTTCAACAAGAGTATAGTCAAGCTAGAGAAAAATCTTGAATCTGCCAAACCGGTCAAGAATACCAATGGACTTGGTTATTTTGGTAATGAGGAAGGTGAAACCTCTAGTACAAATGCTGGAACATCAAAGAAACAACCGACATCAAAGGATAAAGGTAAGCAAAAGTTTAAACCTGTTTGTTTCAACTGTCTTAAAGAAGGACATACTGCAAATGTGTGTAGGAGTAAGGCTTACAACAATTTTCCTTATTTTCTAAATGATAAGCCTAGACCCTATAGATTTGATGGTAACTGTTATGCATGCAACAAGTATGGGCATAGAGCATCTGAATGTAGGTCTATTATGAATAACACTGGAAGATATCCTCAGAGGACCCAAGGAGCTAGTCCTGAACCTTTTGTGAATCAGAATCACAACTAGTTTAATATCTTCAATCATCAGCCAAGAAATAGTGGTTATCAAGCGGCAACTGGATGGAGAGAAAATTGTATGATCTGTCGTGGTCATGGTCACACTGCTACAACATGTAGAAGGAAGAATGAAAACATGAACAATGGACCTTGGAGAGCACCTGGATTGGTCTTCTATCACTGCAACAAACTGGGTCACATTGCTAGATTCTATAGATCAAGAAAGGACACATCTGATGATATATCAGTCACTTCGGAAGGAGACATTGATGTTGACACTGTTCAAGTGGATATGAACAAAACCTAGAAGAAGAAACCAATGGTGTTACAAGAGGAACCAATTTCTACACCTAGTGTGGAAATCACGGAACCGACAAACTAAGCTTCAGAAAAGCTTAGGGGGAGCAAACAGCAAAATGTTTCGAACCCCCGGTTACATCGGTAAAAGACCTTAACCAGTATGTTTTACCTATAATCTGGTAGAAGATCAAAAATGGTAGAAAGGGCAAATTAGGGTTTACGCCCTAATGAAGGAGCATTAATGATGGTAGGTGAGGAATATGTTTAAAAGCATTTTACAAATCATTTCTCACTATCAGTTTTTGAGTGAAGAAAAGTCTTTCAAAGAGCAGAGCGACAAAAAGGCGATTTGAGCAGAGATTTTGAGAAATTGAGAAACCGAGAAGGAGATTCAAATTCAAACTGGAAATGGGCAAGTGGAGAACACAAAGCAGTGATTTAGAAACCAACGGAGTGTAAAGTGAAGAAGAAGCGGCAAGCCCTAATTTCATGTATTTCAAAAGGTATTTCTTGAGTTCTTAAGATTTCTATCATGGCTTTCGTATCACATACCAATTCTAGTACATCTGTCGAGTCTGCAAGTTTTATTCAACGGAAGTCCAAGTATAATGCCCTATCACAAGTTCCAGCTGGTGTGATAGTAGAAGAGGGAATTTCTAACTACATAGATTGCAAAATAGAAGACCTAGGGTCTCTAGCTATCCACACCCAGTCAGGTTTATTTTGCGATAAAGATAAGAAGATCAAACTGGAGTTTAATATTTTGGAAAAGAAAAAGCTCCACAATGCTGTCTACTTCCTGGAAGATTTCATAGAAGATCACATAACGATCATTCTAAGCAGAGTCCATGGTGATAGGATGTACCTGGAGAGGACACATGACATCATGCCACAAACAATTCATGCAGTCACTGGATTCTACAACACAGGGGAAGTGCCAGCCCTAAGAATGGTAAGCAAAACTGAAATGGCCAAGCTCACCGATTCAACGAGCGACTCACAAGGCATGATAGTAAATCCTATCAAGGATGATCTAGTGAATTATGCGTGTATGGTGATTGGATACCAGACATTCTCAGCCAGCAGCATTAACTCTGTATCTGCTATAGTGGTAAATGCCACTTACCAGATGATAAAGGAGGACACATCATTTGATCTGTGCACCGGTATACAGAGACAACTCCTGTTGAATCTGAAGGTGATCAAACAGGATAGTACACTTAGGTTTAAGTTTGGACAACAACTAGTTGGGTTGTTCTTCTATTTCCAAGGCTACTTCCTAGGAGTAGGAGGTGTTCAGTGGTCTGGTGACCAACCGGTAACCAAGCAAATCAAGGAAAGCATTGAAGCACTTGGAACTGGTTACCCTGATATTTTGAACAAGTATTTTGATGAGTTTAGAAGGAAGATGAGCCAAAGAGTGAGGATATTAGGTGACATCATCAAGAAATATGAAGATGATATCTACTTCACCATCCAAGTAGATAAATGCATAATGGAGGCTGCTGAGCCTAGATAGGAAGAAGTGGAGCCAATGGGCTATGAGGTGATGTACGATATGCTGGAAGGGTATGCCTCTACCCTTATTGCCTCACCACTTGAACCTAAGGTGAAGAGAACCGACACCTACCTAGAGAGGATAGCATTGATTGAGGAACCACCAGCAATGAAAGAAAAAGAACTGACAGTGAAGAAGGAAAAGGTAGTGCCTGCAGCATCCGCACTGGTTACTACTGGAACTTCAAAAGTGACCAAGCGGTCACCAGCCAAGAAAAAACTAGAAGCTGCACAAGCTAAAGTGTTCCAGAGAAAGAGGAAGACAAGGAACACCTCTCTAGACTCAGAAGAAACCTTGTCTGAGGAAAAACCAAAGAAAACACGTCAAGCAAAGAGGAAGACAAAGGATGAACCGACATCATCTGCACTAGTAAATATTGATATCTCCTCCTACAAACCTTTGACACATTGTCAAAGAACTATCAAAAACATTAGGAGAAAAGTATTGAATGATTTAATTGATTATTTTGATGACTTTAATGATGATGAAAAGGAGGCAGTGGAAAAAGAAATAATTCAATATTTATGTATTAATGACCGGTCCCCTTCAAAAATTAGATCTGAAACACTAGATTCTTTGTATAAGTCCTTAGACAATAAATGGTGCATTGCCATAGAGCAGGAATAGGAAATGAGAGAAAACGTTTTTAGTGAACACTTTCCTTATGTATCAAATTTGGAACTGTTCGATGTAATGAACAAATACAAATGTCTTTTCTTCATGAGAAGAAGAAGACTCCTATTACTGGAAGGAAAAGGTAAGGAAGTGCTCAAGGATACACACACTTGTGCTCTAGACGCTCTAAAGATGCATCAAGTTGTTGAAGCCAACCGACAAGCTGAGAAAGAATCAGTTATATCCAAACTGGGTGAAGTACTTGATGATGAAGGAAATCCAGTTGATGAACCGATCGACACTATTGATGTCGATACCCTAGATGGAGAAGATGTTACCTAGGAGATACCATCTGAGGCAATAGGTCAGGAGCATCAGGTTGAACAAGAGAAGAAAGTTGAGGACAGATAGGAAGCAGCAAAGGAAGAGGTAGAGAAGAGCAAAAAGGAAGAAGAAGAGAAGTGGAAAAAGGAAGAAGAAGAGAAGTGGAAAAAGGAAGAAGAGAAGCAGAAGAAGGAAGAGCAGAGAAGCGGAAAAAGGAATAAGAAGAGAAGCAGAAAAAGGAAGAAGAGGACAAAAAGAAGAAAGATGAAGAGGAGACAAAGAAGAAGGAAGAAGAAGAAAAGAAGAAAAGGGATGAAGAGGAGAAAAAGAAAAAGGATGAAGAGGAGAAGAAGAAGAAGGAAGCAGAGAGGAAAAAGAAGGAAGAAGAAGATAAGGAATAGGAGAAGAAAAAGGAAGCAGAAAAGAAAAAGGCTGAGGAAGACAAGGAAGCAGAGAAGAGGAGAGAAGCAGAGAAGAAGAAAGTGGAAGAGTACAAGGCAGGAGAAGTGGTGAAGAGCACCTAGATGGAGACTCCGAGGGCAACCGGGAGTCAAGAAAAACTAGCTGATCTCTTCAGTCCTATAGATCTCCAGTCTGCAAGTAAAACGGAGCTAATGCAGAGCATCAAGGTAGCTCAAGAGCACCTTGAAATCATTCGATGGAAGGAGCAGGATGTAATCCAAGTAGCTATGGATATGCTTACCGGTTTGATACCCGGTACAAATCTTCCAAACACTGATTCATCACTAGATAGACTTAAGCTCCTATGCATAGCAGTAGATGATTATGTGCAGAGCCTTGAAGAGGTAGCAGAGGCTAATGTCAAGAAGGAGAATAAAAAAGCTCTTAATATAGCTCTGGTGAAGAAGTTGAATGAGCTCTAGACTAAACTGAAGAAAGGACAAAAGGATATAAGGGACGCTCTAGATGAGGGGAATCTGCTACTCAGCAAAATCTATGAACCCCATCTATTCTATGATGATGTGCTAGCTCAGAAGCAAAAACTTGAAAAGGACTTGCAGTCCTACTTGAGCACATTCAAGCCGCCTTATGATTCCTTCACAACTTATGGGCAAACCATTCACTGGTTTCACATAGAGTCAATGAAAATGGAGCAAGAGATCAGCACTCGGTCTAGAGATTTACAAGAGCTAGAATTGGTTCTACTCCCACGCTTGCAAGTTCTTTAGAAGTGCTATCTGAACCTAGATGCCTTAACTGTTACATAGGAAATGAGCACAATTAATGCCATGGAAGAACAAGTCTCCCAGATGCAGACAGAGCAAGAAGTAGCCACCTCCCTACTTGAGTCCTAGTCTTTGTCGATGAAACAATTCTTGGAGTACTTTAAATCTGTTTTTGACAAGTATCATTCCTTGTTGTCCTAAACTTTTATTATTTTTAATATCAAATGAAAATAGGGTTGTTTAGCTGTACTTTGTCATTGTTGGAAAAGGGGGAGAAGAATTCTATTTGGAGAAGTATCTGGTAATCAAATTATGATTATATGCTCTGTATATCTCAATGTTTATGCAAAATTGTTATACATTGTATTGTCAAAGTGATAGTGTATATGCTTACGGGGAGAAATTTTGCTAATGGCATGATTTTGTTGTAAAACACTTAGATGTCAAAATTTTATTTTCCTAAGTGTTGCCTTAAATGCCAAAGGGGGAGATTGTTGGCATTTTTTATGTTTATCTTGTGATTGTCATTGATGGACACACACTTGCATTGAGATCCTCTTTATATGTATGAGTTAAAACACAATTGGTATTTGTTCCAACCGGCATGTTGTATTATAGTCTTTAGACTATTGATGTTTTGCAGAATGTGTTTCCCGGTCTGAAGCAGCATGTTGACCTCAAGCGGTATGAGGGTTTAAAGCAGCATAACACATTTCTACCAGTCTTCATTTTTGTCGAACTGGTAACCGACACTTTGTATGAACCGGTAATACTTTGTGATGAGTTACCCACTGATTGTTTGATGGTGTCAATATTGTAGTGATGCTTTTTGTGACGTATTACCTAGTATGTCCAGGTTCATTGAACCTAGAAAATTGTGATGTAATCCTATTGGACCGACATGAAATCAGTTTCCTTTATAAGGACATCATGTCTAGGGTTTTGTTGGTTGTTGTTGTTATTGTTGTTGTGATAGTTGATATTGTGGCTAGGGTTTAAGGTGGTAGAGGAGTTGGAGAGATTATGAATGTGTAGAAGACTGAAGTAATCTAATAGTGCATTAAGAATGAGCTATCAAGGATCTAACCGAGTAGTTAGTGCTATTAGCTAGATCAAACACTTGTTGATTACTCACATCTTTGACAAGTCTGTAGCCCTTAACTAGGTAGGCCCAAAAGCCTCTTGTAAATCCTCTAACAAGGTGGTTCACACCTGTGGATCTAAAATCCTCTAGCAAGGTAGTCTTTAATAGGACTTGTCTCCTAACAGAGATTGAGATTCCTAACAGGATCTATTCTGGTAAAGAACACTGTAAGACCTTAATCGATCTGGTTCCTATTCTACAGATAGTGACTTGTGAGTTCCATCTCACCGTGGTTTTTCCCATTTGGGTTTCCACGTCAAAATATCTTGTGTTATGGTGTTTGTGCTTCTGTGGGTAAATGCATTATTAGCTATTTGGCTTGCATGTTTGTTAACTAGTTTGTTTGTTAAACTGTTTTACCGGTTTACTGCTAGTCTTGCAAAGTGTTTAAGTGTGAAGGTTTTTGGCATACTAATTCACCCCCCCCCCCCCCCGCTCTTAGTATTCATCATAAAAGCCATCTACAGAACACCAAGATTTGTATGTGGAAAGCCCGATAAAGGGAAAAACCATAGTGGGAAGCCTACCCACAGTCAGATAATACTTCTACAGTAAGTATGTGAATTGTCAATGAAGGGGCCTACACTTGCAGGAAGGCCAACAACCTAGAGAACATTTCTCATCACAAAAGGAGTCTAACTGACTACATACAAATCCAAACTATAATCTAGAGAAGTGTTGAATTGCAAAATATAGCATCTCCTATGCCTGAGTATAGTTTCGATTAAGCTCAATACAAGAGGACTAAATCCTCTTACAAACCCAATTTGATCTCTAATGATTGACTAACTCCTCTACCCAAATGATGTTACATTATTCGCACATTACATTCCTTGACCATGACCTCTTACAATAACCATGATGATCTACAATGAGATCTTAAATCTTATTTATACAAACCCTCAACCATAAACAATCAGGTCGACCACTAGACAATAAATCAATTACATAATTATAAACCATGTCGGCCTTAAATCGAAAACAAATAGTATCCAACACATAAGACATCCTAGAAATACAATAATAGGTCATATCCACACGTTACATTAATGTTGGTCCATAACCTAGATCAACCGAGACTAAGTATAGGTCCACATGCTTCAGCAATGATCTCCAAATGCCAAGTCTTAAACATAATCACCAACAATATCCTAAAACTCCATCAAAAGCTGCACCACCACAAATTATGCAATGCATCAAAGATCTCCACCACAAGATGTACTGGTGAAACCCTCATCGGAACCAGAAACCAATCTTCTGAGTAAGCAGAATAACATCCAATCACCAGAGCAAAACCAGCTGACTAAATGTGAGTATAAGTATTATGAACAAGTCAATTGCATCGCAAGATTATACCGGAGTCAACCAGATCATGTCGGATCCAAGTTAACCAAAAACTACTTAACCTACTGAGACCAGAAGGGTGTCGGCAAAGCATCCAAACAACTAGTGCTAACATCAGTGACAAAACATCAATGCAACACATAATCAATTCCACCAAATGGCCAACAATATCTCTCTTTGGCATTGATGGCAATACTAGATGTGAAAAACATCTAAGGACTAGGAAATGCCAAACAAGTCTCCCCCTGTGGAAGATAGCCAACAATCTCCTGCATATAGCTCTGAATATCAATGTCTCCCTTTGAATAATATCCCTGTAAAGTTCTGAATTTATTTTTCACATCACTATGTCTCCCCCTTTGACATCAATGCCAGAAATTTGACAAAAAATATCAAAGCAAAAACATAAGCCTCTGAATCTCAAAGCTAACTACTCCCCCTGAGCAGTAGCATCCCACATCAGTGCCAGAATGAATAGTATCTCTAATAATGAATACCAGACTAATGCCCAACCACATCAATCAAGTCTATCTCGAAGGGGAAAAAATCCCTAATCTGTCTCTCAGGTACTCAAATGATTCCTTGGATAGAGGTTTAGTGAAAATATGTGCAATTTGTTCTTTAGTGTTCACATAAACTAGTTTAACTTCATTTTCTTCCACCTTCTCCTTCAGAAAGTTATACTTGATAGATATGTGCTCTGTCTTAGAATGAAATACCAGATTCTTTGATATATCAATAATAGAAGAGTTGTCACAATGAATAACTACCAGTGCATCACAATCCACCTTTATATCCTTCAACTTTTGATTCATCCATAAAACTTATGTACAATTAGTAGGAGCGGCAACACACTCAGCTTCAAGAGTAGATAAAGAAGTACATGACTGTTTCTTGCTGATCCATGAAACCAACTTCTTTCCAAGAAAGAATGCTCCACCGGAAGTACTTTTCTGGTCATCAACATCTCCAGCCCAATCAGCATCTATATATGCACATAAAGTAAAGTTATCATCCTTAGGATACCATAAACCATATTCTGATGTACCTTGCAGGTATCTAAAAATCCTTGTCACCGCCATCTCATGATTTTCTCTAGGATCACTCTGAAATCTTCAAACAATACAAACAATTTTCATAATGCAGGCCTAGTTTGAGTCAAATAAAGTAGACCTCCAGTCACAGATTTGTATCTTTTAGGATTTATTAGTGCAAAAACATCTTTTCTTGTCAATTTCTCACTTGTAACCATAGGTATAATTACCAGTTTAGAATGTCCCATACCAAATTTCTTTAGCAATTCCTTAGCATACTTAGTTTAATAGATTAAAATACCTTTGTCAGTCTGAGTAATCTGCAAACCTAAGAAACATTTCATCTCATCAATCATAGACATCTCAAATTATTTCACCATGTTCTTAGAAAATTCTATGTATAATGTATCTTCACCTCCAAAAATAATATCATCAATAAATACTTCAATAATCAGTATATCATCATCACTAATTTTATAATATAAATTACTATCAGCACTGCCCTTAGTAAAACCAAGCTTCAAAAGATATTTATCCAACCTTCCATACCAAGCTCTAGGTGCTTGTTTCAATCCATATAAAGCTTTCCTTAACCTGTAAACCATATTAGTATCATCTGATAGTGAAAAACCATTAGGTTTCTCAATATAAACTTCCTCATCAAGATCTCCATTCAAGAATGTTGATTTAACATCCACCTGATAAACCTTGTAGTTTTTATAAGCAGCATAGGCAAGAAATAATCTTACATCTTCAATCCTAGCTATCGGTGCAAAAGTTTCTCCATAATCAATTCCTTCCTTCTAAGAATATCCTTTACAAACCAATCTAGCCTTATTCCTTATAACTTTACCATCCTGATTCATTTTATTCCTAAAAACTCATTTAGTTCCAATGACATTTTTATTTTTAGGTCGAGGAATTAAAGTCCATGTGTTATTTTTCTCAATTTGATCTAATTCTTCTTCCATATATTTTAACCAAAATTTATCTTTACATGCCTCAATTACTGATACCAGTTCAACTTGTGAAATTAGACATGCCTGAATTACTATCCTCTGCAATCTCTTGTTATAGCATCTATATGCTTTGCTTTCATTAGAATAACCAAGAAATATGCCTTCACACTTCTACGATCAAATTTCCCAATAGTATCATCTCTCTTGATATAACATTTACTACCAAAAATTATGAAATACTTAACTGTATGTGTATTGCCAAAACATAATTCATAAGGTATCTTACCGGTTTCTCCTTTGTAATGTACTTTGTTGAATGTATAAACCGTTGTACTAACTATTTCTCTCTAGTAGATATGAGGTAGATTATCTTCCATCATCATTGTTTTAGCAACATCCAAAATAGTTTTTTCCTTTCCACGACTCCATTCTATTGAGGTGTTCAGGGAGAATAAAATTGTCTTCTAATACCATGCTTTTCACAAAAGTTATTAAACTCACCGGATGTGAATTCTCCATCATGATCTGATCTCAAACATTTAATCTTCAATCCTGTCTCAGTTTCCAGTTTAGCCTTAAATATTTTAAACTTTTCAAATGCTTCATATTTTTCTCTCAAAAAAGTAACCCACATCATTCTAGAATAATCATCAATGATTAGCATGAAATATCTATCACCATGAAAACTTTTAACTCTAGCAGGGCCACACAAATTAGTATGAATAAGATCAAGAACATCATTTGATTTATCTTGTATACTCCTAAAAGAGGTTCTAATCTGTTTACTCATTTGACATTAATTACATACTAGATTATAGGGCTTCATAATCTTAGGTATATCTCTAATAGCCTTAGTTGAACTGATCTTTACAATGCAATCAAAATTCACATGACATAGCCTTTTATGCCATAACCAACTCTCATCAATCTGTGTAATCAAACATGTCTTCTCACTAGAGTTCAAATGAAATATGTTACCTTTTTTTTGTGTACCAGTTGCAATCTCCAAGTTAGATATGTTAATGATTTTGCATTTTCCATCCTTGAACTATAAATAAAATTCCTTATCTACCAATTGTCCTACACTCAAAATATTGTGCTTCAAACCTTCAACATAATAAACATTGTCAGTATTGTTCTTACCATCCAACGATATAGTTCCTTTTCCCTTGATCATACATGCCTTGTCATCTCCAAATCTAACTAGTCCACCATCAATTTCTTGCAAAGACAACACTTCCCTTTATCTCCAGTCATATGATGTGAACAACCACTGTCAATTACCCATTCATCCTTATCCTCAATTTTAGAAGCAAGTCCCTTTTCCTCAAGTACATTCTCTTCCAGTGTTGGATCATCTTCCTTGATAGCCAGGAATACCCATTCCTTCCCATTGTTGGATCCACTAGTAGAATCTTCTGTCGGTTCATCATTTGAATCAGTAATGCCTTCCTCATCCGCTATGTAGAATGATTTGTCTCTATTTTTCTTGAATCTATACTTGTTTTGATATCCAAGGTTAGGCTTAAATGATCTCTTAACTCTTTCTTGAAATCTTGAATTTCTTTCACGACATCTAGATGAAAAATGACCAATCTTATTACATGCAAAACATTTAAAAGGTGCTTTTCTTTCATACTTACTTCCTACCAGTTGTTTTGATACTCTTCTAGAAAATAGTGCCTGAAGTTTCTCAAACTCATCATCTTCTCTCTTCATATCTTCTAATTCTTTTGCATATAAATCTCTCTAGTCTTGCTTACCGGTTGTAGATGTAGATGCATGAAAAGCAGGTTCAGTCTTCACAGCTCCAAAAGGTCCAAATTACTTAAGCTCAAAAGCAGATAGTTTCCCAACCAAAGTATCTTTGTTGAAAGATGTATTAGCCATAGTTCTCAACTCATTAATAGCAGTAGACTTCATTTTGTAAGCCAGTGGTAGGGCTCTCAGTACTTTAGAAACAATTTCATTTTCGCTCAGAGTTCCACCACAACATTGAATTCCCATAACAATCTCATTTACCCTTTCCATAAATGCAGTAATCCTTTCATCTTCTTCCATCTTCAAGTTTTCATATCTCACCTGGTAACCATCAAGTTTAGCAATCTTCACTATAGGGTCACCTTCATTAAGATTCTACAACTTATCCCATATACCCTTTCCAAATTATTTGTCGGTTAATCCCATTATTTGCTGATCAGAAAGTGCACACAAGAGGGCTTCTCTTGCTCTATAATCATTCTCAAGCTCCTTGTCTAGGTTTGTTAGAGGAGGATTGCCAGATCCCAAATTATAGGGTGTGACACCATTCTGTGTGATCTCCCAAATCTCCTTGCCAGGACATCTCAAATGAGTCTCCATATGAATCTTCCATACTATATAGTTTGTTCCTTCAAGCCTTGGTATATCCCTTCGAAACATAGCTCCAAAAGAACTGGATGAACTTGAACTGTTAGTCACCATAGGATCTTCCTCAAGCAGTTAAGCTTTCTACAGAGATGACCAAAGCTCTGATACCAATTGTTAGACAATTAAGATAACCGAAAGACAACTAAGATGGGGGGGTGAATCAGTTGTCACAGATTACCAAAAACATTAGAAATTTAAAAGAATAATACTAGAACCCAAAACAATAATAGTAGAATAGTAGTTAATCCAATTAAGCATAAACAATAATCACAGAATAAAAGACATCCACACAACACGAAGATTTGTACACGGAAAACTCGATAAAGGGAAAAACCATGGTGGGAAGCCTATCCATAGTTAGATAATACTTTTGCAGTAAGTATGTGAATTTACAATGAAGGGGCCTGCACTTGGAGGAAGGCCAATAGCCTAGAGCACACTACTCATCACAAAATGAGTCTCACTAACTACATACAAATCTAGACTATAATCCGGAGAAGTGTTGAACTGCAAAAGATAGCATCTCCTATGCCTGAGTATAGTTCCAATTAAGCTCAGTACTAGAGGACTAAATCCTCTTACAAAACCAATTCGATCTTGAATGATTGACCAACTCCTCTACCTAAATGATATTACATTATTCGCACATTACATTCCTTGACCATGACCTCTTACAATAACCATGTTGATCTACAATGAGATCTTACATCTTATTTATACAAACCCTCGACCATAAACAATCATGTCGGCCACCAACCAATAAAACAGTTACATAATTACAAACCATGTCGGCCTTAGATGGAAAACAAATAATATCTAACACATAAGATATCCTGGAAATACAACAATAGATCCTATCCATACGTTACACTAATGTCGGTCCATAACCTAGATCAACCGAGACCAAGTATAGGTCCACATGCTTCAGCAATGATCTCCAAATGCCAAGTCTCGAACATGATCACCAACAGCATCCTGAAACTCCATTAGAAGTTGTACCACCACCGATTATGCAATGCATCAAAGATATCCACCAAAATATGTGTCGGTGAAACCCTCGTCGGAACCAGAAACTAATCTTCCGAGTAAGCAGAATAGCATCCAATCACTAGACCAAAACCAACCAGCCAAATATGAGTATAAGCATTATGAACAAGTCAATTGCATCACAAGATTATACAAGAGTTAACTGGATCATGCTAGATCCAAGTTAACCAAAAACTACTTAACATACGGGGACCAGAAGGGTGTCGGTAAAGCATCCAAATAGCTAGTGTTAACATCAATGACAAAACACCAATGCAACACATAATCAATTCCACCAAATGGCCAACACCTTCTATGCACTAAAAGAGAAGCCTATGTGGAGTCTTCAACAACACTCAACTCTATTCATCAAGCATTCATCAAGTATTTGTTGAGAATTCATCATCAATTAAGAGCCTTGAAGACATTGAAGAGTAATAGGAGATCATCGACAAACTATTGACTTGTACCCCTCCCTTAGGGGTTGGGTATGGTTTCATGTTGTTTTCATGTCTTTATATGAGCTTTATTATATCAATTAACATATTTATATTCATGCTTTATATCACTTTGCATCATTTATTTAGAGAATTTACTTTGTCAATTACAAGCATTTATGTTTTACTCTTTAGGGTTGCTCTATATTGTTTGCATTCATCCTAGGGTCTTGCACACACACAATATTCCTGCATAGTGGAGGTGCAAATCACCAATATAGGGTTTTGACCAAGGCAAAGCCCTATAGCCACCCAAACCCCCTTCTTTCCTAGTTGCAAGTGCAGAAACAAGTACCCAGAAGACTTCCCAGATTAGCAAAAGGCACAAGAACAGTCCCAAGGCCTTAGACTACCCCAAATCCATCATGGATAGGGGCATGGCACCCTGGTCCTACCCAAGACAAGGGCATGGTTCCCTGGTCCCCCTCAATTTTAGTGAATTTTAACAGGGTGAAGGCTCAGGATCTTAGGTTTGCAGCCTTCTAGTTGCACCTCTTTGTCAAATCATCAAGGACAAGGGCATGACATCCTGGTCCTAGTCAGTTTGGCTCAGCTTTCAGCATTAGGTACACATATGCATTCCTCCCCCTTCTCTACTTTTATTATCTTAGTTTCAAATCTTTAAGTGTATGCAATTTCAATTCATATATGCTTCATTGTTTATCTCCTAGTCTAGTTGATCAATATTTCACATCTTATCTTCATTTACAACAAGAGGAATAAAAAAACTAAGAGATAACACTTAGCTCTCTCTTTCTCACAAGATGTAGCCAAAGTGAGTATCTCCCTAGGCTGTTTTGTATTCCCCCAATGTGGTGGCTAAAGTGGGATTAGATCCTAGTCACTCGGTCTCACTTTTTCCCCTCCACATTTTGGTGAACCTAACGTGAATCCAATCTTCTTTAATTCTGATTTATATTCTCCGATCTGATTGGTTTTTCTATTTCGAATTTAAATTTATATTTAAAATTTTCAATTCCCTACAAATTTAAAAAATTTAGCGGTCAATTTTGTTAAAACCCTAGTTTTTCAACTAAAAGTTGAACTTGTGGATAGCTTAATTTGGATCATTAAATTTAGATCTGATTTAGGAACAAATCATACTACAATTCAGAAAAGTGTTGAACTGCAAAAGATAGCATCTCCTATGCCTGAATACAGTTCCAGTTAAGCTTAGTACCAAAGGACTAAATCCTCTTACAAACCCAATTTGATCTCCAATGATTGACTAACTCCTCTTCCTGAATGATATTACATTATTCACACATTACATTCCTTGACCATGACCTCTTACAATAACCATGATGATCTACAAAGAGATCTTACATCTTATTTATACAAACCCTCGGCCATACACAATCAGGTCGGCCACCAAACAAATAAACCAATTACATAATTACAAACCATGTCAGCCTTAGACTGAAAACAAATAATATCTAACACATAAGACATCCTAGAAATACAACAATAGGTCCTATCCATATGTTACATTAATGCCGATCCATAACCTAGATCAACAGGGACCAAGTATAGGTCCACCTGCTTCACCAATGATCTCTAAACGCCAAGTCTCGAACATGATCACCAATAGCATCTTGAAACTCCATTAGAATTTGCACCACCACCAATTATGCAATGCATAAAATATATCCACCAAAAGCTATGCCGGTGAAACCCTCATCGGAACCAAAAACCAATCTTTCGAGTAAGCAAAATAGAATCCAATCACCAGACCAAAACCAAAAGGCCAAAAATGAGTATAAGCATTATGAACAAGTCAATTGCATCACCAGATTATACCAGAGTCAACTGGATCATGCCAGATCCAAGTTAACCAAAAACTACTTAACCTACTAGGACCAGAAGGGTGCTGGTAAAGCATCCAAACAACTAGTGTTGACATCAATGACAAAACATCAATGCAACACATAATCAATTCCATCGAATGGCCAACACCTCCTATGTGGTGAAGGAGAAGCCTATGTGGAGTCTTTAACAATATTCAACTATATTCATCAAGCATTCATCAAGTATTTGTCAAGAATTCATCATCAATTAGGAGCCTTGAAGACATTGAAGAGTAGTAGGAGGTCACCAATTGACTATTGACTTGTACCCCTCCCTTAGGGGTTGGATATTGTTTCATGTTGTTTTCATGTCTTTATATGAGCTTCATTACATCAATTTACATATTTACATTCATGCCTTATATCACTTTGTATCATTGATTTAGAGAATTTACTTTGTCAATTACAAGCATTTATGATTTACTCTTTAGGGTTGCTCTAGATTCTTTGCATTCATCCTAGGGTGTTGCAAACACACAATATTCCTACATGCACTATTTTACTATAAAAATCAACTATTTATGGAGGTGGAAATCATCAACATGAGATTTTGACCAAGGCAAAGCCCTATAGCCATCCAAACCCCCTTATTTTTCAGTTGCAAGTGCAGAAACAGGTACCTGAAAAGCTTCCCAGATCAGCAAACGGCACAAGGACAGTCCCAACACCTCAGACCCCAAATCCATCATAGATAGGGGCATGGTGCCCTATTCCCCCTCAATTTCAGTGAATTTTAGCAGGGTGAAGGCTCAGGATCTTAGGTTTGCAACCTTCTAGTTGCACCTCTCTGTTAAATCATAAAGGACGGGAGCATGGTGCCCTAGTCCTAGTCAGTTTGGCTCAGCTTTTAGCATCAGGTATACATCTGAATTCCTCCCCCTTCTATGCTTTTAGTATATTAGTTTTAGTTTTGCAAGTGTATACAATTTCAATTCATATATGCTTCATTGTTTATCTCCTCATCTAGTTGATCAATCTTTCACATCTTATTTTCATTTACAATAAGAGGAATAGAAAACCTAAGAGATAATTCTTGGATCTCTCTTTCTCACAAGATGTAGCCAAAGTGAGTATCTCCCTAGGCTCTTTCATATTCCCAATGTGTTGGCTAAAGTGGGATTAGGTCCTAGTCACTCGATCTCGCTTTTTGCCCTCCACATTTTGGTGAACCTGACGTGAATCCAATCTTCTTTAATTCTGATTTATATTCTTAGATTTGAGTGGTTTTTCTATTTCGAATTTAAATTTATATTTACAAGTTTCAATTCCTTACAAATTTCAAAAATTTAGTAGTCAATTTTGTTAAAACCCTAGTTTTTCAACTAAAAATTGAACTTGTGGATATCTTAATTTGGATCATTAAATTCAGATCTGATTTAGGATCACATTTCACTCACAAATTTCATTTTACAAATCAACATTTTAAGTTCTTGCATTGGTTAAAATTGAACGTTTCTTTCTATTTTGCATATGTTATCATTTGAAAGAGGAAAATTGTTGTCATTATGCATTCATTTCATAGATTTGATAAAGGGTTAGCTTCCCTTGCTTCAAATTTTCCCTCTCTTAAATAACTTCCTACTATCTATGACAATGTTTTAGTGCCTAAAAGAGTTGTTACCAATGCCTTCAAAACTCTCCCATGCTCTAAGGATGAAGATTCGAAGTGTGATCTTGACAATTCTCCTTAAATGTGACCTTCCCATCTAGCTATCTTAGAGGAAGAAGATGATATCATAAGCACCTTTCTTAATGTTACTTTACCTTTTTTACATGATGCCTCTATAAGTGAAAAGGTATTGATGGAAATTGACTTATCTTCTCATAAATTTGGTATTACTAATGGGGGTATGTTAGTGCAACAAGAGGTTATGAGCACTTCTTTCAAAGATCTCCTTCCTAAGCATGAATCTTTGGAGAAAGATGTTCATCTCCCTCCTAAATAATACTCCCCTCATGAGGATCATTTTGTGCAATAAGATGGTATTTTCCCTAATTTTCCTAGTGATGGCATTTCCCCTTTTGACTTCAACAAAATTCCTACTAGAGATGATGGATTAATGAGAAATGCTTCTCCTTGCCCCGAAGCTTGTCTTACCCATAAAGATGCTTTAGAAAAAGAAGGTGAAATCATAATCAATATCCTTAATTCTCTTTCCCTTAAACATCCTATTCAACACATTTTGAGGCAAGAGGATGATTTAAACAGATGTAGTGATGCTCTCCCTCCTAAGGATGACAAATTAATGAACAATATTATCCCTTCTCCCAAAATTAGCAATAACAATAAGGACATCTTTGTGCAAGATATTTTAATAATTTTTTCAATGACCTCACTATTTGGGAGGAACCATTAGAAGAAGGGGTTGATTATTCTCTACCCAATGAGAGAACCCTATCCAAAGAGGATGAAATCATGACTAATAACTTTCTTGCTACCATCTCACCTTCCATGAATCTTAATCATTTTTCCTCTAAAGGTATGGAATCTCCTTCTCCCCAACTAGGTTCTATTCATAGGGATGCCATAGTTCAAGAAGAGATTATTAACCTCTCTTTCAAAGGTCTCCCTCTCAAAGGTGAAACTTTAGAGAGTAATGTTTCTCCTTCTCCTAGAGAGTCTATTGCCCATGTAGATCCTTTGATGATAAAGGATGATATAATCTTTCGTACTAATACTCCTTCTAAAACATCAATGCCTACTCCTAGTCAACCTCCTAAAATTGATTTTATCCATGATAACATCTTAGTGCAAGAAGAGACTATCAACAATTCTTCCAACAATCTTGTCCATTCTTCTTCTAAAATTCATAAGGACGCCTTTGATATTCCTAAACCATCTTAAATGAATTTGATACATGTGAATGAAACACCTAATAAACCCCTATTCATAGTTCAAGGTGCTTGTCCTTCTCAAAGTTCTCAAAGTAAGCCTATCTTAGTGGTTCGGGGTGGTTATGCTAATGATTCTTTTTGCACTCCCAAGAAACATGTTATTACTGTGCAAGGAGGTTATCCTACTCAGAGCCCTTATGAGTATGCTAATAAAATCACTAGAGAGATTTATCATACGGTTGCTCATACCTACAACACAAGAAACAATAGGCAACCTAGTCCTCCTCTAGTTATCCCAACTTCACTTCCTCCCTCTCAATCTACTCTTCCACAAGCACCTCATATATTACATACTCTTAGTAAGGAGTATGATCTCATTGAACAACTTAAAGTTACTCCTACCAAGATTTGTATTTGGGATTTGGTTCAAACTTCACCTGCTTATCATGGGATGTTACAAGATGGTTTGAAAAAATTAGATGTCCCATGTGTAGTGACACTTAATAACATGGCTTCTTTGATTGATCCTACAAACAAACCTAAAGCTCAAATTTTATTCACACAAAATGAGTTAGCTTCTCATGAAATCCAACATCAATATGATCCTCTTATAATTATGGTTATTATCAATGATACTGCTATAAGACGAACCCTTGCAGATAATGGATCTAGCCTTAATCTTTGTGGGGTGGACTTATTGGATAAGATTAAAGTGGATCATTCTCTCATCGAACCTACTTATATTTCTATTCGAGGCATTGATAATGTTTCTAAACAATTTTTAGGTGTGATAACCTTTCCTGTTAAGGTAGGTCTTGTTATTTTACCTACACCTATTCATGTCATTCCTGGTAATTTGACATATAACCTTCTATTAAGGAGATTATTCATAGCATGCAAGTTCTCCCCTCAACTTTGCATAGGAAATTCAAATTCATTTATAATAATAAGACATACAACTTGTTAGATGATACCAATCTTCAAGAACCATTAAAATTTGGATCTTTTTGTTCAACTACTTCTCATTCTTCTCCTAATCCTTCTACTTATTCAAATACATCTATTTCCTTTGATGATATTGTTCCTTCTATTACTCTTTATTCTTCTACTCAATTACAATCTCCTCCCAAAGATATCTTTTCTCTCGGAAAGGTGCTCTCAAATGATGATTGGGGATTTCTAGACTTTAACCCTACTTTTGTAGGAGAGTATAGGGTATCTTGGGAATGATCTCATACTAAGAAGAAATATAAGGAGGAACCTAAAGAGCAACCCACATTGTCTGAAAAACTAAGTAACCACTTTGTGGTTGCTTCTAATTCAAACAATTCTTCAAATCCTTCCTTTAATTCATATAGCACTGAGACCTATGAGGCACAACCATCTCTTTCTAATTTGGCATCTCTTTATGGTCCTATTTTTCACATTTTAGCTAAGAGTGACTATAATGGAAATGGTTGTGGTGCAAATGAACAAGTAATTAAAGCTTCTTTAGAAAATAACACACATTAAGCTTCATTTGGACTTGGATATAATCCTTCTAAGCCCACGAAAGCTTCTAAAAGACCATCTCTCAATGTGAATTCTATATTTAGTAGTGATGATGACCTCACCTTAATTAAATCATCTTCTACTTCTTCCAACACTCATCCCCCTCATAAGGAAATCTTGGTGATGAACAAATCTCTTTATGAATCTCCTCAAGAGATATCTAATGCCACTTATGAGAGTTTGTCTTCTACTCATTCTAAAATGTCTTCTTCTAGGATTATGGCTCTAATGAATTACATTTATCTCTCTCCTAAGATTTCTTGTGTGCAAGAAAACTATGATTAGTGGCCTATTCTTCTCCTATAAACTTCTCTCTTTCTAAAGACTCTTTAACATTCATCATCTTATACATGTTTTTAATCTCACTTATAGTAGAGAATTTAACATGCCATATTCAAATACCTTATTCAATCTATCGTATCTTTAAATAACATTAATGGCTATTATATTTCTCATCATTATTTGAAATTGATAGCTCACTTACTTGTGGCTCATTGTCATTCCTGATGGTACAATTTCATGTGCAATCATACTTTTGGAAGCAACATGATAGCCTATTTTTATCTCATCTCTTCTTCTTATATATTGGGGGCAAGAGTGATTTCAAACATCTCTCCTTAAGATTAAAATTTCCCATTTGAGAAGTAGTGTCTTCTATGAGGATTTATTATTGATTGTAGAGGTGTATTCATATTTGAATTCCTTCTCTCATATTGGAACAAGCATCCCTAATGGGGATCTTAAGTACATATCCTTAATTGGAACCTCCTCCTTGGTGTTGGAAGTCTTTGATGATTCATCAATTTCTTTTCTTCATTGAGTAGTATGTTTTATAATAAACCCTTATATTTTGTGAACATGCATGTCCATGATGAGGATCGCTTGCATTATTTAGAAGAGTGTTGCTATAAATAATCTCTCTTTGATGTCAATTCAATCCTCCATTGTTTTCCAATTTCCTTTATGGAGTTGCATTTTTGGATTATATCTCTTGCATTTTTTTCCATTTAAATCTTTCATCTTGTGTTAGAGCTCTCTCAAATCCTCACACTCTTTGTTGTGTTGGAATTGAGGTTTAGTCCTCTTTCTTACCAAATGATTCTCCATTAGTTTTTGATTTGTATCAAGTGTTCTTGTGAGCATTTGTCATCAATCTTCTTTCACAATTTGATGTGGTAAACATGATACCCTAATTCAACTCACTAAATTCGCAAGCCAAAACAAGCGGGGACATATTGCTACCCTCAAATTTTCACCACCTTCCTTAGTAAGAATTTAGGTGATTTTTTGTTTTTATCTAACATGTGGTTTTGTATGGTGCGGTTCCTAACTGTGTACTGTAGATACCTTTGGGGGCTTTGTCTGACAACTTGTGGATAGTGTTGGCAATTGACACTCAATTGGTTGGTTTCACTATGTTTTTCATTGATGGTAACATGATATTTTATTACGGCTTCATATTTTGGTTCAGTTGTGTACCGACAGGCATTCAACAGACACTACACCGACACTGGCACTGGAGGATAGAAGGATTTATTTGGTTACCAACAATGGAGGCCGACATGGTTTAGTATATGGTTATCGGTATTAGAGGTTGACATCTCTTGGATAGGGCATTGGCAATTATTTTTGATATTTATGTATTTATGTTATCTAGCCAACATGTAATTTGATATTGTAATAATCTTTGTAAGTCGACATAAGGCATGATAAGTTGTATAGGATATATAGGTCAATTGGATTAGATCATTTTGATATAGATATAGTAATGGAAGAGTGGATGTGATATAATACGAAATATATCAGAGAGATTATGTATATGAGGACATTTATGTAAAGGTTATTCTGGCAAAGGGTTTAGGGTTTCAGACCAGAACAGACAGAGCTTAACCAGAACTGTATTCTGGCATACAAGATGCTATCTTTTGCAGTTCAACACTTCTCTGGATTGTAGTCTAGATTTATATGTAGTCAGTGAGGCTCCTTTTGTGATTGAGTAGTGTGATCTAGGTTGTAAGCCTTCCTGCAAGTGCAGGCCCTTCATATTTTGTAATATCTCTTCATATGGCCAGTGGTTCCTCTTTGAGGTTTTCCACGTATAATTTTGTGTGTTATGGTTCTCATTTATGTGATTAGCTTATTGGTTGCTTTACTTCTTTCAATTATGTATGTACTGGTATACCGATTGGTATATACATGTTCTAATAAGGCTAAAATTAAACTTTTTGGTTTAACACTGATTCACCCCCCCTTAGTGTTATTGGATTCCAACAATTGGTATCAGAGTCATGTAGCTCAGAGGAAGTTTAATAGCTTGAGGGAGATCCTAAATCCGTAATCCATGGACATGGGTTTGGAGAAGAAACTTGAGATGACACTTGAAGATTATCATATGAAAGGTTGAAGAACTTGAAGCTACAAGATGAATTGAATTCTGGTAAGGAATTAATTCTTGTCCTATAGGAGAGGCTATCATTTGTTCAAGCTAGGAGGAAGGAAATTTTGGAAAGTTGAGATGATGAAGAAATAGATGCATTTAAGAAATAATGTCAAAAGTTGAGTTAGGAGAATATGGTCATGAGATATGAAATGCAAGCTATAACTATGAGCATGTATAAAGAGATTGAGGACTAGAAGAAAAAGGAATAAAATCTTGTTGTATCCCTGAAGAACAAATTTGAAGAATGTGGTAGGTTTGTTCTTGAGAATGATATGTTGAGAACTGATTTAGTACAATCCCAGAGTAAGGAACAAGAGCTTGAGAGACAAATGGTAGTTTTGAGAGACAATCTAACTACTGCAAGTGAGTACTAAGAGAAATTCAAGATTAGTTCAGCACAACTAGATGAGTTATTGAAGAGACAAAGGCAAATTGGTGATTCTAGTTGACTTGGATTTGAGCAATGATAGAGTTCTAGTACTGCTAATGAAGATCAAAACCATAAGGCACCAGTAAGGTAGTTTAATACTTATAAATTTCATGGTAGATGTTTTGTTTGCAATAGATTAGGTCACATGGCTAGGAAATCTAGAAACAGAGCAAATCAGAACCCTGATTCTGCTCCTGGTAAATGTTCTAAATGCAATAAGTATGGTCATAAGACAAAAGATTGCAGAATGAATGTTAAATGCTATGCATGTGGAAAATTTGTACATATGGCTAATCAGTGTAGGTCAAGCAATTATATTGGTTTTAGCAAAGCAATTCAAAGGAACAATGTTACATGTTATGCATGTAATGAGGTTGGACATATTGCTAAATTTTGTAGAAGCAGAAATCTACCAATTGGAAATGGAGGATCAAATGAGAAAGGGAAAGAAAAGGTTAGTGAAATTCGACAAGATCATACTCAAAGATGGGTCAGGAAGACTGAAGAACAATCAACAAATGGAAATGCACCGGTTACTTATCTGACAAAGGAGGTTGCTCCTGCACCAATAGGTAGCTCAACCTGTAACTAAGGGAGATGCCTTAGGGGTAGGAAAATTTGATGAAGATATTGCATATACCCCAGGAAGAGGTTCTGGAAGATGTTCTAGACATTGGAAATGCTTATCCGGCATGGAGGTGTTATGCTCGAGATCCGGTATCTTTCATCAACATTCATTGATGTCAATAGAATATTAGGGTTTTTCTTGGAGTTTAAAAGGTCAAATTCACCTCATTATTGATCACCTTGCATTCAGAGTGATTCAGTGTGATTACGAGTGACTAAGAGCGATCAAAGGCATTTCAAAGCAATCAGATTTCTTCTTGAGCGATTTCACCGGTGACTGGAAGAGTTTGTTAAGGGTTTTCACCAAAAGTAACTAACAGGTATTTATCTTTAATCATGGAAGTGGGATCATCATCTATTCCTATCTTTGTTGCAAATTTGACTGTTCTAGATGTGAAGGACCGTCCTAGGCCAACTTTCAAGTGGTATCTACATGTGGCTACCCTAGAAGACTTAGTTGGAGTATTTTACCGTGTTCCAGAGGGAGTTGTTTATGTAAAAGATGTTAGGGCATACATACACTGTCACATTGATGATTTGGGGATATCTAATATAAAGAGCATGTACATGAGAGATCTTATGGGAGATTATGGAAAGATCAAACCGACATACAAGGACATTAAAGACTTAGGGTTTACTGGCATTTCATACATTCCAGAACTCAAAGATGAAATCATAAGGTATGTTTTAAGAAGAGTACATGGAGAGTTTATCTGGTTAGATAGACCTTACAAGATTACCAAGGAAGTCATTAGTGCAATCACTGGCTTACCACAGGTTGGGAAACGTCCAGACAAGAAGGTCTTGAATGATTATGTCAACAAAATAATTGGCGCGACATCTAACAGAAGATCTATGAGAATAAGCACTATTACTGGCACATACATCAGATTCGGTAGCATGATCATCAGTTATAAGGTAAGTCAGTCAAACCGACTGAATTCTGTTTCTAGTTCCTGCATTTTAGCAGCTTACAAAATGATGAGAGAAAATGAGAAACTGGATTTATGAGGTTGGATGTTAGATGAACTGTTAATAAACCTAGGAAAGCTTAAAGGTGAAAAAGAAGGGACTTTCTGGTATCGCAACTTAATTGTCTGCTTAATGTTATTTTTCATGAATGACACTCCCGGTTTTAGGAAGAGGCAATGGAGATATTTTAGGCAATTCCAGAAGAGATTATAAAGTATGGGGATATTTTAAGGGATTCTAGAAGTCTATGAAATCTAGGGAAAGGGTTCCTAATCATATTGTTGAAAAATACTCAACCGACATATGCCTCGTGATGAAGAAAGATGAAACACTTATGGAAGCGGTTAAGCCCCGAAAGATTTGGATTGAGGAAATAGGCTATGAAGTTGATGCACAAATTTTTGAGGCTTATGCAAAAATGTTGATTGATGCACCCATTGATGAGGTAGAGAAGCCCTGTGGTACTGCAAAATAGAAAACACAAGGGGTTGAAAAAGAGCTCAACCAGAAGAAGAGAGAGAAGCAGGAAGGAAAGGCAATCAAGTTTGTTGAGAACCTTTTACAAGACATCAAAGCATTAATTGATGTTGTCCCAGAGAAAGGTAGGAAGAGGAAGGATCCAAGAGTACACATCAAGCCTATTACAGTAGATTTTGAATTTGAGGGTGATACACCCTTGGCTTTCAAGAGGGTTGTAAGGAATAAAATAGAGGAAACAAACGTAGTGGCTAGAAAGCAACCGGTCATGAAGGTTACATTCAAATTACCGGCATAGAAGCAAGCACCAAAAGTAACCACTTCAGCTCCATCTGGTACTGCAAAAAGGAAGAAGAAGAATGACATTGACATGGCTATTCAAACTGGTAATATAACTATCATACCACCAAAAACTTGTGCAGAGTTAGTAGATGAAATCACTAAGGATTGCATGTTAAAGAAGTACAACTTTACTATGATCATTTAGATAATGTTGAACAAAGAGAGATAGAGGAGGCAGATTTGTTATATTTAGATATTTATAAGAAATCCTTGATAGACATTGAAAACCAAATACCGACATAACTGTATGATATGTTAGATGTTAGGAGGCTATCAGCAATACAGGAAGACAAACACATAAAAATTCAAGAATTGTTACCTATTTGTGTTTCTATTACTCCAGAGGAAATGGATAAGACACTTGAGGTTGCAGATAGAAAAGTCTTTAACAACAAACATAGAATAACCAGGCTTACGCTAGGAAGGGTAAATGAGATAATAAAGGAGAACGAAAAGGAATGGGCTAATTTTTTTGAGGAGAACAGAGGTTTCTTTACTTCACTGGAATCAAAGAGAGACACTACATACACTTTGGTTTAAGAGAAAGGAAAGGGTATTATGGGTACTTCACCCTCAATTTTGAAGAACATTAAGTTAGTGGAAATTAAGCCCCGGTAGATACAAGTGTACAGTCAAATATTGAGACACCCGCTAACACAAAGAATGAAAAGATTGATATTGTACAGAATACTAATGCACAAAATACAAATGTACAGGTTGAGGTTATAGTTCCTAGAGAGGAATCGACAATTACAGAGACTGCACCAAGTGGTGAAGCCACTGGTGCAAGTGAGGAAGCTATTAAGGATAAATCATCAGAGGAGAAGAAAGGAGAATCCGATAGGGTACCGATAGTGGGTCCATGATTATTGTCAATTGACACCTCGCAGGTTGTAAAGAAAAACATAACTGAGATGAGTCCTACTGAACTCATGATGATGGCTACACAAGAATTAATGAAGGAGGGATATACGGATAAAGGGATTATTGATCATTCTATCACTGTTTTACATAGACTAGTCCCAGATTGCAAGTTTGACAATGAAGCAAGTCCATCTGTCAAGCTTAAGATAATTACTAAGCATATTTCAAAGGATTTTCAATCCTTGCAGCAGATTTCAAATCGGAAAGCACTAGAGAGATTCACTTAGGCTAAAAGAGTCGCAATTGATTAGGTGATTGAATCTGAGAAGAAGAAGTTTGATGAAAAAAAGTTGAAACTGATAGATAATTTTTTGAAGCAGTGTAAAAATATTTATAGGGTATGTTGTAACACAAATATACTTCAGTTAATATGGATAAGAAGATTAAGGAATTTCAAGAGAAAATTGCAAGCATAGCTAATTCTTTTTATGGATTGACTTCATTGACTACATCCATTGATGATCAAATTTTGGTTTTGGAAGCCCAAATTTCAGTTCTTAAGAAAGAAAAAGACAAAATCATAAGAAGAGCCAGAAGTCTTAGAGTCTTGGTGAGTCCCCGGGTTGATTCACTCAGTGTACATAAGAAGGAATGTATGGATATGGTTGGGAAGACCACACCGACAGAGCTAACTGAGAAAGAGTCCTTTGCACATATACTGAATGGACTTGTATCTATTTCCAACACTTTCAAATCTGGTTGGGATACTTATCTTGAGCTATTGGAGAAGGCATATCCAAAAAAAATTAAATTTGTTGATCCGATAAGATATTTTGGGATATTCATTGTACAGTTTTGGATCTTTGACATTCTTTTGAAATTTTGATGGCATTGATGTCAAAGGGGGAGTGATATAGATGTGAAATAAAAAAGAGGAGTTGTATACATTAGGGGGAGACATAGAGTATGGAGTATGTTGCATTGATGAATATTCAACTCAGGGGGAGCAGGTAGGATGAAACCGGCAAATGAAACCTTGACCATTTTTTCACATGAGTGTTGCCATCAATGCCAAAGGGGGAGATTGTTGGCAATTGACACTCAATTGGTTGGTTTCACTATGTTGTCATTGATGGAAACATGATAATTTGTTCCGACTTCATGTTTTGGTTTAGTTGTGTACTAACAGGTACTTCACAGACACTACACTGGCACCAACACCGACACTGATAGATAGAATGAATTCTTTGGTTACCAGCAATGTAGGCCGACATGGTTTAGAATATTGTTATCAGTATTGTAGGCCGACATCCATTGGATCCGGAATTGGCAATTATTTTTTATATTAATGTATTTATGTTATCTAGCCGACATGTAATTTGATATTGTAATAATCTTTCTAAGCTGACATAAGGCATGATAAGTTGTATATGGTATATAAGTTAGTTGGATTAGATCATTTTGATATAGATATGGTGATGGAAGAGTGGGTGTGATATAATGCAAAATATATCAGATAGATTATGTATGTGAGGATATTTATGCAAGGGTTATTCTGACAAAGGGTTTAGGGTTTCAACCCGGAACAGACAGAGCTTAATGGAAACTCTATTCTGGCATAAAAGATGCTATCTTTTGCAGTTCAACACTTCTCTGAAATGTAGTATAGATTTATATGTAGTCAATGAGGCTCCTTTTGTTATTGAGTAGTGTGCTCTAGGCTGTAAGCCTTCCTGCAAGTTTAGGCCCCTTATATTTTGTAATATCTCTTCATATGGCCAGTGGATTGATATTGTGGGTCACAAATCCCACCGT
This sequence comes from Cryptomeria japonica, assembly GCF_030272615.1. Lineage (NCBI taxonomy): Eukaryota > Viridiplantae > Streptophyta > Pinopsida > Cupressales > Cupressaceae > Cryptomeria > Cryptomeria japonica. The sequence continues at coordinate 705,884,028 of NC_081407.1, forward strand.
GGTTTTTCCTCTTTGAGGTTTTCCATATATAATTATGTGTCTTATGGTCCTCATTTATGTGATTGGCTTATTGGTTGCTTTACTTCTTTCAATTTTGTATGTATCGGTATACCAATTGGTATATGCTTGTTTTTATAAGGCTAAAATTGAACTTTTCAGTATAACACTAATTTACCCTCCCCCTCTCAGTGTTATTGGATTTCAATAGATATATCCTTTTTTATGAATGTTTATTTTTTTGTACCTTATCTTACATATGCACATAGTGTCATATGACCGCTAAAGTGGGGGCGAAATGTAGCATCGTAAATTGTACACCCTTGTGAGGGTGGTACAATTCCTTGCTTGGTTTAGCACCTGCCTTAGTGTGTTTGCATCTTGCATTGTAATTTCCCTTTAAGATTTTAATTAATTAATTTAATTAAATTTAAAGTCGTATTTCATCACTCCCCACATCATAAAATTGGGCCCTTAACCCTAAGTGTGCCCCTTTTTATTTTATTCTTCCAATAAATCATTAAATCATAAACCCTATCTATGTCTTATTTCAACCTTTAAGGCCCAATTTCACATATCAAAAATCTTCAAATCAGTTGTAACTTTGGGATTCGCTTTAATATCATCATAGCTAATGGCCCTGAAAAAATTGGTGAAAAGTTAGTTGGACCATGTGCAAGTGCAACATGGTCCTCGAGATTTTTCCCAAAATTTTGGGAGCATAATACTATGATATTATAATACTTAACCCCGAGAAATTGGCGGGAAATTAAAATCATAAGTTGGCCTAAAGATGAAATAAAGATCTAGGGTTTCATAGATAAGAGCTCTCTTTCTTCATTTGAAGGAATCTAATCTAACTACTAATCTAAGAACAAGAATTTTTTGGCGAAGCAAGCACAAGGATCCTTCTATGTGGTGAAATAGAAGCCTATGTGGAGTCTTCAACAAAATTCAACAATATTCATCAAGCATTCATCAAGTATTTTCCAATCATTCATCATCAATTAGGAGCCTTGAAGACATTGAAGAGTAATAGGAGATCATCGATTGACGATTGACTTGCACCCCTCCCTTAGGGGTTGGATATGGTTTCATGTTGTTTTCATGTCTTTATATGTACTTCATTACATCAATTTACATATTTACATTCATGATTTATATCACTTTGCATTGTTTATTTAGAGCATTTACTTTGTCAATTACAACCATTTAGGGTTTACTCTTTAGGGTTGCTCTAGATTGTTTGCATTCATCCTAGGGCCTTGCACACACACAAGATTCTCGTACACAATATTTTACTATAGAAATGAACTATTTGTGGAGGTGGAAATCACCAACATGGGTTTTTGACCAAGGAAAAACCCTATAGCCACTCAAACCCCCTTCTTTATCAGTTGCAGGTGCAAAAACAAGTACGCAGAAGGCTTCTCGGATCATCAAAAGACACAAGGACAGTCCCAAGGCTGTAGACTGCCCCAAATCCATCAGGAACAAGGTGTGGTGCCCTAGTCCTACCAACGATAGGGGTGTGACACCTTGGTCCCCCTTAATTTTAGTAAATTTAAAAGGGTGAAGTCTTTGGATCTTAGATTTGCAGCCTTCCAGTTGCACCTCTCAGTTAAATCATCAGGGACAAGGGCGTCGCACCCTAGTTCTGGTTAATTTGGCTCATTTTTCAACATTGGGTACACATCCAAATTCCCTTGCCTTCTCTACTTTCAATATCTCAATTTCAGATCTGCAAGTGTATGCAATTTTAGTTCATATATGCTTCATTGTTTATCTCCTAGTCTAGTTGATCAATCTTTCACATCTTATCTTCATTTACAAGAAGAGGAATATGAACCTTAAGAGATAATACTTGGCTCTCTCTTTCTTACAAGAAGTAGCCAAAGTGAGCTATCTCCCTAGGCTCTTTCGTATTCCCAATGTGCTGGCTAAAGTGGGATTAGGTCCTAGTCACCCGGTCTCACTTTTTCCCCTCCACAAAAGGTAATGAATTTCCAAGTTTGCAGGTGGTGTGAGAAGGATCAAAATAGGTATTAGGCATTGAAAGATGAAGAACCAAGGTGAGGTTTAGGTGAGAAAAAAATTGTATGCAGTTACATTTTACAATGCTACATTTAGCCCAAAGTTTAGTGGGAGTATGAGACTAAAATAATCAAAGTAAAGTATCGCATTGAAAAAATTTCACCAAGATACCAAAGAGAAAAGACACACCAAGCCCCAAGGGACATTTAGATCTTACTAATCTAATATCCAAATAAAAGGGAGAATGCATGACAGGGAAAGAGAGAGCATGACTATAGTGGCCTAGTAAAATTTTCTTACTATAAGTCATGAAAAAGAAAAATATCAAATTAAAAAGAAAAAGGCATTGTTTGCAAAGTAACTTGAGTATCAAAAACACACCTTGATGTGTGCATAAAGTGCAACATTGAGTGGATTGTATGCCCCATGTTAAAGAAATTGCATACGCCTTATCGAGAGAAATATCTTTAAGGTAGCATGCATCCAAAAGACAAGCACGTTATCACAATGAGATGCCCTGAAGTAAGGACAAATCAAAGGATATTGGTCACAAAACATATAGAAAAAATAGCATAAGAGATCCACTAACTCTGGGGTCAGTATGCTCTTATGATAAATAATGTATATCAAGAATATTTGTATTGAATTGACATCATCCCCCAAAGGTATTGGAACTATGAACTCAATGGAAGAAGAGCACAAGAGATAACAAACAAATTTCTTTTGATTCAACATGGAAGAGACCAACAAGATATCTCAATACTTTTCATCATCTTTAAGTTGACAACACAAGGTATATTTATGAATAATAGCACATGTACAACATAACATAGATATGAAATATAGAAGAATTGATATACAAATAGAGGAATGTCATGACAAATTTGACCTCTTTATTACTTGGAACCAATAGAGTAACAAGTGTCATCCTAAGACAACCTAACATAACACAAAAACATGTCGAGTAGTACATCATGGGGGAAGCATATTTCGAATAAGAAAACACAAAAAAGAGAATCTAGGGAATAAATTAAGCTAATCAAGAAAATAATTTGCCTCCCAATCTTTCTTGACATCATCTAGGGATGGTGGACAAGATGAAAGAGGGGCCAGCTCCAGTACAACAAATGGAGCTACTAGTGCAAGTTCCAAAAAAGGACCATGCTCTAAGTATTAATAACTTTATTTGTCACTAGGAGATAGGGTTAATGCTTTTGAAAAATGTGAAGACAAATCATTATTAATATTGACAAGCTCATACATATCATTAGAATCATTAGAATCAACATTGTTAGCATGAACAACATTATCGTCATCCATATCATTATCTAGATTAATAAAAATGGGATCTTTAACGTAACAAGAAGTTGAACCATCATTTTTCTTAAGAAATTTTAATTTAGGTGATTTGAGTTGAACTTCCTCCCTAGGGTTAGGCAAAGCGTAGACAAATGGGACCAAGTCAACATTTGGTGTCTTTGGGGAGGAACTAGTTTGGGAAGCAAGCTTGCAAGCCTTAACATAATGTCTTCATCAACATTCTCTTACACAATGATTCCTTTTAGATTTAGTTGAGACTTGGAAAGGTTGAAGATCAATGGACATGGGATTATTTTCCTCCCTTATAGGAGGAGGAATGGAAGAAACCTCGATAGGTTCAAAGATACTTGATGCCAAGTTATTTCCTTTATAGGAAGTAGGAGGCGGGACTAAGGCATATACAGGAGGAATATAAGGAGTAGGAAGAATACAAAATCTATTATGAGGAGAAGGAATATCCATGGGCGTAGGTTCTCTAGGTTTACTCAGGGCCATGATCATCTCATTTTCCCATTTTTGATAAAAAATAAAAATAAAAAATGATGTCATTTTGAAGCTTAAGAGGCTAAATTTGCTTAGGCCAAAAGTAATCAAGAGTCAAATTTCCATGCTTCATTGTGGGTCAGTAAAGGCTATGATTAGGTTATGTACAGGATCATGGTGAGCCAAATAGGCTCTTAAGTTGCAATGAAAATCATAAAAACGGAGTTAGTGAAGCAGTCACTGATGAGGAGGGACCTCAAAGAGACCAATCTGGACAGGTAAACAAGAGTAAACACAACAAAAATACAAAGATATGATGGAGGAAATGCAGAAAAAAATAAATTATTGCAAGAAAATTGATTACAACCAACCGATAATAGCCGAGTTACAACATACCGTCTCACAGGCCTGGTAGAACATACAGAATAGGTCACAATCGAGACTTTGACTCTTGAGATCTATCTTCTACACACAATCTAGCTACTTGATTCTCTCATTGAACTCATTCTAATACACAATTACAATTAAATATATCGATCCAAAGGATCCAGTCAGCCCAAAAGGGATCAAAACCTGAAGAACAAGACCTAAAATGTAAAATAACAAGGTTGGCCTCTGCCAAGAGTTTCCTTTGAAAAATCCAAAGCATGAAATGTAGATCATAGGAAAAGGTTGGCCACATGCTAAGAAACATTGGAATCAATGCCCAAGGCTCCGCAAGATTCGGAAGGGTTTTTGGTAGATCACCAAAATAGGTCTAGGCAACCAGTAACAAGAACTGCCAACTGGTAATCAGAAACTGTCAAGAAAACTGATAACGATATCTTTTCAGAAAATGATCCAAAAGCGATGTGGTCTAGAAGCAAGAAAGATGATCAAGTCTTCAAGAAGAATCCAACTCCACAAGATCTAGTGAGCCAAAAATGGGACACACAAAAAGGAAAGTTGAAGCTACAAACAAAAAGCAAAATAGAAAGGAAAATGTTTTTGGTTGTTGCAAGATTGCTCTGAACTGGGGATGCTCCTGCATCAATTAGGCAACTTGACGTAAAAAATTGAATAAGTTACCAACATTATTTCAAAAATATGTAAGAATAGAATCTATAGAAAATTGAATGTAGTTTCTAAGCTACTAGTTGTTTTCTGAAAAAAATTAAATCTATTTGATGAAAATTTGAAATTTCAATGTAGTAGTACGTAAATTTCAAGAAAATGATAAGAAACGGGTGTCTATCTGACCACCCTAACCACAATCAAATCATAATATTTTTTATAAGATTTTAGATATAAGTAGAAGACTCATGTTCAGATGTGACACCTGTTTTTTTGTATCTTTTTAAATAAATAATTAATTATGATTGTTTTACTACAACTTTGTACAAAATATAAAAAAACTTGTATGTCTGACCACCATAACTTGGTAAAACATTTATGAAATTCAATTTTATTTTTTAATCCTATAGTATACAAATTATAGAATGTGACAAATGTTTAGGATTGAAAAAATGTGATACTATTTGAAAGTTATAGATATTTTTCAATCAACTTATCAATCAGGACTTTAGTGAGGATATTACTAGGCCCCTCATGATCCTACACATACCCATTAATTATTATAATAGTGCCACTATGAGGGAAATTCAAACATGTATGAATTATAGAAGGGATATATTTCCTGAAAGGGAGCTGGGGATGTCCCAACTTCACATGACATTAATCTGATATAGGAATAATAACAAAGGTGACATCTAAGCACTTAGTATCAACCTCAATTGGAAGGGTTATAGAACCAATCTTGGGACAAGAGAAACCATCATACACCTCAACCATAACATAAGATTTATCATATCTTAATTGATGTAATTGTTGAGTATAAAGATGTTCTTTTGTAATCACATTCACCATACATACTAGATCAATGAGCACCCCCTATGAGAGTATCTTTGATCTTCACAATGATATATAATGGGCCATCAAGTGCAAAAATAGTCTCATTAGGATTGAAAGTAATGGATAGGTGTTTTGGAGGTGTAGGTTTGTCAACAAGGTTTAGAACATTATTAGATTCTATGCTAGGGTCATTACGAGAAAAATCAAGAGACTTAGACTCAACAACATTGGTAAAATGATAGGATTTTTTTATTAGGAAGAGCCATGAATTTATTCCCTTTGTCATTGACACTAGCTATAGATATAGTATTGATATAAATGAAGTATTATATCTTTATTTCTTAACTTGTAACACTTCTCAGTATCATGGCTAGATTGACGGTGATATTGACAAAAAGCTTTAGGATCATGGTAAGCTGGAAATGGTTTAGAATTGTCAATTGGTTTGATGGGAGGAAGTTGCAACACATTAGCATTCATCAACTTGAACATTATACTATGCAAATACTCAAAAAGAGGAGTTAATTATTTTCTAAAGTATTTGGATGAAGGCACTACACTTGATGTCATGACTACCACTTGAGTGTTGATATTATCATTTATCTTGTTGAAACCTTTGTTGGGTTTCAACCTATTAAACAATTATTGAGTAGTATCATTCTTATCAAACAAATCCATTGAGAGGATGATTCAAATTGGCTCATTGAAGCTTATAAATATGAAGCAATACACACAATTTTATAAAAGGAGTGAACTTAGAAAACATAAGCTTATATCTAATATCTTTTTTGTAAATTAGCAATAAAAATTCTTTGAATATGATGATCAGACACATGATAAGCAATTTGTGAATACAAATGTTTATATCTACCAATAAAATTAGTCACTTTTTCTTCAACTCCTTTATTACAAGGAATCAAATTAGTCAAAGTAATCTTAGGACCAATTTTATTTTGAAATTGTTGAATGAAAGCATTAGCTAGTTGTTGAAATGAAGTAATAGAATAAGGAGATAAAAAAAAATACCATTAAAAGGATTTATCTCTAAAAGTTCTACTAAATAATTTAGCCATAAGTCTTTGGTCATGAGAAAAAGCACTACACAAAGTTTCAAATGTCTTAACATGAGTCAAGGGGTCACCTTTTCCATTGTACAATTATAGTTGAGGAATTTCCATATTCTTAGGAGGAACTACAGAGGCAATTTTATTGAATAGTAGGCACGGTAGATCAAATGTGGAAACACTAAACTTGGATTGAGTTATGGAAGCCAATTAATGCTCTAAAGATGTAATAGTTTGAGCTAAGTTATTGATAGTTGTTTTGGTGGATGGATTGAAATTAGACATATTAGATTGTGATGGAGGTGTAAAATTGTTGCAAGTAGATGGAGGTTGAGAATAAGGAGGGGGGACATTTGTTAGGTCCAACCAAGAAAGATAATGTACTGAGAGGGGAGGCGTGAATCAGTACTTCAAAACTTTTCTTCAATAATAACTTTACAGATAAACATAAACTGAATACTGTAGATCTCATAATATATAATGCTGAAACATAATAACATTCATACACATTTCACTCCATAACACAATTATTTTGGTTACGCAGAAACTCTTGGATAGAGAGAAAAACTAGGGTGGGGATGGCACCCACAACTTCACTACTACAATAATCAAGGTTGCTCGGTTAGAGCTACATGTTTAGCTATTTCTGATAGCTTACCCTATTAGGAGTATCAAGATCTTTAGATCTACCTTGCTAAAGTGTTTCACAACACTTATACAAAATGTTGCACCTAATTAAAGGCTTTATAATTTATAGACTTTGTTAGAGTCTTTTACCCTGTTAAAGGTTTCTATTACAACTCAAATGATTCAATAAAATCTTTAAAAAATATCTGCAACTTTACATCTGAAATGTTATATCAGACCCTATGTGCTTAATATGACATTACCTTGCTCATAGCATACCTCAGTAATTGATAAATCAACTCGGTAAACCCTTCTGTTTACTCTGTACCATAAACTGTTCTTTGAAGACTTTCTCGGTGACCTTTGAATATCTTTGTCATTCTTAGCAGTCACAACACATTGTCTCTCCTCCTCTGATTTTCCCTTTTAACTCTTTTTATCACACATGTCTCTCCTCTTTTGATTTTCAAATCATACTATATAAATAGATCTTTGGGACGGTGATCTATTCATGCTTCGATCTTACAAACATGATTCATCGAATGAATAAACATAGAAAATATTTCATTGGATAAACTTCCTCAAAATCATACAAAATCTTGAAGTGCAATTTCCTATGTGATAATGGTTAGATCTTCTCGAGTTTTGTAACAAGTTTCACATATGTGTCTAGGTTCATTGAATCTGGTAACACATTTCTACTCGGTTCAGATTACTCGGTATTCCTTCTTTTCTGCTCGGTAGACATAGAACATTACCTGGTAGATAGCTCAGTGTATACTTAACTCTGTGACTCCTTTCTTTTGTAACCGACTGCATTAGTGCTTACCGACTGAATATTTCAGTAGTGTTAACCAACTAGAGTATATAGGATGACTTTGGACATAAAACTAATGACAACTTAATAAGTAATAACAATCTCCCCTTTTGACATTAGTTTGGTATGTTTGACAAAACTCTTTTCAAAGTCATAACTCAAAATCTATATACTTACAAAATTTGACTAGAATGACAGTATATACAATTGTCAATGAATAGTAACATATTCAAATATATACTCCCCTTATCAATATGCTATAATGCTTAGTGTTCCATGCTCTGTGTTCTATGCTCCCCCTATCAAATTCAACTGTACATTCAGATACTCTATTATGATCGATACACTCCCTCTTATACTTGGTACACTCCCCCTTTTTGACAAACATCAAAACTAGTTACCATTCGGTGGGGGCAACTGGTCAAAAATAGATTTGTGCTTAGTTCAAGCATTGGTGAGAGAATTGGTAAGTGCACCCTTGACACTTTCCATTAAATAATTCTGAGTTGTAATATCAGCTAACAGTGAAATCAAACCATCTAATGTGCTTCCCTCGGCTTGAGTGGACAATTGTGTAGCTTGGTTAATCTTCTCTTGGACTGATGAAAGATGGGGAATAAAGAATGTCTGAAGAGTCATGATATCCATCTTGATTTTGTGCTCTTCATTTCGAAGTTCCAACTGTTGAACCATAAGAGTTTGCAACTTCGTATAGAAATTCTTAACAGAATTTGGCTTAGTGGTCAATTTATTTGAGAGATTTGAAATCTCTTGTTCAATGACTTTGGTCTTATGTTTAATATCCTTGATAAATAATGAAAATGTACATAGTTTATGGAATAATTAAAGAATGTTCTTGAGTTGAGGGGACAACTCAGCAATGAATCCAACAAGCTTGACTTTAACAATAGCAATGGCTTTTTGCACTCCTTCAATCATTTTGGCAGTTGGCTCTTTGTCCTTTAATTTGCTAAGGTATTCTGATGCATCTACTCCTGATGCTTCTAATTTAGTGAGTAGTTCATCCAATTGTATATGGACGACAACATCTTTATCCATGGTAGCTTCAGGGAGCATGTCTGTTAATAATGCTTTAACCTTCTGAAGTACTCGGTTCTTCTTCTAAATAGCCATTTGTCTTTCTTTCTCTGCTTTGTCTTTGCATAGTTATCCAAATTCAATAAGTGCTTGCCCTTTCAGTTTGGAAATGTCAACATTAGGCAACACAATAGGTTTACACAGATCTACCTTGAAACTATGCTTTTTCATTTTCTTTTCCTTGGATGATGAGGCTTTCATCGGTTGAACTAGTACAATGGCTTTGGAGGCTTGTTCATCCTCAGTAGGTTGCTCGGTAGAGACAACACTTTTATCAGTTCCTTTAGCCTCTGATGAGTCCTTCGGTGATTCAGTGCTTGGGGTCTCAGTAGCAATAGTTTTAGTGCACGCAGGTGCTTGACAAGTTGTTCCTCGGTGGCCTGAGAAGTAGATTCTCCTTTTGTAGACTGTTGACCCTCTTTGCCTTGATCATTGTCCTAAGGCTACTTAGTGATCACTTCCTGGGTTACCGTAGCATAGGACTTAACTTGTTCCAAAATTGATTCACTTGATACTAGTTTGGCATAAGCATTTCCTTCTATCATTTCTTGTTCCCGTACCTCAGTATCCATGACATCCTCGTCTTGTTGAATAGTTAAATTAGGATCTTGCTCGGTGATGTCAACAATTTCTACTTCACCTTGAGTTTCTTTAGTCTGAATTCTAAAGATTTCTTTCCATTTTTCTTTTGTCTCCTGTTCAACTTCAAGATAGAATCCATTCATCATTTTTAGGTCTCTCTGCTTCACTTGAAAGTTTGTCTAGTAGTTTTTCAAATGTTTTCTTATATCTTCTACCGACATGTCTGGAAAGAGATGTACCAAAACTCTTTCTCTTATTTGCTTATCCGAGTCCATAGCATATTTCCATCTGTTGTCAATATGAGAATATAATGCATTTGGAAGAAAATTACTTACTTCCAATGGAACTACTCGAAATTTAAGAAGTGTACATACAACTGACTCTTCTATTTGCCTCTTTTCTTCTTTTGTCCGAGAGTCATATTTGACATACCTAAATGGCCAAAATCCACCATATTGTTTCAAATTGGCACATAAGTTGTCAACACTGTGTACATCTTCCTTTGTACTTTTGACAATCTGAAATTTATTTTTGTCTTCAGATTCTTTGTCACTTGACTCCTTATTCAAAATGAGTCTCCTGGTTGACTTTCTATAAGTCTTAGTAACCTTAGGCAATTCAATAGTTTTCTACCTCTTACTGGGTGACACTGCAGATGATCTAGTGTTGGGTCTTTTTACTTGTGGAGTTGGTGATACCTTAGGTGTATCCTGTTTCTTTCTTTTCAATACTTTGCCCTTTGGCAACTTGGTGCTCAGAGTAATTACTGCTTCTTGAGCTTTAGATTCTTCCTCTATTGAATGTAGCTCATCTGTTGACTTAGTAGGTGTGGAGGTAGAACCTTCTCCAAATTTCTCAGTTAAGTCTTTTATCATTTTAGTGGCTTTTCTTGTAGCCTTCGGTACTACTATGCTCATTTTTACCTTATGTTTTACCTCTTCATAGGTACCATATCTGAGCTCGGTAGAGTGCCTTGGAAGTGCCAAAAAGGCATCTATCTGTTGTTGAGAAATTTCAGAATCAATCTCATAACCTATAGGTGATAAGGATTAAGTTATGGGTTCTATTGCATTGACATAGCAGTAGTCGGTGTCTATTTCAAAACGTATATCATCCTTATATTTCTCCACTAACTGAGGTGGGACTCTATACCTGTTATGCATCTTTTCTTGAAATTTGCTAAAATAATCATCCATTATATCATTGAAATTATCACCTAGCTATTCGATAAAATCATTTATCTGATGGGTGAGTGGTCGGTGTAACTCCCAGACAACATTACCGACTGATGGGAAGAATTTCTGAAAATAGAAAAACATGCACACTAAGAGTGATCCAAACTTTAGTGTGATAGCCGAGTTATTCTTCTTGGGTTTCCTTATAGTGTTGAGATTTTCAAATAGGTTTTTCAACAACACTTCACATAGATCAATCTTCATGCCTTTCTTCATAGTCTTGTAGGCCAAATCTACGGCTGCACATGGTACACTATTCTCTCTTGCTGATTGAAAGAAACAATAACCTAGCACTCTAATTGCAAATTTTAGCTCTGCATCTGTAACATTATTCAACTTAAGACCTCTGCAATCAGACTCAACTCTGGTTAAAGTTATCAATTCCTTTTGCAAAATCATCTTCTGTGCTCGGGCATGATCGAATATAGGATACCCGGTTATTATGTGAATAATCTCCTTGGTGATTTTGAACGGTTGCTCCTCTAACCACATAAAGTCATCATGAACTCTGCTAAAAACAAATTTAACCCACTAGGGTTTGAAAACTCGAGGGTAGGTTAGGGCTTCGGTCAATCCCTTTACTTTGATATGCTCATACTTACTATCCAGGTTTCCATCGGTGCATAGCTCATCATACATGACCTTGATTTTGGTATGACCTAGTTCTTCAACACGACACTTAGTGTAGAATCTGACATCCTCAACCAATAGAACCCTATTCAGAATAAGAGAATGCAGTTTTATCGTCGGGTTCGGATGCTACCTTAGGAGGTAAGGAATAATTTACTGACGGCTTCTCAATTGTCTTAACTACAACATGATTCTACAACTTAGGAGCCATTTCTAACTTGGATTTCTACTAACAAAAGATCTTAGGGTTTTATCTTGACAAAAAACACTCTTCGACTTAGTAAATATAATGCAAATGTTCACAACTGATATTGCCCGGTTAACTGGCTTTGAAAAAGTGTTTGAGATTGATGTATAAATACCTTGAAATTTGCTCGGGAGGTGTTTGATTTCCTTTGAATCACTTAGCTCTGCTCTTCAATAACTGGTGAGTGTAAAATGACCGTGCAAAGGACTTTAAGTACACATTTTACCTTATCGGGCTTTGTGCAATTAGGTAAGAAAGAATTAAATGCACTCAGTTCCACTAAACCGATTACCTTCCTTTTCTGCTATTACTGACTAGACATGCTTCCTACATTTACCGACTTCTCTGGTACTCCAAAAATCTAGATAGAATTTCAAACTTGCTAATGCGTCTTAGCTATGCAGATTTTGAAATTAAGTACATGATTTAAATAGGAACTTGTTAAGATATAATCTTTGAATGAATGCAGTCCCTTTATACCTTTGTTGATTAATTCGAGGTAGATGCACCTAACTCGGTAGGTAAGGTGCTTTCTTCATTAGTTGACACATTTTCTTTCATTTTCCAAAATTTTTGAAATGTGCTTCTTATCTCCTCAGTACCTCCTCTGGATTGATCTCTGCAATCTTTAGCCAAGTGTCCAACTTTGTGACAATGAAAGCATGTCATTCCAGGATTTCTCCATGATCTCCGGTTGTTCATTCCAAACCTTATCATGTAGTTGGCACTTATATGTCCATATCTTCCACAACATTCACACCATATCCTTGTATTGTAATCTCATGGTACTGCAGTATACTATTGGTTGATATCTGTGTGAGTTCGGTAACTTCTATCATTTGCTCGGTGTGAAGACCACATATAGTTTTTCTTCTTAAACCAACACTTTTCAGTATTGTGACCATATCTATTGCAGTTTTTGCAAAACCCCTTGAATTTTGCCTTCTAATAATTGTTAACTGACTTAGTCCTACATTGATTAGATGTGTGACCATACTTATTGCAATTGTAACAATAACTATCAGACCTAGTGACATTCAGTTGCTTACCTTTTCTGATCCAGCAAATGTTGGTAGTATGACCTTGTTTTCCATAGTAGTTGCAAATAGGCTTCTTATCCTTTATCTTGTCTTTGTTTCCAGTGCAATTTCTTATGTGATAACGGTTAGATCTTCTCGAGTTTTGTAACACGTTTCACATATGTGTCCAGGTTCATTGAATCCGGTAACATGTTTCTACTTGGTTCAGATTACTCGGTATTCCTTCTTTGCTACTCGCTAGACATAGAACGTTACTCGGTAGACAGCTTAGTGTATAGTTAACTCTGTGACTCCTTTCTTCTATAACCAACTACATTAGTGCTTACCGACTGAATATTTCGGTAGTGTTAACCGACTAGAGTATATAGGATGACTTTGGACATAAAACCAATGACAACTTAATAAGTAATAACAACATTATGGTATCTTAGTATGGTATATGGTTGTGAAACAAATGGAAGACTCATAGGAGGGATGTAATAATACTAATCAATTAGATTTCCCCCATGAATAACATGTATAGGATTAACATTTTGTGTGGAAGTAGTCATAATGTAAGACATAAATGTAGGCACACTAGGCAAGGATGTAGGCATAATAATGGAATGGTTAACTTGGCTAGTAGGTTGAGATTAATGAAGAGCTTCAACACAAATTTTGATTTGCATAATATCATTATCTATAATATGAAAAAGAACACACAACAAATCGACACCTATCTTATCATTTTGCACCATTCTTTTCAATCCTTCAATGAAGGGGATTGCCTCATTATCTAGATATTGTTGACCCATACATTGTTGAAGATTATCAAATTCATTATCAATCTTCTCCAATTGGTCACTAGTAACCCTAGTTAGTGATTCATCCACACCATGAGAAGTATGAGGAGAATGAGGATAAGTGATATCATTTGTTGGATTAAAGGAAGCAACAATATTTTCATGTAATAAGGTATCCAACTAAGGCTCCATATCCTTAGTGTTTAATCCTTAAGAATAATTAATTCTAAAACTTCTTCTCACTAAATATTGTATGTAGGACTAATGGTAACAAAACTCATGCACAAACGAGGGAAAATTGAATGCAAAAATTTGAAACTATGATTAAGCAATACAATTCTTTGTTAAAAATAATGATCAACCAACAAATTAAAAAATGTGAATTATGGTATTTTATATTAGATAAATATTAATATAAACATAAAATGTCATAATAATTAGATCTGAAAATGCAACTGAAAAATTATGCAACCCACAAGTCAATTATAGACTAATAAATTAGGGTTTTTGTGAATATAATCTCTAAATTCTTGTAATTCAATTGTAAATAATATTTGAGTGAAAACAATAATATTCAAGTGTATGCAAATCATATCTGAGACAATAAATTAGAAACAAGCATGAAAAATATGAGGATCACCAAAATGTAGAGGTGGAAAAATCAGGGTTTCACAAGTTATTCTTTGTAAGCTAGGAGATCATCTAACTTTCTCATGCCAAAAAATTAAAGGAGGATAAGTACAATGTATCCTCCCTTAATAATACTAATAATAGGGTTTATTATTTATTTAAGCCTTATTCTCCTTGTGTTTGAGTTGAAAATGCAATTGAAATTGTATTGTTGAATTAAGGGCAAGTATTTGAGAACTTGAAGTAAATTGATGAAAACAAACTACTATAGGTATCCAATAGAGCCATAAACAAGGATATAGGTAGAAGAATATATTTATAATGTATAGCAAAAATTTCCACCTATTTTTTTAGGAAAAAGTAGTAGAGATTTTCCTAGTCTGTTGAATTTTTCTCTGTCAAAGGTTAAACCTATTCGTCGTTGTCAACTCTATTGGAATATTTGAGTACAACTCTTGAATCAATTTCTTACACATAGAAAGAGAGAAAATGGTGTTATTGATAGGGGTTTTCCTTGGTTCAAACCTTGGTTTAGGAATTAACCTTAAAATTGAAATGGAAATTGTAGCAAGATGCTTTCCTTTGGATGAAAATGCTAGATCCAAAAGGAAATGCTTGTAATTGAACGATATACCTTGATGAAGATTTCTCAAATCCTGATGTAATGGTTTGAGGATTTTTTGTAGAATGTTTTCATTGAATTTTGATAATGGATACCATCTTGAACGCTTGAACATGACTTTACTTCTTCTCCAATGCTTGATGCATGTTTGGTTTCTTGCTCACTTGAATTGAATTTGATAGAGTGTAATTTAAGTCATAGAAGTCAGCAGGCTAGGTTTTCAAATGAGAGGGGTATAATTCCTTTTATACTTTCTTGCCCAAAAATTAATTGAATTTTTCAAAGTAGGCTAACTCAAGACCAAATTTATTTCTCACTTGAGGTGACCATGATGAGGATCGAATTTGGGTCCTGATTAAGAAGGTCGAGGTGTTGGGCATGCTGGTCTTTAGAATTAGGACTCAAGTTTGGGGAGAAGGTAGGGAACGTAATAATATGCATGTTTGTAGTCATTGTGAGAAGAATTAAAATAGGCATCTAGCATCGAAAGATGAAGCATCAATGTGAGGTCTAGGTGAGGATGAAATTTTATGTGGATAAAATTTATGATGATACAATTATATTAAATGGATGTATTGATGGGTGGAAATATTAGCCTCTATAATTTCGAAGTCTTTAACAAAGCCCTATTAATAAAATCCAATAAATCTTCTAGACCTTAGAAGTCTTGATTAGGGGCAGCAAGAGACTCTTTGGAGAAGGAAATAGTGGACGAAGGTATATCTTCTTCTTCTATGAGAATAATTCCATCTTCAAAGAAGGTTATAATTATTAGAAGATATTTTTTTTTATGTTTCATAGTGGATTAATGAAAATAAATTTATTTTGAATAGGTAAATTAGGATATAAGACCTAAATATTTTACATTTTAGTCTTCAAGTAAGCATAAAGGAATCTCACAAGAAATGAGACAACTAGGAAAGAAAAGATGCAGAGGCTTAGCAAGAACCAAAGCATCAACTATCAAAACATAGGAGACATAACTAGGTCATCTTGAACAGACCTTGAAATTTTTTAAAAGGATCCCAAAACCTTACACAAAAGACACATTGAATTAGAGACAAGATAGCCAAGAAGCAGATTAACACCCCAAAAACCATAGTCACCTTGATTTGTAAAGATAACATCCACGTAAAGGGTTTACTAATAGTGAGCTATTGAACTAAGATATTTCCATTGAAGGAGGAGATCAACATAGATCCTTAAAAAAATAGAAGAGATAACCAGCCAAAAATGGAGGTTGTAAGAGAAGAAATAAATAATAGGATAGTAGAAGGAGAAGAAAGAAGAAGACAAATCCAAGAGGAAAGGGAGGGTGATCAAAATGTAGAATTGAGAAGTGTTTGCACATTGACCATTTACTAGTCTAGCATCGTAAATTGTACACCCTTAATTGGGTGGTACAATTCCACGCTTAAGTTAGCACCTTCCTTAGTGTGTTGCATTTTGCATTTTAAATTCTCTTCAAGTATTTAATTAATTGATTTAATTAAATCTAAAGTCCTCTTTTATCACTCCACACATCATAAAATTGGGCCTTAAGCCTAAGTGTGCCCCTTTTTATTTTATCCTTTTTAATCAATTAATTCATCAAAGCTCTAATTAGGTTCTATTTCAACCTTCAAGGCCCGATTTCGCATAGGTAAACACCTTAAATTGTCACACCAACTTGGGGATCACCTTATAATCATGATACCTTGTATCCCTAGAAATTTGAAAAAATGTTGGTCAAACTGATGTGATTCACATCACTCCCAACTTTTTCTGCCTAAATTTCAAGATCATGTTTTGCTAGTATTATAATGTTTAAATCCGTCTTTGTGCGAAATTATATCAATTCTAGGTCAGCCTTTGATAAAAAAAAAAGTTAGGGTTTCATATATATATAGCCTTTCCTTTCCTCATTTGAAGGATCCAACAACTCTAGTACTTGAAGGAGCCTCTTGTTAAGTAAAAGTATAGGTTATGTGAAGTCTTCAAAAAAAAAAAAAACATTCATTAAGTCTTCATCAATCATTTTCATCATCTATTGAATCTTTCAAGATATTGAATAATAATAACAGAACACCATCTATTGATTGGCTTGTACCCCTCTCTTAAGATTTGGTATGCTTTCATTTTATTTTCATATCTTTATATGAGTTTCACAATACTTTTTTTCAGATATACATTATTGCATTTGTAATTTGAAGAATTATCATTTAACTCATGTTCATTTGACATTTATACAAAAAGCATAGGGTAGAAATCTAATTCTTGCATTTTAGCTCATTTAGGATCTTGTAAGCACATAAGATTCTAGCACATGGACTTTTCAATACATTATCATCTATTTGTGAAGGTAGAAATCACCAAAACAAGGGTTTTTACCAAGGAAAAACCCTATATAACCACCCAAACACAATTTTCCATGTTGCTGGTACATTTAGAGGATTCTGACGAACCTGCGAATTTTTCAAGAAGATAGAATTAGCAGCCACAGGTCCAGATCCAAAAGTAGGTGCAGTCTTCTAGGACCAAGGTTCCCAACACTCTGGTCTAGGACCATGGCACCCAACGCCCTTGTCTAGGACCATGGAACCCATCACTCTGGTCCTTTGAGTTATTTGGCTTCTTTTGGTAGTTTAGTAGATCAGGGTCTTAGTCAGTGCATTCCAAAAGTGCAGGCCAGTTTAGCAACAAGGACCAAGGTGCTCAAAGCCCTGGTTGGCTCAATCGGGCCCAGATTCAGATATCAAGTGCACACCAAAAATTCCCCTTTAACTCTATACTTTGTATCTCAATTTCAATCTTGTATCTTTATGTTATTGTATTTTACATAGTCATTTTCCTTTAGCTTTCTATCTTAGTTTGTCGTGATTACACATTTAGCTCATTTCCCTTTCATAGTAGCAAAGGAATAGAAACCCTAAGAGTATTCCTTGACTCTCTTTTACAAGAGTTAGTCAAAGTGAATCACTTCCTTAGGAGATTTTGTATTCCAATGTATGGACAAAAGTGGGGATAGGTCCTACACTACTTAATCCCATTTTTCACCATCACATTTTGGTGAACCCAACATTCTTACACTTGCATTAATTATTATTTTCATCTTTAGATCTTATTTTCATATTTAGATCTAATTTATATGCACTTAAACATTCATTTTGCAATCATATCATATGCACTTTCATTAATTGTGTTGGTTAGTTCACATGCTTGAATTTTAGTTATACACATAGTATCTTCATTACTTTCACATTCAATTTTCCTTCTTTCCTTTCATTATTTTTTATTAAGGATAAAACAGGTTTTGGGGGGACCCAAAACCCCATACAACAAGTTTTGAAGGGACCTGAAACCCTCAAATTTTTCATGAATCTGAAATCCGCAATGGAGCACTATAGTAAGATAAAACATATACATTCAACAGCCTAGCCAAAACCTAACAATGCAGATTAAACATTACAGAACTAGTAGAAAAAGAAGAAGGCCAAAGCCAACCATAAAGAGCTCAGACATACATGAACATAGGGAACAAGGCTCCCTCAACCATAACCATGGGTTTTATCCAGGCTCCCACAGCCTTATCCTTGAGAGTGATCTCCATTGGGAACAACTTGCCAAACAAGATCTCCACCTCCATAGGAGATAAAGGAAAGAATTCAAAAGAAATGCAATCATCGACTCCCCATCAACCAATGGACAAGGCCTCATCAACCCCCCAACAACACTTCCAGTCATAACTAGTAGCATCCAACTCCACCTCAATAGGAGTAAGGTAACCTCTAGCCACATCCATCTCCCCCTCAATAGAAGATGCAGGACCACCTCTATAGGAAAAACCAGAGTAATCCAAAGATGTAGGAAATGAAGCACAAAGAACAAAGCCATGGAACCAAGAAGGGGAGGGACAACATAAACCTCACCCAAAAGAGACCCAGGAATTAGAAAATGTAAGTAGAGAAAACCAAATGTCATCATAAGGAAAAATACATACCAAAGAGATTCCAAAGGAATCCTAAAAAAAAAACATCTCCCATAAGATCAAAATAAATAGAGGGGTGCAAGGAAGGAAAAGAGCTGGTCAAACCACCATAAATATACCTCAAGAGTAGAGAATAAGCTGAGACATCCAAAGAATCCCTCAAAGAAACAAATGTGAAGCTCTCCCAGTTGGGGTGGAAATAACTTCAACATAGTCCCTGAGAAATATTAACAACAAAACCCCATAACAAAAAAATGAAACCAGAAAAGTGTAGGGGCCAAAGAGAAGGTAGTAAACAAACCCTCATGGGGTCCGAGACCACCATCAAACACCCAAATACAAGCCAATCCTCATAAGAGCATCTATCACAGTCAAAAATCAAATGGGGACAAAAGGCACCAACGAAATCACCCACCAAAAGCACCCTCACCTAAGGAAAATAATCCTTAAGCTAGAATGATGCAAAAGACAAAGATCTCCACCCAAAGAAGACCCAAAAGATTAACCAATCTAGCATTCTAGGGAAAGAAAGGCTCCAGAGAAGATGGCTACCAAGAATCTTTGAAGCCAGCATAAAAAGTACCCCACTAAAGAGATTCCTCTGGAAAGTGAAACAGAGGATCACACCAAAAACCATGGAAGCCTCCAGGATGGGGTAAAGAACTCTCATAGCCTCAAAATCTTAATCTTTACCACCAATTATAGCAGAGCCCTCAATTCAACTCCCACATCTCCTGCATCCCTCATTGCACCCACCAATCGATCCTCCGCACAACTCTCGCCTAATAGGAACCACTAAAAAATTGAGAGGGAGGGGGTCATGAAGATCCTCGTCGTTTGTGTCATCTCCTTTCTCTCCATCCTCAATGTAGCCTCCTACAAAAATCCTCACTCCTCTTGTTCGCGCTCCTCTCACTTCTCCAACTCTTCCAAAGGCCGAATCTCATTCCTTACACGTCGGCCTTTGGCTTACTTGTCTTTGTATCATTATAGTTTCTTAGACCTTCTTATGACCCTTCATCTCTCTCTTAAATATCCTACTAAGGATATTTTGAGGCAAGAGGATGATTTCAATAACATATTTATTAATTCTCTCCCCTATAAAGATGAAGCATTAATAAATAATGATATTCCCTCTCCCAAAATTGTCTCTACCCATGAGGAAACCATAGTGCAAGGAGATATTTCTAACACTTCTCTCAATGATCTACATATTTGGGATGAACCATTACGTGATGGTGTTGATTATTCTCTTAATTTGTCACTCCCCTATGAGAGTACCTTGGGAAAAGAAGATGATATTATGATGAAAGAGGGTGATATGATTGACATCTCACCTTCTATTCATTTCAATTATTTTTCCTCTAAAGATGAAGTATTTCCCTCTCCCCAAATTGTCTACTCATGAGGATATCTTAGTTCAAGGATATATTGTTAATATTTCTTTCAAATATCTCTCTCCCAAGGATTAAGCATTGAATAGTGGTGTTGATACTTCTCCTAGAGAGTACCTTTCTTGTGTGAATCCTTTGGTGATAGAGGATAATATGATTCCTACTACACCTTCTTTCAATATTATTCCTTCTAGGGGATGAAACATTAATGACTAATCTATCTCTCAATATTGATCCTAGTCATGATAAGATTTTGGTACAAGAAGAGACTATCAACACTTCTTTCAATAACTCCATAGAAATGTTTTTTATCCTTCTCCTAAAATGTACATCCCTTGTAAAGATACTTTGGAACAAGAGAATGTTCATAGGTTACAAGGATTCGTAATCATTAACAATCCCCTCTATCAGGTTGTTCCCTTTATTCAGCGTAAAGAAAAACCTACTCATGAAGAAATGTTTAAGGTTGATAATCCTCTTTACACACCACTTGATGATTTCAAATTTACTAATCCTTCTTCACATGTTCCTAAACCATCTCCGATCAATATGATACATGAGAATGGTTCTGAAACACCTAATTAACTCCTCTTCATAGTTCAAGGTGCTAGTCCTCCAAATTATCAACCTCTTAACAAGCCTCTCTTTGTGGTTCAAGGTGGTTATAGTAATTATACCTTTTTCACTCCTAACAAACCAATTATTACTGTGCAAGGAGGATATAACACTAAGATTCCTTATCAGTATGCTAAATAAATCACCCGAGAGAGTTACAAATTCAATTGCCCACACATATAATAAGTGAAACAATAGGAAACCTAGTCTTCCTCTGGTTATCCCTTCTTCATTTCCTACTTCTCAACCTATTCTTCCACAAGAAACTCATATATCACAAACTCTTGGTAAGGAGTATGATCTTATTGAACAACTTAAAGCTACTCCCGCCAAGATATCTCTTTGGGATTTAATGTAAACTTCATCTTCATATCATGGAATGTTACAAGATGATTTAAAGAGCTTAGATGTCCTGTCTATAGTGACACCTAATAATATGGATTCTTTTATTGATCATCCTACAAAAGAATCTAAAGCTCAAATTGTGTTCACACAAGAAGAGTTCCCCTCCCATGAGATTCAGCTTCAATATGATCCTCTTATAATTGTTGTTCTTATCAATGGTAATGTTATAAGAATAACCTTAGTGGATAATGGATGTGGCCTTAATATTTGTAGCATTTATTTATTGCATAAAATTAAAGTGGATCATTCTCTTATTCAACTTGATTCTCTTACTATTTGTGGCTTTCACAATGTTTCTAAACAATCTTTAAGTATTATAACCTTTCCTATTAAGGTGGGACCTATTATTTTATCTACACCTATTCATGTCATTCTTGATGGCTTGCCTACAATTATCTATTAGGACGACCTTGGATTCATAGTATGCAAGTTGTCCCTTCTACACTTCATCGTAGCGTCAAATTCATTTACAATAATAAGATGTATACTTTGTACTCTAATACCAATTTACAAGCTTGTTTGCAAACTTCATCTTCTAAATCTTCTTCAACTACTTCTAATTCCTCCACAAGTACTATCACTTCTTTAATTATGCCTACTTGCTCAAGTACTCCTGACTCTTCTTCCACTCACACCAAATCACCATCTTCTCCTAAAGATACTCCACCAAAATAATTTCTCTTGGTTGATGATTCGGGGTCCTTATATTTTACACCTAACTTTATAGGGGAATATAAAATCCTCCCAAGAGATCCTAGGACTAAAAAGGAGAAAGACATGGATGAATCTAAAAAGCAACCCACTTTGTCTAAACAACTAAGTAGCAATTTTGTGGGTGGTTCTAATTCAAACAATTATTCAACATCTTCTAATTCATCTAATTATGACATTGAGACCTCGAAGGCCCCACCATCTCTTTCAGATTTGGAATCTCTTTATGGTCCTAGTTTTCACATCTTAGCTAAGAGTGAATATAATGGAAATGGTTGTTGCATAAATGAACAAGGGATTAAGGTTCCTTTAGAAAAATTACGTACATGAAGCTTCATTTGGACTTGGATATAATCCTTCAAAGCCTATCA
This sequence comes from Cryptomeria japonica, assembly GCF_030272615.1. Classification (NCBI taxonomy): domain Eukaryota; kingdom Viridiplantae; phylum Streptophyta; class Pinopsida; order Cupressales; family Cupressaceae; genus Cryptomeria; species Cryptomeria japonica. The sequence continues at coordinate 705,906,589 of NC_081407.1, forward strand.
AAGCATCTAAAAGACCATATCTTATTGTGAATGCTATATTTAGTAGTGATGATAAATCCATCTCAATTAAATCATCCTCTAAATCTCTCAACACTTATCTCACTAATAAGGAAATTATTGTGATTGACAAGTATCTTTATGAATCTCCCCAAGAGATTTCCAATCCCACTTATGAGGCGTTATATTCTATTCATTCTAATGTACTCTCTTCTAGAAATAAGGCCCTAATAAATTGTACCTTTCCCTCTTCTAAGGTTTCTTCTGTGCAAGTGGAGCATGACTTAGTGGCCTATTCTTCTCCTACTAGAGACTATTTTCTTGATCAATACATTTCAATACTTTGGAAGCAACATAATTGCCTATTTTTGTACCATCTTTTGTCTATTTGTATGGGGGCAAGAATGATTTCAAACATCTCTACTTCTTAAGATTAAAACTTTTCCTGTTGTGAAGTGGTATCTTTTATAAGGATCTCTTATTGATTGTAGAGGTTTATATTCCTATTGGTAATTCCCTCTCTCATATTGGAACAAGTATCCCTGATGAGGATCTTCAATACATATCCTTAATGGGGACCTCTTCCTTAGTGCTGGAAGTCTATTTAATCACTTTCTTCATTCGATGGTATCTTTTATAATGAACCCTTATATGTTCTTAATGTGCTTATCCCTGATGAGGATCTATGTCCTTCTTTTAGAAGAGTGTTTCTTTTATAAATGATCCCTCTCTGATTTCCTTGCCCCTATTCTTGGGTGGTAGGGGTGGAATTTAATTCTTTTATCTTTTTTCCAATGATTCACCTTTCCTTTGTTGAGTTGCATTTTTCATTTGATGTCATTTCTTGCATAGAATATGTGTGGTCCTTGTTTGAAATGATACATATTTCATGAAAAATCTCTCCTTAGTGAAAGCGTGCAATCCTTCACTAAGAATCCTCTTTCCTAAATATTGGAGAAGGTGTGTATTCTTATTTTCCTCCTCCTATTTTTAAGATGTTATCCTTGTCAAATATCCACTATGTTTTTGAAGGTGGATGCCTTTAGATAATGATCTCTTCCCCCTATCCATAAAAAACATTTCTTTGCACTTGTCAAAGTAGTTCTTTTTCCAAACCCTACATTTTCATTTTCCACTTAATCTTTCATCTTGTGCTAGAGGCATCTGATTCTCACACTCTTGGTTTTGCTGGAATTGTGACATGGTTCTCTTTCTTACCAAATGATTCTCTATTAGTATTGATCTTGTATTGAACCTTGTTGTGAGCATTTGTCATTAATTTTCCTTCACAATTTGACGTGGTAAACATGGTACCCTATTTCACCTTACTAATTAGCAAGCCAAAATAGGGGGCATATAGCTACCCATGAATTTAATCATTCCTTAGCAAGCATTTAGGTAATTTTTTGATATTATCTAACAATGTGGTTTTGTAGGATGTAGTTCCTAACAATGTACTACATACAGTGTTGGGATCTTTGTTCGACACCGTATGGATATATCCATTTTCATGAATGTTTACTTTTCTATACTTTAGCTTGCATATCCACTTAGTGTCATATGATCGCTAAAGTGCAGGATAAATGTAGCATCATAAATTATACACCCTTAATTGGGTGGTAAAAGTTCATGCTTAGGTTAGCATCTGCCTTATTGTGTTGCATTTTTTATTTTAAGTTTTCTTTAAGCATTTAATTATTTATTTTAATTAAATCTAAAATCCTCTTTTATCCTTTTTAATCAATTAATTCATCAAAGCTCTAATTAGGTCCTATTTCGACCTTCAACGCCCATTTTCTCATATCTAAACAACTTAAATCATCACACCAACTTCAAGATCAACTTATAATCACGATACCTTACATACCTAAAAAATTGGAAAAAATTTGGTCAAACCAATGTGATTCACATCGATTCCAACTTTTTCTCTCAAAATTTCAAGATCATGTTTTGGTGATATTATAATGTTTAAATCCAGTTTTATGCTAAGTTATATCAATTCTAGGTCTGTCATTGATCAAAAAAAAATTAGGGTTTCATATATAGCCTTTCATTTCCTCATTTGAAGGATCCAACAACTCTAGCAATTGAAGGAGCCTGTTGTGAAGTAAAAGTACAAGTTATGTGAAGTCTTCAATTGCAAAATAAAGTATTCATTAAGTCTTCATCAATCATTTTCATCATCCATTGAAGCTTTGAAGATATTGAATAATAATAGGAGATTACTGACTGTTGATTCGCTTGTACCCCTCCCTTAGAGTTTGGTATGCTTTCAAGTTATTTTCACATCTTTATATGAGTTTCATAAAACTTGTTTTCAGATCCACATTATTTCTTTAGATCCATTGTTGTATTTGTGATTTGACACATTCTCATTTACATCATGTGTTCATTTAGATTTTATACTCAAAGCATAGGGTAGAACTCTAATTTTATTTTATATCATTTAGGATCTTGTAAGCACATAAGATTCTATCACACACACTTTTCAATACGTTATTGGCTATTTGTGAAAGTGGAAATTAAAAAAAAAAGGGATTTGACTAAGGCAAAACCCTATATAGCCACCCAAACACAATTTTACAAGTTTCAGGTACATTTACAGGATTCTGACAGAGCTGTGGACTTTCGAGAAGACAGAATTAGCAAGCATAGGTCCTGATCTATAAGCAGGTCTAAGTCTTCTAAGACCAAGGTGCTTAGTGCCCTTGTCAAGGACCATGGCACCTAGTACCTTGGTCAAGGACCATGGCACCTAGTTCCTTTGTTAAGGACCATGGCGCCCAGTGCCCTGGTCCTCTAAGTTTTCTGGCTTCTTTTGGCAATTCAACAGATAAGGGTCTCAGTCAGTAGATTCTAGAACTACAAGTCAGTTTAGCAACAAGGACCAAGGTTCCCAATGCCCTAGTCTGACTCAATCAAGCTAAGGTTCTCATATTAGGTACACACTAGAATTTCCCCTTCAGCTCTATACTTTGTATCTCAATTTCAATTTTGTATGTTTCTGTTATTGTAGCATACATAGTCATTTTCCTTCATCTTTCTAGATTAGTTTGTCATTATTTCACATTTAGCTCACTTCCCTTTAATAGAAGAAAAGGAATAGAAACCCTAAGATTATTCCTTAACTCTCTTTTACAAGAGTTGGTCAAAGTGAATCACTTCCTTAGGAGCTTTCGTATTCCAAAGCATGGAGAAAAGTGGGGTTCGGTCTTAAACTACTTGATCCCATTTTTCACCATCACAACTAGAAACTTTCTTCTAGAAAACAACCTCCAACTCAAAGTCGGGTCACTATACACACTATCTTTAAAACCACCTCAATTAAATTAGATATAGTAAAGTTCTCCATGATGTCCACCTCAATAGGACTAGTAGAAAGGATTTTCATATTGTAAACCATAGAAAGTCTAGGAGCAACACTAACAATAAAATACACCTCTAAAGGACCTATAGTAATGAAGCCAATATTGAGGTCCACCTTAATAGGAACAATAAAAGAAAAATAGAAAACCAAGTAGTAGAAGTCCACTCAAAATGTATAGAAAATAAAAGACCTACCCCAAAAATACATAAGGTAGGAAGCTTAATCAAGAAGACCAAAAAATAGCACCTAGTTAGCACCCAAAACCTATCCCTGAATGGAAGAAGAAAAAAAGAAGATTCAATAGTGACTGAGTATGATATAATTCTAACAAGGGTCCAAAAGATCTCAAATTATAAAGAGGGAAGAAGAAGAAAGTTGGGAGGATTTGTGGTCCAACCTCTCCACTACCAATGGAGTGTAAAAGAAAACCTCATAGAATCCAAGAGGACCCTATGCATAAAAAAACATAGCTTAGAATAGAGGCGTCAGTAACCCCAAAGTAGAGATCTCTAGTAATAGGAAGAGGGAGCAACCCACTAAACGGGAGAGAAAGATATGCCACTAACCAGAACCCAATCATAAGAATAAGGGATAAGACCACTCGAGTTTCTAAATCTATTAATTGAAATCCATCAAATACTATCTAGACCACACCAAAAAAAAAGTTGTCTACTCCATCCACCAAGAGAGGGAAGTAAGCAAAAATAGCACTTGGAATAGGAGGATCTGAAATGTCCAAGAGAAATAAAGATCCGTTGACCTAGAAGAAGAACCTGTAAAATCAACAGCTAAGCCCAATATAAACATGCAATAAAAATTAACATCAACAAAGGATTTAAATCTAATAAAATTCCTAGTTGCAACAACAAAGGAGAACCCATCAACCCAAAATGAAAGAGGAATACTTTTCCAACACTTAGGAACTAAAGTGTCTCAACAGTAACAACAAAAGAAAATAGAACAATATCCAACATCACCAAATTAAAATAAGTAAATAAAATGACATGAAGGAACACATACCAATCCCTTAGATGGGGAAAACCATACCAACCTACAATCAAGAAAGAACCCAAGAAAATAAAATAGCCTTCTCTAGAGAGAAACTCAGGGGAATGACCTCTCCATGCAAGACCAACTAAACTGAAGCACATACCAATATGGATTACACCATAGAAAGGAGAAACAACATTTAGAGGCCACTAGATCCTCGAACGAGCCTTATCTAGACCACTAGATTCTTCTTATTTGTCATTTACATTGTCTTCCCCATCTCCTCCATCACTTATGGTTTCACCCTCACCTACTCTATCTCCCTCCATTATTTTTCTTCCTCCATAGAATTATTATATTTCTATCTACTTCAATTAACCATTGAATTCTTATTATTATTTATAATAGACTTATTCCATTTTAAATAATCTCAACCATTCATCTCTTGTTTCTATCTTTAGAAATCATTTTAGGATCTATACTTCTAGCTACAACACTACCTTGAATGTCTTCTAGTATATTTAAAGTAGTCTCTTTTTTATGAAAATATTTTAAAATGATAGCTTGTTCTCTTTTTTGACTTTTTTATTTGATAGTGTTGAGTTTATTTTCCAGATAGAACATAGGTGTACCAACATATGGGGAAATCCACCATTATTTAAACTCTAGATGAGAAGGCCACATTATCTCATATCTAAATGGGAATGGTCTTTTAGATGCTCCTTCTTTCCAATTTAAAATAAAGGCATTATAGTTAGAACTAGTTCTTGGGGGTACCAATCAAAAAGAGGCTAGGCTTAACTTGATTATGGTTATTCCATTTTCTTCTATTTGAGCAATTATTTTTTAATCCTTAAATATTAATATAAAGGAAAGAAATATTAAAAATGAAGTTAGAAAAATCCAACATACTTTCAGTGAAATCATCATCCAAACCACCTGATTTCTCTATGTGGAATAAAATGGGTATTGTAATCTCCACCAAGAACCCATTTATCCATATATATACCATTATTTAGAGTTAGCAAGGAGTCTGATATCTTTTTTCTAGCTAGTCTTGAATTAGGGAGATAAATGTTAAAAAGGTTTGATTTAGTAGAGTTTTAAGATCTTCAAAATGAACATTAAGAATATTTTTTCAATTGAAATGTTTATCTCCCTTGACTATGGAAGGATTCCATAGAGTGTCTATGTCTTAGAAGCTCGTTCAATTGGGTAGACAAAAAATTGAGCACTTGACCATATGTTTTCAACTATGTGAGAAAAAATTGACTCTATCATTTTTGTTTTCTAAATGAGTAAGGTATCTAGTTTCTACTCTATAATACAACTCTTTATAAGATGTTGTTTAAAAGGACCATTGATTCCTCAAATATTCTAGGAAAGAATCTTCAAAATAATGATAATAATAAAATTATAGACAACATTTATTAACTTGTTAATTTGGTAAAGGGCCTTTCTTCTTAACTCTTTATCATTCATATTTTCTACTTCCATGACCCTGGAATATTTTCTAGGGTTTTCTATTTTCCCGAGGCTACTTCACAAGCTACATCTTGAGCTCTTGTATTTTTTTCCGAAAGGTCTACCTTGCTTATTTTTTATTTTTCATATGTATTGCATCTAGTTGTTTTAAAGGGGGGGTGAAATAGAATTTGCACTAGGACCTAGTACAGATAAAGAGTCTTCAAAATCCTTACCACACAAAGGTTTGACAACACGATCCATTTGGCTTAGATAACTATTCTTTCTATTTTTTGAATGAAAACTTTGTGTAGAAGGAGGGTCTTGAAGATATAAAATAGTGTTTCTAATTTCAATTTCACTATCCTTTAGAAGAGTTGCAATTTTTTTGGTTTCTTCAAATTTGGGAATAGGGTTCATTATAACATCAACCTTAGTAGAAACTTGTGCAACTCCAAACAAATAAAAAATATTCTATTTTTAAGGAGTATTTTCTAGGAGATCTTGATCTATTATTTTATCAAGGTTTTCTTTCTCACATTCTTCTATTTCTTTTGTTTTAGATTCATTTTCTCCTTTCCCATTTTTTTTAAGTCTATTATAAGCTTTCTCATTGTTTTCTATGTTTTCCTCTATTGCATTCCTATTTTGTGAAATAAAAAGATGATGCACCTTTCCTGTCTCTTTATCAAAACTTTCATTATCAAGGAAACTTTTATTTACAACGCTATCATCTACCCTTTACGAGAGGAGTGATTTGGATTTAGTCTTTCATCCTCGATTTCTACTTGCATGTTAGCGGTCCTTTTTTCTCCTCTTTTTTATTTTTTGATAATTATTTGGAGTCCCATAGATGACCATAGTTGTGACATAACTAACATAAGACCATATTTTTTTCATTTTCAAGGTGTTGGTTCCATGTCCAAAAATGAGATGAGATTTATAGTAATATAAGAAGGAAAAACAAAAATGACTACAACATTCACGCAAATCCTTGTAAAAACTAATATTGATTTCTACTATGTGACTTTATCTACTACCATTAAATAACCAAAAGATTTATAAATACCCATAAAGATCCAATAACTCCAAAATTCCAAAGCCAAACCTGGGAGGTGAACCAATATGGAGCTAAAGAACCTAGGTCAGTGGAAGGGTCAAACTTGGCTTCCATTTACACAAGGAAAGAAAGCTCCTAAAATCCTTATTAAATCCCAAAGGCCACTACTTAACACTTTTATCAAATCCTCTGTAGTGCCAAAACTTAATAGAAGCAAACCATTGCCCATTGCACTTATACTAACACTACCTCTTAACTTTCTTACATCATCAGTCCATTTCCTAACTTGATCAACATTAGGTCTATAATATAGGAATTTAAAAAATAGGGATAATTCAAAACCTACCATTGTTGCATCTAGTAGATCTTACAAAATCAACACTACCAAACCAACCTCCAAGTTGGGAACCTTGAGAGAATCTTTTGATGCCCCAACTCTTTTCATTGGAAAAGATCCAATGCCCACCAATTTATCAACACAAGAAATGAGCTCTTCCTCTAAGAAAAAGGAGTTGAGGCCATAAGGTAAGGAAATAGTACCATTGTACCTATCTTGACCTCCCTTCCTCTTTGAGGATGGGTTATAAGTTACCACATGTATCTAGGGGTCTTAATGGGCCCACCCATCTAATAGGACCATTGACAAAAAATCCTAAAACGTAGAAAATTTAAAATTTTAGAATTCATAATTCTGAAATGCACTAGAGACTAAGAAAAATTTAATATTTGTTATAACCTGAAATGAAATAATAATGTTAATAATGTAAAGATTCTTTAACTTAATTTATTTAAATTATGATTCTTTTAAATTTTATAATTTTAACAAGTTTTATTTTATATTTGATAGTGACTTCAAAAATTACTTACTATATTTTTCAACAAATAATAGAGGGATGAGCAAGAGACGAAATGAAGGGAAAAGTTGGAGAGGGTTTTCATAATTATAGGGTGAGAGTGAAGGTTCAAAGGACAAGGGTGATGTAGATGAAGATGGAGCAAATCTTCACATCTAATGAATTTCCCATTGTGATTTTTTTGTAGACATGCTCGATGTTTCGTTATTAGTGTGGTTTGTGCAAATGCATTCTCCCTCTCCATGGGTGTCCTCATATTTTTTACTTTGGGGTCCCTTGAGAGGGGTCTTTTAAGTTTTCTTTTGCTTTCCTTGGTCTCTTTGGAGGATGTAACATGGAATGGATATTTCTTCTCTCATGGTCATATTTTACCTTGAGATACCTATCTATGTTAGCATCTCCAATGTAGTGGACTTGGGTAATTTTTTCTTTGGAGTCTTTGAGTCAATCTATTGATATTTGGTTGAGGCTGAAACAGTATCTTCTTCTTACTCCACTCAATCTGTTTGAGGTAGCCTTTATGAATTTTGGTAAGGATTTTATTTTTTTCTCTAGTTCTTTATATTGGAGAAAATTGAATGCCTTCTCCCTCCTCGTTTGAGCTTCAAATTTATTATTCACCAAGGTTCCCATGGTATTTTCATGAGGGAACTTTCAATGCCTAGATCTCAAACATTTTTTTATCTTGCCTCTCTTGAGTTGAACTTTGGTCTTGTGGATGTTCCTAGGGTTTTGACTTTGCACTAAAATGAAGTAAAATGTATGCATTCCTTTGTTGACTATCTATGAAAAATATGTCATTCTAATCTGGTGGATAGGTCTTCTTTTTTATTTGATGGGGTTCATGGTGTCTCTTCTCATCCAGGTGTGTTGAATGGTAGTGGGGATCCTTCCTCTCTTCTATTGGTATTTGAATTTTTTTCTATTGTTCTTGGTAAAGGGGATCCTTCTACCGAGACCAAAAAATTTGTGGTTCCTTTAGTTGTTTTTTCCTAGGAGGTTGTGGTGTTTCTATAAGGAGGCTTTTGATGTCCTTACCCTAAATTATAATCCTAGTTATCCTATTGAGGTGGAAATTGATCTCATTGGTTTTGATGGTCTTTGTTGGTGTTACTAGATTTTGTCCTCATTTGGTATTATCCTAAGTGAATGGGCTCTTACTACCTAAGTTTTAATTTTTGGGGCTCTCTCGGTTAATTCACCTTCAAGACTATAGAGTTGTTGTAAGGGAGGTTTTCCTACCCTTACCCCAGATTTAACTCCTATCTATCCTATTGAGCTGGAGATTATTCTTGAGGGTGATGATGAGATCTTGTATCTACATCAAAATGATGTAGATGAAAACTTTATATTCTCTTGATGGATTTTGCATGAAATTTTTCTTGGCTCAAGACTACAATTATCTATTTTGAGCTAGTTTATGTTGAGGCTATCCCCTTGGTGTTGTTGTAGTTGGGTTTCTTATGTTTAGTCTCTTCTTAACTAATGTTATTTTTCTTGGCAATTTTCTATAAATAGGGTTTTAGGTTCCTTCAAAAACTATTAAACACTAATAAAAAGCTTACTATATTTTTTCATTAAAATTTATAAATAAAATCACAAACCTGTTAAGTTTAAAGCTTATCACACTATGGTTACAATATCAAGGAAACATAAAAAAAAGGATCCTTAAATATTGTCCTTGAAATTGTTAAAGAGATGGGGATGAAAAAAAGCTAATAAACTATTTTTATAATGGTTGTTTCTTGTTACAAATGTATTATTGACCTTAAAAAAGAGGAATAAACTTTTTCTTACATGTTTGAAAAGTAAAGGTATTTGGATTTGCTAGAATAATATTAATTTAAGTAGTAATAGAATTAATGTAATTATAATTTTAGAAAAATAAAAAAATAACTAAAACAGGATCAAAATTTTAGAGGGGCATCTATCCAACACTATCTAAATGTACATTTAATCATATTTATTAATTAAGTAAAATTTTAATTAATTAATTAATATAATTAAATATACATTTGAAATACTAAATAACAATACAAAGTTCTATCACACATTTTTAAATATTAATAAATATTAGTTTACGTAATCGGTTGTAGTATTTGAAGCTAAGTCCACCAATGTGCCATTTTTCTTTTTCCACTTTGAAGACTCGAAATTTATGAATTCCGAGAATAACATCGCTCCCTTGATGTAATCTTCTGATAGCACTCTCAAATGCATTGGAGAAAAAATATGGACAAGATAATTTCATTAATTTTCACCCTCCTTAAACAGTTTTCTTCATTTGACTTTTTACATATACATCTAGATTTCTTTCAAAATGCTTAAACTTTCCCGTGGATGGTATTGGTGAAGGCTGAATTCAAGATATGCCTATCTCTTAGGCCTACACAAAAAGAAGGAAAACACAAATTTTTCTTCACCCAATAATCAACCTAAACAGACGAGTTAATTTGAACCACTATAAACTTGGGTGTAGCTTGAGGTCCCTTGGTTTTCATATTTCTTCTAAGGAGGCCACGCTTGGGATGAGTGGTGACACTTGCTGCAAAATCATTGAATAATCATGGCCACATCAATATCGAGTTTTACCTAAAAGTTTTTGGTGATATCAGCAACCAGTGTTCGTCCCCTTTACACATATTCATCCTTTGCTAACACGCGCAATGTTTCAGTTGGAGGAATTAGATATTCAAGAGTAGAACTGCTATTAGTGCATAATTTTCTATCCTTTTAATAACAAATTGGTACGAAATATAGGTAATTAAGTACGAGGGAGAAAAAGTTTTGAATCCATTGGATGTATTTCTCCAGTCATGCTAAAAGAAAATTGCTTTTTCCTGTACATAGTTTTAGAATTGTTAGCCTATTACTCTCTGCAACGGATACATTCTTCATTCTGGCTGGAGAATCTTCTAATTAAACCTCTTTGATCGAATGTATGGAGTGTGGAAATCTTGTGTCCTTAAACTATAACTGTTTCTCTTTTGGTTGATATTCTGGCTTGCTCAACTGCTTACAGACACGATTTATAATGGTATAGCTTGGAATATCAAATCCTGAGCAGCGACTGTTCAATTAATAACTGTCATAGGAGGCACCCAATATAAGCAGTTGATCCAATTGTTTTTGTTTATCAGGTTATGTGGCCCAAATCCAATTCTTAGTGACATTAAACGAATTTGCATCCTTTTAATTAGGTCAGAATATGTATGTTTAGGAGAAATTATTGATCTAACCTCTAAGAAGCAAATTTACAGTTTTCGTTTGGAATTTGTCCTTTAAACTAGAAATTTCACAAATGCTAATTCATCATAAAGTTGAGAAAACTGTAACAAAAAATTCAGATATAGCAAATACGATGCACTAATGGACAAGTTTCTGAAAAGGATTTAGAACATACCTTGATCACCTTCGAAATACTTGGTATTGTATCACGATATTAACGTTTTCTTTTAGTGTCTATCGATACAGCTTTCTTTTTGCAGTTTTCCCGTGCTGAATAAATAAATTTGCCCAATTTGCCCTATTTCGCTTGCACTTGAAGTTTGGTAAGTAATCATAAATAAAACTTCCTAAACATTTCTGTACTGTTCCAATAGTTTTCATTAGCTTAGAATTATGTGTGGCTGAACCCTCTTATTCTTCCAAAATTCATCCCCATGTTTTCTAGGTCATCCAAATGACTATGAGTTGGTGCACCAACAGCGCTGAAACTGTTAATTGATCGATTCCTTTCTCTCCTTGTCTCTTTTCTGCCATAGATGCTCAGGCAAGGCAATCATAGATATCACCATTTACAGATCTCATTCTGGTTGAACTAAACGCCTTCCAAACTGGGTAAATTTTGACTGCAGAAGCTTCATCGTTGCTAATTTGAAAAGATCATGTGTAACCGAAACGGATTTAATTGCATGAGAATTCATATTTTTAATATGCTTTTCTCAGATTGCTTTGAAACTTCTGTAGGTTTTCCCGTTGCCTCACGGATACCTACATTCATAAATATCTGTTAATTCTTTTCCCTCAATCCAAACGTAAAGCTCCTAACCGGGTTTTGCTTGAGGGAATATTTGCGCATACCAGTATCCGGTTTTCGTTCCTGTTTTAGTTTGCCGGATTCTTAGTGTCGGGCTGTTCTTTTGCGTGCGTTAGCGCCAGCGTCTAAACCCTAGCAGAAAGCGAAATATGACTTAGTTTCCCAACATTCAGAGAGTCCGCTCTGAGAAACGACGGACCTAATGAATTCTGACCGTAACAGTACACATTCCATTTTGCCTCTTTTGTTTGCGCTCTCAATTTACCATCTTTGTCTTAAGCAGAATTCGTTGGCATCCTCATCTGAAAATGGGCCTAAACCTACCGTTAATTGCCGGTCCATTATTCCGTCGACATGTTGAAATAATTTCCCGGCAAAACACCATGATGATCCGACTCGTGAAATGATGTCTCGAGGTCATACTCCCCAGCAGAATGTTGGCAGGTACATGATTTGTTACAAGGCCGGTTAAGACGCGGAAGCACGTGCCCTCCACCTCCCCTTAAACCAATACTGACTGCAACTGCAAAACACATGGCCCTGGATGCTCATCATTTGCATTTGCACATTCGTATTGAGTAAAACTAAATTACAGCTATCTCTAAAGTTACGGAATGGAGAAACCTTGACATAACACGCCTTTATCATCCACAATCCGGGGTTTGTCGTACAGTAGATCACTGGGATTTCTGAGTGAATTTGAAGACTGACCAGTTTTCTGACTTAGAATGGAAAGTTCGGAAGCATTTTCGGCACGCGAATTAGGTAAAGTTCCCATCATTACACCAACAGGAGTAATATTTCCCCCCACCACTAATTCAATTCCTCAACACTTTTCTTCGCCTAATTTGTACTGGTCTGTGTCTAAAGGAAATCCGAGGCTCCATTTTCAGAGGATTACAAGACCTTTTCTTTGAAACGGCCGTTGCAGTAATCTCCGGCAGCCGTTCTACTGTCTAATTAAATTGCATTACGATACAATTTACAATTTTAAACATTTATTTCCAAGATGCTTTAAAATGAAACGGCACAACTTTGCAATTCCTAACGTTACAAGCTGTAATCTTCAACCAAAATGCCCTTGGCAAAGAATGTCTCCACGAAAGATGCTGAAGAAAATTTTCTTCTGAGGCAAAATAAATTTTCGATCACACATGTAACTGGAATCCATCCACTTTGCCGACTCAGCGACACGATTTGCGAGTTCAAATAAACATTGTATGTAGTAAAGTTCAGAGGTTACAGTTTCTTAAACTCAACTCGGTAAGAACCAGAGAAAAATACGGCCATAGAAGAACCTCTAAATAATAATGTTTCTGCTACAGGTAAACGATGTTCTCAATATAAACCCTTTCTCTGAAAGAAAACTCCTCAGTGAGAAATAGGTAAAAGGTATTTGGAAAGAAATAAAGTGTGACATAAAAAACAGTCAGCTGAGATGAAAGGAAAGATAATTAAAATTGACTCGCCCGAGGTGAAATCTGACGATCCAGCAAAGCAGCGGATCGGTATCTCAGGAAACGCGTAACAGAGAAAGCGAGAGCGAGAATTTTTATCGTTCGGGGTAAGGTAAAATCCAGATAATCGGTACGGCTCATAATTAATAAAATAAAATAATAAAAACATTTAACGTTTGTGTTGGCGAATGAAAATGAAGAGGATAGGTGATGTAGGAACCTATGGTGACCCTATAATCTATGGATGTATATGCATCATAGACATCATCATGACATAGCATGCATAGATGGTGTTATAAGGCTTGAAGTACGATGTGGGGCTAACAGGTCCCCGTCTTCTCCGCTGGTGGAGCGAGGGCCACGCATTGACTGCATAGGCCGGAGTGCATGAAATACATTTGAGATTCTAAAGGTATATACGTCTTGGGTTTAGTGAAGACTTGAGAATATTCAAAAAGCTTTATTCAGTGGATAGTTTATTTAATATCTTTTTTATAATTTTACGGATTTTGGAAGTATAAATAAATTAGGTTGTCTAATTTTTTTAAAAATAATATAAAATATGATGAGAGATATATTTTGTTGAAATTTAATTTTTATTTGAATGTAATTGTTATTAAATATTCAATCTAAAGATATGGATTGTGTATTTCAAAGTGTCTTATATCCAAATACATCTAAATTTGAATAGGGAATTTACAATATGAAGTAGGCACCAACCTAGCAAAGACACCAATCTTCAATTATATTTACAGGAACTATACTATAGGAGACACCGATCACCTAATCCAAGATCTAAGCACCAACTTAACATGTGAGACACTAATCTCATTAGAATATAAGAGATATAAACTGCAGACCTTTAGGGTTTAATACTCAACTTATTTTTTATTTGATCAAATCATAACTTCCTCACACAGTGCATATGGTCTTCAAATGAAACCATACACAATGATTGATATTCTACTCACACAACATCACCCACATATTCGCACATCAACCACATTTCAAATATGGAAATCAAAGAACACTCTAAGAATGAACATAGATTGATCAACTATTTATATAAGTTACAATGATAATGATATTCAGATGTTAGCCTAGAACAAGATTATACATCTGCAAGTCAACCACAAGAATAATCTTGACATCAAACATGTAATAGGCTCGATCCAAAATCCCACAAGTTACTTGTAAAGAAGGGACACACCATGCATTACACAAAACAAACTCTACTAGTTTCGAGGTACATCATCACATCACCTCTGGCTGGAACATGTTACAATCCTCTAGCGCATTAATCTAGAACAATAACACAATCCACCAACTAGCATAGTGAATACCCTATCACTTGTAACTTTTTGGTTGTTAAAGCTTAACCTTTGAAACTCTCAAACATGAAACATCATATTCATTCTTACTTATCTTAGAAATTGTGGTCCATAACAATCAATTATGGTAGAATGTTGAACCAAACACCATGACAGTACAACAAAGTGCACATACTATTCCTGAGCAACAAACCTGAAAAGCATATCACTGATACTTAAATACAACATCATATGTGATAGAAAATTAGAGAATACTCAATCCAAAGTATAATGATAACGTTAACAGAGCCATTTAATATATTATGTTGCAAGATGTGCATCCTTAGTCTCATTGTGTTGTGCAGTGTAGTGCTTGGGTTTGCGACATGGCTTAACTGCCTCCCGTGGATTCATTGTCTCATGGTTGTATTAGGCATTAATAGGTGGATCTTTTGGTGCAACAACAACTATGTTTCTAACAAGTACTATGATAGCCTAGGTCACATGTTCTAACCCCTCGCTTACGCTGGGAGGAGGTTGTTGCAAGGTGTGTGCCCTTGGCCTCCTTCTATTGTGCAACGTAGTGCTTGAGTTTGCGATATGTCTTAACCGCCTCTCGTAGATTCATTAAGTCTCACGATTGTATCAAACATTAACAAGTCAATCTTTTGGTGCAATGACAACCATGTTTCTAACATAGTATGATATTCCAGAACTCAAATTCTCAATCATGTCATGTCACGTCAGAAGCAATTAAACTTTTTGTAGCTACTAGACATGTGAGATCATGTACAATTACATTTAATTCTCACTAATATGCTAATTCCTTTGACATCACATCTTTGACATCAATGACAACATAATGTTCAATACAAGTAAATACTAGCCATTGATTTAATGTGTCATTGTTACATTTGTCTATATTTTATTAGCTATAATATCTTGTAAATATGCTTTAGCCATTCAAGTCAAATTTTTCATCTCATTGTAATAGACTAATTTTAATTTGGCTTATTTATTAATACAATAAGCTAAATGATATATAATAAAATGATACAATGAACAATGTATGCACATATAATCCATGTAATTAAATGGAATAGCATAACTAGCTAGAGCTCTATTCTTTACAATTAAGCTAAATTCATTAACATTTTTATGACCAAATTATACCTTTAGATGAACATACTATTTAGGACGAATGTTTAAAAATCTATTATGATGTGACATTGCTAAAGATAGTTAATTTTAGCATAAATCATTTTGGTAGAAAATTGAAATTTCTCAACACTTTTCTTGACATGGAGTATATATTTATCTTTGATTTAGTGTTATTTACCTATAGTAAATTTGGGAAATCAAATTGAATAAAATTGATAATATGCTTAATAATTAAGCCATATGCAATTTTAAAATGTATGTATATTGGGTCTATTATGTGTCATAATTTTATTGAGTATTACTAAACTATAAATTGGGAGAAGTTGAACCAATGAACCATTTATCACACTTTATAGTAAATATTAACCATTGATTCAATGTAGCATTATTTTGAGAAATCTCAGTTATTTATGAAGATAAATTAGTTCATACTAAATCGTTACCATTCATTATCACATAAGCCTAAACTCTTAGAAATGAATTAAGAAAATGGAGTTCAAGGAAACTTTTTAGTTGTGTACTTAAATGGTGAAATTAAAAAATGAGTTAATTTCCTTCAACATTTATGTTACGGACATTGATCATGACATGTTTGATTTGTTGGCAATTTGGAGGAATTAATTATGTGTTGCATTGATGTTTTGTCATTGATGGCAACACTGGTTGTTTTGGTTGTTTACCAGCTTCTAGTTGGTTCTGGTATGGTGGTTGGTTTATGATATTGATTTGGTATGATCCGGTGTGATTTGGTTTGTGGGATTGGTTTGGATCTGTCATTCATGCTATTCAAATGTGTATCATGATCAGTTGGTTCAGGATTTAATGACACAAGAGCTATTATTTATTCTAGTAAGCCTTTTGGTCACTGGTAAGGGTTTTATCGGTAGAGCTTTGTTCAAGATCTTTTGATGCACGTGATAAGTGGCATTAGTGCAGCTTCTAGATGGCTTTCAGGATGTTGTTGGTTATCTTGTTCGTGTTTCAATTCATCGGTGGTGTTGGATTTGGTTTATGGCGACCTATTTGGGTCCGGTATTATCTAGGTTATGGACCGGTTTATGTAATGTGTTGGAGGATGTTCCTAATGCATTACCGACGAGATTTTAAAATTGGTTTACATTGTTTTCGGCCTAAGCCAACTTGGTTGATCATTGGTTTGTAGGTTTATGTTATGAACTTATTGTATTATCTTTTTGGTGGCCGACCTAATTGTGTAGGCCTCGGGTTGGTATAAATATGATGTAAGATCTCTTTGTAGATCATGGGTATATGGTATGTGGGTTATAGGTTTATCTGTGTGCAAATAATGTTATAACCATATGCAGAAGGTTTGGTCAATCATAGGTGACCGAATTGGGTTTGTAAAAGAGGTTTAAGGCCTCTGGTATTGAGCTTAACTGGAACTATACTTAGGCATAGGAGATGCTATCTTTGCAGTTCACTCTTCTTTCTGGATTGTAGTCCAATGTTTTTGTAGTCAGTGAGGCTCCTTTTTGTGATGAGCAGTGCGCTCTAGGTTGTTGGCCTTCCTGCACGTGCAAGCCCCTCATATTGTAATCGCATACTTACTGCAAAAGTATTATCTGTGGGTAGGCTTCCCACTGTGTTTTTTCCCTTTACCAAGTTTTCCACGTACAAATCTTGGTGTCATGCGTTATGGATAGATGGTAACTGTTTTGTGATTTATGCTTATGTTTAATTGCTATATCAGTTATTCTAGTATTTGGTTTATGCATTCCGGTATTAAGTTTATGTGTTCTAGTAATAAATTACTAAAGTTCTATAATCTGGTGACAACTGATTCACCCCCCACCCCTCTCTCAGTTGTCCTTTGGTAATTTGAGCTATCTAACATGATTAGCATTGTTAATTATTGATGGGGTGTAAATTATAGTGTCAAGAAGGTACATAATAAATTAGCTCATACTAAATCATTATGATTCATTATCTCATAGGCATAAATTCATGATCACATTACCATTCATTATCACATTAGCTCATACTAAATCAATACCATTCATTATTACATAGGCATAAACTCTTAGAAATGAATTAAGAAAATGGATTTCAAGGAAACTTTTTAGTTGTGGATTTAAATGGTGAAATATAATTAAAAAATGAGTTAATTTCTTTCAATATTTATGTTATGGACATTGGTCGTGACATGTTTAATTAGCATTGTTAATTCTTGATGGAGTTTAAATTAGTGTAAAGAAGGTAAAAAGTGAATTAGTGTGGAGAATGTAGATGCATAAGATACTATACTCTATCAGACTCAAATGCATTACAAAAATTATACTAGTTAGTAATACTTTTGAGTTCTTGTAGAACATGAAAGATTCCCATGCACTCTCTAATTGGGCTCAAAAATGACTAAAAATACTACACTAATTTATAAGATCTCAATAACCACAAAACTTATGGTTGTGCATTGGACAAAAGACTTTGTATGTCTATATAGAAGATTTAAAAATATAAAGCCAATGATCATGTGATAGTGAAAGGGGACCTTTCTAACATTTACAATGAGTTATGACTAAGCCACATATTTGAGCTTGTTTTAAAATTTAAATTGGGTATTATTTATATATACTAATTTTTTAATCTAGGTACATGCATATTATGAATAGTTGTGATTAATGATCATAAAGATACATTGTGATAAAATAACAATAAGGGGTTTTCTAGAAGACTAGGTATAATGAAGTTTTTTCATAGAATACATGAATTATGCATTGAATGGCTTACACATAATGATAATAAAAATATAAATCCTAGCCATTAAGGATAAGTGGATAAATTTGTGAAGTTGAACTATTTTGATGAAGAATTTGATTTTGTAAAAAACTATATTTGTTTGATAGTGGAATCAATCTAACATCTCACATTTTTTTCCCTTAGAAAATTAGTACGCAAGTTAAATTTAGTTTCAATATCATGAAAATTAATGAGAAATAATTATTTTAAATTATTTTTTTATTAGAGTATGATACTAATATATGTGTTGTGGGATAATTACTAAATGTACATAATTTGGTGATGTGGATGCCTATCCAAAATAAGATATTGTGAATAACTTATTGCTAATTTAGAGTATTATTAAAGATTTATAATGGGGTTTTCAAATGCAGACAATATTATGATTGATCTATTAGAGACTAATATTGTCAAAGATGATATTTAGAAATTGGACCTATTAAGGATGTTTTTGATATATTAAGTAGGGAATGGATTAGGATCCATGTTTAGAATAATGAAAACAACATCAAAAAACCAATGAGCCTAACAAGATCCACTCTAAATCAAAATGGATGCCATGCTTTCCATTATTAATATCAAATAAAGAATTAACTTATAGGATATTAAACCTACTTGTAATATCAAAAGAAACACATAATCCTTTATAATGATCATCGGAAAAAACTGTAGAAGTATGCACTTGTATGCTTGGATTTATAGACAGTTATAAACATTCACATGAATAGAGAAAATATATTTCATCAATATATTCATGAATGAATTAAAATGAAAAGAAATATACAGCAGCTCTACTTATATAGGAAAGAGCAGTTATGAGAGCACCAGTGAGGTGCAAGGGTAGCCATGGAATAGGTAACATCCAACTACCCAAGTAAAAATTACTAAATGTAGGTAAAATAGAGATATAGAGAACTATAGACAACTACCTAGGTTCAAATACATATGCACCTAGAAAAAGATAAATGATGTCTAAGTAAACTTAAGCATATGAGAACATATTATTTTACTCCAACACCCCCCTTAAGTGCAACTTATGGAGAAGATTATTATGCAGTATGAGCAAGATGCAATGTGGGTCCTAGCTACAAAACATGTATCCATGTACAATGATAACACAATTTCTCACAAAGCAGAAAAAGGGAGAAAACCACATGGGAGAAATCTCTTCTCCAAAATAGATAAACACAAAAGATGCATGGATGGATGGAGGACTCAATCACACCCCCAAGGACTGCATACATCATGTATATACAATCAATTATCCCCACATAAGAAGGATAAAGAGAGACATAATATCCCTCCCATATTGAAGAAGATTGAATGTTGATGAAGTATGTCTTAAAATAAAAGATGATCCAATGTCTACAAACAACACATCTCCTGTTAGGAAGAGAAAAGTCCATCAAATGATGAAGAGGCCATGCTATGTCCAACTAAAAGATGGAGGAAGGAACTCTCAAAATAGAAGTATCATAAATGTGTGTAGGAGTCTCCAAGCTCAAAGAAGCCACCACATACTCATCATCAAAACCAACCAAGGAATGTGACAAGGCAAATGAATGAGGAAACTCATCAATATCAATCTCCAAAAAACTATCATCAAAGAGGACAAAATTGCCCTCAAGAATTCTCTCAAATCTACAAGATGAGACTCCACAAACAAGTTTGAAATACCTTCCAAATACTTATCCCACATAGAAAGATATAGAACACTATGACCAACTTGCTTAATATAAGCAATCTTCAAATCTAAAGAAGTAGGTAGTGGAGGATGAGGAAGCTCAACACTTGTCTTAAGAACACCAAGGTTCAAATGACCTAAATTCTCCTCACAAATGTGATTTACCCTTGGTGGAAGGATATGAACATCATCCAAAGAAAAATCATCATCAAGAACAAAGCAAGAAAAGGAATAAAAGCGAGATGCGTGATCAACCACACCTCTAGCAATGATCTTTCTAGCCTTCACATCTCTAATGTATACATGATCAAGAGTGAACTCTATTATCTTACCTTGTGCACCATGGGTAATTTCATAAATTGAAAGGAGATTAGTGGTCAAGGAGGGTACACAAAGGAAATAATTAAATTATCCCTCACCTATACTAATTGACCATTTCCCACAAACCTTCATGTATGTATTGTTACCCATAAAAATATTAGGTGAACTACAAGACTCAAAAGTAGAAAACATATCCATAGAAGATGTCATATGGTGTGATGCACTTCAATCAAGAATCCATCTACCACTCTTACGAATGGTGGAAGCCAAAAGTGCTTTACCTTTCCCAAAATATGAACTTCTTGACTGTGTGGATGCAGATGGAGAAGCTACTAACTGTGAAGCTGAAGAATAAGATCTAATGACACTAATGAGGGAAGTGAAATATGGTTCTTTTGAAGAAGCTATGAAATCTCTTCAATCTTTATAGAATAACAATTACGCTCATCATGTCCTTTCTTTTTGCAATAAGAACATTTGACTTATTTTTGGATGATTCCTCTTAACAAGAGGTCTTGGGCTTAGGAGTAGGCTATGAAGGAGAACCTTTAGCTCTCTCATTAGACTTAGAATGCTTATTCTATTTATTGTCCTTTCCACTTGAAGCCTTTGGATTGGGGTCCTTTGCAAGAAGTTATTGAGGCCTTGGTGGAATCAATGTGCCCATATGTGACAACTTTGCTTGTCCCCTTGTGAGATGAGCTAAAAACCCATCAGGAAAGGGCATTTTGTGTGCACTACCTAGACCATCCACACTAGCATAAAATAAAAAAATAAATACTCTATAATTAGGACCTAGCTTAGAGAGAATGAATAATTTCATTTGCTCATAATCTTTTGTAACCCGCATTCAAATGACTACTTTCAAATATAATTGAGCTTGGTGAAGAAGTCTTGGATATGATCAAGATGTCTAGGATCAAGGCTCATTAGTTCATTCTCCAAATAAAATTTCCTCATCTTATCTGGCTTACAAGAGAGATTCTCTAAGGTAGGCCAAATATCATTGGGATATGTACAAGATGCAACATGATATCGAAGATCAAGAGAAATGGACAATCAAATCATTTCCTTTTTTTTACAGCACCTATGGGTTCATGATCTTGACCATATTTGATTCTTTGCAACTTCAATGTTAGCAACAATAGCACCATTTGTGATTTCCATTCATGATAATTAAATGGAGTTAGAGATATAACTTAGGACAAATCCATGATCAAGCAATAGAAGGCAACAAATTTAACTCACAATACCAACAAAAAACTCCTTTGCTCACAAGAAATAGAGAAAAAACAACATGCAACTTCAATAGAGTAAATGAAGTGGCAAACAACAAAATATTGGAAAAATACCTCAACCAGGATAAAGTTGGCAAAAAAATCTTTCCAATGACATGTGGTTCAGCAAAAATGGATTTCGTATGCAAAAGTTGTGCAAGTTTGAAAAAAAAAGCCTCTAAATAGGCACTTAGTGGCAAGAAATCAAAATTTGGGCACCTAGGAGCTTACCATATGACCACAAGAAGTAATTGGTGGCAAAAATTTGGGCCCCTTAGGGTGATCATGTACTGGGTTCCCACACCACACAAGCTACATGACACCATGTACACCACAGAGACAAGCAAGCACCAAATCAACTTAAATGCTAGCAACAATAGTACCATTTGTCATTTTCATTCATGATAATTATATGGAGTTAGAGATACAACTTAGGACAAATCCATGATCAAGCAAGAGAAGATAACAAGTTTCCCTCAAAATACCAACAAAGAACTCCTTTGTTCACAAGAAATGGAACAAAAGAAACATGCAACTTCAATGAAATAAATTGAATGGCATACAACAAAATATTAGAAAAATACCTCAACCAGGATGAAGTTGAGAAAAAAGAGTTTCCGATGATGTATGGTTCGCCAGAAATGAACTCTATATACAAAAAATGTGCAAGTTTGAAAAAAACTTATAAATAAACACTTATAGGCAAAAAAAAATCAGCACCTCGGCACCCATGCTTACCATATGACCACGATAAGTAACTGGCGTCAAAAATTTAGGCCCCTTAAGCTACAAGTTAGCACGTACACCACGGAGACAAGCAAGCACCAAATCAACAATCACATCATAGTGTGCGAGGTCCACAAGCCATAACCCACGCGAAAGAGGTTCCCTCACAATAGCCGTATGCAGTGCTCGCAATATGAAATGTGTGGAACAAGCTATATAAATAGCAAAAAAACGCATTTAGATGTGGACAATGTGGGACTAAGTCCCAATATAAACATAGAGGGCTTCTAATTCACGGCCCCACCACTCCTTTCCACGGCATTCAAACAGATTGAAACCCTAAAATATTTTGATCCCAACTTTATGATGTGATAAAGTTCTGGCAAATAAAACAGAAATCGACCAATCAGTGCTGAAGCACCGCCCTAAGGAGCCGGTGAACAGATATAACTCTGTCCAAGGAAATGACGAAGAGCCTGCAATAAATTTGAGCTCCAGACTAATGGTTCTAAAACGACACAGCTGCCAGCCAATTACGACCTTGCTAAAAAACAGCACAGTCTGATCCGGTGTATGAAAACCACCAATCTGGCATAAAACACCTTCAGCCAATACCAATGAAAATGCCTGATCCAAACATTGGATCCTCGTGCAAAGCCTGATCACAGTGACAAGCCAAAGGGCACAGAGCCGTTTATGCTAACTGCAGAAACATCTAGCAGATGTTAAGACGACAAAGAGAATCGGAGCCCACACCAAACACATGAAGCTCGATCTGCTCTTGATACAAGACGACTCAGGTTTGCACGGGCCTGCAGAATTACAAAGCCATCCATGACTGCTGCAAACTATTAACAAAGGCGCACAATGATATAGGCCTTCACCATGGGCTGTAAGAGTAAATTAGGACTGGAGAAATGATAATCCCGCCTCTGAAAAGAAGTACGTGTCCTTTCCAGGTATGCCGATCCAAGCAAGTATTCTTTCAATGATGTTTGCCCAAAATGTGACAGATGTGGCAAAATGAAATGGTGTGATATCGCCAATCTACTTTCGGGTCTCAATCAAGCAGATGTAGGATGATGGCTCTAACACTATGTAGAAGCATGCACTTCTATGTCAGGATCTACAAACAAATATAAACTGTCATACGAAGAGAGAAAATATCTTTTCATCAATAGATGAATGAATTGTGAGAAAGAGAAATGTACAAAAGCTATGTTTATGTAAGCAAGAGTAATCATAACAGCATCAATGAAATGCAACAAGAGTAAGTAAGGAGTAAGTAACATTTCACTAATCACGAAGGTAGAATCCAGCTATAGACAACTAATAGGATGCAAATACCAATGCATCTAAAAAGAGATAAATGATGTTAAATAAACCTAAACATATTACTCCAACAAAAACAACTATAAAAAGTAGCATCCTCTATAAAATAGAATTTATTTTATGAAGTTCGGATTCCAGAATTCCTCCCATACATCTTTTTTTTCAATATTACCTTTGTTCTCTTTCTTTTTCTTGGCTCAAATTTCCTTACTATACTTCTTTACTATACTCCTTGAAATTATATGCATGGCAACTTTATGCATAATGCCATTTATCATTGAATTAATGTCTATAAATTAGACTAATTTGAATTGATGTCCTGAAATTAGACTAATTTTACAATTTTAAAGGAGACGTTGATGTCTAAAGTTCAATTATGGGTACCTTTTAGAATTTGATGCCTTTAGCTTATAACTTTAAAGCTAAATTCAAATTTATATCCCACTAGAGGGAAATCAATTTAAGTTTTTTCCTCTACAGAGAATATTTAGGATGGAAATTATTCATATATATATATATAATTCATTTAGTTTTTTTACTTTTTTGGGGGCTTTCTAATCAAAATTATGATATAATAAGATTTTATCTATAATTCACTTAAATGTTTAATAAATTTATGTTTGTGTTACATATATTTAATCTTGTTAATTATAAAGATATTGAATGTTTGACATGTGCATTTCAAATGAATAATTAATTAATCAATTTTAACAATGAATATTGTCAAGATTTGTGAGTTCAATTTATAAATAGATTATTGTGATTTTTTACTCTTGTTTTTATAATTAATTTACCTTGAACATTGTGCAATCCTATGTTTCTTATTATGTGAAAACTAGTCAAGAAAGGATTCATTTTAATTTTGACTTGTCTACTTTGATAATTAGATTTGATGAAAAGATAAAAATATGTTCTCTTAAATTTTTTAGTTTTCCTCATTATTTTGCAATATATTTTTGATCTATTGTAATTAGGATTAGGTGATCATTTATTTCATAATTTTAATTTATTCATACTTGTGTCCTATATATAGGAATCATCAAATGTCTTTGGTTACAAACCTTGATTTCAATTAATTTTTGAATGAATTTGATTTTATAATGTAAATTTAAAAATTAATAGAGCTCACCTAATAATTTGATCATATTTTAAAAAATGATTCATTTTCTCTAATTTTTAATTTAATTTCTTGAATAAAATATTTATTATCAATATCCAAATCATCAAATCAGTTTAAGACCAACATATATAAACCTTAAGAAAATTGATTACCTTTCAAGAGGGATTGCAATTTCCGACTAATGTTGGTGTGTAAAAATAAGAATCATTATAATCCTTATCTATACTATTATAATTTAAACTACAATTATTAGATTAATTGATAAATGAAATAAATTTTATTTGGATTCAAACCCACACCTATATATTCTCATCTATCTAGCTAAATTTTCAACCGCTTTTCTACTATATTAAATTTGGCCCATTAATTTATTAATTATAATCCATTTTCCTTTACTATATAGAAAGGTACTGCTTTAAAGGACTGGTAGAAATTAGTGTGCACAAGAGGAAGGTGACTAGATTCTAACTTATTAGATGATTTCTTTTATTGATTCAAAAGATTTGTAACAAGTTTGAAGAAAAGTTACGACCCGTTAAGGGGCATGATCAGGTTAAATCTAGCCTGAATGATCAATGCAATGAGATTTCTAAGAGACCTTTGGAAGGATGGTGGAAAGTGAATTTTGATGGAGCTTCTAAAGGGAACCCTGGACCATCAGGAGTTGGTTTTATTTTTTCGTGATTGGAAAGGTGATTTTGTGACTTTCAGATCTAAGAAACTTGAAGTGGGAACTAATAACGTCGGAGAAGCATCAACAATATTAATGACTATTAAGATGGGCAAATAATTGGGAGTTAAGAAATTACACTTGGAAGGTGACTCCCTCATTATTGTTTAGGCTATTATGAAGGGGAGTATTGATGCTTGGCATTTACAAAATCCAATTTCTACTATAGTGGAAAATTTAGTACAGTTTGAAGATTTTCAAATAATTCATGCCAGGAGATCGGAGAACAGGGAGGCAAACATCTTATCAAAATGGGCTTTATCTTTTTATATGATTGGTGAATTAAGGTTGGAGGAATTTTTACAAATTTCTTTAGATGAACTTTAAATCTCACTTAAATGTTGAATAAAGATGAAATTATTCGGTGATTGATTCTTTAAAATGTAGCAGCTGATGATGTGATATGAAGTTGGTCTCAGGGTACTGTGAGTATGCAGGGTCATTAATGATCGCTTATGAAGTGGATGAATGGTTCATTTATTTCTTGTCCTCTCCCTTGAAGTCTATTCTAGGTGGTTTTAAATGGAGTAAATTTGAAGTTTGTGTTAATGGTTTGCCTTGCTTTGGTGAAGCTTCAAGTTGAGGTGTAGGGTGGTGGCACTGTGGCAACAATGATTCAATGGAGGTAAATTTTACACTGAAAACAAACAAACAATTGTGCCCTTTTTTTGATGAGGTAACAGAAAGAATATTGAGGGGAATGTTCCTCTTTGTTGATGAGTGATTGGTGAAGTGTGTGCTCCTTATTCTGGACAAAACATTCAACTTGGCGAGGCACATTTATAAAAATAATATGTACATTTACTCTTTGATCATGGTGTGTAGGTTAGATGTGGGAGAGTCGGAGGGTATGGTCAAGAAGATTATGGAGGCAATTATGCATAAGGATTTCTTGGAGGGTATGGACACTTTCCTTGAATGGACAGTTCCAGGTGAAGGCTTTGACATCCGTGAAGGTGTGGAAGTTGGAGAATAGGGTTGTGGTGAGAATTTAATCCATTTTGTTAGATGGCCACAAGGTTTGTGCTAGGTTCATTGTAGAGACAAAGCTAAACATGGATGAGATTCTCTAAAAGTCCTAGTGCAGATTAAGGAATTGGAAGCAGCAATCGAGTTGGCGAAAGAAGAAGCAGAAGGGGTGCAATGAAGGGTGTGACAACCAAGGAAGATGAAAGCTGTCGAGAAGCCCATGGATGGTGGTGGCCTAGATACCAGTCATGAAAATAGATAATTTCTCTTTGTTTCAATTTAATCTATCATGAAACTAGAAATTTTTAGTGTAAATTTCGATAAGGTAGTTTCTATGGGTTAAACGAGTTAAACACTTCAAGTAGCTTTTTGTGTTAATTCTCGATAATGGCATATGTGGCTTTTTATGCATGGTAGTCAGATGGTGGTAGTTACATTTTTTTTTGGATATGCTGGAAAACTGTTTATCTTTTTGGCAAGTTTACGTGTATTTGGAATGTACTTTCTTTTGAATATGAATAAAATAATCTATTATTATAGAGCAACAAAAAAAGTAAGAATATACAAATATGAAGGATAAGTCTATCTTA
The DNA here is from genome assembly GCF_030272615.1 of Cryptomeria japonica. NCBI lineage: Eukaryota > Viridiplantae > Streptophyta > Pinopsida > Cupressales > Cupressaceae > Cryptomeria > Cryptomeria japonica. The sequence continues at coordinate 705,933,794 of NC_081407.1, forward strand.
TTAAGGAATATAGATTTAGAAAAAAAAAGCTAAATAATATACAATATGATAGTTGAACATGATATTATTGTATTTAGAACAAGACATAAAACTAAATCTCAAATAAGTAAGAAAAATTACTAGGAATACTCTTTTTATACTTTCAATTATATGACTTATAAACAACTACCAAACATAACAAGATAATAAAAAAAATTGATTCAATTTAGGAAACATACATATTAAAAATTTATGTACCAAAATATATTCATACACATCTATTTAAGAAATAAAACATCAAAACTTGTGTAATTCATTTCATTACGAAAAAATAATTAATAAAAGAAACATTATTTCTATTTATAAAATAAAGGATAAAACCTTATCTCTATTTATAAAATAAAGAATAAAATATAAGTTTGATCTTCTTGTCTAGATGAATCCCAACAATAAAACCAAAATATTGATATAATTTCTAATAGCGCATCTATTATGATGTCAATACACCTATTTCACATCTTTTGGCTTACATTTTTTGCTAGACAAAAATGATTAAAATATATAATCGAGATATTAAAAAAGATAAAAAAAAAAAAATCAAAGAGCTAGGGGAAGTGTACTAGTAGCTAATGTACCTAAATTTGAGCATCCACAAATCCTAAACATTAGATTAAATTTTGACGATTTTTTTTTGTTGTTGTCCCTTTATGCAACTTAATTGCTTGTAGCTATTGTTCTAGCTTTGGGATAGTAACAACTCATGTTGTTGGATCCATTGTGCGTCCAAGAGTCAAAAAGTGGTCATTTGATACCTACTTAAAGATGCCCCAATAACCATGCACTTAAAATTGTTAATACTTATGCACAAATCCCTTAGTGGTCTTGTGTTGTGGGTACCAATAAAGGTGCACAAATGGGCCAATTGAGATCCAAAAGTGCTAACTACTATGGGTAAAGTGGGGGGCTATTGATGCATGTGAAATTTATTAGTGGGGTTTTAGTTATCATTGTTTTGGTTCAAAGTTAGTAATTGAGGGGTTTGGTGAGCAAGGAATGAATGGTAATTGGAACATGAGTGATAATTGATGCTTCTAGTGCTCCTCCCCTACGTCTAATAGAAAACAAGACAATATACGAGACTGTCCCTACTCCATGTAAGAGGCCCTTATTGTACTCAAATGAAGTGTATATATCTTATCCCCAAAAGAGTTTCAAGAATATAAACTCTCCATCATTAAAACTAAGTTGATATACTTATTTTTAAAAGGATCAACAAAAGATTCAAAAGAGGTCTCCCACAAATCCACGACCCTCAAGAGCACATGACCCTACAAAAATCATGAGAGATTATTATTAAAAATAAGTATGGATACCGTTCTCTCCTTTTCCATGAACAGCCTACAGCAACCTGAATCTCCCCATTTGAGTGCTGTGTGACTAAACTTCTCATCTCTCTGACGTCAAAAACTGTTGACTGGTACACCCAACGACGGCTTGTCGTATAAAAGCTGGACTCCATTTTTCAACAGCTATAACCGTCTCGAGATCAACACTCATAAACCAAGAAAAGCAAGGATATGATGAAATAACGTACTGGCAATTTACACACAGTTTAGATAAAAGAAGAACAGAAAATAAAACAAAGTTTATGTGACGGTACATCATGTACCTTGATTCTGATTTTCAAGGGTAAGAAAAAGTACACAGAACGGATGTTGACCAATAAGGACACAGAAAATGTTTATATAGAACATCCATACGCGTAGATATTCATCTGTTACAGTAATATCATGTTAGGCCATCTATCATTCATTCAACGATAGATAACGATTCCGAGTAATTGATGTTACATGTCTGGCTCTTCTGTCATGGTGCAGAAGATACCACTGTCATTCAAAACGTCTTGGCATGTCATGTCACATCAATCAGAATCTTCATCGTCACTTCTACCAGCTCACAAATTTTCAGCTTTCACACATAAACAAACAAAGACAGTCCAGAGATGTCTATAGAATAGAGTTGATGACTTTTAAATATCTATTAATTAAATTAATTATCTCATCTATATATGTAGGATTACAACTTTTAACTATCTATCAGTTAAATTACTTGTCTTTATGGTATTGGTCAGAAATTTAATGATACAGTTGTCGTCGTGTTAGGTCAGAAATTTTTAAATGATTAGGTATATAGAAAAGAAAACTACTTCGTTAGTTTTGAACTACATCAAATTTTATGATATTTTATTAGAATATGAAAGCAAAAATGAGAATAGTTAGGTAAATTTGATGATTATTTGTTGAATTTATGTATTTCATTTAATTGTTAAATAATGAATAATAATTTTATATTCTATCGTATAAAAAATGATAAATATTTATTTAATTTTTGTCTGTCAAAATTAATAATGATTATTAAAATTAAATTATATTTAAGAATATTCAATTAACATTTCTTACTATTTAATTATTTGCTTATATTTAACTCTTTTTCTTTCTGAATTATAAGAAAATATATTATTTGATATATTTTAAAAATAAAATATCTAATTCAAACAGTATACCATACTTATTGATAAAAAGTGTTTATAACATTTTCAATTATTTTACACATATATTGACAAGTTACATTAATTTAAAACAAAATTATATGTGAACACTCCTAAGTGTCTTTTAAAGTGATTACAGTTTGGTGTTCACTTCAAATCATTTTGAGTGTAGTAAAGTTTTTTCGAGTTGTTTATTAAAGGTGAAATTAGTTAAATTTAATAATTAGAAAAAAGAAAATACTTTTTTTGTATATTCATGAAGTTAAAGAAAATAATTGACAATTCTTAAAACAATCATAATAGTTATAATTATTTTTTAGTTTAGGTAGGAATGAATTTAGATAACTCAGGGGAGGGCACCTATGACATCCCCTTCATCTCTAGGAAATATGGTAATGAACTAATTATAATAGATCCCATATGGGTTTTCCTCTAATCCTTCTATTATAATTTTGGGATGAAGAGATTTTCTTTTGGATCATTAATCTATTTGGTCATTTTATTACCATTGATAAAGTTGAAAAAAAACCAGATTTTTCTTCACTAGATTGTGTGCCAGTGTTGAGATTCACAATGTTCTCATTATTTTCATAATTCTAAAATCGAACTAAATAAGATGATATCTATCCATATTTTATGCAAGGTTTGGACAAATTATCATACAATACCCAAAAAAAGACATTTGAAAGATAGTTGAAATGTCACAAGAAAAAAATATAATAGAGACTAAAGGTCCTACAAAACCTTGAATGATAGGAAAAAAAATAACTTAAAATATTAATCTTCTTTCCCATTAAAGAGTAGAAAATTATCCTTTTGAAAGGTTCTAAAATTAATAGTCTTAACTATTATTTTATGTAAGGGAAATGATATTTAATATCATAATAAAATAAAGATGGAACTTGTTGTGAAGGGAGAGAGAGTGAATAGCTACATGTGATATACAATTACTTTTAAGCTCTCAAAAATAGAGGATAAGTAATAGAAACTAGAATTTTCTAATAGTCAATAGATGGAAAGTAATAAAGAGAATGTGGATAACTTAGAGGTGGTTTTGGTATCCTTAACCTTACTAGGAAAGAATACGTAATACATCAATTTCTATAAATTACTAATATTCATCTAAAGATTAAAAAAAAATACTTTGTATGATCTAATCCTTAGAAATAATAAAACTTTATTTTCTATGATATCAATAAGATATTGGAGATATTTATAAATAGAATTATACGATAGCTAAATAACATAAGAGTATTGGTAAGTGTGGACTAGTTGACATAATCGTAAGAGGATTGGGAAGTATGGACTAGAATAGGTCGAGAAATATGTTAACATTTAATAGGTGTTGAACTTTATTAACACATAATATGAGTTAATGTAACTCCAAATTGGTAAGGCATAGTAACTGAAGGAAAATAAAGTTATACAAATATATAGAGGGAAACAATGAGACTCTATAAATATTTTTAGGGAAGGTTCTATAGATGGACGTATCACACAACCCAATGATGTTTCAACCAAAATAGGGATACAAATGACCTTCCCTCTTGATGGATGATAAAAATCCTTTAGTGCATGATGATAAATAGAGCAAGACAAGTGAAAATGAAGAGACAAAATTGGATGTAGTAACATTACTATTATTACTCAAGGCTATCTAACTCCATCTAGAAAAATTAAAGTTATGAGTAAGAAATAGATAATAATATTGAGTGATGTTCGAGTGGAGAGTAAATATTTTAGACCAACATAGTGAGAGAGTGATTGCAAAGGGATCCCTTAAGAAATTATATATGGTAGGTATAGGACCCTAGTGTTTTGTTCATCCAACAATTACAAATAAGGATATTATGATGGAATGTGAGAGGGCATAATAGCCATCACAAGTAATTTTTAATCAAAATATATATCTAAATTAATAAGTTAGATATTCTTATCATTCTAGAGATTAGGATAGCTAAGAAAAGTTTCAAATATTTTTTAATACAATTTGGTGTTGTGCTAAGTATTACCTTAGAGTTCCTCAAGAGGATTTAAGAGGTATAGAAACATGTTAAATTATAATAAATTCAAGGGTAGATAGAATAATTATTAAGGAATAGCAAGGAATTTATATTTTCTTTTCCTATTTTAAATAGGTAGAAAATATTATCTAATAGATATGTAGCCAACACAAAACTAGCCAGGAAAAACTTTTGGAGGAATATAACTACATCGATTCATATCCATAAATTTTTTTTTGTAACTTTGATAAATATTGTCCAAGGGGTTGAGCTTAGTTGGTTAAAGCATTGAGTTCTCAATGTGGAGACCCAAGTTCAACTCCCATGAGGGACACCTTTATGTAGACTCTTGGTCTTCCTAAGTGGATTTCTAAGTTGTGACCCTTGGTCTTCCACTTGTTGTTAGTTTTCTCAAAAGGAGTTGATATTTATAATAAGTTGGATGCTCAAATGAGTTGATATGTAATGATTATATGATATCTAATCCAAAAAAGAAACTTTGATAAATATTATAATACTCCCCTATACCCATTTAAGTGATCAATGTTCTATGGGTTAATAAGTATATATGCTTTATTTTTCATATTTTCTCATGGTTGTATTGATTATGGATATGGATGAACTCATCTAGGTAAAATTATATAGACTTTTCATATCTTTCAATTGAGATATTATTGGAAACATTACTTTTATTTGGCTAAGACTAACTTTTATTAAGAACCATACCTAGACTCTAATATGAGATCTTGTGAGCTTCACAACCCAATTTTAGAGACTTCTTATATAAATGGTGGAAAATGAAAATTTATGTTGAACATCCAGAATACTAAGAGGGAAGGGGTGAAACGATATTCCTTTGAATTTATTAAAAATATTAAGCAACCATCCACATAACATAACTAGATTGAAAAAATGAAAATAACAATAAGAAAAAATAGGGTACAACGCATAACACCAATATTTAATATGTGAAAAACCCAAGATGGGAAAACCATGGAGAGGATTAGCGCTCAATATTATGTAACTAGTTACAGAGTACAAGAGTGGCTCACTACCAGATGGACTCATTGTCCAAAGGAAAATGACTCAGTGCTAGAGGATGGCTTAGTGCCAATAATACAAAAAATGAACTGTTATAATTGCATCTATCATATGCATGAGATACAGTTCTGTTGAGCTACATAATCGCTTGCACATTCATTGTACATTGACAAAAATGATCTAAAAGATCACACTCCTAATAATCAATAAGCAATTGAATATATACCAAATGATTCTTCATGAAGTTGCCTTAATGAGATTAAAGGTTAGCCCAAAAAACCTTTACGTGCTACTACAAAAACTGATCTTATCATATTAAAGATGTCGGCAAAACACAAAAAGACTTTCTCCATAACTCAGGGAATAAACATGACCACTAGAGATAATATATTTTTGTTGATTCCAGAGTAAACCAGACCAAAAAATTCATATAGTACTAAGCTGGAAGAAAGGGTACTTCATTACTTGACCCATAACAATGTTGCAACAAAGCATCACCACTAAAAATCTTGCATGTAGCATGATCCCAAATCCCTACAAGAAGACTTGATAGAGCAAAGTGATGCAAATGAAATAAGCCAAACCAAAATAAGTGTCGGATCTTGTATAACTTGTACCAAAATATGGCGGGCTTGTGTTGCAGAATCACAAAAACACCAATGACATCAATGACAATATTGTAACAATTTCAAGGTCATTTATGTTTCATTTATCCATTGAATTGATCAACATAGAGAAAAAGGTGAAAAGAGAAAATCCATCATATATTTGGACATAAGAAATATAGTTTTATAAAATAATTAGAGGTTTAGGAGAAAATAAATAATAGAAGACCTACATACACTTTGAGTTTGTTTAAAATCCCTTCTAAATATGCGAATGCCATTGAAAAAATTTAAAAGAATTTCTTATGGTCTAGAGTGGAGGAGAGGAAAAGAATGACACTTATAGGTTGGGATTTGGTCTGCAGACCTAAACATTTGGTGTAAGGAGAATTAGAACCATAAACAAGGCCCTCCTTTCCAAATTTTTTTGGATATGTCCAATCATGACTCTCTCATATCCTTTCTTGATTATACTAATCTTCTGCAAGGGTTAGCTCTCTGGAATGATATGATCAAAACATTATTGAAATGGGTGCAGGATGGTGTATCATAGATGGGAATCAAGTCATATTTTGGGAAGATAGATGGATTATGAAGGAGACCTTACAATCCTATGAGATCTTTTCTGCATGGAGTGATACTTGCAAAATTTTATTTGGAAGGCAGGTCAACCCAGATCTAGCCACTATTCAAAATGCTTTGTTAGCAGTTAAAATTGGGATGACTCAAGAAGGGGACCATCTTATATGGAGGCCTTCCTCCTCAGATTTCTTTTTGGTCTCCTTGATTGTCTCTATGCTATCCCTTTCTTCTACCCCTCCCCCTGTTTGGGCCAAAGCCTAGTTTAAACACCATACCCCTAAGATTAATATCTTCTTTTGGATCTTGCTTCAAAATAAGGTGCTTATTGTGTACAGTATTTGTAAGTGTGGATTTCAAATTCCTAACAGATTTTACTTATGCAAGGAAGTTGCGGAAATGGCCAATCACCTTTTTATCCATTGTCCGTTTGTTGATGCAATTTGGGGAAGATTTTTCTCTCTCTCGGATATTTCTTTGGTTTTCCCTAGTTCATTGTAGGAAATTTTTGATCAATGGTATGTGCCCCCTCTTAACCTAACCATTCATATACTATGGTCTCTTTCTCTCCCCCATATTATTTGGGGAGTGTGGAAAGAATGAAATAACAGGGTTTTTAGGAACAAGGAGGATAAGAGTCCAATTTCTTCTTTCTAGTGTGTTTGTTCATGGGTTGGTTTAGAGTGGTGAATAAGAGTCTTCTTTTATGTCCTCATATATTTTTGTAATGCTTTGGTCGGTTGAATGTCCTTAGGACAATGCATTTGCTCAATTTTGGCTTGTAAGCCTTTGTAAGCCTAAAATGGCAAAATCTTGCATTAAGATGAAAAATGATTTGAATAGCCTTGTTTGGCATTGGGAAATGTTAATGTAATGGTTTTTAGTCATCCTAGATGGTTTGGAGGAGAAAAAAAAGCATGCAAGGCAAAAATGCACTTTATGGCAAAAGTTGTCAAAGTTGCTTGACAACTTTTTGCAACGTTGAGCAACTTCTTGCATTTTTTAGCAAAGGGTTGGTTAGGAAACTGATGGAGAGTTAGTTAGGCCAAAAATGGAATATAAATTCCCTAAGAATGAATGTAATGAGGTTTTTGAATGCCTGGAGTTGATTGGAATACAAACTTGAGACCATTTTTTGAAGTTTTACATTGCATTTTTCAAGAATTAGAGCAACAATTCGCACTTAATGGATTGATTGCTTTGTTGTACCTTTCTTGTTTTTTTTTACATGTTCTTATAGTTCTTAGGAAGAAATTTGGTTATTTTATTTGCAAGTTTGAATTGAGTTTTCAATTTTGTAAGCTCTCGGCTTGAGTAAGGGTTTGAGAGGCCCAAACATGGTTCTAGCTTGAAGTCCTTTGAGTTCTTCTCAATAACCCTTGGGAATAGAGCCATGGAAAATTTGTATAGTGTTTATATCTTTTAGTTTCCTTTTGAGGTCGTTGGAAGGCCAATGAGAATCATTTCCTAGGCGAGCTCAGTCATAGCTCGGTTAGGAGATGAATGAGATTATGCAAGTGTTTGCAGGAATGAGCAGGGTTGGAGTTGTAGAGTGTTTGAGATGAACAAGTGATGTGTGGCAGAGCATATGTGTGAACTTGGAGGTGTGGCAAATCAAGGAAGACACCTAACCATTGGTGCAAGTCCAAAACAAGCCTAAAACCACCTAAAACAAGCATTTCTCGGGTTTCGTACTTGTACGGTTAGACTGATATTTCTCACTTCATAAATTGGAAAGTAATTCCAAAAGGGTATCCTGATAATCAAAGCATTTGTGTGGGTCTTTGGGGAAATTGTGAGAAAATCCACAAAAACCAGTTAGGTAGGGCTAATTGGGGCTCTACGGCTACTAGGCCTAGAAAATAGGGAAAGGAAGGAGTGATGGGAAAATGAATCAAACCCCCCCTCAAAAATAGTTGATTACCCTTGGAAGACATCACAAACACCTACTACAACCTGTGTAAGAATTTTTTATGAGTTTAAGAGTGGAAGGTTGGATTTACCCTTATGAATCTCAACCATGCCCGAGCAACCAGTGAGCATATCTTGATTGGGAGCACTCTTAGAGAGTTGAGGTGTCTAAATTGATTAGTAGACCAAATGAACAATGAATTAAATCCACTAAGACAACACTTAACTGCCCATAAACAAGGAATTGTCTCTCTTTGAGTATACCTCCCCATCATAGTGGTATCAGAGCAACCAAGATTTGGGAAGAAGCCAGCATATGACAAACACTAAATCAGTAGGAGAGAATAGTTTAAGGATGGTGACCAATGCAAAACTAGCAAAGAAGGTAGAAGACCAAGAAGAAGAAATTAGGCTCCTCAGAGAAATATTACGACAGTTGGAGAGCAAACTAGACGCTGTTGAAGATAAAACTTAGAAAGTGACAATCAAGGTCAATGAAGGGAAGGGAAAAGAAGTTGTAGAAGAGGATAGGACTCCTGAACCAGATCCTATTATACCTGAAGAACCTTTCCTTAAAGCAATTAAATCCTTAGGAGGAAAATACCTAGAAGGAGTGCCACTTTTTGTGGAAAAATGGAGCCTGAGGTAGTCCTGAAATGGATAGAGGGATTGGAGAATCACTTTGAATGTGATGGAATTAGTGAGGCACAAAAGGTGAAGGTAGCCAAGTCTAGATTGAGGGGGGCAACATTGACTTGGTGGAAGTTTATTAAAGAAGAGAGGCAAAAAGAGGGTAAGAACTCCATAGCTACTTGGAAGGGCATGTTAGCCAAGGTGAAAGAGGCATACATCCTTGAAGATTATGAAATCCAGTTGCACAAGAGGAGAAAAAAATTGAGACAAAGAGACTTGGATGTGAGCAGCTATACTGAGGAATTTCAGAAGTTGTGTCTAAGATCCAAGGTGGTAGAGGATGAGAGCATCAAGGTAGACAAATACTTAAATGGCTTGAGATGGAATATTCAAGAGGAATTAAGCTTGTTATGCCCCAACACCGTGCACAAGTGCTATCAGTTGGCACTAAAAGTGGAGGAAAAAAGCAAGAAGAAACAAGAACAAAGCAACAGAGGCAGAGGTCAGAGAGTTAGTTTTGGTGGAAGAAGTGTAGACCAAAGATCCCAAGGGGAATCCAAGTTGGTTGAGAAAAGTGGGGATTCCAATAGCAAGAGCAGCTATAGAGGAAGGGGATCTAGCAACTCTAGTAGAGGAAGGTCTAGTGGATCAGGAAGAGGGTCCTATTTTTCCACCATGAAGTCCTACAACTACCAACAACTTGGACACCCAGCCTATAGATGCCCTGAGAATTCTTCTTCATCCTAAGGAGGTGAGAGGAGAGTAAATTATGCTCAAGAGGATGCAGCAAACATGAAAGCATCAGAAGTAAATTTGGATTCAGAGGTTGGAGAGAACCTCATGATAAGGAGAGTCTTGATCAAAGAACTAGTTAGGGAGGAACCTAGCCAAAGGAGATCCTTGTTCAGAATATAATGTAAGATCATGGGAAAGGTATGTAGAGTGCTAGTGGATTTAGGATCCCCAAACAACATAGTGTTAGACGAAGTGGTGAGTAAGCTCAATTTTCCAAGAATACCACATAGTGATCCCTATAGAGTTACATGGCTCAACAAGGGGCAACATGTTCTTGTAAATGAACAAAGTTGGGTTGAGTTCACCATTGGAGGCTACAAAGACAAAATCTTGTGTGATATCTTGTCCATGGATGCTTGCCACCTACTCCTAGGTAGGCCATGGTAGTTTGATAGAAAGGCAATACATCATGGAGAGAAAAATGCTTATACCTTCCAAAAGGATGGAACCACCTACAAAATCCAGTCCATAGGAGACCAAGTAGAGGGACGATCCAAACATCCTAATGTGTTGTTGGTTGGTGAGAAAGAGTTCATCAACACACTCAAGGAGGGAGAAGGAATGGGGTTTGCCATTGTTGTGAAGCCAAAAGAGGACAGAAAGGAGAAGAAGGTGAGCATTCCTAAAGAAGTGCAATAGGTTCTAAATCAGTTTGAGGACATCATTAGTGATGGAACACCAGCTACATTGCCTCCCTAATGTGCCATACATCATCAAATTGACTTTATACCCAGAGCTTCTTTACCTAATAAGGCAGCTTATAAAATGACCCCAGATTAGAACAAGGAGATAACCAAGCAAATATAAGAACTCCTAGATAATGGACTAATCAGGAAGAGCTTCAACCCATGTACAGTACCCACTGTTTTGGCTCCAAAGAAGGGAGGTACTTGGAGACTTTGCACTCACTCTAGAGCCATAAACTGGATTACTATCAGATATAGATTTCCCATCCCAAGACTTGAAGACTTCATGGATTGTTTGGGAGGTGTTGAATACTTCACCAAGATAGATCTCAAGAGTGGTTACCACCAAATTGGAATAAAGAAGGGTGATGAATGGAAGACAGCCTTCAAGACTACAAAAGGACTCTATGAATGACTTGTTATGCCATTTGGACTCACAAATGCCCCTAGCACATTCATGAGGCTCGTGAATGAAGTACTCAAGGACTACATTGGCAAATTTGTTGTTGTTTACTTAGATGACATCTTAATTTTTAGCAAGTTTAAAGATGAGCATCCTGAGCATATAGAAATTGTCCTGAGTAAACTATGTGATGAACAACTAACCATCAATTTGGAGAAATGTGAGTTTATGAAACAGGAATTCGTGTATCTTGGGTTTGTAGTCTCAAGAGGTGATTTGAAGATGGATACCTCTAAGGTGGATGCCATAATTAGTTGGTCCACACCTAGGACAACAAGTGAAGTGAGAAGTTTCCATGGCTTGGCTCAGTTTTATAGAAAGTTCATCAAAGGGTTCAATGAAATATGTGCACCCATGCTTGAGACAATCAAGGGAGGTATGAGAACCAAGTTTGTATGGACAAAGGAAGCACAAAGAGGTTTTGATCTCTTGAAGACAAAGGTGGCTGCTCAACCGGTACTTGTCCTACCAAGCTTTGACAAGCTCTTCACAATTGAATGTGATGCAAGCAACATAGCAGTTGGAGCAGTTTTGAGTCAAGACAATAGACCGGTTGCCTTCTTCAGTGAGAAACTCAATGATGCAAAGAAAAGATATTCCTCCTATGATTTGGAATTGTATGCACTTGTCCAATCTCTTAGGAAATGGAGGCATTATTTTCTACCAAAGGAATTTGTGGTTTACACTAATAATCAAGCTCTCAACTTTCTTAATTCTCAAGAAAAGTTAAACCATAGGCACATTAAATGGGTAGAGTATTTACAGTCATATACCATTACCATCAGACACAAGAAAGGACAATGTAATAAGGTAGACAATGCATTGAGTAGGAGGTTACTAACAGTGCAAGAAGTGCAGCTAAAAAGCATTGGAGTGGATAGCTTCAAGAATTTGTATGAAGAAGATGAAGATTTTGCTAGCTGCCTACAAGGTTTGCTAAGGGTTTGGAAACCATTTTCATAGTGAATATGCATATTACACCTTGCAAGATGGCCTTTTGTTCAAAGGAGGACAACTATGTGTGCCTAAAGGGTCTATGAGAGAAAACTTGATGCAAGAGAAGCATAATAGATGCTTGAGTGGACATTTTGGTTTGAACAAGACTTTGGAACTTGTCCAAAGGTTATAGTTTTGGCCGAAGATGCAAAGAGATATCAGAAGATATGTGGAGCAATGTGTCATTTTCCAAAGAGCTAAGGGTGCATCTTCCAATGCAAGTCTTTATCAGCCTTTGCCTATTCCCAACCGGCCATGGGAGTGTGTAAGTATGGACTTTGTGGTTGGTTTGCCTAAAACCAAATCAGGTTTTGATAGCATCTATGTTGTGGTAGATAGGTCTAGGAAGATGGATCATTTTATTCCATGCAAGGTCACTCATGATGCTAGCCATATTGCTCACTTTTTTTTCAACGAGGTTATTAGGATTCATGGTATACCTATCAGCATTGTTCGATAGGGATGCAAAGTTTATGGGTCATTTTTGGAAGACTTTTTGGCAAAGATTAGGTACTAATTTGTCTTTCAGTTCAACCTATCATCCCCAAATGGATGGCCAAACTGAGGTGGTCAATGGAACACTTGGGAATCTACTTAGATGCCTAACAAATGAGTATGGTCAAGCTTGGGATCATATCATCCATCAAGCTGAGTTTTCCTACAATGATAGTGTTAATAGATCAACCGGTAAAAGGCCTTTTTAAGTGGTGTATGGCATTCATCCTAGAGGAGTTTTGGAGCTTAGAGATGTGGGAAAGATGGGATAGTAGAGTGGACATGCCTTGGACATGACCCAATCAATGGAAGAGGTTCATGATAAGGTTAGGACAACCCTAATGGACACTACTCAAAAGATCAAAGACAAAGTGGATGAGAAAAGGAAAGATATCCAATTTGTTGTTGGTGACATGGTGATGGTACATTTGAACAAGGCAATAATTTAGAAAGGTGTCCCTAGAAAGCTTTAGATGAGGAGGATAGGTCCTTGCAAAGTTTTGGCCAAGTATGGCAACAATGCATACAAGGTAGACCTACCCCGTGATATGGCTTTGTCACCCATTTTCAATGTGGCAGATTTGGTGTAGTATAAATACACACTTCCAGTAGAAGATATCAGGGTCTCAGAGGTCTCTCAAGCACTTTCAGACCTTCCCTTACCAACTGAACCCATTCCCCAAGCCGAGAAGGTGCTAGATTCCATAATTTTGAAGAAAACAAGGAATACCGCCTACATGGAGCACTTGATCAAGTGGCAACACCTTCCAGCATCAGAGGCTAATTGGATACCTGAGGCGTACTTCTCTAAGCATGGAGTTCCATTTTCTTTGTTACATCAAGGAGTGACTTGACTTCTTTTCTTTGGGGGAGTATGGTGCAGGAGCACCTAGTTTTGAGTCCAATTTCTTCTTTTTAGTGTGTTTATTCATGGGTTGGTTTGGATTTGTGAATAAGAGTCATCTCTTAGGTCCTCATATATTTTTTTAATGCTTTGGTTGGTTGAATTTCCTTAGGACAATGCATTTGCTCAATTTTGGCTTGTAAGCCTTTGTAAGCCTAAAATGGCAAAATCTTGCATTTAGATGAAAAATGCCTTGAATAGCCTTGTTTGGAATTGAGACATGTTAATGTAATGGTTTTTAATAATCCTAGATGGTTTGGAGGAGAAAACAAAGCATGTAAGGCAAAAATGCACTTTTTGGCAAAAGTTGTCAAAGTTGCTTGACAACTTTTTGCAACGTTGAGCAACTTTTTGCATTTTTTAGCAAAGGGTTGGTTAGGAAACTGATGGAGAGTTATTTAATACAAAAATGTCATATAAATTTCTTGAGAATGAATCTAATGAGGTTTTTAAATTCCTAGAGTTGATTGGAATACAAACTTGAGACCATTTTTTAAAGTTTTACATTGCATTTTTTGAGAATTAGAGCAGCAATCCGTACTTAATGGATTGATTGCATTGTTGTACCTTTCTTGTTGTTTTTTACATGTTCTTGTAGTGCTCAAGAAGCAATTTGGTTACTTTATTTGCAGGTTTGAATTGAGTTTTCAATTTTGTAAGCTCTCAGCCTGAGTAAGGGTTTGAGAGGCCCGAACATGGTTCCAGCTTGAAGTCCTTTGAGTTCTTCTCAATAACCCTTGTTACTCAAGCCATCAAATTTTTTTATAGTGTATATAGCTTTTATTTTCCTTTGGATGTCATTGGAAGGCCAATGAGCATCATTTCCTAGGCGAGCTCAGTCATAGCCCAGTTAGGAAATGAATGAGATTATGCAAGTGTTTGTAGGAATGAGCAAGGTTGGAGTTGTAGAGTGTTTGAGATGAACAAGTGATGTGTGGAAGAGAATATGTGTGAGCTTGGAGGTGTGGCAGATCAAGGAAGACACTAACCCTTGGTAAAAGTACAAAACAAGTATTTCTCGGGTTTTGTACCTGTACGGTCAAACTGAGATTTCTCACTTCATAAATTGGAAATTAATTCCAAAAGGGTATCCTAATAATCAAAGCATTTGTGTGTGTCTTTGGGGAAATTGTGAGAAAATCCACAAAAACCGATTAGGTAGGGCTAATTGGGGCTCTAGGGATACTGGGCCTAGAAAATAGGGAAAGGAAGGAGCGATGGGAAAATGAATCAAACCCCCACTCAAAACCAGTTGAATACCCTTGGAAAACATCATAAACACCTACTACAACCTTTACAAGAATTTTTTAGGAGTTTAAGAGTGAAAGGTTGGATTTACCGTTGTGAATCTCAACCATGCCTGGGCAACCAGTGAGTACATCTTGATTGGGAGCACTCTTAGAGAGTTGATGTATCTAAATTGATTAGTAGACCAAATGAAAAATGAATGAAGTCCACTAAGACAACACCTAACTGCCCTTAAACAAGGAATTATCTCTCTTTGAGTATACCTCCCCATCATCATGGAAAGGCTGCCATTTCAAAAAATGACTAAGAGGATCAATGCAAGGTACTAATTCATTCAATACTTCATCGACACCATAATTATCCCTTCTATCCACGTGAAATGGCATGTTTTGTGGGTGCCTAGGCTTTGTTGTAAATAGGTTACCAAGATTAGCTACTCTGGAAGTGAGAAGAAAGAAACTTGCAAAAAAATGGGGTGAACTAGGAAAAGGGTGGAGCCAGAAAGCTGTGAAAAGCACCAGAAGAATCAGAAGGTTTGGAATCAGATTGTTGAAGGGGAGTTGAAACCTTTCCTAGATAAGCTGCATGGTGCTAACATCAATAATATGAGGTATTTCATCAAAAAATTCTTATGAGCCTCTCTACTGAAGGCATGAAATTCTTCTGTGATAGGAAGATTTATAATGAAGCGATCATGAATTTCCCCAAATCAAAGGAGGAGAGGGAAGCGCTGGTAAATGTTTCAAATAGTCACTTCAAGGCTGACACCATTAAAAAGCTCTGGAGGGAGGTTCTAAGGGTGATGATGGAATATATTACCGTCAATGGGAGATTTACCAGGGTGTATGGTTATCAATTCATCATCCTTAACCACTTCAGGTACAAGGTCGAGGTTTCTTTCCCCTATTATCTATTGTGTTCTCTTAAGCACTGTATTCTGGAACACCGTAAATGTCCAAGGAGTACCCCTATTTTGCATGTTGGCTTTATCTAGCTTATTCATGAGCATTTTACTAGTCTTCCTGCTCCATCCAAACTCATTCTCTCCCTAGACTCTGATGGGTATGACACTGAAACCAATGTGTCTGAGTGAATGTATGATGGGGATTGAGAATGGGAAGCAAATTTATCCTCCCCTAAAAAAGACTCCCAATAAATTCCCTTTGATCAAGCCTTTGGGTAAACCTGAATCCTATGTGAAAACCCTCTCCAAGGCTAAAAAGAAAATGAAGCCTCTACGAAGAAAAAAATGTTGTCTTACTCCGAGGATTCGTTGGGTGACCCTTCTGATACTTCTTGTTCCCCTGAAGATTCCCTTTCCTCCCACCCTATTACTGATAGAGAGAACAAGATGAGATTTCTAAAAGATCTCAAACTAGATGAACATCACTTTAAATTGGACAAGGAATCTCTTGATGATATGTTGTTTATTGCAAGGAATAGTGCAGTGGACCTTTTTAGGGTTTTTAAATGGTCTTTTCATGAAATCAATGACCTTAACCAAAAGAATAGGGCAACTTCTAGTAAACTGGAGGAGATGGTTGATAAAGAATAGCCCCAGAAGACTATAGGGGCAATCTAGGATAGAGGAGGAAAATCTATCCATGGCAGAATGTCTACAAAGAACAATGAAACTTATTGATAAAATGAAAAAAGATAATGAGAAGAAAATCTTGCAGATTGAGGTGGAAGTTATCAAAATCAAGGAGTCCTTGAATGCAATAATGAAACAAAGTCACAAGATCATCAAGAATTATGCGGTGCCAATGAAGATGATGGTGGAGAAACTGGAAAAATCCCAACACGACACCCTGATTGTGGACCGCGATGCTGACAGAGAAAAAGACCAGAAAGAGGATCCTTGCCTGTCCAAGAGAACTAGAGCCAATCTAAAAAGAAAGGCAGAGTCATCGAATCTGGAGCTTCAGGACCTGAAAAGATTGGCCCAAGAGATTAATAATCTAGATATTGAGATAGCCGAGATTATTAAGTCTTTAGGTTAATGCTTTTGGGGTTTTAGTTCTTATTGTCTTTTTGTTTGGTCTGTTGTCTTTTTGTATGTTTGACAAATTTTCATTGTTGGTGAACTTAGACTACTTGTTTTAAATTTTTATATGTAACTTGGTGGTTTTGGGTCATTGTAACACCCACTTTTTCCCTAATAAAAAATAATAATACAAGAAATGATAAGAAAAATTTCTTTAGAAATATATTTTATTGAGTAGTGGCATTAAATTATAAAGAGAGGATATCTTTTATAAGTTAATAAATAGAGTGGAGTGACTCATTAAAGAAGATAAAAACACCTTCTTTTATCATCAAGTAATTCTTTGACATAGGAAATATAATAGTATATATAGGTTAGTAGATGAGAATGGAGTAGACGCTAACACATATGACGATCTTATCGACTTGGGTTCCCATTTTTTAAGAGCCTCTTAGTAAAACAAATCCCTAGCTCTATGCATGCGAAAGGCTAACTAATTGAGGTCATACATTGATCTCTCTTTGAGGAGGGAAGGTGAGAGATAACTAAGGGTGTTTTAAAGTAAAAGGTTAGGGTTGTAATGTTTTCTTGGGGATTTTTAGTTCCCTTGATCTTGATGGTTATCCTCCAACTCCTTTCTATGATTTTTGGGATATTTTTGCATGCGATGTTACTACTATTGCACATGACCTTATTCAATTTTATAAGATCCTAAATTAGATTAAGAATAATTGTATAGCCTTAATAAATAAGATGAGTGATGTAGTTACCAATAGTGTCTCTCATCCAATGATACTTTATAATATAATTTATAAGATTTTGTCTCAAGTCGTAGTTTAATAATTCAAGTGCACCTCTCCAAGATGGTACCTAATAATTAAAATGTAGTTATCCTAGGCTGAAAAACTCTAGATGTTATCATCACCACACATTATATTTTACATTCTATGTAAAGAAGGGAAAATGTGGGTATGATACTAAAATTGAATATTCCAAAAAACTAATCAAGGTTTCATGAGGTTTCATTTTAAACATTCTAGAGAAGATTATATTCTTCAAGGAGGTTATGGGACTAGGAATGAATAATCACACCTAAGTTTTTAATTTTTATGAATTATATATGCAGGGAATTCTTTTTTAATAGTAGAGGCTTGAGATAAGGTGACCCTTTGTCTCCATATCTCTCTATTTTAATGGTGGAGGTGTTGGGAAATGAATACCTCCTGTTTGAAAAGGAACTATCATCTTTCAGGCCTTAAACATTTGTATTACATGTGGACTTATCCTCGATTCAATATATTATGGATGAAACTATGTTATTTTGAAATTATTAAGTTGTGGAAGAAAAAAGTTAGAAACACTTTCTAAGTAGATAAACTACAAATTCAACATAATCTATAAACTATTAAAAATCAATATTTACTTTATTAATATAAATAAGAATCTACAATAGAAGATAGTCTCCATTCTCTAATGTGTTTATAAACAACTTCTATTCTCTTATTTTGGTATACCCTTTAATATTTAATAATATATTACTGTACTAAAAAATTATTCTAGAGAAGATGCAAAAAAATGAATAGGGTTCAAAGGAAATATTACGACCCCAACAAAGAAAATTTTAGCTCCTTAAATAAATTATACATAGTATACCTAGATCTAATAAGTTTCTTTGCTTAAAATGCTTAACTAATTAGCTACCAAAATTGAACAAATTTGAAGAAAATTTCATTGGATAGGGGTTGAATATAAAAGAATAATTGTAGACACCTAAAGTTGTCCTTGTTAGACAGTTCAGATAACTGGTGAACAACTGGGGGGGGTAAATCAGTTGTTAACATATTATAGAACATTAAGCATTAAATCCTTATTACCGAAATACATAAACCAAATACCAGAATAACATATATAACACTTAAGCATAAATATAATCCATAGAACATTTACCAACCATCCATAAAATATAACACCAAGATTTGTACGTAGAAAACTCAGTAAAGGAAAAACCATGGTGGGAAGCCTTCCCAAAGTGAGATAATACTTCTACAATAAGTATGTTATTAAATAAAAAGGGACCTACACATGCATGAAGGCCAACAGCCTAGAGCGCACTACTCATCATAAAAGGAGCCTCACTGAATACAAAATAAATCCAGACTACAATCCGAAAAGAAGAGTCAAATGCAAGAATAACATCTCCTATGCTTGAATACAGTTTCATTTAATCTCAATACCGGAGGTCTTAAACCTCTTTCACCAACCCAATTCGATCACATATGATCGACCAAAACCTATATATATGATTACAACCTTATTCACACACAAATAAACCTATATTCGAAAAAACCACGATCTACAAAGAGATCTTACGTCATATTTATACCAGCCCGAGACCTACACAATTAGGTTAGCCACCTAAAAGATAATAAAATAAATTTATAACATAAACCCATAATCTAATGATCAACCAAGTCAGCCTAAGATAGAAACAACATAATCCAATCAATAGATCCAACCATAAATGCATTGGGATCATCCACCAACACGTTACATAAAATTGTCCATAACCTAGTCGAATAAGATAGCATTAGGTCCGGACCCAAATCCAACACCACCGATCAACAAGAACATGAACAAGATAACCACCAGCATCTTGAAATCCATCTAGAAGCCACGCCGACACCACTTATCACGTGCATCAAAAGATCTTCAACAAAGCTCTATCTGTAGAACCCTTACCAGTGACCAAAAGGCTTACTAGAACAAATGATAGCTCCTAAGTCATCAAATCTTGAGCCAACTGATCATGATACACATCTAAATAACCTGAATGACAAATCCAAAAAAATTCCACAAACCAAAGCATACTGGAGCATATCGGATCAATATCATAATCAAACCGCTCTACCGGAACCTACCAAAAATCGGTAAACAACCAAAATAGTCGGTGTTGCCATCAATGACAAATCATCAAAGCAACACATAATTAATTCCTCCAATTGCCAACAATCTCCCCCTTTCACATTGATGGCAACACTAGATGTGAAAAACATCCAAGTGCCACGAAATGCCAAACAAGTCTCCCCCGAAGGAAGATATCCAACAATCTCCCATAAGATGATATTACAATGAAGCTAACAAAATCCCCCTATGAATGATATCCCTATTAAGCTTTATTTTTCACATATATCTCTCCCCCTTTGAATTGAATGCCAAAAATCTGACATGGATATCAAAGAAAAATCATAAATCCACTAAAGTACGCAGCTGACTACTCCCCCCAAGTAGTAGCACCAACACATCAATCTAGAATGAAAAGTAGCTCTGTAAATTCATACCAGACCGATGCCAATCAGCAGCACTCAGGTCTCTACTGGAGGGGCAGAAACCCCCAATCTGTCTTTGAAGTACTCAAATGATTTCTTAGGAAAAGGTTTAGTGAAAATATCTACAATCTCCTCTTTAGTGTTCACAAAAACTAGTCTGAATTCATTTGCTTCCATCTTCTCCTTCAAAACATTGTACTTGACAGATATGTGCTTTTTCTTAGAATGAAATACTGGATTTTTTGATATGTCAATAGCAATGGAGTTATCACAGTGAATAACTACCGATGCATTACAGTCCACCCTTATATCCTTCAACATTTGCTTCATCCATAGATATTGTGTACAATTAGTAGCAGTAGCAACATACTCAACTTCAACAGTAGATAAAGAGGTACATGACTGCTTCTTGCTGATACATCAAGTAAGTTTCTTTCCAAGAAATAAATCTCCACCAGATGTTCTCTTCCAGTCATTAACATCTCCAGCCCAATCTATATCTGTATATGCACATAGGGTAAAATCATCATTTTTAGGATACCACAAACCATATTCAGTTGTTCCTTGCAAATACTTGAAAATCCTTTTCACCGCACTCTCATGATTCTCTCTAGGATCACTCTAATATCTTGATATAATACCAACTGCATTCATTATATCCTATCTAGTCTGAGTCAGATATAGCAAACCTCCAATCATATGTTTGTACCTTGTAGGATTTACCAGTGTTGATGCATCTATCTTAGTCAATTTCTCATTTGTAACCATAGGTGTACCAACAAGTTTAGAATTTTCCATACCAAATTTCTTCAGCTCCCTAGCATACTTAGTTTGATAGATGAAAATACCTTTATCAATCTGAGCAATCTACAAACCTAAGACAAATTTTATCTCCCCAATCATATACATCTCAAATTCATTCTTCATATTATCAGAGAATTCCATACATAACTTATCCTCACCTCCAAAAATGATATCATCAATAAAGACTTCAACAATAAATATGTCATCATCAGTGATCTTATAATATAAATTACTATCAACATTACCTTTATTGAAACCAAGCTTCAAAATATATTTATCCAATCTTGCATACCAAGCTCTAGGGGCTTGTTTCAATCCATATAAAGCTTTCCTTAACCTGCAAACCATGTTTTTGTTATTTGAAAGTGAAAATCCATCAGGATTCTTAATTTAAACTTACTCTTCAAGATCTCCATTCATAAATGCACACTTAGCATCCATCTGGTAAATCTTGTAGTTTTTATGGGTAGCATAAGTAAGAAATAATCTCACAGCTTCAATCCTAGCTACCAGAGCAAAAGCCTCATCATAATCAATTCTTTCTGAGAATATCCTTTACAAACCAATATAGCCTTATTCCTCACAACTTGTCCATCTTCATTCAATTTATTCCTAAGAACCCATTTAGTCCCAATAACTGAAGTAGTCACCAGTGAGGAGGGACCTCGAGGAGATCATTCCAAATAGGTCAGCAAGAGTTAACACAACATAAACATACAGATATGATGGAGGCAATGTATAAAAAATAATTTTATTGCATGAAAGTTAATTATATCCAACCGGTAACAACCGGGTTACAACATGCCAACACACAGACTTGGTAGAATAGGTCACACCGGGACCTTGAATCAAAAGATCTATCTTCTAGGCATAGTCTATCTATCTGATACTCATTATTTCTCTGATTGATTTATTACATTCTTAATCATGGTTACAAAGATATATATATATCGATCCAAAGGGATCTGGTTGGCCCAAAAAGGATCAAAACCCTAACATACAAAAATGAATGAGGTTAGCCTCCACCAAGAGATTCCTCCAGAAAATCTAAAGGATGAAACGCACAAGGTCGGCCACATGCCAAGAAACATTGAGATCAATGTCCAAGGCTCCACAAGCTTCAGAATGGGTTCTAGTAGATCACTAGAATAGGTCTTAGGAAATCGGTAACAAGAAACTATCAAGGAAACCAATAGCAATATCTTGCTGGAAAGTGATCCAAATGAGATGCGGTTAGAATGAAAGCAAGATGATCAAGGCTTCAAGTAGAATCCAACTCCATACGAATGGGTGAGCCAAAACTAGGACACATAGAAAGAAAAACTAAAACTACTAATAGAAGACAAATAGAAAAGGAAATGTTTTTGGTTGATGCAAGATTGCTGTGAACTGGGGATGCTCCTGCATCATTAACATTCTTATTTTTAGGCTGGGGAACTAAAGTCCATGTATTATTCTTTTCTATTTGATCTAATTTCTCTTCCATAGATTTTATCCAACATTCATCTTTACATGCTTCAATTACTGATGCCAGTTCAATTTGAGAAATTAAACATACCTCATTAGCTGCCAACCTTCTTCTTATCATCACACCTTTATTCTTGTCTCCAATGATGTGATCTTCTGAATGATTTAACCTAACATACTTAGGAGTCTTCTGATTTTCTGTTCATTTGCTTTGATCTTCACTTACTGTTGAATATTCTAATATTGTTGGAGTAACTTGTTCAACATTATGTTCCAATGTAGGTGCTACCGGTTCAGTTATGATCATTTCCACTACCGATTCTCTCTCATAAGTTCTGATTTGACTTCTGTTCAACTTATCCACCTTGACATTAGTGCTCTCCACAATTCTCTCCAATCTTTTTTTATAACATCTATATGTTTTGCTTTCATTTGAATAACTAAGAAATGTCCCTTCATCACATCTAGGATCAAACTTTCCAATGGAATCATCTCTTTTGATATAGCATTTACTACCAAATATTTTGAAATACTTAACTGTAGGTGTATGACCAGACCATAACTCATAAGATGTCTTACCGGTGTCTCCTTTGATATGAACTTTATTAAATGTGTATGCCACTATGCTCATAGCTTCTCTCTAGTAGATATGAGGTAGATTAGCTTCCATCATCTTAGTTCTAGCCGCATCCAAGATAGTTATGTTCTTCCTTTCCACAACTCCATTCTGCTGAGGTGTCTAGGGTGCATATAACTATCTCCTCATCCCATTCTTTTCACAATAACTGTTAAATTCACCGGATGTGAATTCTCCACCTTGATCAGACCTTAAGAATTTAATCTTCAATCATGTCTCTATCTCAACTTTAGCTTTACAGCTTTTAAAATTTTTGAATGCTTCAGATTTCTCCCTTAGAAAAGTAACCCACATCATTCTAGAATAGTCATCAATGATTAGCATAAAATATCTATCACCCTAAAAAACTCTTGATTCTAGCAGGACCACACAAATTAGTATGAATAAGATCAAAAAAATCATTAGATTTGTCTTGTATACTCTTAAAAGAAGTTCTGACTTACTTTCCCATTTGACATTCCTTACATACCGAATTATAGGGCTTCACAATCTTAGGTGTATCTCTAACTACCTTAGCAGAACTGGTCTATAAAATACAATCAAAATTCACATGACACTACCTCTTAAATTCCATAGCCAACTCTCATCAATTTGTGCAATCAAACATGTCTTCTCATCGGAGTTCAAATGAAAGATATTACCTTTAGTCTGACTACCAGTTGCAATCTCCAATCCAGGACTGTTGATAATCTTGTATTTTCCATCCTTGAACTATAACTCAAATCCCTTATCTACCAGCTATCCTACACTCAAAATATTATGCCTTAAATATTAAACATAATAAACATTATCAGTATCATTCTTACCATTCAATGATATAGTTCCTCTTCCCTTGATCATGCATGCTTTGTCATCTCAAAATCTAACTAGACGGACACCAAATTCTTGTAAATATAGAAACTTCATTTTATCTCCAATCATATGATGTGAACATCCACTATCTATCACCCATTCATCCTTGTCTTCAACTTTAGAAGCAAGGGCCTTTTCTTCAGGTACTAAACCATCTTCCTTGATAGCCAAGAATACCCATTCCTTTCCATTGTTGGATCCACTAGCTGAATCATGTGTCGATTCATCATCAGAATCAGTCACACCTTCCTCATCTGTAGAGTAACATGATTTGTCTTTGTTCCTCTTGCACTTATGCTTGTTTTGATAATCATGGTTAGGCCTAAAAGATATTCTATCTCTTTCTTCAAATCTTGAATTCCTTTCAATACATCTAGATGTAAAATGACCTATCTTATTACATGAGAAACATTTAAAAGGTGCTTTTACTTCATACTTAATTCCTTTCGGACCTTTAGGTACTCTTCTAGAAAATAGGGATTCAAGCTGCCCAAAATCTTCATCTTCTTTCTTCATTTCCTCTAGTTTCTTAGCATATAAGGCTTTCCAATCACTCTTGCCGCTAGATGATGTAGATGCATGAAAAGAAGGTTCAAATTTTGCAACTCCAGAAGGACCAAATTCCACAAGGTCAAAAGCAAATAACTTCCCAACCAAGGTATCTCTATTAACAAAATTGTTTGCCGTTGTTCTCAACTCATTAATTATAGTAGCCTTTATCTTATAAGCCAGTGGCAAAGCTCTCAATACTTTAAAAAAAAATTCATCTTTGCTCAGAGATACACCACAACACTGAATTCCAAGAACAATTTCATTTACTCTCTCCATAAAAGCAGTAATCCTTTCATCTTCTTCCATCTTTAGGTTCTCATATCTCACCTGGTAGCCATCAAGTTGAGAAATTTTAACAGTAGGGTCACCTTCATTTAGAGTCTCGAATTTATCCCATATAGCCTTTGTAGTTGATTTGTCGGTTAGTCCCATAATTTGCTAATAAAAAAGTACACACAAAAGGGCTTCTCTAGCTCTACAATCATTTTCAATGTCCTTATCCAAGCCTACCGGAGGAGGATTGCGAGATGCCAGATTATGAGGTATATATCCTTTCTTAGTGATCTCCCAAATCTCCTTACCAAGACATCTCAGATGAGTCTCCATTTGAATCTTCCATACTTTGTAATTTGTTTCATCAAGCATAGGAATTTCTCTCTAGAAAACAGCTACAGATGAACTTGATGAACTTGAACTATTAGATGCCATAGGATCTTCCTCAAGTGGTTAAGCTTCTACATAGAGTACTAGGCTTTGATACTAATTGTTAGACAACTCAAATAACCGGTGAACAACTTAGAGGGGGGGTGAATAAGTTGTTAACAGATTATAGAAATTTAAGCATTAAAACCTTGTTACCGAAATACATAAACCAAATACCAGAATAGTAGATATAACAGTCAAGCATAAATATAATCTACAAAACATTTACCAACCATCCACAAAATATAACACCAAGATTTGTACGTGGAAAACCCGGTAAAGGGAAAAATCATGGTGGGAAGCCTACCCACAGTCAGATAATACTTTTGCAGCATGTATGTGATTACATAAAGAGGCGGATGCACATGCAAGAAGGCCAACAACCTAGAGCACACTGCTCATCACAAAAGGTGCCTCAGTGACTACAAAATAAATCCAGACTACAATCTTGAAAGAAGAGTGAACTGCAAGAATAGCATCTCCTATGCCTGAATACTGTTCCAATTAAGCTCAGTACCGGAGGTTTTAAACCTCTTTCACCAACCCAATTCGATCATGCATGATCAACCAAAAACTTTGCATATTATTACAACATTATTCACACACAGATAAACCTATATCCCAAAAAACCATGATCTACAAAGAGATCTTACAGCATATTTATACCAACCTGGGACCTAAACATTTAGGTCGGCCACCTAAAAGATAATACAATAAATTCATAAAATAAACCCGTAATACAATGACCAACCAAGTCGGCCTAAGACCAAAACAACATAATACAATTAATAGATCCAACCAGAAATGCATAAGGATCATCCACCAACATGCTACATAAACTGGTCCATAACCTAGCCGAATAAGATAGCATTAGGTCCAGACCCAAATCCAACAACACCAATCAATAGGAACACAAATGAGATAACCACCAACATCTCAAAAGCCATCTATAAGTCGCGCCAACACCATTTATCACATGCATCAAAAGATCTTCTATAAAGCTCTATCAGTAGAACCCTTACTGGTGACCAAAAGGCTTACTAGAACAAATAGTAGCTCCTGAGTGATCAAATCTTGAACCAATTGATTGTGATACACATCTGGATAGCATGAATGGCAGATCTAAACCAATTCCACAAACTGAAACATGTCAAAGCATACTGGATCAATACCATAATCCAACCTCTCTACTAGAACCTACCAGAAATTGGTAAACAACCAAAATAGCTAGTGTTGCCATTAATGACAAAACATCAATGCAACATATAATCAATTCCTCCAATTGCCAACAGTCCTACCGTAATTAAATAAAAAAATTATTTATTTGGTTGCCACTTTTTCTTTTATTAATTAAATGAATATTTATTTGTTTAATTAATTTTCTAATACTTTCATAAGCCTTTTTTTATCCTAATTTAAATAAACATTTTTATTTATCTAAATTTATTTTTACCCAAATTAAATAAATATTTAATTTATGTGCCCCCCTATTGGATTGGGTGAAGGGACTAGAATTCTGAGAGTGAGGGTGGATCAGTATTCCCACACATACTAAAACATTTCTCACAACTTTTGAATTGTTCACTGTTATATCAATTAAGCACATCAATCATGAAATAGAAAATGCAAAATAAACATAAAAAAATAGCCACAAATGGAACATTGGATTTTATGTGGAAAACCCAAATGAAAAAATCTACAGAGATTGTTAACTCTCAAGATAATATAACTAGTTATATGGTGTTTACAAAATGGGTGGCTCACTATCGGATTTCTCACTACCAATTTACAAAAATGGTTCACTACCAGAATGCTCACTACAAGAGATAAAAATGAACTGATGAAAGTTGCATCTCAAAATGCATGAAATCAATTCCAGGTTAAGCTTAGATCTCAATATAGAAAAATTACAACAAATCCAATTAAAGATATATGTATCAATGACCACACACACCTGCAATAGATCCAGTAAGCGATTACTACAATACTGTCCACACTCTTATTCTTCTCCAACTGCTTCACTATCCACAACTCACACTTTTCCTTACCTTACATATACATTGCGCCTTTTTTTGTTCCTTCACACTCCTATATCTCCATGCATATCTATGCACACATATATATACCAGAAATCTTACACACCAGGATAACATGTTAGCCAAGCACAAGTAATATGCTGCTCAAATCAACACATTATCCAATAAAGCCTTAATCAAAATCATGGTAATCAAGTCCGCCTTCGCAAGATTTCTACACACTTTCTTTGAAAAATTCATTTACTAATGCATATACCTTAATTACTAGAATAGAAAAGGGATCATTTGGACCCATAGATGCTAACCCATAAACACAAAAATCCAAGCATAGCAACTCCAAATTCTAAAATAGGAATGCCACACATACCACATATATCAATCCATAAAACATGAAAGATACAACTGACATAACTAGAATAACTGATACCAGAACACACAACTACTACCTGGACCAAACATAAGCATTACTCAAGATTCTATAGATGAGGATCTCTGGAAGTGACTCTAGTAGATCATCTACACCTTACTGTATCATATCCTAGTAATACTAGAACTGCATACATCATTTGCATGTATGTATCATCTACATATATCATTTAGACCAAACCAGATAACTGGTTTGAAATCAATGACAACAATGACAATATTCAGACAAGTCTAACAATATCCCCATTCATTATTGATGGCAAAACATCTCAAAACAGAAACATAAAGAAATATATCTTCTCACAACTCCCCCTAACTCATATATCTCCTTACTTGAAAATCTTTCTCCAATTGCCATGAACCTTTTCATATACCTTTCTCCCCCTTTGACATCAAGGACAAAGGATGTCTTTAATGAAAAAGAAAATAAATAAAACTAAGTCAACACTTTCAACTATAAAAAGGAATGTCAAAATTTGTTGCAAGGTGTTCGTCCTTGGTCTCCTTGTGTTGTGGAGTGCAAGCAACAGGTTTGTGACATGGCTTAACTGCCTCCCATGGATTCTATGTATCACATGGTTGTATCAGGCATTAATAGGTCAATCTTTTGGTGCAACGACAACCATGTTTCCAACAAAAAGTATTAGAGATTGGTCACAGGTTCAAAGTCCCCCTTTGCGTTGGGGGCATTGTTGCAAGGTGTGCGCCCTTGGTCTCCTTGTGTTGTGCAATGAAAGCAATAGGTTTGCGATATGATTTAACCACCTCTCATAGATTCTATGTGTCACATGGTTTCATCAAGCATTAACATGTCGATCTTTTTGGTGCAACAACAACTGTGCTTCCAACAAAAATCTGCATACCAACTCATGTAATAATCAACTTCTCTTCTTTAGAAAGATTAGTTTATACTTCTCTTTCAGTTCCAAAAGAAGAACCTCCCAAGAACTCAAAGCTAATTTCATGCTAACTAACTGACTCATGTATTCTACCAGCAAATCAATAGCATGGGGAACATTGTCCGGAGAAAATGAATGTTTGAATTATGTTGTCATTTATGTCACCCGGTATGTTTTCATTGATTTCAACCAGTGAGTAACTAATGATGTCAACCGGTATGAAGGATGGATTGTGTAAGTAGGCATAAAAGGTATGTTACCGGTACACATGAAGTGCAACATCTACCGGTAAAGCAAGACCACCGACAAGCAAGCAAAAAAGCAAAGAAGAACAAAGACATGTGATCACCGGTAGAAAAAGAGAAGTATAATGCAATCAGTAAATGGACTTAGTGGATGAACCAGCATGTTTGATAGAAGACCACGTTGATCCATCAACAAAGAAGAGGTCAGTAGGTATGAAGGTCCACTAGTAAAGTTAAGTTATACCGATAAGGTGAGTTGAACTAATAGTGAGTCTTGGTCAGTGAAGGATGTCAAACTGACTTTGCAGTTTAAGAATAGGTAGATGTCGACAAGGATGACAGGTGGACACCAGGTGGCAAGCACACAGAGGTCGTTGAAATATTCATCAACGTGATAGTTGACAAGCAATTCTATATTAATGAAGAACCCACAAATCATGGGATAATGGAAGGATGTTGCGGCTCGAGGGAGACAGAGTGGCAAGGTGATTGAACTAACCTTGAAGGATGATCTAATCCTTGTACTTGTTGGCTGAAGGAAACAACCGAGCCATTAAAGGTGATTGACAGAGCAACACCAAAAAGCATGTCACAGACATGTAAAAAGAGAAAATGTGCATTGGAAGGCAAGGATATGGTGCAAATTATCATTTCAGAAAAATAGATCCGATCAGATTTGACATGGATTGAGTTGGTAGAGGAAAACCCTAGCACACCACTGTTTGAATGTTACTTTTGGCAGGAACCCTCAAATATTAATATATGAACTCAAGATTGAAGAGGATGATCCTGGATGTGAGGTGAGAGAAAAGAGAGCTTAAGAAAGAAGAGAGACTATGTGTCTGAGAGTTCCTTTCATAGAGAGTTAGAGTGTGGAGTTAACAGGCTGAACCAGTGAGAAGTTCTAACTATCAAAGAGATAGTAACTGATGAACTGTTCTAGTCCTAATAGTCAAGTGTACCGGTAGAGATTAAATTATTAGGAAGGCATCCAGGTGTGTTACTATCTAGGGTGAGGATATGAGAAAGAGAAGAAAGGAAGAAAGTAAAAAAAAGTAATCAGAGAGAGAAATCAGATAACCAATAGTAGAAGGACCGGTGAAACAGAGGAAGGTGATAACTATCAGACATCAGTTGATCAAGTGTTGGAGAACTCATTTGCAACTAGGTTCTCTCATTACATTAAAATTGTATTTCATTTTATTACACTGAGTTGGTGCTTAGTGCAGGGGTTGGTGCTCCTTAGGTTGGTGTCCTATATCATTGTAACTTGTTGTTTCATTGTGAGGCTGGATTGGAGCAGTAGACTCCACTAGCATTTCTCACTGAGGTTTTTCCCATATAGGGTTTTCCTTGTAAATTTGGTGTTGTGGGTTATGCATTTGTGTGTTTGCCTCTTTTGATATCCTCTCATATCTTACTGGTTTGATTGCTTAGTGTTTAGGTTGATAACCGGTACTCAAAGATTGGTTTAAAAAGAAAAGGTTTTTAGGAACCACTGATTCACCCCCCTCTCAGTGGTACATTGTGTTCAACAGTTGGTATAAGAGCCTAAGTTCTCTATTGATCAAATCTTTCTCTAGCTTGGCTAGATTATGGTCAAAGAACACAATGGCAAGAAATGAGTCTGCCTCCTTAAAACCCCCATGTTTGATGGATCTAACTATGCCTTCTGGAGCAGAAGAATGGAGACCTATCTTTCCTCTCTTGGTTTTGATGTGTGGATATCTGCCAAGAATGGGTATACTGTCCCTAGTATTCCTTCCCTTGATATGGTTGCTAAGAAGGAGTATGAGAACAATGCAAAGGCTAAACATGCTATTCTAAGCAGGTTGTCAAATAATGAGTTCGTCAAGGTCATGCACTGCGCATCCACCAAGGAGACTTGGGATAAATTGCAGAGATTATTTGAAGGAGATGCCAAAGTCAAAGAGGCCAAGCTACAATCACTAAGAGGTCAGCTTGAAGGCTTGAAGATGAAAGATGAAGAAAAGATTGCAGATTACCTTCATAGAGTAGATGAAACTATTAACACCATCAGAGGACTTGGAGAGGAAATTGGTAATGAAATTATTGTCAAAAAGGTACTTAGATCTCTCACATCTAAGTATGATACTAAGGTTTCTGCCTAGAGGAAGCCAAGGATCTGAAAACCTTCATAGTGGATGAGTTATTTGGCTCCTTAAGTGCCTATGATGTGAGGACAAACAATGAAGCATCTTCAAGGAAAGAGGCAGCTTTCAATTCGACCAAAAAGGGCAAGGAAGAGGTTTCTCATAAAGGATCTAGCGAAGACTCAGATACAAAGGTAGCTAACTTTGTCAGAAATCTCAAGAGAGGATCCAATAAGTATAAAGGAAAGTTACCACTCAAATGCTTCAACTATGGTAAAGTTGGACACTTTGCTACAAAATGTCCCTATAATGAAATCGATGGAGATGAACAAAGAAGTTTTAGTAGATCTTTTGGTAAAAACAAAGAAAAGAAAGTTTACCGGCAAGAAAGAAGAAGCTACCGGAAGCATAATAGCCTATATACCATTGAGGATGATGCCACAGATGAAGAGAGTGCATCAGAAGATGACTTCCATGAAGATGAAAGAGAAGTTAATCTCTTTATGGCACTAGATGAACCAGTTGTGGAAGATGAGGAAGATGAACACATTGAAGCTGGAGTGGATCTAGAAGGGGAGCCCATAAGTTCTCTTGAGGAGTTAAGTAAGATAAGAAGAGAACTCAAGAAAGTCAAGCTTGCTACAGTAGAAGAACAAGATCACCTGAGGCAATCTCTGGATGAGTCCAATCAAGTGATTTCTGAATTGAAACTCTAGTTGGAAGGAGTTGAGAGGATATGTGAAGTTACATCCTCTAATTTGATGAAAAAGGAAAAGGAGCATCAAGACCTAGAAGAAGAAATAGTGAAGCTCAAAAAGGAGCTTGAAAAGAGGATGAATTAAAAATGAGGAGCAAAAATGAGGGTAGCACATAAGCCTTGGACAAAATGTTGAGAAAAAAGAAGCAATCTAAAGATACCAGTGGCTTAGGATTTGAAGAAGGACCAAGTTCAAACATAAAATATACATCTGGTAAGGAGATACAGTTCACTTCTTCAAGTGAAGGTGAAGAGAAGAAAACATTCATAGTAAGCAACGATACCGGTAAGAAAAATTATGCGGAAGTTGTTAGAAACCGCCACACAAACCAGTATACACAATCAATAAACCAAAGGCCACACTCAATGTATCAGAATGCAGATCTTAGGAGAAATGCAAAGGTTGATCATGAAGGGTTCACTAGAGTTAGCAACATGAAAGGAAGATCCTCGGTGAGACAAATGTTTGCAGGACTAAGGCAACCAAACCGGTATGTTCCAAACTTTCATGGTTATTGTTACCAGCGTAACAAATTTGGACATAGGTTAGCTAGCTATAGATTAATGAATACGCCCACTGTGAGTTATGAAAATAGAAACTCTTTTGCTGCGCTCTGAGAGATGAATGTCATCTGCTATCAATGTAATGGATCGGGTCATAGAAGTTATGAGTGTAGGAGAAGTCAACCGGTTTCCTACAATAATTTTTCAACCTCATCATTTAATATGAATGTAAAGTGTTATAGTTGTTATGAGTTTGGACATATTGAAAAGCATTGTAAAAATAGGAAAATCAAGCAGAAGAGGACAGGTCCTGAAAAGGAACCGATAGTCAAACTGGAGCATAAAATTGCAGTTGATAAGAAGAAGGAAATTCAACCAGTTTGGGTTGAGAAAGAAAAGGACAAAGTAGAATCAAGTATGATAGTGCAAACTACCCTACATGCAGAAAGAAGAAACTTGTGGGTTGTAGACAGTGGCTGTTCCAGCCACATGACTGGTGATAAAAAAAAATTATCAGGCTTGAAGATTGGAATGGTGGCTCAGTGAGGTTTGGATACAACTCATCTATCAAGATAAAGGGAAAAGGTACTCTAAATATAGATAGAAAAATGAAAGCACATGATTTATATTATGTGGAAGGCCTAAAGAACAATTTGCTGAGTGTGATTTAGATGTGTCACAAAGGTTTTAAAGTCACCTTTGATTCTACCAGTTGCCAGATAAAGATTAAGGAGAGTATTGGTCAGGTTGTAGCATAAGGCAAGAGGATAGATGGAAATGTATACAATCTGAAAGAATGTTTTGTATCCCAATGCATGTTGCGATAAGTGGATGAAAGTTGGTTGTGGCACAGAAGACTGGGCCACATAAATTTTGATAATCTAGTTGTAGTAAGCAAAAAGGACTGTGTGAGAAATATACCACCCATCATCAAACTGGTAAGCACATTTTGTGATGAATGTGTGAAAGGAAAGTAGACTAAAGTCAGCTTCAAGACAAAATAACACAACACCTCAAGACCACTTGAACTTGTACATACAGATCTATATGGTCCGACTAGGACAAGATCTCTTGCCGGTGAGAGATACTCTATGCTCTTCATTGATGACTATTCAAGAGTGACATGGGTCACTTTCCTATAAGATAAATCACAAGAGTTTGATAGATTCAAGATCTTTCAAAAGATGGTAGAAAAGGAAAGTGGATGCAAGATAAAATGCCTAAGATCCAACTGAGGTGGAGAGTTCACATGAAATGAGCTTGAAGACTACTATGAGAGACATGGAATCAAAAGACAATACTTAGCTCCTAGGACAACACAACAAAATTGTGTGGTAGAAAGGAAGAACAAGATAGTCAAGGAGATGGACAAAACCACATTGAATGAGGCAAGTCTGTCGAATATGTATTGGAAGGAAGCGGTTCACTCTATAGCATATACTTTGAACTAGGTTTGGTTGAGAACAAACAACAATATGACTCCTTATGAACTGTGGTATGATCGGAAACCATCAGTCAAATAATTCAAAGTATTTGGATGTAAATGTTTTATCAAGAGAGACATGGATGGTTTAGGTAGTTTTGATTCTAGGAATGATGAAGGGATCTTCCTTTGTTACTCAACTCACAGTAGGGCCTACAAATGCTACAAAAAAAGACTAAGAAGAGTCATTGAGAGTGTGCATGTAAGAGTTGATGAGGATATGTATAAAGAAAGACAAGCACAAGTGAACCGGTATGATGATTCCAGTGATGAAGGTGAAGCAACTTAGTCAGACAATGAACTGAAAGAAGCATATAGTAAGGTCCCTAACCTGTATGTGCAGAAAAATCATGTGAAAGAGAAGATTTTAGGAAATAAGAGTGATGGTGTGCAAACTAGAAGAAGACTTGCTCGGAATGATGAACAAGTCAATTTATGCCTCATGACTGGAATGGAACCTAAGACATTCAATTAGGCCAGAAAAAGTTAGAAATGGATGGATGCAATGGAAGAAGAGTTGCAATAGATTGAGAAGAACAAGACTTGGGAATTAATCCCTAGGCCGACAGACAAGAACATCATTGGCACCAAATGGGTCTACCGGAACACGATGAATGAAGAAGGTAAAATTGCTAGGCATAAATCTAGACTTCTGTGAAAGGGTTACTCTCAAGTAGAAGGCATTGATTTTGCTAGACTAGAAGCAATTAGGATGGTTCTAGCTTTTTCAGCCCACAAAGGTTATAAGGTATATCAAATGGATGTAAAATTTTCCTTCCTCGATGGAGATTTGGAAGAATAAGTGTACATAGAGCAATCGGAAGGATTTCTATTACATGATGATAAAACCTTTGTGTGCTGATTGAAGAAAGCCCTATATAGTTTAAAGCAAGCTCCTAGAGAATGGTATTCAAGGCGACATAAGTACCTAAAGGAGCAAGGATTCAAAAAGGGGAGTGCTGACAACAATCTATACATCAAGGTAGTTGGAAACCACATGATCATTGTGATTGTGTATGTACATGACATCATTTTTGGAGGTAACAAGGACACTCTATGCAAGGAATTTGTTGATCAGATGAAATTTTTTTTTGAGATGTGCATGCTTGGAGAGCTATCATTTTTTCTTGGTTTGCAAGTCTCACAACGAGACAAGGGAGTTTTGTCTCTCAAACCAAGTATGCCCAGGACATGTTGAAGAAATTCCAAATGAAAGACAACAAACCGGTAAGTACCCCCATGGTGGCTAGATGCAAGTTGAGAAAGGATGATGAATCACTGGTAGTGGATCAAACATTGTATAGATCCATGATTGGCAGTTTACTATATCTTACTGCTTCTAGACTAGACATAGTGCAAGCAGTATGCATGGTGGCTAGATTTCAACTGCACCCAAACAGTCACATGTAAATGTAGTCAGGAGGATATTCCAGTATATACAAGGGACACTTGATTATGGACTATGATATCCCAAGAAAGGGGATTTTATCTTGCATGCCTACACTGATGCTAATTGGGCATGCTGCATTGTTGATCGGAAGAGTACAAGTGGTGGTACTTTCTTCCTAGGTAACCGGTTGGTCTCATGGCACAACAAGAAGGAGGATTTAGTTTCTCTATCTACTGTTGCCACATGTTGTTCTCAAGTGCTATGGATGAAGAAGACCCTCAAGGATATTTAGGTAGAGATGCCTGACCTTATTTCCATCCAGTGTGATAGTTCCAATATACTCAACATATCAAAAAATCCAGTTATGCACTCAAGGGCAAAGCATATTGGCATCAACTATCATTTTCTTAGGGAGAAGGTAGTAGATCAAGAAGTCAAGGTAGAGTATGTCCCTATAGGTGAAAAAGTGGTTGATATCTTCACCAAGCCTTTACCATTAAACACATTTGACTATCTAAGACACAAGTTAGGAGTAGTGTCACCTACTTCATACACTTAAATGTGTATGAAGATCTATGGCTCAGTGGGAGTTCATTGTAAAATATCTTATTTGTTGAACCATGTGCTGGACATAGGGGGAGATCAAGTGATTATGTTGTAATACTGACATGCTTGAGCTTTTGGGTTGTACTATGTTGTCCTCTTTTGAAAATTATTTCAATGTCTCTTCAATTTGTACTTTAATAAAAATCAATTGGACCACTAGGTGAAAGGAACACTATATAGGTGTACCAAAAGAATAAGCTGTAGGAGAAGGGAATTGTTGTAGGAATACCCAAGAGAATTTCATGATTATGGGAATCTACTTTCCTAATTGGTAGCACTCATAGTAAAATCACATTTGATTCTTATATGTTGTTGGTTGAGCAGATAGTGGTCAAAGGGGGAGAATACACTGTATAACCAGTGGAGAATGAATTAGATGGAGGGATGCCCTGACCCTTTTTCATTGTTGTCAAAGGGAGAGAATGGTCCAATGGGTTAGGTAAAGGATGTGTAAAGCGGAAAATCGTGATCGAACCCTAGTTGCTCTCCCCTCTTCCAACTCCAAGGAGAGAGAAGGGAGATTCACTAAGGTTGATGGTTTTCACTTAGGGGAGAGACTTTACATTCAAAAGAGGGGTTGAAACCCACAAGATCCAATCCCACGCAATGCAAGATTGGATGCTAAATGAGTTTCAAGGGTTATGACAGCAAGGCTACCCTCTTTTGTAAAGAATGTTGATAGAAGAATTAAGCTAGGAATGCATAGAAAGTGAGAAAGATTTTCTTATAAAATGAGATAGGAATACAGTATGAAGCTGCGGACCTGGAATTAGTAGTAAAATGTCGATACGGCACTGTCCTACAAATTTGAGCGAAAGTTGCCAGGACGATGGCGCCCGAGCGCCACGGTCCTCCGAAAAATCCACAAAACGAAGGGGGATCTGTTCGTCTCTGCACAAGGATTCCAGATCTTCAATTTCAGCCGCGTACCTGCAACCTACACACAGAAAAGCGAAGACGATTGGGGGGTTAGGGATTAGGGGTTTGCCTTTAGGTCAAACCCCGGTTTTGGAATTAACCAAGAAATGAGCAATGCTGTAAATGTAAATGTCTGTAATGTAAAACAAGTACTAATACCTTGTTGTAAGGATGTTTGTATCCTTATGTGCGAAGGTATAGATGTTGTATGTTGTATGTTGTAGTAGTATGTTGTAAGTGATCTCCTCTTCAATGGTTGAATCCTTGTCTTGAATGCAACTCTTAGCCTTGAATGGAGACTTGAAATGATCAATTGCTTGAAGGAATGCTTGAATGCTTGAATGCTTGAGTATAGTTTCCACGCTTTTTCCATCATATCGAATGAAAGAGGAAAATGTAGTTTATATACTTGTCAATTAGGGCTGATAGACTGATTTTCCCGACCTTAGGCCAGGCAGGAAAGATAATTTTCCAATTTGCAAACATAAAGACCCGAAGTCCAAAAGAGACCGGGCCCAAAATAGGACCCAGGGACCAGGGCGCTGGGTGCCATGGTCCTGGGGGACCAGGGCGCTGGGCGCCTTGGTCCTGAAGGACCAGGGCGCTGGGCGCTCTGGTCCCACCTCCCGGGACAGCAGGGTGCAAAGGAGGTTCAGGCCAGGGTGCAAGAAAATGCAGTTTTCAGTGTCATAATCAGGTTTCGGGGTCTCCATTCAGGTTGTGTGTTGCGTCGCCATCGTGAA
This sequence comes from Cryptomeria japonica, assembly GCF_030272615.1. Taxonomy (NCBI): domain Eukaryota; kingdom Viridiplantae; phylum Streptophyta; class Pinopsida; order Cupressales; family Cupressaceae; genus Cryptomeria; species Cryptomeria japonica. The sequence continues at coordinate 705,971,128 of NC_081407.1, forward strand.
GACCCAAATGCAGTCGAAATTGCAAGTGTCGCAATTTTAGGACGCTACATTTAGCCCCCACTTTAGCGGGAGTATGTATGCTCATACTTCCGGTAAAGTACAAGGAAACAACATTGAAAGACTTTCACTACGTCAAGGAGGCAAGATACACCAAGCCCCCAATGGACTAAGGATCTTACGACTTTGATTGACAAAGTAAAAGGGAAGATCACGAGGGAGAACCATGACTATCAGTAGTAAGGTTCCCTCACTATGAGTCATGCAAGAAAGATATCAAAAATTTTCAAGGCAAAGCTAAATTTGTCAAGAAATTTTCAAGTATCTTGAAAAGATATGAATGGGATGTATGCCCCCCTACGTTAAAGCGATCGCACATGCCTCATCGGGGGTGATTGCTTTAAGGTAGTGATACATATAAGAAATGAGAAAGGAAAGGAGCATGTTATCACAAGGATTTAGCCCCCAAGTGTGAGATAAGCCCAAGGATAATAGACACAAAACACAAAGCACGAGGTGACTTCGATTTCCTCGGGGTCAGTATGCTGTATGATAATTCATGTATATATATCATATGTATGTATGCATAATTGTTCTTCATTCCCCAATCAAGGAAGGTCACCTAGAAGAAGGGAACACATGTGTCTTTTGAGTCAACATGAGAGAGACCAAAGAGATCTCAATGCTTTGCATCATCCTCAAGTAGACAACACTAAGGACAACAAATAGAAGAATGAGAATAACATATAGAAGAAGTAACACAAGAGAGGAGGAGAGAATCTGCTATGCTAATGTAACTAGTCTAGCATGTCATCTACCCCCCGATCTTGCTGATCAATGTTTCAGGAAGGCAGGGAACACGCTAGAGGAGGAAAATTCAACACAGCAGATGGAGCTATCACAAGATCCAAACAAGGGCTATGTTCATGTTCCGAGCCACATTGTTCTTGTCTAGGAGCTAGGATAAGTGCTTTAGAAAATTCATTAGATAAATGGTTATCAATATCAACAAGTTCATATTCACTATCAGAAGCAAGAGGAGTAACATTTTCATCATGAATAACATTTTCATCTATAGCATCATCAAGATTTATAAAAATAGGATCTTTAATTCGCACAGGATCAAGACCATCATGCATCTTATGTTTTGGAGATTTTGGAGAAAATGGAATAATGCTTGTTGAAGGTGTTTTTGGAGATTGCAAAGTTTGAGAAGCAGCTGCTTGAGCTCTAAGATGACGCTTTCATTGGTGTTCACGTGCAGAACGATTCCATCTAGTCTTAGTAAGAAGTTGAGAAGATTGAGGAGGAGGAATGTTCTCATCCTTATCACTTGGGTGTTTAGGTTGTGGTCTCTTAGGCTGGATAATAGGAGAAGAAGAAGGTCTCTTCTCTCTATAAAAAGAAGGAGGAGGAATTGCTCCATACAAAGGAGGAATATTTGGTTTAGGAAGGAGACCAAGTCCATCATGACGAGGAGGAATAGGTCTACTTTTAGGAAGTTTATTAGATATAGACATAGTCACATCCATAGGGATGGGTTGGGAATCTTCTTGAGGAAAGACATTAGTTTTATCTTTCAAAGGAAGAACTTCCTTCTCAAGAATGATAGGAATGTCAAGTTTGGGTGTTCTAGGTTCACTTAGAGATAGGATCATATCTATTTTCCACTTTTGATAAGATTTGAAAAGATGATCACTTCGCAGAGGAAGAGACTGGAATTGTTTAGGCCAAAAGTAATCAAGAGGAACGCTAGAAGTTCTTTCAACTGGTTTAAAGAGACTATGATTGACAGCATCAACTTCACCATTATGGGGAAATTTCAAACACTTGTGAATAGAAGAAGCAATAGCTTTCATGGAAGATAGCCAAGGATAGCCAAGCTTCACACGAAATTGTTCGGAAGATGGAATAATAGCAAAGTTCACATCAAGGGATTTGTTATGGACCTCAATAGGCAATGTAATAGAACCAATTGCAGGAGAAGAAAATGCATCAAATAGTTTCACAATCACATCTGTTTTGTCATATATCACTTTATTCAATTGCAAAGTAAAAAGAAATTCTTCAGTAATAACATTAACCATGCACGAAGGATCAATAAGCACTCCACGGCAAGGTGTATTCTTGACTTTTGCAACTATGTATAAAGGACCATCAGGTGCCCTAATGGTTTCACTGGAATAAAATGTGATGGAAGGTTCTTTAGGGTTTTCTTGCTGCTCTACAAAGTTAATCACATTCGAAGTCATAGACACAAGACCATCAGATGAAAAAGAGGAATCATTAGTCTCAATCGCATTAGAGGTATGAGAAGGTAATGGATTAGTGAAAATCTGAAGATTTTGATTAGGAGGAGCTACAGATGTATTGCCTTTATCATTCACTCCAGAAATAGAAATAATATTATTATCAATCAAATCTTGAATTTTACCCTTTAAAGAAAAACATTTTTCAGTATCATGCCCAGGCTGACGATGAAATTGACAAAAAGCTTTGTTATCAAAATAAGGTGAAGTAATCTTTGCAGGATCAATTTGCCTTATAGGAGGAAGAGTAAGCACATTTTGTTCCAATAACTTATTCATAATACTATGCAATGATTCATTCAAAGGAGTATACTTTCTTTCTTTCTTGAAAAATTTAGAAATAGGAGGCACACCTGATGCTGCATTCACATTGTTGTTGATGATGTTTTCATTGAATTTGATGGAATCTCTGTTCGGTTTAAACTTCCCAAATGGTTGTTGACTACTATCACCCTTATCACTTGGAGCCATAGGATGTGATTGTTCCATTTGACTCACAGTCAGTTGGTAATTGTGAAGAGTTGCACACAACTGTTGGAAAGAAGTAAACTCAGAAAACAGAAGTTTGTCTCGAATATCTTTTTGTAAATTAGAAATAAAGATTCTTTGAATATCATTGTCAGGCACTGGAAAAGAAATTTGAGCATACAAATGCTTATATCTACCAATGAAATCAGTCACTTTTTCTTTAACACCTTGTTTACAATGCATTAAATCAATCAAAGTAACTTTAGGACTTATATTGTTTTGAAATTGTTGAATGAAAGCATTTGCCAGTTGTTCGAAAGAAGTAATAGAATAGGAAGGCAACGAGCAATACCATTGTAGGGCTTTGTCTCTTAATGTTCTAGTAAACAATTTTGCAAGCAACCTTTGGTCATAAGCAAAATCAGTACAGATTGTTTGAAAAGTCTTAACATGCGCTAGAGGATCACCTTTACCATTATAAAGCTCCAAATGCGGAATTTCAACATGTTTAGGAGGGATAGCTCGAACAATGTCAAGAGAAAGTGGGCTCGCAACATCAAATGTGGGCACACTAAACTTAGATTGATTCATAGAGGCAATTTGTTACTGTAAAGAAGAGACAGTTTGTGCAAGATTGTTAATGGTCGCTTCAGTCGAAGAGTTCATATTAGATGTGTTAGATTGAGATGGAGGTGTTATGTTATTGAAAGAAGGTAAAGAGTAAGGTGGTGGGACCCTATGATAATTAGTCATAGGAGATGATTGGATAGGAGGAACACTACAAGGAGGAATGGAATGATTGAATGAATTGCCCCCTTGCGTCATGTTCATTTGTGGAGATATAATAGGAACACTCATTGAAGGAATGAATGAAGAAATCAGATTAAATGAAGGAAGAGGGTTAATTGAAGAGGAAGGATTGCCCCCATGACTGGTGATCACAGGAGGAATGTCTTGTGTAGAAGTAGCCATTATGTTTGATGTAAAGGTAGGTATGCTAGCAATAGAAGTCATCAAAGGAATAGAATGATTGACTTGAGTAGGAGGTTGTGTATAACCCAAATTTTCAGCACAACTCTTCATAGGAATCACATTCGAATCCACAATGTGTGCAATACCACGCAAAATATCAATTCCATTCTTATCACTTTGAAGCATATGTTTTAGACCCTCAATTAAAGGAAGAGCTTGACTATCGGGGTACTCTTGAGACATCCATTGTCGAAAATCATCAAATTGGTTATCCAATTTCGAAAGTTGTTCTTCAGAAACCTCATGGAGAGCTTCTTCATCATTAGGAGGATTAGAGGAATTACCCATGTCCTCGTTAAAAAGGCTATTCAAATTAGGTTCCATCTCCTCAGTAGTTAAACCTCAGAAAGACTTAATTCTACGGCTTCGTCTAGCGGGAATAGTGTAAGTAGGGCTTATTGTTGTAAAACTCATGCACTAGAGAGAGAGAGAAAGTTTTGAATTTAGAGGTAGCAATTTTCAGTAAAATCAGCCAATCTTCTGGATTTAAGCTGTTAAATACAATCAGGACAATCTCCCGAAATTTCAGAAAAAATGTCAGGGATCGTGGCGCTTCGGAGTGCACACGGTCCCGACAACTTTTTTCGAAATTTGCAGGGATGAAAGTTATGATGATTTTAGAGCTAATCTGAAAAAATTGAGTGGTTTTACGATCTGCAGATAGGCCAAATTAAAGTTGCAATCTCAAAATTGAACCCTACCAAGATTGTCGAAAAATGCAAAATTTGAATTTTGAAAAAGAGAGGGAAACTGAAATTTTGAATTTTATGATTTTAGAGGGAATGTCAAGAGCAATGCAAATTTTGAAATTCAAAAGTTGACTCAATTTCACGCAAAATTCAATTTTGAAAGCGGAAATTAAAGTTGTTGTAATTAAGCACTTAATTTCAAAAGTCACAAATTGCAAGAATTTGAATAAAGCACTGAAATTTTGAATGAATGCCAACACACTTTTCAGATTTAGGATAGTAAGAAACACAATTTTGACATGAATTTCAGTTTCAACAATTTTTGAATGATTAGAAACCTTAATCCAAGCAATCACTAGACCAACTTTGACTGTAATTTTGAAAGTGTTATAATTGATAAAATCAGCCAAAATTCTAGATTTTAGCAGGAAAATACAGTAAGATCTAGCTCCCGAAATTTCAGGAAAAATGTCGGGGATGATGGCGCTCGGAGTGCACACGGTCCTCGCAACTTTTTTCCAAATTTTCAAGGATGAAAGATAGTGTGATTTTATTGCGGAATCCAAAGTTACAGCTGATTTGGAAATGTTTTGATCAGTGAAATTGTCGAACAAAGGTTGAATCAAGAGGGTTTCAAAAATTAGGGTTTTAACACTTAACCACTTAATTTTCAAAATTAAAGAACCAACATGAATTGATAATTTGTAATAGAAGGATAGATCTGAAACAAGCATTAACATTTAGACATTTCACAAGCTTAATTACTAAAAAGAAAATTTAGGGTTTTTATGCAATTAACCTCTAAAATTTTGTAAAAGATCAAACATGGAAATGTAATCAAGGAATCCAATTTTCAGATCTAATTATGAATAATCAGAAAGGATGTTCACATCGGGTTCACCAAAATGTAAAGCGAAAAATCGCGATCGAACCCTAGTTGCTCTCCCCTCTTCCAACTCCAAGGAGAGAGAAGGGAGATTCACTAGGGTTGATGGTTTTCACTTAGGGGAGAGACTTTACATTCAAAAGAGGGGTTGAAACCCACAAGATCCAATCCCACGCAGTGCAAGATTGGATGTTAAATGAGTTTCAAGGGTTATGACAGCAAGGCTACCCTCTTTTGTAAAGAATGTTGATAGAAGAATTAAGCTAGGAATGCATAGAAAGTGAGAAAGATTCGCTTATAAACTGAGATAGGAATACAGTATGAAGCTGCGGACCTGGAATTAGCAGTAAAATGTCGATACGGTGCTGTCCTACAAATTTGAGCGAAAGTTGCCAGGACGATGGCGCCCGAGCGCCACGGTCCTCCGAAAAATCCGCGAAACGAAGGGGGATCTGTTCGTCTCTGCACAAGGATTCCAGATCTTCAATTTCAGCCACGTACCTACAACCTACACACAGAAAAGCAAAGATGATTGGGGGGTTAGGGATTAGGGGTTTGCCTTTAGGTCAAACCCCTGTTTTGGAATTAACCAAGAAATGAGCAATGCTGTAAATGTAAATGTCTGTAATGTAAAACAAGTACTAATACCTTGTTGTAAGGATGTTTGTATCCTTATGTGCGAAGGTATAGATGTTGTATGTTGTATGTTGTAGTAGTATGTTGTAAGTGATCTCCTCTTCAATGGTTGAATCCTTGTCTTGAATGCAACTATTAGCCTTGAATGGAGACTTGAAATGATCAATTGCTTGAAGGAATGCTTGAATGCTTGAATGCTTGAGTATAGTTTCCACGCTTTTTCCATCATATCGAATGAAAGAGGAAAATGTAGTTTATATACTTGTCAATTAGGGCTGATAGACTGATTTTCCTGACCTTAGGCCGACCAGGAAAGATAATTTTCCAATTTGCAAACATAAAGACCCAAAGTCCAAAAGAGACCGGGCCGAAAATAGGACCCAGGGACCAGGGCGCTGGGCGCCATGGTCCTGGGGGACTAGGGCGCTGGGCGCTCTAGTCCCACCTCCCGGGACAGCAGGGTGCAAAGGAGGTTCAGGCCAGGGTGCAAGAAAATGCAGTTTTCAGTGTCATAATCAGGTTTCGGGGTCTCCATTCAGGTTGCGTGTTGCGTCGCCATCGCGAAGACCCAAATGCAGTCGAAATTGCAAGTGTCACAATTTTAGGATGCTACAGGATGAAGGAACATAGTGTGTTGATATCAATGCCAAAGGGGGAGATTTTTTGCATTATGATGTCATTGATGTCAACCGTTATGTTGTCATTGATGTCAACTGGTGAGTAAGTAATGATGTCATCCAGTATGAAGGATGGAGTGTGTAAGTAGGCAGAAAAGGTATGTTATCAGTATACATAAAGTGCAACATCTACTAGTAAAACAAGATCACTGGCAAGCAAGCAAAGAAGCGAAGAAGAACAGATGGATGTGATCACCGGTAGACAAAGAGAAGTATAATGCAATTGGTAAATGGACTTAGTGCATGAACCAACATGTTTGATGGAAGACCAAGTTGATCCACTGACAGAGAAGAGGTTAGCAGGTATGAAGGTCCACCGATGAAGTTAAGTTATACTAGTAAGGTGAGTTGAACTGATGGTGAGTCTTGGTCAGTGAAGGATGTCAAACTAACTTTGTAGTATAAATATAGGTGGATGTCGACAATGATGGCAGGTGGACACTGGGTGGCAAGCATGCAGAGGTCAGTGAAGTGTTCATCGATGTGATAGTTGACAAGAAGGTTGGTATTAGTGAAGAAACCACAACTCATGGGATGATGGCAGGATGTTGCAGCTCGAGGGAGATAGAGTGGCAAGGTGATTGAACTGGCCTTGTAGGATGATTTGATACTTGTACTCATTGGCAGAAGGAAACAGTCAAGCCATTAAAGGTGATTGATAGAGAAATGCCGAAAAGCATGTTGTAGACATCTAAAAATAAAAAAATGTGCATTGGAAGACAAGGATATGGTGATGCTATTCGATATGGTGCAGATTATCATTCCAGAAAAATATATCCAATCAGATTTGATACGGATTGAGTTGGTAGAGGAAAACCCTAGCACACTACCATTTGAATGTTGCTTTGGTAGGAACCCTCAAATATAAATATGTGAACTCAAGACTAAAGAGGATGATGTTAGATGTGAGGTGAGAGAAAAGAGAGCTTGAAGAAGAAGAGAGACTATCTATCTTAGAGTTCCTTTCATAGAGAGTTAGAGTGTGGAGTTAGCAAGTTGAACTAGTGAGAGATTCTAACCGATAGAGACAGAGTAATCAGTGAACTATTCTAGTCTTAATAGTTGAGTGTACTAGTAGAGATTAAATGATTAGGAGGGCATCCAAGTGTGGTATTGTATAGGGTGAGTCTCTGAGAAAGAGAAGAAAATAAGAAAGTAAATGAAAAGTAATGAGAGAGAGTAATCTGATAACTGACAGTAGAAGGACCAATGAAATAGAGGAAGGTGATAACCGACAAACATTAGTTGATCAGGTGTTGTAGAGCTCATTTGTAACTAGGCGCTAAGTGCATTAAAACTACATTTCATTGTATTACACTGAGTTGGTCTTGTCAGGGGTTGGTGCTCCTTGGGTTGGTGCCCTAAATCATTGTAACCTATTGTTTCATTGTGAGGCTGGATTGGAGCAGTAGACTCTAGCAACATTTCTCATTGAGGTTTTTCCCATATATGGTTTTCCTCATACATCTGGTGTTGTGGGTTATGCATTTGTGTGTTTGCCTCTTTTGATACCCTCTCATATTTTAACGGTTTGATTGATTAGTGTTTAGGTTGTTAATCAGTACTCAAAGCTTGGTTTAAAAAGAAAAGGATTTTAGGAACCACTGATTCACCCCCCTCTCAGTGGTACATTGTGTTCAATAATGAATTATGCTCATATTGCACTGCACTATCAAGTAATGCTAAAAGTGCTCCACAAAATCTTCTTTCTTCCTTTGCAAAACTAATAACTCATCTTGAAGAGAATTTATTCTATACCTCTACTCTCCAACTCTATCACTCAAAAAATCAAAATATTTGCCCAATGAGCTCAATTCACTCTCAATAGCATCAATCTTTTCTTTATGCTTTACTACAGCTCTTGGCCATAAAAGACAATACTTGTAGATTCTGCTATAACTTTGGATATAGTGTCACATCTCATCAATGTATATGGATAGGGATTTTTGCACATCAATGCACTCCTTTAATAGATTCAATATATCAATACCTTTATCTTTTGAAGCCTTAGCATCACAAAATTGCTCAAATAATTTCTCCTTAATTATTTAACACAAGGACTCCAGAAGAACATTACTCACATCTTCAATATTGATATTATTCTGGATCAAATGGTTTATTAAAAAAATTTTATTCCATCTAACTCAATAGATGTCTACCACATCTTACTAATTTTCCTTAATCCATTCACACTAACAACAATCTCGAGCAAATTTGATTTGCTATTATATTCTTTGACACTAACAACCAACTCTCACTTATGCATAGGAGATCTCGGATCATGAATTATTACATCTTTTTATTTTTTATCTTTCTTTCTCTTCTTGGATTTCAAGACACTCATAGGTACAATTTCTCTCCTTTTCCTTTTTCTGGATGAAGAGCTTCCTTTAGCAAGACCGATAGCAGGGGATATCATACCTGACACTCCACATGTCGAGGAAAGACTTGAAGTATACATTATATGCCTCCTCTCTCATCCAAACTATTCAAATATCTAAAAATATGGTTTGAAAAAGGAACACCAGACTCCCATATCACATTTTCTCTTGCCAAAAGGTGTAATGCCTACCAAAAAACCTTGGAGAAATACACTAACTAACATGCAAAAATGGAGATAATAATTTTTTTTTTAACATCATATAAAATAATGCAACATATAAAATTAACTACTCATATACATTTAACAATCATTAACACACAACATACAATTATACATCATAGACATAATATACAACCATAATACGCAAGTGGAAATAAAATACAATAAGTATCTACCTTCCCTGGGGTAAATCAAAGCCATTACTTAAACTAACCACTTATCCATTTTAAAACATGATAACATATTTACTTTCATAATCCAAATGTAATCTAACTTACTATCGTTAAGTCCTTTCACACAACCATACATGAATTCATTACTTTATCCTAGAATGATCTATGTTTACTCTAACCTTCACATTAAGTTCATTTTAAGCACCAATACCAAATGTCGCTAAACCCAACTAATCGTTTCCATAAGCATCCCTTACACATATCAATACCAATACCAATTATGACACCATTGGACTAATTACATCATCTAAATACAAGTACACATCCATATTTCAATGTCAATATTTCCAATTAATGAATCATTCTCAAGATACATCTAATACATCTTTTCCTAATAACATCTATTAGATACAAGAGTACAATGTCTTTTACCAAAATGATCAAAGCTCTGAATTACAATTACATATACATGTCTAATGAATCATGATCAATAGGTTGCTTCAAATATCCATTCATTAACTGAAGAGATAAGAGATCCACATTCATGCAAGCATTCAAGAAAAGAATCCATTGAAGAACATCCCAATGGATGAAAGGAACCAACCAACCGACCATGTGGAACCAAAGGAACAACCCCCCGTTCTAGGAGATGACACAAGATCCCACACACACTCTAAATCTAAGTTGACACCTATCAACAAAAGAGGAAACAACTCTAACACATCTAAGGAAAAACATACCAAACAACCAAGAGACCCCAAGAGGAAACTCAACATCAAGACATAAGGAACCAAGATCAACATGTAGGGAAAGAGTGTCATCACATACTACCACATAAGATACACATGCGGAACCATCTCAACCTTTGAGAAAATCCACGGAGTTCACTTTACTCGGTTACCGGATCCTCTACCTCACTCTGGTATCCGATCAATGAGATAGGCACCACAAACATGTTTATTATCTTGCTTAAATGAGTTACTGCTACCTAGGATTAATTATTATGTTATCACTTATTAATTAAAGGAAAATCTCCAATGAGCTATCCAAACAATCTAGACCCCAACTCTCTTACTCAAGAATCCTAGCAGTCTATTCCTTGTGACCTCAATAGACTCATGGAAGCCCACTCCCCCTACTCAAACAATAAAGCTCACAAACCAAAATCTGGCTAACCAAGATAGAACATCATAAATACACATTGATCCAATAACATAAACCACATAGGTTACATAAATCATACAAACTCATAAAGTAAAGAACCAACATTTAAACAAGGTATAATACATCTTGCAGCAATTCAAATGACCAAAAATTATATCAAATCCCTACTCCAGACATCCAAGAGCATCCAAGAACACAACATAGCCTCTGGGAAGACCACCTAAACAAACTGAGAAACCCAAAAGATCAATTGAAAACTCCAGAAGGCAAAATAATCTAGACAACACAAAATAACGTATATATTTAGTAGTCTAGCACATATGAACACCAAATTAGCGCATTCAATTATTTATTCAGTGCATACAATGACTGTACTCTAGCACATTCAATAACTATTTTAGCACATATAATCTATAGTTTAGCGCATATGGAAAATAGTTTACCACATATGACAAATTAAGTAGCGCATATGATTATTGTTTTAGCACATATGAGAAAGAAAGAAAAAACTACCGAAAAAGCCTAAGTTATGACTTCAATTTAAAAATCATGGAAAGAATATCAAGACCTGAAATCAAACTAAAAAGGGACGCCCAGTCAATACGAAAACAAAGGCATAAACAAATCAAAATAACATAGAACAAATAGGAAGAATTCTACATTCCAAAACTACAAAGAAAATACCCAAACTTCAAAAAAAAATGGAGTCATAGAAAGCCTCTTACAACCCATAGCAGACCCAAAATAAGACAATACTCCATCAAAACCACAACCAAACACATTTCAATCAATAACTCAGAGAGAAGAGCAAGACTCCATCACAGACAAAAATACAGAGTCGTATATTCATGACAATAGCTATATCCCCAAATTATTTCCCATTTTCTAAAGTTAAATCATAGGATAAAATTTATACAAGGAAATATTCCATAAGACAACTATACAAAACTATATTAATAAATTACTTTCTCCAAATTCCCGAGAAAATAAAGAAGAAGACAATCTTTTCCAAATTGAAAATGCTGAAGTAAGAACCTCCAACCTGGTAATACACAGAGAACAAGAATTGATGAAGAAAATCCACAAGCAAGAAAATCCAAATTTCTTCAAAGATCCAAAATCCAACTCCAACAAAAATGCATTCGAAAAGCCAACCTTGCAAGAGAAAAACCAGAGAAAATACTAACTCAACAACATACTAGGAAGCCAAATAAATAGAAAATCAAAGTAAAACTATAGAAAATCCTGACCAATCAAAATATTACAAAATAATATATTTCTTACCTACCCATCTCAAAACCAAGTTAAGAATAATAAAATATTATTTACTTTATTTACCCAAAAATATAACCAATAGAATAATAGGGTAGGTAGAAAGAATCTACCTAGCAACCCAAAAAGAGAATAATGGTAATAACTCACAAAATCATTGGCACAAATAATTATAAAAGCCCAATAATAAATAAATAAATAAACCAAGGCTATATTAAATTAAAGCCACAATAATAAATCAAAGGCTATTTATATAGATAAATATTCTAATTAATAATAAAGCCTTTTCTTACTAAAAATGATATTAATATTAATTTATCAACACTTATTATTAGATATTATACCAACTATCTATTTAATTAATTATTATAAACTATATTAATCTTTTATTATAATTTAACATTATTAAACTATATAAATCAATTTAATAAAATAATTAATAATTAACCAAACTACACAAAGCAATCCACCATAAAAATAATCCAAGAAAGCATTACACTCTAACCACGACTCACGCCAAGACTCTAAACTGACAAGGGTAATCAATCTTAAACCTAGAGTGTAGAATGGTATTTCATGTCATCTCCGATCAAGTTTCCATTGGGATAAGATACACTCAGACCTGTGAAGACATGTGGATTCAATGTCTAGTACCTGCAAAATCTTGCATCCACAAAGCCACAATACAACATATACAATATATAATATAGGCAGGTGATAGAGAATCACAATGGCACATCCCGCTCACAATGAGTGATGTGACATGGTCCCTATCAGGAAGACAATAGAAGACACTTGCAACCAATTAAACAATATCATAATAAATCTCACATCATGAAATAGGGTCAGCTCATCATAAAATATCCTGAAATAATCATAAAAGAATATAAACAACACATAGAAAGAGATACATATCAGTCATCAAATGAGAACCTATCATCATAGTAACCCATATAACAATCCATAATGTCATCATCCACATGAAATAATAGTATCAAATGCACTATAACATGTATAAAATCCATAATAAAGCATCTCAAATCATATGTAGAATCCATAAACATCCACTAAAATTATCTCAAAGTAGTCTAAGCTATAGAAATATAGTCTATCGATGCACCAAAAGAAAGAAAAATCAGGGGAGGACAATACAGAAGGGGTTTGAGACAATACATAGCTAAGAAAACAAGTAATGATCCAAACCATAAGGGGTAATTCTACTTTTTTTACATCTTAATATTTTCTAACAATAATTTCCTTAGAAATTCACACAAGTCTTACATCCTATCTTCCATGAAAATCATATGTGCCAGGTAAATAGCAATAGCCGAAGTTGCACCTTCCGTATTTCTGAAGTATATCCTTTAGGAAATGCCATAAGCAACATACCTCACAATTGGATTAATGATCTTGTTGATGATTAATTCTCGTTGATCCCCTGTTATGCTAGTTAGGGTTTTGAATTATTTGTTCTTTATTGATTTCTTAGTCAAAAAAAATCCATTGTCACACAAACTAGTAATAACCTAGATAGTCTACTTTGTGATTGGATAGGGTTTATCCAACACGATGCTACCATCTTGCACACGACTAAGGATCACTCTGATCACTTCCACATCATCAAACGAGCGAAATTCTATCCATAGATTCAGTCCTTTATGCTCCAATTCCTTGAATCTCTGCAACTCTACATCATTGAAACTGATTTCCACATTTCTGATCTTCTTCAGGTTAAATTCATCTAGGAATACTTACTCTACAACCTATTTTTTTTGTTGCTTGATTCTCTGATGATTATTTTTCTTTCCATGATTACTTGCTCTGCCCTCTTTCTCTACTATTCTTCAACTATTCACAATATTTTCAGACACTAATAACATGATAAAGAAAAGTGACTTCAACAATCGATATCTTGCTAAAAATTGCCTTTAGAGTTTTGCTGCCAAAAGGTGTCTTGTTGATGATGTCAACACAAACCTTTGATTAGCTTGATAATCTCTTTAACTCAATCATGCCAAATCAACGATATGATCCACTCAAACAGGGATGCCATAAGTTTTTCTTCAAAAAAACCTCCTCTAAGCCGAATCAATATTCTCAAATATTAGAGGAAGAGATGGCTACATCGGATTTTGGTACATCGGGCTTGCTTCCATTATCCTTCATTAGATTCTTCTCAGTAGATTTCTCCATATTTCCTTTTCTGCACTGATTAGCATAATGTTTCAATTGCTTGCATTTGTAACAACTGATATTCTTCTTTATTGAATTTATTGGAATGGTTCCAAATATGCACCGATTAGCTTAATGACCATATCCATTGCAGGTATAACAATATTCATGAAAATTATTATTTACCTTATTTGGTCCTACCAGATTATGATTTATCAAAAAATTTCTTTATGACCGAATTTCTTGCAATTATAACACCGAATGCTTCTACAACTTGCAGCCTTATGACCAAATTTATTGCATTGAAAACAATAACCATTAAATGATGAGTACCTTTGTGGATTTGGTTGTTGAACTAGTGGCCTTCTTGCATTAATACTTTATTTCTGGGCCTTGCATGTATCTTCTAATTTCTTCTCATTTTCAGCCTTAACCTCTTTGCTTTCATCTTTGTCATTCTAATTTGAACATTCACCGAGGTGGAATCCAAGTCCAGTCTTGTGCAAATGATCTTTTTGCATGTTGATCAATTCTTCCAAAATCTTACTACTATCAAGAACCTTGTTCTTTTCTTTCAGCTTCTTCACTTCTTACTCTAGCTTCTCACATTCTTTAGTCTTCAACTTGATTGATTCTTTTAGGGTTTCTTTTGTCTTATTCTTCTCCTCAATCTTCTGCATCAAATTTGTGATAGTCTAATTTTCTTGCTTCAATTGATTGTTAACTTCCTTATGCCTCAACTTGAATTTCCAAATTTTCTCTCTCAAGTTTTTCACGCTTCCATTTGCCACTTTCACATTTTCTTTTAACTCCTCATTCTCAAATTCAACACTTTCCAGATCTTCAAGAGTTGTTTGCAATTCCTCATCCAACTAAAATTCTTCGGTCATACTCAATGGTGCTAGGATTCAACCAACAAGGATCTCCCTCAAGCAATTAAGCTTTCAAGAAAGGGACCAAGACTCTGATACCAATTGTTGGATTGGTTGAAGGGACCAGAATACTGAGAGGGGTGGGTGAATCAATATTCCTACAGATACTAAAACAATTCGTACAACTTTTGAATCATTTATCATTATATCAATTAAGCACATTAATCATGAGATAGCAAATGCAATATAAACATCAAAACACAACCACAAATGGAATACCAAATTATATACAAGGAAAACCCAAATGGGAAAAACCATAGAGAGTGTTCTCTCTTAAGATAATATAACTAGTTATATGGTGTTTACAAAATGGGTGGCTCACTGCTAATTTACAAAAATGACTCATTGTCAGAATGCTCACTACAAGAGATAAAAATGAATGGGGAAAGTTGCATCTCCAAATGCATGAAATTAGTTTTGGGTTAAGCTCAGATCTCAATACACAAAACTTATAGTAGATCCGATAAAAGATCTTTGTATCACTGACCACACACACCTACAACAGATCTGGTAAGGGATTGTTGCAGTACTGTCCGCACTCTAATTTATCTTAAATTGCTTTGCTATCCACAACTCACACTTGTCCTTACCTTACACATACACTACACCTTTTCATGTTGTCTCACACTCCTATATCTTCATGCATATCTACGCACACACACACACACACACACACACACACACACATATATATCAGAAATCTTACACACCAGGATAATATGTCAGCCATGCACAAGTAATATGCTTCTAGGATCAAAATGTTATCCAATAAAGCCTTGATCAAAATCATGATAATCAAGTCATCCTTCACAAGATCTCTACATGCTTCCTTTACACACTCCTATATCTTCATGCATATCTACGCGTGCGCGCGCACACACACACACACACACACACATATCGGAAATCTTACACACCAGGATAATATGTCAGCCATGCACAAGTAATATGCTGCTAGGATCAAAATGTTATCCAATAAAGCCTTGATCAAAATCATGATAATCAAGTCATCCTTTGCAAGATCTCTACATGCTTCCTTTACACAATTCATTTACCAATGCATATACCTTAGTTACCAAAATAGAATAGGGGTCATCCTAACCCGTAGATATTGACCCATAAACACAAAAATCCAAGCATAGCAACTCCAAATTCCAAAATATGAATGCCATAAATGCCACACATAACATAGATATAAATCTAGAAAACATGAAATATACAATTGACATAATTGAAATAGCTGAAACCAGAACATGCAACTAATACTGTGACCCAAAATAAGCATAACTCAGGATTCGGGAGATGAGGATCTTCCAGAAGTGACTCTAGTAAATCATCAACACCTTACTGCATCATATCTGAGTAATACATAAACTGCATATGATCTGCACATATGAATCATTGGCTATATCATCCAGACCAAACTGGATAACTGGTTTGTCATCATTGACAACAATGACAATATTCACACAAGTCTAGCGGCCCCCTAAATTAATTAAATTTTTTAAAATTTATTTAACTAATTAATTTATCTTTTTCCCTCATTTAATTTTATCCATTCCCCTTATTTTATTATTTCATTTGCGTACTCTTCAATCTTAGCTGACCATATTTTATCCCACCTCTTAATCCTATCCCTCCATTTTTAAGATATTTTTTTATAAAAAGAGGCTTCCTCTCCTCATTTCATGATCTAGAGTTCAAGCACTTAAATTTTCTTTAAATTGTAGCATACATCTATGCAATCAAGAATACATCTTCACAACCAGTATTCATTCACTATTGAGCTTTTGTGCAAGCATAAAAACTTGAGAGCAACATATCAAAAGAAAAATAAATAGAGATAGGAGAACAATGGAAATCAAATGTATTGAATGCGTGAATGGTATCATTTGATTTATTTCTTGATTCCGCATCTTTTATGGTTCTTTATTTAATGTTGTGTTGGATTTCATTATAGATCTATGGGTTTTTCACTTGAATCTTGTAAGAATTTACAATAATTAAGAAGTTTAAATTCAACATAAACATTTTAGCATGCCTGGTGGGACTCTTGTACCTTATTTATAACATTTTTCTTGGAGTTTTAGTGTTTTCATATTTGCAGGCCAAATTTTGTGACAATTTTATAGCGATTTCGTGTTTCTAGCTGTTTCTGTAGCATTTTAATTTCTTTTAGATTCTAATTTTTGTCACAATTTTTATCCTTATTGACGTATCTATGGAAGTTTATGTTGTGTATACAATAATTTTGGCCATGTATTTGGTTGTCTACATCTCTTTTTTAGCATGTTTTTGTTCATTCCTAATGTGTATATGTTCTATTTTGACACATTTTTGGATAATATCAATGCATTTTTGGATAATTAGGGTTTTCAGTTTTTCCTACAAATTTTCTTTCTTGATGCATATTTGTTCATTCCAAACGTGTATATAATCTCTATTCTAATGCATTTTTGGTTTTTGTATTGATGTGTATATGCTGATTTCTAACACATTTTGTTTCTATTCTATTTCATCTATGGTTTGTAGGTATCCCAAATCTTGGAGTTATTTATTGACTTGTAGAAGACCCATTTTATCATTTGTTGTTAGTATCCTGCCCTAAATTTTGTGTTTGTATGTTGGGGGTTACTTTTGAAACTACTAATCCATGATTTTGTAGGGGTATTATAGGAGCGTGTTTGTAATTTCCTAGACTATTTCACATTTGGATTTGGTGCACTAAAAAGAACCTTTGTTTGAAGTGTTTTGTGTGAGCTTGCACAATCTATGTTGTATAACCCTAAGGTATTTGTGAAAATATCCTCTCCCCTCACCTTCATAGATCTTGCATGTAAGAGAAATCATTAAACATCTTCTTTTCTATTATAGAAGGGCCAACTTTGGAGAAGTAATCACTTCAAGGGGACACCCTAAGAAGATCTTTTGTTTGGGTTGCAATATAAATTGATTAAGATGAAAGTCAAGATCTAACCAATGTTATTCTTTGTTGTACAATTCCAATCTAAAAGGAGTGATAGTTGTGATACTTAATATAAGTACAGATCCAATAGCCAACAAGCTGAGAAGGCGGGGGGGGGGGGGGGGGGGGGGTGAATCATACAAACTTAATCATCCATAAAAACATCTGATTCAACCTCGGTAACATATATATCAGTCATATAATCAGAATTGTTAAACATGCAAACTCAAAACCATATGAACAATACAAGCCTCATAACACCAGATTTAACGTGGAAACCCAAATAGGGAAAAACCACTGTGGGATTTCGGACCCACTAAGAAATATACTCTTCTAGAGTATGCTCGGTTAAAAGCAAATCCTGTTAAAGATTACAAACAAATTGCTAGATGTGACCCGGTTAAGGGATTTCCCTCAGATCTTTTAGGATCTTCACTTTGTTAGAAGTGACCTTGTTAAAGGATTTCAAACATTCAATCAGAATGTCACCTTGCTAGAGGACTTACATATAAGACTATTAAGTCCACTCGGTTAAGAGATTTTCTGTCACTTTCAAAAATTAATAGTAATAAAAATCTATCTACAAATTCACATCTAAAATGCTAAGGCAGATTCCTATTTATTCAATACAATCTAGACATATAACTAATCTTGTCTATCTACTAGGCTTCTACACTCTATTATTCTAACAGGTCTTCAAGCTTCTGTGCTTAGTAATCACTATGTAGCATCCCTGTGCATACACTTGCCCGCATACATTGTTTATCAACAGTTTCCTATTTATAAACAATTAGGTAACCACTTAATCTCCTTGATCACATTTCCCATGATCAATCATAGCCATCAAATCTTCAATCTTGTCCAGGTTCAATGCATCATTCGATTTGAAAATGTTTTACCCCACCTTGGAACTTGCATAATAGTCTTGGAACTTGTGCTAGGGTATTACGGTTCAATCTGAGCTATAGATCTTCATGTCAACTTTCCATTGCCTTAGATTCGTTAACAAACTTCTTCCATGGGTCACCAATCATTTGATCCACTCTAGCTCATCAACTTCCTTCATTAAATACCACATATAAACATTTAATGCATTTTGTTATAGCTCGGTTACAACTCGGTGACAACTCAGTGAATACTAAACTTCACTCGGTAGACATTTTGCCTTCATTAACTAATAGCGATAACCTTAGGGTTTACCGACTAGGTTCCTTAGGGTTTACCGACTAGGTTCTTTGCTTGATAACATAGTATAGTATTAACCTTTACAATTTACAACATATGTATGATATTAAAACAATCTAAAACATCATGATCTCATCATTGTCTGACTCGGTAGTAGTTGCCCATTGAATACCTTATTCATCCCCTTATTCATCATATTCTTTCCTGTGTCTTTCATCGACATCTTTATAATCTTCATATCATACTTCTCAAGATATGGCAACATCATACTGAATTAGAAAATCAATGACAAAATAATAATATCAAGAAAGTGAAACATCTTTAATCAGTTATATCCATAATCATCAACAACCTTCTCAATATCCTTAAGAAATGCCAACAATCTTTCATTGTCTGTTATAATGCAATATTACCAACAATCTCCCCCTTTGGCATTGATGGCAAAACCAATTGATTTGACCTTAATAGATTTGGATTGCTGTGATTTTGAAATGCTCAAATGCTCTCCCCCATACATTAGAATTCTCCTCATTTCTTCAGTCTTCTTCCCAATCTGTAGTCTGCTCAGTTTTCTCTTAGTCTTCTCCCCTGATAGGTCTTCTCCCCCTTTGACAACAATGCCAAAAAGAAAAGAACTAAAAAATAATTTCTTTCTGTAAGAAGTGATTTCGTATTGTTGTGTATCAACTGAGTCTCAGTCAGAGCATTTGTCATCAATTCCTGTTCCCTATATAATTCCTGTATTAATTCCTGTACACTTTTAGAAAACATTCTAAAGTGTATAACTTCAGCATCAACTCCCAAAAAGATATTCATTAGAGTCATCGGATTGATGCTTTCACCAAACTCGGTCAGTGAGTAGAAGATAGGGGTAGGACCCCTAACTTGCTTCTGAGATATTCAAAAGTGTCCTTTGGTAGTGGCTTGGTGAAGATATCTTCTATTTGCTCCTTTGTGCTAACATATTCCAACACCACTTTCTTCTCTTGAGCCTGTTCTCTAAGATAATGATATTTGATAGATATGTGCTTTGTCTTAGAGTGCATAACAAGATTCTTTGAAATATTAATGGCACTAGTATTGTCACAAAATATAGTTACTGGCTTGGTAACTTTCTCATTTATACCTTCCAACAGTTGTTTGATCCATGCAATGTTGGTACAATTCAATGCTGCAGCAACGTATTCAACTTTTGTTGTTGACTATGAAACACATCCTTGTTTCTTGCTAAGCCAACTCACTAGTCTTTCTCCTAAAAAGAAAGCTCCTCCACTTGTGCTTTTTCTGTTATCAATGTTGCCTGCCCAATCAGCATCAGTATAAACTTTTAAATCAAAATCATTTCCTTTCTGATATAGTAAGCCATAATCCTCTGTGCCTTTCAAGTATCTAAAAATTCTTTTGATTCATGTCATGTGTGTTTCCTTAGGATCTACAGAGAATCTTGCAACTATACCTACTGCATGTGCTATGTCTGGTCTGCTGTGAACAACATATTGTAGCTTTCCAATCATGGATCGGTAAAGTGTCTCATCAACAGATGCAGATTCATCATTCTTAGATAATTTACAGTTGGTAGTCATAGGAGTACTTACTGGGTTTGAATCCTCCATTCCAAATTTCTTCAAGATTTCCTTTATGTACTTGGATTGAGTAATGAAAATCTCATTTTTCATTTACAGTATCTGTAAACCTATAAAATAATTTATCTCACTGATTAATGACATCTCAAATTCTTTGCTCATTTCATTCCCAAAGTTCTTGCATAAAGAGTCATTTCCACAAAATATAATATCATCAACAAATATGGCTGAGATCAATATTCCATTTTCATCATTCTTCATGTACATGTTGTTGTTCTCACTTGTCCTTATAAAACCAATCTTAATCAAATAAGAGTGCAATCTTTCATACCATTCTCTTGGTGCTTGTTTCAAACCATATAAAGCTTTGTTCAATTTACATACCTGATCTTTATTATTGTTTTCAACAAATCCTTCAGGTTGTTCAATGAAAACTTCTTCTTCAAATATTCCATTCAGAAATGCAGATTTGATATCCATTTGATGTACCTTGAAGTTCTTGAAAGTAGCATAGGCCAACAATGTTTTTACTCCTTCAAGTCTAGCAATAGGTGCAAAAGTTTCACCATAATCAATTCCTTCTTCTTGTGCATAACCTTTGGAAACTAATCTTGCTTTGTTTCGAATGACTTCTCCTTTTTCATTTAGCTTGTTTATAAAAATCCACTTTGTACCGATTGCATTTTTGTTCTTCGGTCTTGGGATTAGTGTCCATGTGTCATGCTTCTTGATTTGATCAATCTCTTCTATCATAGCATTTACCCAATCTTCACTGTTAAATTCCTCTTTCACTATTCTCGGTTCAAATTCAGATATCAACCATGTGTTCTATCTCAATTTGTTCCTTGTCATCACTGGATCATCCTTATCTCCTATAATCTGACTTGGTGCATGATGTCTTCTAACATACTTGGCTAATATAGGCTCGGTAGGCTCTGTATGATCTTCTTCATCACTTGGTAACTGGATATTCTCTTCATTTTCTTCAACAGTTTTCTTGGTATGACTTCTCGATTGAACATAGACAAATTCATCATAGTCTTCTGGTTCCTTGGAATTTCCTTCATCATTTCTTTCTACAAATTCATCAATTTTCACATTTGCACTTTCTACTATTTTGTTAGATGATTTGATCAGACATTTAAATGCTTTTCTTCTAGAAGAGTAACCTAGAAACGTTCCTTCTTCACTTTTTTTATCAAACTTGCCATTTCTATCATCTTTATGAACATAGCATCTACTTCCAAAGATTTTAAAATAACTAACATTAGGTTTCTTATCATACCAGATTTCATATGGTGTCTTCAAAGTACCTTTCTTCAATTGAACTCGGTTCAAGGTGTAAACTGCTATGCTTATTGCTTCTCTCCAAAATGTTTGTGGCACCTTCTTTTGAATCATCAGTGTTCTAGCACAATCCACAATAGATATGTTTCTTCTTTCAGCTATTCCATTCTACTGTGGAGTTCTCGGTGCAGAGACTTGTCTTTTAATACCATGATCATTGCAGAATAAGTTGAATTCATCAGATGTGAACTCTCCTCCTCTATCTGATCTAAGACATTTTAGTTGTCTTCCTGTTTCATTTTCAACTCTTGCCTTGTACCATTTAAACATTTGAAAAGCTTCTGATTTTTCTTTTAAAAATATTACTGACATCATCCTTGAATAGTCATCCACAAATAATATGAAATACTTATCACCATAATAACTTTGAACTTTCATAGGACCACAAAGATCAGTGTGCACTAGATCTAAAACTCCCTTAGAAGTGTAAGACTTACTTGTAAAGCTTGATCATGTCATCTTACGCATCTGGAATCCTCAGCATATAGCATTCTCAGGTTTTTCAAGACTCGGTAGACCTCTTACTCTATGCTCTTTACTTATTTTGATCAGATTATCAAAATTTTCATTACAAAACCTTTTATGCCATAACCAGGTATGATCAATCTTTGCATACAAACACTTTTTCCGAGTTGAGTCAAGGTGAAATGTATTACCTTTTGTTTGTGTCTCGGTAGTAGCTAACTTTCCATTCTTGTCATGAACTTTGACAATTCCTTCCTGAAATTCTATTTGGTAACCTATGTTGTTTAGCTGTGCTACACTCAACAAATTGTATTTCAAACCTTCAACCCAATAAACATCATTGCATCTTGCATTATCAAGAAGTGTTATAGATTCTTTACCTCTTACCGGACATGGTGCATCATTACCAAATCTAACATAGCCTCCATCATAATCTTCTAACATAACAAACTTGTGTTTATTTCCTATCATATGATGTGAGCATCGACTATCTATAATCCAAGAATCATTAGTGTTTATGTGAGATATTAGGGCTTTTTCTTCATACCTTTCTTCATCTGAGCCATCCTTTATAGCCACATAAACTACTTCCTCTGTATCAGTCTCATCTAATTTATCATCGTTAGATTCCAAATTTAGCTATTAAGCATGTCTTTCTATCTCTTCTTCTGATGTCTTGGTGTCCTCTATAATGATTCTCTTTCTATCTATCATCTCGGTAATCTCTCTTTTTAGTAAAATCTTTGTCAGGATAGTTAGAAGCCATATGTCCTATCTTATCACAATTGAAACATTTCAAAGGTAGTTTTCCTTTATACTTACCTTTGCCTCTCGGTAACCTTTTGGCTAATAGTGCTTCAAACTCTTCTTGCTTTCTAATTTCCTCATATAGTTTGTTTACTTCTTCCATGTTCTTCCGAAATCTTTCACTTGCTCCACTATGATCTCCTTCAGAGTACTTATACTTTCTTTCATTGTAATCATTAGATTCATCAAGATGAAAAGAACTAAATGCAGATTCAACTTTATTTACTGAAGATCCACTGTTATCAAAATTACTTAACTCAAATGCATGTAGCTTACATATAGTAGCATCTAAAGAAACTGGCATATTAGGTACAAACCTCAATTCATTGATTGCAGAGACTCAGATTGCATAAGCTGGTAGAAGGGTTCTTAACAACTTACTTGTTATACCCTTTTCTTCAATACTTCCACCTGCTCCTTTGATTTGATTGACAATCTCCTTTAGTCTTGTACTGTACTGAGTTATGTTCTCACCTTCATTCATTCTCATAGATTCAATTTGTCCTCTTAGACTGTCTACTTTTTCTCTTTGAACATGTTCATATCCTCCATATACTGATATGAGCTTATCCCACATTGCATTTGCATCATTGTAGCCTTCTAGATCATTAAACTCTGAATCGGTCAATGCAGATGTTATTTCAATCATTGCTTGAATATGTTCTTGCTTTACCTTTATCTCTTCCATAGTCAATGGATAGGTGCTCGGTGCAACAAAATCATTCTCCAGATAGTATACAACATATTCTCCAACTCCTGATAGATGTAGCTTCATCCTTTTCTGTCATGTAGAGAAACTTGACTTGTTCAGGTTCAGTGCATCCCTCTTATACATCTTTGGATCTTTAACTCAAGTGCCTTTAAACTGTCCTTTTGGAGTCCAAAGCTCTGATACCAATTGATAGTTCTGATACTTAATATAAGTACAAATCTAATAGCCAACAAGATGAGAGGGGGGGGTGAATCATACAAACTTAATCATCCATAAAAACATTAGATTCAACCTCAGTAACATATATATCAGTCATATAATCAAAACTGTTAAACATGCAAACTCAAAAGCATATGAACAATATAAACCTCATAACACCAAATTTAACGTGGAAACCCAAATAGGGAAAAACCACGGTGGGATTTCGGACCCACTAAGAAATATACTCTTCTAGAGTATGCTCGGTTAAAAGCAAATCCTGTTAAAGATTACAAACACATTGCTAGATGTGACCCGGTTAAGGGATTTCCCTCCGATTTGTTAGGATCTTCACTTTGTTAGAAGTGACCTTGTCAAAGGATTTCAAACATTCAATCAGAATGTCACCTTGCTAGAGGATTACATATAAGACTGTTAAGTCCAATCGGTTAAGAGATTTTCTATCACTTTCATAAAATAACAGTAATAAAAATCTATCTACAACTTCACATCTAAAATGCTAAAGCAAATTCCTATTTGTTCAATACAATCTAGAAATAGAACTAATATTATCTATCTGCTGGGCTTCTATACTCTATTATTCTAACAGGTCTTCAAGCTTCTGTGCTCGATAATCACTATGTAGCATCCCTATGCATACACTTTCCCGCATACATTGTTTATCAACAGTTTCCTATTTAAAAACAATTAGGTAACTGCTTAATCTCCTTGATCACATTTCCCATGATCAATCATAGCCATCAGATCTTCAATCTTGTCCAGGTTCAATGCATTATTCAATCTGAAAATGTTTTACCCCACCTTGGAACTTGCATAATAGTCTTGGAACTTGTGCCAAGGTATTGCGGTTCAATCTGAGCTGTAGATCTTCATGCCGACTTTTCATTGCCTTAGATTCGTTAACAAACTTCTTCCACGGCTCACCAATCATTTGATCCGCTCCAGCTCATCAACTTCCTTCATTAAATACTGCATATAAACATTTAATGCATTCTGTTATAGCTTGGTTACAACTCGGTAACAACTCAATGAATACTAAACTTCACTTGGTAGACATTCCGCCTTCATTAACCGATAGCGACAACCTTAGGGCTTACTAACTAGGTTCCTTTGTGTTTACCGACTAGGTTCTTTGCTTGATAACATAGTAAAGTATTAACCTTTACAATTTACAACATATGTATGATGTTAAAACAATCTAAAACATCATGATCTCATCATTGTTTGACTCAGTAGTAGTTTCCCATTGAATACCTTATTCATCCCCTTATTCATCATATTCTTTCCTGTGTCTTTCACCGACATCTTTATAATCTTCATATCATACTACTCAAGATATGGCAACATCATACTAAATTAGAAAATCAATGACAAAATAATAATATCAAGACAGTAAAACATCTTTAATTAGTTATATCCATAATCATCAATAACCTTCTCAATATCCTAAAGAATTGCCAACAATCTTTCATTGTCTATTACATTGCAATATTGCCAGCAAGGAGACGTATCCAAATTTATTTGAGGTATCCTATACTACAAGTAAGGTTGGTTAAAGTCTTAAGTGGCTTGATAAATGCTTGCAATGTGTTGGTCCCTTGAATTGTGACTAAAAACCATTTGAGGCCCACCTTTATTTTTGACCAAACATTGTGATAAATTTTATTGTAAGGTTATAGCTAGTTTTTCCCCCAAGATACTCACCATATGGCTCCCTTGAGATGACATAGAAATTCCTAGCTTAGGATAAGCTTTACATAGCTTTTTCGGGGAGAGAGTGATTGGGTCATCCTTCCAAACTTGGAGGCCCATACCTATCCTCTCTGACAAAGACAAGAGTGTACACACCCATTATAGTTGTCCCTACATTTGCGTCAATGAAGATCCAAGATTTGGGTAATGCTATTGTAGAGAAGCTTTGACCTTAGGCATAGGAAGTGTTTGAATTATTTTTTATTGTGATAAGACCCATGAAAATTGGGCTACATTTGGCCCATGAACATATACTATATGCTTAAAATTTTAACAAATCAAACAATAGTCATTCTGTCTTCATTGTTTGCAATGTTTTCTTTCCACAACAATCATTAAATAATTTAATCTCGTCACACATAACACTTTGAAGATCAAAAGTCATAATTGGACCCACTTTTAGCAAAACGATATTTTTAACACTTTTTGCCACATCTATTACTAATCATATCATGTATTTAGTTATTTCTATCATGTATTTGAACACTCTTTATGTGTATCTGATACATTCTCTTGTGCATTTTTATCATCCTAACACGTATTTGGACATTGTTAACACATGCTTGGATAGATTTTGTTGAATATTTAAAAAATTGGAAAACATGTATGTAGGCTCTATTAATGCATCTATTGTTGGATATTGTTGAGAAGTTAATTTGCTAGAATGATGTGTTGTCATTAATGTCAACATATTCTTTTGTATTCCAGTGTTGGAGTCAGATTGGATGAGCTGGTTTGGCCAATGTGTTGCAGATGAGTTATTGCAGATTAAAGGGTTTTGAGATAAGTATCTCTAATTGATTTAGTGAAAGTTTCAGAGGTCCACATGGTGAATTGATTGAGCTATGAGATATGGTATTGCTGTTGGTTATTCATTTGTTTGTGCTAATCATTGTTTTGATTTTTTGCTTTACATTGCTCTGGAATTGCAATATCCTATTTTGCGGATTTGGAAATGTTTGGGATGTCCATATGTGTCCTCAAATCAGATGGTTCATGATTTGGAGGTCTGCAAGTGAATCTTTCAATTTGACAATCAGTATAGTTGATGTTCTTGAGGTTCAATATAATGATGTCAAAGATTCTAGTAAGTGGTGATGTTGCAGTTGTTCATGTGGTAATTCACATTGCTTGTGGATGTTTCTAGATTGTGTTCTATCTGGGTTGATGATTTGCATTAATTGTTGTGATAATTATTAATCATTTTCTTGATCCAGTGGTGTTCATGTTATGCAGAATTCATGATGAGTGTAGCATGTTGCGGATGTTCATAGTGAAATTCTTAGAGGTGTTGCATGTTCGAGGTTTTGATTTAGGCCCAGACTATGTCTTAGCCGACATTGTTTTTCTTTGCATGATATTTTATAGCATGTGAGGTTATTGAGATTTGTAATATGTGATGAGTGTTGAATCGACCTTGAAATATAGGTTGATGAACTATATAAATTAATGTAATATTCATGTGAGAGGTATCATCTGTGTGCGCGAACAATATTTGATCTTTTAGTTACAAAGTAGAAGTGCGAATAACTGTGAAGAAGTGAAAGAGTAGAGTTTGTGCTCTGTGTTTAACTGGAACTATAATCAGGCATTCAGAGATGCTATTTTATTAATTCATGATCCTTCAGATGTAATCTGAATCTTTCTATAAGATAGTGAGTCTTCCTCAGGGTTGTAGCCCTTCTTGTTATGTTATTTGAGTAGTGAGCTCTAGGAAGTGTGCCTGACTGCATGTGCATTCCCCATTGTAATATTTCATTTACTCCTACCAGGGTATTATCTCATTGTGGGTATGTTCCCACCATGGTTTTTACCTTAACTAGGTTTTGCACGTCAAAAATATTGGTGTTATTTGTGTTATTGATGTGGTATTGATTTGTGCCTTCATTGTTGATTATCAAATCTGAATTTAAGTTTGACTTGCATAGAGTTTGTGAGCAAAATGATTAACTCCCCCTCTCAATTTGCTGCTTTGTTGCCATCTATGACACTTTTTGACATGTCTATGGTCTCTTACTACATATAAGATTACAAAGATTAAAAGAGCTTCTAGGATGATTCCTTAGGATTCCTAATTAGTCAGCCATCAATTGCCATTGGTCCCCTTCTATTTTTAGATACTTTCAACCCTCCATTTATCCAAAGCATCTAAATCTCTCTTGAAAACTTAAAAAGTTATTTTTTTGTCCTCATCTATCTTGTAATATACCTTGGCATCACTAGGTGGTTCCCACCTCATATTTATCATATAGGGTACCATCTTAGTCTCTTGAGTTGGGTCAACTTACCTATTGGATTTTTCATCTCCTAGGAAGCAACACCTTGCTTAAGCCATCAAATTGTGGCTATTTATCATAGTGCTAATATTATCATTTAGAACATTATCTTAGGACCTCGCAAGATAATTATATACTTTCCCCCATCATTTTAATTATCTTAACTTCCATTATCAACCTTGTCATTCCTTTCTATTTCACCCAAGTCAAGTCCTTTCATTTTCATGGTTGAATCCCAAGCCCAAACATTTAGAGGATAAGCTAAAGAAGCTCCAAGATCTTAAGACACAAATACTTACACATATGATGAAGAGTAATTTTACAATACTAGGAAGTTCCAAAATTGCAGTAATATGCACAAGATTCAGACAATAAGTCCTTAACATAAGTAGAAATTTAATATCATATGTCTAATTCCAGATTGAATAAAGTTCTCGATGTAGTCTTGTGAAAAGATCCCAGTATTATTGCCATATGCTAATTTGAGATGGTGTCAAGTTACCTCATGATTTTGATGTATCTTAACTTTTAGAGGAAGACCCAAATCACCTTAGTGGTAGCAATGGTGGAAATGGATATTACTGTATTCACATGCTTTAGTCACATTGACCCCTTTTGCAAAAAATAGATGTGCCTATCCACATGCATACTCATTCAACTTATACTCGATATAATCATGAGTAACATCATACTAATGACCTCCATGGCCAAAGAAATACCCATGCATATACTCATGCTCAACAACAAGATGCCAACCAAGGTCACAATCATGATCATGATCATATGAAATGACCTCATGTTGCATTTGATGAACATATCCAAGAACATGCTTTCAATACCAATTACGCTCATGGTCAGATGCTTATAGCCGTCTACTGTATAATACTCAATATCAAAATTACATTCCTAGTGGTCCATACAATAATTAAATACCTCATCCACCACCTCCAAAAGACCCACATTACCTAAAGAACATAAATGGCCACTAAGAGGGTGGGCGAGGGTGAATTAGTGTATTATAAAAAAAGTTAATATATGTGTGCAAATACTAAAATTGAAAATCAATTAAGAAGACACACAGACACACAAATCAAACCACAACACCAGATTTACAAGTAAAACCCAATGTGGGAAAAACCTCGATGAAAATAGTTGTTGGAGTCTACTGCTCCAATCCACCCTCACAATAAAATCATAGCTTACAAAATGTTTAGGGCATCAACCTAAGGAGAATGAACCCCTAATGATTCTAAACATTGAATCAAGGAGCACCAACCCATAATTTTAGAGAACCTACTCAAGGAGCACCTACCCCTACTTTGAGCAACCACTCAAAGAAATACAATCATACCAAGTTTAACAATACAATGATAAAACCTTGTTAAAAATGTATTTTGTAACACTTACAAATTTCTGACACCCAAGAATGGATTTTTCTGCCTACTGATATTCTTCCTCTTCTTCCTCTATCTGATTGTCTTCTTCTCTTTGCCTATTATTCTCTCTCTCTCTCTCTCTCTCTCCTTCACCTTTTTGAATATTCTCTATTCTCTGTTATCGACATTTCTGCTTTTGTAGCTTCTTCTACTTCTCTTGGTGACAACTCACCCTACTTTACACACCCTCATAGTAGACTTAATGAAAATTTTATTTTCACCTCTACCTCTATCTCGAAAACCACACCTACCATTTTCAAATATCATTAAATATGCTACATGATTCAATTTTCTCTGTACACCTAAGATTTTCCCTCCAAAGCTGAAATCCAAATATTTTATCTAGTTTTGTTGACTGGGATATTTATACTGTAGTATATTTTATTATTTGTATTAAATGCATCCTTTCTATCTTTAGATCATTCTCTATACTTAGATTACTAAGTATAGTAATCTTCCTATACCTGTTATTATTCCTCGAGCCACACAAACAACTTGCAACTTAGTCGCTATTAATGAACTCTCCATCCTCCTATTCTGGTCGATTCGATCACATCTACCTTCATTAAAGAAATATTCAGTTGGTAGTCAACAACAAACTCTAGCAACAAATGAATTAGAATCTCATTCCCCTGCATGTACTCAGTGAGCACCATGTCATCAAAATGATGTTCAAATCAGTCAGTCAAACCTTGGTCAACTACCACATTGATTGTCATCTTTACTAACATGAAAATTGTGTGTCATAATCTTCACATTTGGCATTTAAGTTGCTTGGACAACATTAGTCTACCGCAATCAACCTGCCATGTGGACTATCGGGATGTACAAAATTATCAAACTCCATATTGTGACTAACTTTCATGTTATGCACATCATTGATATGTCTATGAGATGGCAAAAATTACTAAACTCTTTCTCTTCATTATACCGCATCATCATTCTCAAATCCCTTTTACTTGTGTGGGCTAGCATGATGCACTATTTTCAATTTGTCTTTCCCTACATGAGTTATATCCTCTAGTCATTAGTGTCGTAGGATAGTAGGGGGATGTGTCTCCTTCACCTTGTATTATTATGCAAGGCCATCTTCAAGTCTATTTTACTCATGCGTGATGACAAGATGTATCAACCATCCTACTTCTTGATTCCCCATAGGCTCCCTTTTTGTCTACTCTTCCCAGCCGCTTGATAGCGAGGATCACCTCCTATCATTGTGCTTCTTATTCTTTAGGATGCCTTCTTTGTAGTTTTTACAGTCACAGGATAGCGGGGGCCTTGGTCTTCTTCAGTCTCCTTACCCCACATGTCAACGTCTTTCCTATCTTTGTGGCCGCGGGATAGCAGGACATACTTCTGACTTCATAATTTGTTTCCCCACAAGGTCTTAATTTATTTGCTTTCCTTGATGTGGGATAGTGGGTGATGTTGTACTCTACCTGCAGTTACCTCGCATGGTCATTTGACCTCAAATTTCTGCAGTGCGGGATGGCAGGAATCCTTGAGCTCCTTCATTTTCTTACCCTGCAAGGTAATTCCTCTTTGGCTTTTTATTATATGTGATAGTGAGGGCCGCTTCTATTATTTTTAGTATCCTTATCTTGTACAACCATTACTTCTTCCGTTTCAATATCGTGGGATAGAGAGATGCCACCACCACCAAGAAACGGAACTCATATGAACACATCACAACCTAGGTAGAGCAATCAACAACAGCCAAGTGGACGTTGACATGCACAAGAAAGGGGGCCCAATCGACACAGGGACCACTATGCCAAGGATGAACTATGACAATATAACAATGGAGCCCGATGAATCAAGAAAATGGTCTTGCTCAACCACCATCTTACACCAAAATGTAGACAACTTCTCTGAGATAGAATCCTTGTCTCACCAAGAAACTTCCATCGAAGGGATTCTTCACCTCTGCAACTTGCATCATTTTTATAGCATAACACAACATGTTATGCATGACTATATAACTTGCATATTATGTGCTCATCACTTTCTCTCTATGTTGCCAATCTGATCCTCTACACCTTTGTCCTTTTCTTGTTGACATCAATGCCAACAATCTCTCCCTTTAGCATTGATGTCAACCACAAACTTGTTACCTCTCTCCCCCTTTGAAAACAATGGCAAAGGGCCTGACAGACACATACACATGCATGTTTTTCTCCCCCTATGACCATCTTTGCATGAGCAACTTTGGATTGCATGTTCTGCCTGAAAACTAGATGAACTATTTTTACAATATTAAAAGCAATCCTACTACTACTTAAAAAAAAGTGAAATCTCCCCTTGAGAACAGGCATGAGGTTCAAGGATGAAAATTATGGAATAGTAGGCTCCCCTTGAACCAATGACTCTCATTAACTTCTTATTTTATGAAGGAGGAACAACCCCCAATTTCAACATGAGATATTCATATCTACCCTTAGGTAGATGCTTGGCAAAAATGTTAGCCACTTGTTCACCTGTAGGAACATATTCCAACTTGACCTCCTTATCAACTACCTTCTCTCTCATAAAATGATATTTTATTTTTATGTGTTTTGTCCTTGATTGCATGAATGGATTCTTTGATATGTTGATTGCACTTGAGTTGTCACACATTATGGAAATAGGATTTGAAAACTCTACGTGAATTTCCTTGAGAGTTTGCTTCACCCATAGAATTTGAGAGCAACACGTAGCAGCTGCAATATACTTTGCTTCAGCAGTTGATAATGAAATAAATTCTTTTGTTCTTGCTATGTCATGACACCAACCTATCTTAAAGGAAGAAATCTCCACCACTGGTTCTCTTCCTATCATCTACACATCCTACCCAATCTGCATCAATAGAGGCTTGCTAAATGAAGTCTCCTTTCTTTGGGTACCATAAGCCATAAGTAAGTGTCCCCTGTAGATACTTGAATATCCTCCTAACAAAATTGCCATGTGATTTATTAGGAGCTTCTTGAAACCTTGCCACCATACACAAAGCTTGAACTATATCAGGCCTTGAGGCTATGAGATACAATAGACTTCCTATCATTGATCTATACAAAGTCTGATCTACACTAGGTGACTCATCATCTTTACTTAGCTTGCATCCAGTTACCATGGGAGTACCAATTGGTTTTCTATCCTCCATGTGAAACTTCTTCATCATTTATTTAGCATACTTGGTTTGTGATATAAATACACCATTACCTAACTAAGAAATCTACAAACCAAGAAAATATGATAGCTCGCCAAGCATGGACATCTCAAACTCAAACTGCATTTCATCGGCAAACTCCTTGCACATGAAATCCTTGTTTACTCCAAAGATAATATCATCTACATACACTACTACTATAATCATATGATTTCCTTCTTTTTTGATGTATAGATTGCTATTAGCACTCATCTTTTTGAATCCTCATTGATGTAGGTACTTGTCTAATCTAGAATACCATGCCCTTGGAGCCTGTTTTAATCCATATAGGGCTTTCTTGAATCTGCAGACAAAATTCTCATCTTCATCTAGCTGAAACCCTTTAGGTTGTTCTATGTACACCTCTTCTTCTATATTTCCATTGGGAAATGCAGATTTAACATCCATTTGGTATACTTTGTATCCTTGGTAGGCTGAGAATGCCAAAAACATTCTTATAGCTTCAATCCTTGCAACTAGTGCAAATGTTTCCTCAAAGTCTATCCCTTCAACTTGAGCATATCGCTTGCACACTAGTCTTTCTTTGTTCCTGATTACTTTGCCTTCTTTATTCATTTTTCTTCCTATAGACTCATTTTGTCCCAATAAAATTCTTGTCAGTTGGTCTAGGAACTAGTTCTTAAGTTTTGTTCTTTTCATTTAGCTACAACTCTTCCTCCATGGTTTTTATCCACTTTTCACTCTTGCTAGCCTCATCATAATTCTTGGGTTCTATCTCAATCATCAGACAAATATTTTCTTGTTCATTATTCCTTTCTCTCCTTCTTGTTTGCACACCATTATTTTTTTCCCTATAATCTGATGCTCAGGGTGATTCTTTTGCACATATCTGTTTGGTTCTTTTTCTTGGTGCTTCTTCACCATGTTCCCTTTTAGATTTTTCTTCATCTTCAACATATGATTCTTCAATCTTCAATGTATGATTCTTGAATTTGAGGTACTGTGATCTGTTTACCTTTATGTATATCTTCATCAATTTTCACATGTACACTCTAAACCACCTTCTCTAGCCTCTTTTTTAAACATTTGTAGGCCTTGCTGTGAGTTGAGTATCCCAAGAAAATACCCTCATCACATCTTGATTCAAAGCTTCCAAGTCCATCTTCATGTGTTTTGATAAAGAATTTACTGCTAAACACCTTGAAGTACTTGATTGAAGGTTTCCTGTCATACCATAATTCATAAGGTGTCATTCTATTATTTACTCTTTGCTACACCCTGTTTAGTGTGTATATAACAATATGGTTTGCTTCTTTCCAATAAAAATCAGGCACGTTGGCTTCATTAAGCATTATTCTTGCCATCTCTTTGACTGTTCTATTCTTCCTCTCCACAACATCATTTTGTTGTGGTGTCTGATCTTAAATACTTTATCTTGTATCCACTTTCCTTTATAAGCAATTTCCTGAAGACCTTGACTCTCTCAAAGTCTTGTGACTTGTCTTGCAGGAAGGTGGCTCATGTCATCCTTGAGAAATCATCTATGAGCAACATGAAATATCTTTCTCCATTTAGAGCTCTTGTCCTTGTAGGCCCACCTAAATCAATATGCACAAGCTTAAGAGGCCTTGTAGTTAAATACTCTTTTGTCTTAAAGATAACTTTTGATTGCTTACCTCTTTGACACTCCTCACAGATGGTGTTGGCAGGTTTGATTATCTGAGGAATGTGCCTAACATATGGTTTCTTACTTACCTTAATGAGGTTGTCAAAGTTTATGTGACCTAGTCTCTTATACCACAACCAGCTCTCATCAACTTGCCCCATCATGCATTAAAACTCAAAACATTCCTTAAGGTTGTAAACATTACCATCTATCCTTTTGCCTTCAACAACAAGATGTCCATTACTTTCCTTTATGATCTCAAATCCTTTGAAGTCAAAAGTGAATTTTTATCCCTTGTCACACATTTGAATCACACTCAACAGATTATGTTTCAGACCTTCAACATAATAAAAATCATGAGCTTTTAATTTGTCATCAATTTTCAATGTACTTTTTCCCTTGATTTTAATGGATGAGTTCTCTCCAAACTTGATTGAACCACCATTCTAATCCTCTAGTTTTGTTAATTTTTTTAATCTCCAGTCATGTGATTGGAGCAGCCACTATCAACTACCCATAGATTTTTCCTTTTAGCATGTAGAGCAGTTTGAACAATCAAACTTGACTCACTTTTGTTTTTATCTTTCTCTACCCAAACTTGTTTGGTCTCTTTCTTCTTTTCTGCTATCCCATTTTGTTCTGGATTTTCATTTGGTTCAAATGTTAACATTGTCTTCTTTTTCTTAGCATTACTAAGCTTGCATTTTTTTGCAATGCGACCCAAGTTTTGACAGTGGTAGCATTTAACATTCACATTTAATGATGACTTTGAAATACTATTGTAAGACAAATATATTTCTCTTACATTCATAACTCCTATGATCATACCCATTACAATGGTAACAAATGACATTCATATTCTAAGTGCAGAAAATGAGTTTCTAATTTCAAAACTAGTAAGAGGCCTATGCATTAGCCTACATTCTGCAATAATATGACCATAAGTATTGTATTTATAATAGTAGCCATGGAACTAGGGTACATACCAATTATTATTGAAATTGTTTCTCATTGTCCTCCTTGGAGTAGAATAATTTTGTCTTCTTGAGTTCTTCCTTTTTTTATCCTTGACCTTTGTGAAACCTCCATCATCAACCTTGGATTTTCTTTTAGGATCAATATGTTGATTCTTTGACTAATTCTTTGTTGCAACAACATATGTCTTCTTTTCAGTGGGCTTGCTAACTATGAATGTTTAATTGACTTCACTTGCACTTGAGGAAATAAATTTTATCTCCTTGCTAAGTGAATCTTCATGATTAGAACATTGCCTTGCTTCAAATCCAACACCATTAATGTCCTTGGTATGCTTTTGCTTGCTCAAAATTTTTTCTAATGCCTTTATGCTGCCACAATACTTGGTTCTTATCTTCACTTCATTTTTGTACTTTTCAAGTTCCTTTCTGAGATTTACAATTTCTTCCTCCATCTTTTGAAACTCCTTTTCCTTCTCCTCTAAATCGGATTTTGTTACTTCATAAATCCTTTTTTCTTCTTTGAACTAAATTCTCAAGTAATAAATTGTTGTCTTTGACTCCTCAAGAAATTTGTTTAGCAACTCTTGTTCTTTAGCAGCAACATACCTACTTTTTTGTAATCTTTTCTCACTTTTCTAAGTTCTTCCAGAGCACTTACAAGTTCACCCTCTAGGTCTTCTTTGGCTTTAGCTTCTTCCTCTTCATCACTAGAAGCTTGCTCATCATCTAGTTCTCCTTGTGCCATAAAGAGATTAACTTCTCTTTCTTCTTTACTGCAATCCCTCTCATAGACACTCTATTCATTTGTGGCATCATCTTCCAAGGTGTAGAGATTGTTTTTCTATTTAAAGCTTCTTCTCTTTGGCTTGTAGGTTTTCTTCATTTTATCCTTACCAAAGGATTTTTTATTTTTCTTCTCATCTCCATCTTTCTCACCATAGGGGCACTTAGAAGAAAAATGTCCTATTTTTCCATAGTTGAATAATTTGAAGGGTATCTTACCATTGTACTTGCCTAATCCCTTTTTGAGTTTTCTCACAAAGTTAGCTACAACAACATCAGAGTCATCTTCTTCATCGAGAGCAACTTCTTCTTTTCCTTTATTAGTTGTGTTGAATGCAACCTCTCTCTTTGATGGTTATCCACTTAGTTCTCTCATCTCATAAGCTGATAGGAAGCCAAACAGTTCATCCATAGAGAATGTCTTTAAGTCTTTAGCTTCTTCAATAGTAGATACTTTAGTATAATACCTTGTGGTTAAA
Organism: Cryptomeria japonica; assembly: GCF_030272615.1. Classification (NCBI taxonomy): domain Eukaryota; kingdom Viridiplantae; phylum Streptophyta; class Pinopsida; order Cupressales; family Cupressaceae; genus Cryptomeria; species Cryptomeria japonica. Next base: position 706,007,934 of record NC_081407.1, read on the forward strand.
GATCTCATAACCTTTTTGACAATAACTTCATCTGAGACATCCTCTACGAGTCCTCTTTTAACACTTACTATCTCATCCACTCTTTGTAGATAGTCATCTATCTTCTCCTCTTCTTTCATTTTTAGACTTTCGAATTGAGATATTAGATTTTGCAGTTTGGCTTCTTTCACTTTGGTATCTCTTGCATATATACTTTGTATCCTAACCCATGTTTCTTTTGCTAAAGTGTAGTGCATGACTTTGACAAACTTTGTATCAGATAGGCCACAAAAGATTGTGTTCTTAGCTTTTTCATTGTTCTCATATTCCCATTTAGCATCAAGATAAGTAGCAGGAATGGATGGAACTATATATCCATTCTTTACTGGAATCCAAACATAAAATCCAAGGGAAGACAAGTATGTCTCCATTATTCTACTCTAGAAGGCATAGTTTGTGCCTGTAAAGTGGAAAATTTGGGGCTTTGTAAATTCACCACTTGGAAAGGGGAAATCACTAAGTCAATTTTCACTTGGAGAAATTTACATTCAAAATAGGGGATAAATCCACTAGATCCAATCCTAAATGACACAAGGATTAAATACTAAGTAGATTTATTGTATTTGGAATGTGTTTGATCCTCTTTTGTAAGTTGAATAAGAAAAGTGCTTAAATTGAAGACCAAGTGAGCGAAAATAGTGAGCTAGGGATTCAGGGTTTCGTTGTGCAACTTGATCTATGAAGTTTGAGATTATTTGGAGTTTCTCTACGAAATCTAACAAAAGTTGCAAGAACTGTGTGTCCAGACCAGGTTGCCCTCCCATTGCTCCTCTGAACTTTCCTTGCGTCAAAAAGGGTTTTTTTGTCTCTACAAATAAAGCATAATTCTAGAAGTACAACTATGCATCTACTTTCTAAATAGAAAAAGAAGAAGCAAGGGGTTGGGAATAGGGGTTTTCCTAAGTCAAACCCCAGTTTGGAATCAACTTTCAATAAAATACTGGAGATGCTTGAAATAAATGATGGAAATGTATGCCTTCAAATCTACAATAGATTATGATGATGCTTCGCTTCTTAGATGTAATCACATATGTTGTATGAAATGGCATGAACATGAAAAAACCCTAACACACATGCTTACAAATGAATGATGTAATGTTGTGCCAATGGATAGATGAAGAATATCCAACCTTGAGGAATGCTAGAAGATGAATGCTTGATGCATGAACGCTTGAGATCCAATTCCACCTTCATGAATGTATATTCATCTTATGCTTGTATATCCAAATGAGAGGGGAAGACCTCTTTATATACCTGTCTTTCGTCAAACATTTAATTTTATGACATAAGCCAACATGGGAGATTTATTTCCCACTGATATTTGAGATAGGGCCTAGAGGCCAAAATAGGTCCTACCTAGGGAGGACTAGGGCATGGCACCTTGTCTCTACCCTAATTTAGTCCAGGAATAAAGGGCTATGCAAGGTACAAAGTGGAAAAATGAAGCTTTGCTGCATAGGGGAGGCATAAACGGATCCCGATCAAGCATGGGGATGAGATTGTTAAGGTGAGGGCACAAAATATAGTCAAAATTACAAGGGCTGTAAGTTGAGGATTCTACGTTTAGCTCCCACTTTAGCAGGAGTATGAGCTTACACAAATACTCATGGTAAAGTAGAAGAAAGAGAAATATGAGGAATGCAGAGAAAAATCATAAGGAGTATAAGATATCACCAATTTTGAGGAATTAAGCCCACAAGCTTAGGATCTCAACTCACTCAAACGTATGCAAGGGCACATAAAACAAGATAAAAATGAAAAGACAATAAAGACAAAAAGACAAAGGCAAAGACATAAAGACACAAAAGACCAAAAATCTAACTTGACCAAAAGAAAAGATCCAAGTCAACTAGCCGAAGAGATCTTGATATCAAAACGTATCAACAATTAATATCATTCTTAAAAAATGCCATCTCATGAACACAAATGATCACATAAAAGAGAAAAGAAAGCATCATCCATAAACTATCAATAGAAAAACTATGCTTTCATGAGAGGAAGAAGAGAGAGCATGAATACACTCTAGATGTGTTTATCTAGGTGATCCATGTGAAGAATGATGAGAGAGAGCATCGACTACTCCCCCCTCTAGATGGTTTTATCTAGGTGATCCAAGGTGAGAAAGGACATGGAAAAATTGGCCCTAGATATTTTTATATAGGTGATCCATGTGGGGAGGAGAGTAAGAATAGTCTATGTTCTTTTAGCTAGTTCCACCCATCCTTGTGCGTTTGTAAAAGTCATGTCTGGTTTCAAGTGTATAGCACCTTGCATAAGAGTATTTGCTCTATATTTTAGTGTGCCTCAACCTGTTTAAGACATGTAATGTAAATGTGAATGCCAAGGGGCGATTATGTGTGTGAAAATGTGTAAATGCCAAGTGGCAGATACATGCTTGGTTTTGAGGCCATCCCATTTAAGACTTTGTTTTTTTCGGTGATGTGCAACCCCATCTAAGACATATCAAATGTTTCATTTGGTTTTGGGTGCGAATAATATTAGTCTAAGAGTTTTTACTCTGGTTTTGAGAATGAATATCTCGTTTAAGACATGTAAAAATTATATGCAAGAATTATAGAACAATATGGTGCAAGGGGAGAGATGTGGGTGCCCCCCCTTAAGATATCAACATAGTTTTATGTTGATGTCTTAAGGAAGCTAGAAACAAGGATACCTTACCTTCAACTCCAAAGAGATATACTTTAGGCAAAAATATCATAAATCCTAAGCCAGAGAGGGTATACTCACAAAGCAAGGACAAAGTAGTTGAAAAAGAGATATCTTGCAACAAGTGTAAAGGGAATCCTTGGAGGAGAAGAGATCTAAGTTGCTCAAAAGACATCTACCCCCAAGGGGAGCTATCTTGAACAATCATAACATCTTCTACTAGAAGAAAGAAAGGAGAACAAGAATTCATACCTTCCTCCTATTGCTAGGTGAAAGGGATTCTTGATGAAGGATGACACACTTTTGACCCAATGTGAGGGGTAAATTAATGATATATATACATTTCCAAGTGAAGAAGAGGTTGTATCAAAGGACTTACACCTCTTTTATAAGAGAGAATCCTTGAGAAAACAATAACTTCACACAAGGAATGACACCCACTCATGAACAAACACCACTCCACAAAGGAAAAGTAGATCCTTAGAGGGGAGAGAGAGGAGGAGAAATCAATCATTTCCCCCCAAGTGTAAGGACAATGCGAAGAATTACACAATTTTCTAGGGATATATTAGGCATAAGGAAATGCACAACATACTCACATGAATGAATATTTAATGCAAGAAAAGACATTAGTATATGTAAAATGCATCTCAAAAGAATTTGTAATCTTCAAAGAGAGAGAGAGAGAAAGAAAGATCACATATTCCCCTAAGGAGAGATTATTCATAAGAGACATGCCATTGCAAAAAAGGATATCAACACATGAAGAATGCAACTCCTAAAGGGAATAATGATACATTAGATAAAATGAGAGAGTTATAAAAATCCATCCTTGGCCCCCAAGCATGAGGACAAAGAGGAAAATTACACATCTTCACAAGAGAGGTTATTCATTAGAGATGGACCGTTTCAAACAAAGAATAGGTCCTAACCAAGGAACAAACATGTTCTCAAATGAAGGATAACTCTATGCCAAAAAGGACATCAAGTGATGAATAACACAACACAAAAGAAGAGGTAATTATCAAAGAGAAAGGAAGGGGATGAAGGTTCACAAAAGTTCTTTAAGGATAGATTATTCATAGAAGATACACCATTTCAAGCAAGAAATAGGTGCCACCTAAGGAAGAAATATGTCCTCGCATGAAAGATAATTCCATGCAAGAAAGGACATCAAGCTATGAATAATGCATTCACAAAGAAAATAGTGAAACCTTAGCAAGAGAAGAGAAATAGGGTAAATCATGTTGCTACCCCAAGTTAATTTAATTGGGGGATCTTCAATACTTTCTCTCCATTAGAGAGATCATTGATAGGAGTATTAGCTCTTTCTTCATTCATATTAGATACCCTAGGAGAGGTAAAATTATTAGGTTTCTCATTGTCATCTCTAGGATTAGGATCTAGAAAAGATTTTAGGTGATCTACGTATGAAATGCATTTTCCCAAAAACATCACCATAACACAACATACATGAAAAATGAAAGCTTTGAGATCTAATTTATGAAAAGGAATCAACTTGGAAATCCAAAGAATTCAATATGTCCAAGTGCTATGAATGAAAAGAAGTAACATGAAGTGAAAAATGTCATTATCCAACACATGATTATAATAAATGTACATAAAAAGCAATGTAATCATATGTGAAATAGCAAATAGAACAAATCCATTAATTGTCATGATGAATATTAAAATTTAAGTTGAAGAAAATTATTTGAAATAAATTAAGATTTTATAAATAAAACCACTTAATTTATGTAAATTGATAAGATTCACAATTTTTATTTTTATTTTTAAGATGAAAAATGAGAATTTAAGATTTGGAAGTTGAAATTTTAATAATTCAAAATTTTAAAAAATGATTATTCAATTTTTGAAAAATTATGCAACCTCCTAGAAAATTTAAATTTATAGTTAGGGCCTTGAAAATGACCTCTCAATTTAAATTTAAAATTACCCAATATAAGATTTTATTCTATCCAATAAACATTTAAATTAAAAATTAGGGCTTTGTTAAATAACCTCTTAATTTTTAAAATTTAAATTTAAAATTGTTCATAAGAGAATTAAATTTAAAATTAGGGTCTTGTAGAAAGATACACTTAATTGAAAATTTAAATTTTAAAATAGATCTAAGATTGGAATTTGGAATTTGAAAAAAATGGAAAATGCACAAGATTAATTTAAATTTAGAAATTAGGGTTTGTTTAATTAACTATTTAAATTTAAAATTTTTAATTTGATCCAAGGTTACAATTTTGAATTTGAATTTTAAATTAGCAACCCAATTTGAAGAGAGAAATTCAAAATTTAAACAACCTAAAAGCCCAATTTAAAATTTTTAAAAATTAAGGTTTTTAAAATTAACCACTTAATTTTAAAAATTAATTGTGAAATTTGACTTGTAGATGAAAATTTGAACTAACAAATTGAATGAATTCTCAAATCTGAAATAAATAATCCAAATTATACAAATCACAAGCTCAATTTTGAATTTAAAAATTAGGGTTTTAATGAAATTAACCTCTCAATTCTTAAAATTTACAAGAAAATCAAACATGTAAATGAAAATTTGAATTTTAAATTGCATACACTCAGATTTGAGAACAAAATATCAAAATTAATGGTGTAAGGACTCAGCTTCACCAAAATGTAAAGTGGAAAATTTGGGGCTTTGTAAATTCACCACTTGGAAAGGGGAAATCACTAAACCAATTTTCACTTGGAGAAATTTACATTCAAAGGAGGGGATGAATCCACTAGATCCAATCCTAAATAATGCAAGGACTAAATACTAAGTAGATTGATTGTGTTTCGAATATGTTTGACCCTCTTTTGTAAGTTGAATAAGAAAAGTGTTGAAATTGAAGACAAAGTGATCGGAAACAGTGAGCTACAGATTTGGGATTTCGTCATGCACCTAGATCTAAGAAGTTTGAGATGATTCAAAGTTGCTCTGTGGAACTTGCCAAAAGTTGTAAAGACTATGCATCTGGACCAGGTCACCCTCCTATCGGTCCTCCAAACTTTTTGCATGTAGAAAAAGGTTTTTCCGTCTCTGCAAATAAAGAAGAAGAAATGGGCCCAAAATAGAAGTTTACCTAAGTCAAACCCTGGTTTGGAATCAACCTTGAATAAAATACTGCAAATGTTTGAATTAAATGATGGTAAGGTATACCTTTAGATTTGCAATAGATGTTGATGATGCTTCACTTCTTAGATGTAATCACATATGCTGTATGAAATGGCATGAACATGACAAAACCCTAACATACACACACGCTTGAAAATGAATAATGTAATGTTGCTCCAATGGATAGATGAAGAATATGTAGCCTTGGGGAATGCTAGATGATGAATGGTTGAATGCTTGATGCTTGAACACTTGAGATCCAATTTCCCCTTCATGAATGTATATTCATCTTATGCTTGTATATCTAAATGAGAGGGGAAGATCTCCTTACATACCTGTCTGTCATCAAACATTTAATTTTTCAATATAGGCTAACATGGGAGATTTATTTCTTGCTCAAAATTGACATAGGGCTTAGGGGCCAAAATAGGTCCTGATTAGGGAGGACCAAGGCATCATGCACTAGTCTTGGTGGGGGCCAAAGCATGACACCCTAGCCCTACACTAATTTAGGCCAGGAACAAGGGGCTATCCAAGGTACAAAGTGGAAAAATGAAGCTTGGTTGCATAGGGGAGGCATAAATGGGTTCCGATCAAGAATGGAGATGAGACCGATAAGCTGAGGGCCCAAAATACGGTCAAAATTTGAAGGGGTGCAATTTTAGGATGCTACAGTGCCATCAAACATAGGTGCATTAGAAGAGGATTTATTTGTGGCCATTGTGTTCACAAGACAAGATCTGCCCAAGCTATAGGAAGCTTTATGGTAAGGGAACCTATGGCTCTGATACTAATTGAAGAACATAAATGGACATGAGAGGGGGGGGGGGTGACTCAGTATATTATGAAAAATTTAACCTATGTGTGCAAATACTAAAACTGAAAATCAATTAGGAACACACACACACACAAATCAAACCACAACACCATATTTACGAGGAAAACCCAATGTGGGAAAAACCTCGGTGAGAATAGTTGATGGAGTCTACTGCTCCAATCTAGCTTCACAATAAAATCATTGTTTACAAAATGTTTAGGGCACCAAACCAAGGAGTACCAACTCCTGATGATTATGAGCACCAACCCCTAATTTTAGAGCACCTACCCAATGAGCAGCTACCCCTACTTTGAGCACCCACTCAGAGAAATACAATCATATCAAGTTTAAAAATACAATAATAAAACCTTGTTACAAATATATTTTGTAACACTTACAAATTTCTCACACCTAAGAATGGATTTTTTGGCCTACTGATGATCTTCCTCTTCTTCCTTTGTCTTATTGTCTTCTTATCTTTGCCTCTTCTTCTCTCTACCTCCTTTTTTTCTTTGTTTCTCTATCTCTTTCCTTCACGTTTTTGAATATTCTCTCTTCTATGTTATCTATCTTTCTACTTTTCTAGCTTCTTCTACTTCTCTTGGTGGAAACTCACCCTACTTCACACACCCTTGTAGTAGACTCAATGAAAATTTTATTTCCACCTCTACCTCTGTCTTGACAACCACACCTACCATTGTCAAATCTCATTAAATGTGCTGCATGATTTGATTTTCTCTGTACACCTAAGATTTTCCCTCCAAAGCTAAAATCCAAATATTTTATTCAGTTCTATTGTCTTAGAGATTTAGAATGTAGGAAATTTTATTCTCTATCCTAAATATGTTCTCAGATTGGTTGCCTGTATTAAATGCATCCTTTATGTCTTCATATCATTCTCTATACTTAGATTACTAAGTTTAGTAATCTTCCTCTTCCTAAAGAGATATGGTATTCTTCCTTGAGCCACACAAACAACTAGCAACTTAGTTGCTATTAATGCACTCTCCATCCTCCTATTCTAATTGATTCGATCATATCTACCTGCATTAAAGAAATCTTTAGTTGGTAGTCGGTAACCAACTCTGGCAACAGATAAATCAGATTATCATTCCCCTGCGCGAACTTAGCGAGCACCACATCATCAAAATGATGATCAAATTAGTTAGTCAAACCTTGGTCAACTATCACATTGATTATCGTCTTTATCAGCATGAAAATTGTGCATCACAATCTTCACATTTGTCATTGAAGTTTCTTGGAAAACATCGGTCAACCATAGTCAACCTTCCATGTGGAATTTTGGGATGCACAGAACCATCAAACTCCATAATGTGACTAACTTTCTAGTTATGTGCATCACAAATATGTCTACCAGATGGTGAGAGCCACTAACTTCTTTCTCTTCCTTATCCTACATCATCATTCTCAAACCCCTTTTACTCATGTGGGTTGGTGTGATGCATGATTTTCAATTTGTCTTGCCCCACAGGAGTTCCATCCTTCTGTCATTGGTGTCACGGGATAGCGGGGAGGTGTGTCTCCTTCACCTTGTGTTATCCCGTAAGGTCATGTTCAAGTTTATTATACTCATGCGGCTTGGCGAGATGTATCAACCATCCTACTTCTTGATGCCTCGCGAGATAGGGGGAATCACCTCCTACCATTATTCTTCTTGTCCTGCAAGATGCCTTCTCTACAGTTTTTATGACCACGAGATAGAAAGGCCTTGGTCTTCTTCATTCTCTTTACCCCTCACATCAACATATTTCATATCTTTGTGGCCACGGGATAGTGGGACATGCTTCTAACTTTGTATTCTTTTTCCCTGCAAGGTCTTGCTTTCTTCGCTTTCCTTGGTGCAGGATAGCAGGTGATGGTATACTCTATCTGCACTTACCCCGCATGGTCATTCGACGTTGACTTTCTACAATGTAGGATGGTAGGGATCCTTGAGATCATTACCTTTCTTACCCCGCAATGTAATTTCTCTTTGACTTTTTATGACATGGGATAGCGAGGACCGCTTCTATTCTCTTCAGTATCCTTATCTGGCACAATCATTACTTCTTTTGTTTTTGAATATCGTGGGATAGGGAGATACCACCACTACAATGACACAGAACTCACACGAACATGTCACAACCTGGGTACACCAATCAATAACATCCAAGTGGATGTCGATGTGCATAATAAAGGGGGCCCACTCGACACAGTGACCACTATGTGCAGGATGAACTTTATCGGTATAACAATGAAGCCCGATGAAACAAGAAAATGATCTTGCCTAACCACCACCTTACATCAAAATGTAGACAACATTGCTGAGATAGAAGCCTTGCCTCATCGAAAAACTGCCATCGAAGGGATTTTTCATCTCTGCAACCTGAATCATTTGTATAGCATAACACGATGTATTATGCACGACTACATAATCTACATGTTATGCATTCATCACTTTCTCTCTATGTTGCCAATCTAATCCTCTCTACACCTTTGTCCTCTGACTGTTGACATCAATGACAATCTAACACCAATAGTACCAACATCATGCTTATATACCTCCTCCTAGTATCCATTACAACAATTACATTCCTCCACCTGGTGACTCGGGGATAGGGGTATTTTGAAGAAAGAGAATACCACATAGTGGCAAATTTCAATAAGTGACAATTGTACCAACAAATTGCTAGTATGCATACACCTATCAAGAACTACACACCTCAAGATATTTGTCCTTTTCATTTTGATAGGACCATTCCCATGCCACCATTTCCTACAAATTTCAATGTGCCCAAATTTGACAAGTATAAAGGAAAAGGTGATCCTAAGGCACATATCAGAGAGTTTTTCATGTATTGTATAGAATTGGCTTGTGATACTTCTTACTTAATGCCTTGTTTTCCACAAAGTTTGAGTGGACAAGCCATGGAATGGTTTTCACAATTACTGCCTTGGATTAGTTCAAGGGGTTATTTGACTAAAGAGTTTATTCAATATTTATCTTATAATATTGAGTGTGAGATTTTAGTGACAACTTTACATACTACCAAACAACATAATGGGGAATATTTTGCATCATTTCTATAAATATAGAGAAGTTTGGCTAGTCATCACCATTGTTGTGTTTCACAAAAATAAATGGCCGAAATGTTTACATAGAACCTAAACCGGGAAATTAAATATAAGCTCTACAAGTTATGTTTGTCCACATTTCAAGAATTTGTTGAGAAAGGTTTATCCATTGAGATGGTCCTTCTTGAGCAAGGTATTATCAAAACTTTTAAAGAAAACAAATGACTCTAATTCAAAAGAAAAGTTGTATTTTTAGAATAAGAATAATAATATAATGAACAATGGGGTTGTAGATACGAATGTGGTAAAAACTTTGGTTAGTTTTCTCAAAGAAAGCTCATCCAACAATCAAGTGAATACCCATAGGGCACCAAGTCCTAGGACACAATGGATAAAACCATAATTGTGGAATGACAATCTTATTGAATAAGCTTAAAAATATTATTCAATATCATATTAACAATGGAACAATAAAAGTTCAAGGTCACTCATCCAATGAAGAGCATGTGATGTTCAAAGATCTATTACCAAAACATGACAAAGAAAAAACTCCCAATACAACTAAGAACAATGCCAATTATGCTAATATGAGATATAATGAGTACACAATGAACCATATTTCTAAAATGGACCACCATATTTTTACCATAACTATCAAGGACAAAACCCCAAAATGTAATGTAACAACCCACCAGAGTAAAGTCACCCTACAAAGTACCACATCCAAGACAACTCTGTAATCCAATCCATATGAACTTGTCAACTATCTTGGTAAAATACCAGCCCTCATATACATCCTTGAGCTTTTGCACATATCCTCTTCATGTAATTCTATCTTAGACAAGACTTTGCAAGAAACCACCATCCCTACCAACCTGAATGTGGATTATTTTCAAGTCATGGTGGCACATCTTTCTACCTCTCACAGCCTTACATTGAGTAAAGAAGAAAACGTTCATCACCACAACAACCTCATAATTCACTACTCCTTTTTTTTTTTTTTTTTTTCCATAAACATAAAGTAAAGTGAGTCTTGATAAATGGAGGAGTAGGTCTAAACATTTTTACATTGAAATTAATTCTAACATTGGGATTTTATAAAGAAGTTGTGGACTCTAAGAAAAATATTACAATCAAAGAATATGATGATGAAGAGCATTCATCTAAGGGAACAATCACCTTGCCATTTGTATTGGGACTAGTAGTAAAATATATGGTTTGCCAAGTTTTGGACCTTAACATCACCTATAACATACTTTTGGGTCATCCTTGGGTACATTCTATGAGATTAGCTCCTTAAACATATCACCAATGTATCAAATTCCCACATAATAGAATGGGAGTTACAATTCATGGTGATCCAAACACATGTCTATATATCAGAAACATTCATCCTAAGCTTAAGTTTCTTTGTAGGTTCCAGATGCTAGCAAAATTTGGGGGGTTTCGGATCCTTTTAAGAACCTAGTGTACGAGGATTCTGGTTCCCTCAAAACCAATTTTCCCTTAATCAAAAACATCCATCCTAAGCTCAAAGAAATAATACCTATCAATCATGAAGCTATTTCATCTTCGTCATATGCTGACCCTAGGTTACTAAAAGCTTCCACTTGTAGACAATCTATGATCAAGGGTTAGGTCAAAGACAAAAGAAAGGGAGAGTATAGCTTGCAAAAATCCATGTATCTTAGATAGCTTATGGACACCCTAAGCTAAAGCACATTGATGTGTCACATTTGAGGCTAACTGAATAAGTTTGGGCGAACTTAGCCGATGCCAAACCTTTGTGACGGTCACGTGGAACCTAAATGGCACAATAAGTTCAACCAAAATTAGTTTGGCCAAACCTATTTTCAAAGCAATTAGTTTGACGAAACTTAGTACGACCGAACCTATCTATGTGTCATGTGATGTGGCAGCCAAATCACCAATTCCTTTGCATTTTAAAAACTTTTCACTTCTATTGTATTTTTCTTTAGGCAGAATATTTTTTTAAAAAAATTGAAAAATACCTTTTTGTAGAGCTCAAAGTCAAGAATCTAGACATAACTTTTTTTATGTTTTGATTAATTTTAATATATTTTAATTTTTAAACATTCTAATTAGGTTTTTTTAATTCAAAAAGAAGCTAATTTGATATTAAAAAAGAAAATATTAAATGATATAATAAAAAAAATTGCAAAATATATTTTTCATTGGATGAGAGAATTTTCTCCAAAAGGGTATAATTTGGTTTTAGACCAAGAAAAAGTAAAAATAAAGGATGTATCTAATAGTGAAAACCTCTCAGAGGTGCTAGAGGATGGAAGGCTTGACACTCTCCCCATAACATCATATCATGAGGGATCATCTATGCTAATAGAAGAGACAACATACACTAATCTTGGAACTAAGGAAGGTCTGCATAATATATTTCTTTCAACATCTCTAACATAATTTGAAAGTACTAATTTGATTCAATTTTTCAAATAGCATCAGATAAACTTTGTGTTATCATATGTTGATATGCTTGATTTAGATATAGATCTTGTTATGCATCATTTGACAGTAACACCAAGTGCAAAACCAGTAAAACAAAAGTTAAGAAAAAAACATCCACAAGTAGCACTTTTAGTTAAAGTTGAGCCTAAGAAATTACTAAATGTTTGTTTTATTATACCCATAGATTACCCAAAGTGAATACCAAACATTGTACTCATTGTAAAACTAGACAAAAGTATCAAAGTGTGTACAAACTTCAGAGAAATCAACAACGACTGTCTTAAAGATGATTTTCCAGTGCACAACATAGACTTAATTATTGATCTCATAGTTGGACATGCAATGCTATCACTTATGGATGGATTCTATAATTATAATTAGATCAAGATCACACCTAAGGATCAATATGAGACTGCTTTCACTTGTCCATTGGGAACTTTTTGTTGGAATATCATTCCTTTTTGGGTTAAATAATGGAGGTTCTACATATCAAAGAGCTATCACCATAATATTTCATGATATGATGCATACCTTAATGGAAGATTATGTAGTTGACAACTTGGGAAAGTCACTCACAAGAGAAGACCATTTGAATGTTCTAGAAAAACTCTTTACTCAATTGAAAAACTATAAAGTGAGATTCAATCACAAGAAATGTGTCTTTTGGGTATCCTCAGGGAAGCTCCTAGGATACATCATGTCACATAGAGGTATTGAAGCGGATCCTGCAATTGAGTCGAAACCATCTTAGAGATGCCACCTCCAAAGAACATTAATCAACTTTGGTCATTACAAGGGACGCTTCCCTCAATTTGTATATTTATAGCTCAACTTGCAGACAAGTATCATCTATTCACACATTTATTACATAATAAAGTCAAGTTAAGATGGGATGATAAACAACAACAAGCATTTGAGTTGCACTCAAAGATTATCTCATGAATCCACCAGTTCCTATGCCACCAATTGAAGGAAATCCCTTACTAATTTACATATCAGCAATGACAATGGTACTGGGGGCACTTGTAGCCCAATAAGATTGCGAAGGAAAAAAAAGAGCCATTTATTATATTAATTGAACATTAGTGGGATATAAACTTAATTATACCCCTATTGATTGTGTGTTCCTTGTTGTAGTTTTTGCCTTGCAAAAATTATGATAGCATATGCTCATTCATAAGACAAAGCTTGTAGCAAAGATTGATCCACTCAAATAGTTACTCAACAAAGTATCTTTCATAGGAAGATTGGCTAAATGGTAGCGATCCTAAGTGAATTTGATATCAATAATGTTGATAGAAAGGATATAAAAGGGCAAGTCGTTATAGACCAAATATCAGATACATCGATGATAGATGATTATCCTTTAATTTCATAATTTTTGGATGAATCCATCTTGGTAGTTAAAAAATAAAAGTTATGGAAACACTATTGTGATGGATCTTTCACATGACATGGAGTAGGTATAGGGACAATTTTTGTAACACCACAAGGAGATTGCATCCCAAAGTCACACCAACTATGCTTTCCTTGCACCAACAACATAGCATAATACGAGGCACTCACTACAGGTCCACGAATTGTAGTACAATGGAGGATCCAAAAGCTTCATGTTTTTGGTGACTCCTAGCATATAATATGACAAACAAACAATGATTGTCATACTAAGGATGAAAATTTTATGCCTTACAAGTAGATGGTGGAAAATTTCAAGAAATACTTTATGGAGATAACCTTTGAGCAGATTCCTAGAAAAAATAACTAAGATGTTGATGTCATGGCTACAATAGCTTATATGATTGGCATGTTGTAGAATACAACCCACTTTGAATTCTTGGTGGATAATCTCTTGGTCCCTATGTATGAGATCCCTTCATTTGAGATCATATGTCTTAGTCTCAAATCCCCTTGGTACAATGAGATATTCTCCTATCTCTGTGATAATACCCTTCCACCCAACCTTTCTAACAGCCAACACTATACTTTCATTAATCAAACCTCCTGATATGTTATAATTTCCAACACCATTTATCGGAAGGCCTTTGATGGTACTATTCTTAAAAGTCTAGAAAGTGAGGAAGTTAAAACTACATTGCAAGAAGTTCATGAAGGTATATGTTGGGCTCACTCTCACGGTCCAACATTAGCTAAGAAAATAATGAGTAATAATTTGAGTAATAATTACTATTGGCCTAAAATGGAGAAAGATGCTTATTAGTTTGTTAAAAAATGTAAACAATGTTAAATTCATAAAGACCTGATACATGTGCCAACATAGGAACTTCAATCAATAGCTACACCTTGACCCTTTTGTCAATGGGGACTTGCCCTTGTGGATGAGATTCACCCCCCATCCTCCAATGGCCATAAGTTCTTATAAATAGCATTGAATATTTCATGAAGTGGATCAAAGTTGTTCCCCTTTCCATCATCACAGATAGTGAGTATATTTCCAAGAATCAGGATGTTCATGAGATCTATAACAAGTTTCATATCCAGCACCATTTATTCACTCCATACTATCCCCAAGGAAATGGTCAAGCCAAGGCTTCTAGCAAAACTTTCTTGAAAATTCTCAAGAAGACAATCAATGATGTTGGCCATGATTGGTACATACGACTTAATCTTGCCTTATGGGTCTGCCACATAATTATTCATACACCCACTAGAGTTACACCCTACTCACTTATTTATGATGTTGAATCTATCTTATCCATTGAGGTTGATTTACCATCCTTTTAAATCTCCTTGTGTGATCTTATCAGTGATGAGGAGTACAAAGTCTCCTAACTTCAAGATCTAAAATTATTGGATGAGCATAGACTGTTCGATTGCTAGGGAGATTGTTGGTTTTAGTTGATCATTGCTTCTACTAGGATATATTGTTGTCATTGATATGATCAACATATTCCTGTGGTTTATTCCGGTGAGTTTGGGAAAGTTTTTGATCTAGTTTTGTAGTTTGGTTTTGTTGATCACTATTTTGTAGAATCTAGCATTTCCTCCAGTATATTCTGGTGTGATAAGATCTTGTGCTGAGACTTTGGATTATTATTTTTGATGATCTTGTGTATCTTCATTTCACATGTTTCATGATTTGGTTCTCCGCAAGTTATCTTTCTTCATGACAGTTGTTGATTGGTTGTGTTCTTGAGCTTTGAGACGTTGACCAATGAAGATTTGAAAAGAGGTGTTGGTGCAACTATTTCAGATGATTCTAACATGCTTGCTTGTATTTACTAGTTTCATACTATTTTTTTTGGTGACCCGCATTGATCGTTGTATGAGTTTTGGTGATTTTTATGAATCGGTGATGATTTTTGTGTTAGGCGGTATTTTTGGTGGTGTAGCGTGTTGCGGTTGATCATGGTGTGATTTTTGGTGGATTTGATCATTTGGAAATTTGAATTAGGTCCATGTTATGTAATGTAAATCATAATATTTTTTCGGTGGCCGATCTTTGTATTGTGCAATGTAATTTTTGTAATTGTAAGATGAGGGTTGAGGGTTTAGCCGACCTTGTTATCAATGTTGATGAATTGTATATATAGGTGAGATGATTATATAATATAGGTGTCGGTATTGTGTTTCCATTATTAGAGAGAGATGAATGTGTGAAAAAAGATATATCATTCAATGAGGTGTTGAGGTGAGTTTAGTGTTGTAGAGAAGACAATTGTTCTTAACTGGAATTGTCATCAGACATTTGTAGATGCTATCATTGCAGTTCATTTCCTCGGGATTGTAATCCGAATCATATTGTAAGTCAATGAGACTTCCTTAAGGGTTGTAGCCTTCTAGGCATATATCTTTTGAGTAGTGAGCTCTAGGCAGTGTGCTTGAATACATGTGCATTCCTCATTGTAATATTTTCACATACTACTGCAGAGTATCATCTTACTGTAGGTAGGTTCCCACCATGGTTTTTTTTTTTTTTTCCGGATTCTCCATGTCAAAAATATTGGTTTTGTGTGTTGTGCTGTTAATTTTCTTATCTATTATTGCTGTAGTCTATCAATTTATGTTTTGAAGTTTGATTTGTTGTGATCCGATGAAGACTAATTCACCCCCCCCTCTCATTCTTCCTTCTTGATTGCTGCTAACAATTGGTATCAGAGCTAGATCCTCTGATAGAAGCTTAATCACTTGAGGAGATCCAAGATGGCATCTTAGGTTATTATTTTCAAGAAGGACAGTCTGAGTTTTGATGGAAGCAACTACATTGTATGGAAGAGATGGATAGAGATTCATTTGAAATGTCTTGGAGAGGATTACCGAAAGATGACTAAGAATGCCTATGTTATTCCTCAAAATGGACCATCCACTCCTGATGAGGTTAAGGAAGTTGAATATAACATCAAAGTGAAGGAAGCATTGCTTAGTGCCCTGACTAATTCTGAAATGATAAATGTTATGGAACTTTAGACCACACATGAGATCTAGAGAAGCTTGAGATCTCGTATAAAGGTGATTGTCAAGTGAAAGTTGCTAAGTTGTAGAGTTTAAAAGGAAAGTATGAGACATTCAATATGGGAGATGATAAGAACATACATTCATACATGGCTAAGGTGAATGAGCTTGTCCTTGGTATCAAATCTGTTAGTGGAAAGATTGAAGAAGATGAGATTGTTGCTAAGGTGTTGAGATCTTTTCCTCCTGCTCATAAACACAAGGTTGCTGCTATTGATGAGATCCAAAGTGTGACTATAGTGACAAGAGATGTGTTAGTTGGAAAACTTGCTGCATTTGAGCTGAGCGAATTTGGAGAGTCACATGGAAATTCTAAGACAACATTCAAAGCATTAGCATCAATATCCGATAAGTAGAAATATGATCCTGATGAGTGCAGGATATCCAGATATGAAAGAGAGAGAAAATAGATAGCAAAGAAAGAAAGAAAACTTGATCAGCTTGAAGCATTGATTGCCTGGAGATTTCGTAAAGGTGTCGATAAGTATGATGCAAAGTTTCCCTTGAAATATTTTTCTTGTAATAAGATAGGACATTTTTCTTCTAGATGCCTAGAGAGAATGGCTAAATATGATAGACATGATAAGTTTGATAAGAATGATAGGAATGATAGATATGAGAAGCATGAAAAGTGTGATAAGCCTTATAAGTTTAACTAGAAGTTTATGAACTAGAAGAACTGTTATTATGCTATAGATTAAGGTGTTATAGATGATGAATCAAAAGGAGCTGAAGTTGTGTTTATTGCCATTAAAGAGGATAGACATGTACCTATTGATTCCACAAGTTGTCCCATTGAGGAGAAAGATTTGGTTGCAAAGGTAGAAGAGAAGGGTGTATGGGTGATTGACAACAATTTTTCACATCATATGATCAGTGACAAAAGAAAATTTGTATCCATGAAAATATATGATGGTGAATAGTTGGATTTGGAGATGACAAAGCTAGTGTAATCCATGGGAGAGGTTCTATTTCTTTTGATGGTAAGAATAAGGCTAATGATGTCTTGTATGTTGAAGGTTTGAAGCATAAACTTTTGAGTGTTGGACAGATGGTTGATAAGGGTTATAATCTACAATTCAAATATGGTAAATGTAAGATCTTCAATGACTCTGGTATAGAGATTGCATCTGGAACTAAGAGTGAAGGTAACATTTTTCATTTGAATGCTGGTGAGAAATGTTGTTTGATTGCTAAGATAGATGTGAGTTGGTTGTGGCATAGAATAATTTGTCAAGTAAACTTTGATTCATTGATCAAGATCAGTTCTACAAAAGCTATTAGGGATCTTCCTAAGATTGTTAAACCTATTAATCTGATATGTAAGGAATGTCAGTTTGGTAAGTAAAGAACTGTTTCTTTCAAGAGGAAATGGTATACATCTGATGGATTATTAGATCTCGTGCATACTAGCCTATGTGGACCTACAAATTTTAGAAGTGTGGAGGGTGATAGATACTTTATGCTGCTAATTGATGATTATTCTAGAATGATGTGGGTTGTCTTTTTGAAAGAAAAATCAGAAGAATTTGAGAAATTTAAGATATTCAAAGCTAAAGTTGAAAATGAGTTCGGATTGAAGATGAAGTGTCTAAGATCTGATAGAGGTGGTAATTTTGTTCCAATGAATTCAATTCTTTCTATGAGGTACATGAAATCAGAAGACATCTATCAGCTCCTAGGATTCCATAGTAGAATGAGATTGTTGAAAGAAGGAATTGTACTATTTTGGATGTTTCAAGAACCATATTGATTGAAAGAAATGTTCCAAAGGTCTACTAGAGAGAAGCTATTAGCACTGCAGTCTATACATTTAATAGAGTTGATATCAAAGGTGATACCAATAAGACCCCTTATGATCTTTGGTTTGTTCATGTTCCTACTGTGAAATATTTCAAAGTTTTTGGTAGTAAATGCTATATCAAGAGAGATGAGGATATTGGAAAGTTTTATGCTAGAAGTGATGAAGGTATCTTTTTGGGATTATCTAAAAATAGAAAAGCCTAACGGTGCTATAATAAGAGACTGAGAAACATAGTTGAGAGTGTAAATGTGAAGGTGGATGAAAAACTTGGGAAGGAGCTCAAAGCTTATGATGATGGTCAACATGTTGTTTTAGCTCCTATTCACCCTAAAGAGCCTAAGAAAAATGATTCGGTAGAGACTGTTAATCTGTAAGTTGTTGTTACTAGTGATGATGTGTAGGAACCTAAAGATCAGAATATTCAAATGACTCCAAGGTATGTAAGATTGAATCATTCTGAGAATCAGATTATTGGTATCAAGAATACAGGTGTGATGACTAGAAGAAGGTTAGCTACAAAAGAAGTATGTTTGATTTCTAAAGTTGAACCAAAAGATGTTGGTGAATCCTGTAAAGATGATAAATGGATAAGAGCCATGGAAGAAGAGCTAGACCAGATTGTAAATAAAAACACTTGGGAACTTGTGCATAGACCTAAGAAAAAAATTGTTATTGTTACTAAATGGGTTTTTAGGAACAAATTGAATGAAGCCGGTGAAGGAGCTAGAAATAAAGGCACAGTGGTCTGCAAAGGATATTCACAACAAGAAGAGATTGATTATGAGGAATATTTTTGCTTCGGTCACTAGAATTGAAGTTGTTAGATTGTTGCTTGCTTATGTTACTTACAAAGATTTCAAGGTATATTAGATGGATGTCAAATCTACATTTTTGAATGGTGATCTAGAAGAAGTTTACATTGAATAACCGATGGATTTCATTGTAGGATGATGGAGACATGGTATGTAAGTTGAAACAAGCTCCTAGAACCTGGTATGCTAGGTTAGACAAATACTTGTTAAAATTGGGATTTATCAAAGGTGTTGCTGATAGTAATTTGTACTTTAAGATTGAAAATGATAATATTCTGATTATTGAAGTCTTTCTTGATGACATTATCTTTGGTGGTGATGATGATATGAGTATGATGTTTGTCGGTGATATGCAAAAATAATTTTAGATGTCTATGATTGGTGAGATTAAATTTTTCTTAGGTTTGCAGATTGCACAGATAGGAAAAGGTATCTTTATATCTCAAACTAAGTATGTGACTGGTTGTAAACTGTCTAAAAATGATGAATCTCCTAAAGTTAATCAAAATTTCTATAGATCCATGGTTGGTGGACTAATATATCTTACTCAAACTAGGCCTAAAATTATGCATGCTATGTGTATGGCTACTAGATATCAAGCTGATCCAAAGGAGAGCCATGTCACTATTGTTAAAATAATATTTAGATATCTAAAGTGAACTATGAATTATCGCCTATGGTATCCAAAGAATAATGATTTCATGTTGTGTGCGTAGACTGGTGCAGATTGGGCTGAGGATGTTGATGAGTGGAATAGTACTACTGGTGGAGCATTATTTTTAGGTAAGAGGTTGGTTTCATGGGCTAGCAAGAAACAAGATTTAGTATCCTTATCTACTACTAAAGTTGAGCGCATTGTTGCTGCTAGTAATTGCACTTAGATAGTTTGGATGAAGCAAATGTTAAAAGATATCAGAGTTATTCATTATGAGCCTATTGTTATATACTGTGACAATTCCAATTCTATAAACATGTCTAAGAATCTAGTGCAACATTCAAATAGAGAAAGTTAGTGAACAGAAGGTGAAGCTGGAATATGTATCTACAAAGGAACAAATTGTTAATATTTTCACTAAGCCTTTGCCTGCAAATACATTTGTCTATTTAAGAGACAAGTTAGGGGTATCCACCCCTCCTAATGAGAATTAGATGCATTGAGTTGCATCAATCCGGTGGAATTCAGAGCCTTATTCTTTTAATCTGAATTGATGAGTTGGTGTTGCTCCTCTGTTGGAGTAGTCTATTGATTTGGTTGTGTATCCTAGGGGGGAGATTCATTATTTATATTGAGAGTTTGATTTTCTATTTTGGAGATCTTTGGCATTATTGTCAAAGGGGGAGAGAGATCATGTGAAAAACTGCTTTATCTATCTTGATCCTAGGGGGAGTTTGTTGGTGATATCTTCTTTCTTTGCAATGACTGTTTTTCACATTCATATGTTGCCATGAATGCCAAAGGGGGAGATTATTAGATTGTTTGGGAGATTGTTGGTTCTAGTTTATCATTATTGCTGCTAAGATTTGTTACTACCATTAATGTCAATATTTTCTTGTGGTTTATTCTGATGAATTTCAGAAGAGTTTCTGATCTGATTTTGTAGTTTGGTTTTGTTGATCATTGTTTTGCAGAATCCGGTATTTCCTCTGATATATTCTGGTGTGATCAGATCCTATGCTAAGACTTTGGATTATTGTTTGACATGATTTTTTGTATCTTCATTTAAGATGGTTTGTGATTTGGTTCTCCACAAGTTATCTTTATTCATGACAGTTGTTGATTGGTTGTGTTCTTGAGCTTTAAGACGTTGAATGATGAAGATTTGAAAAAAGGTGTTGGTGCAACTATTTTGGATGATTCTAACATGCTTTCTGGTGTTTCCTAATCATGTCCTATTTGTTTTCATGATTTGCATTGATCATTGTGTGAGTTCTGGTGATTTTTATGAACCAGTGATGATTTTCGTGTTATGCGGTATTTTTTGTGGTGTAGCGTGTTGCGGTTTATCTTGGCGTGATTTCCGGTGGATTTGATCAATTGGAAATTTGGAATAGGTCCATGCTATGTAATTTAAATCATAATATTGGTCTAGTGGTCAATCTATGTATCATGCAATGTAATTTTTATAATTGTAAGATGAGGGTTGAGGGTTTAGCCAACCTTGTTATTAAGGTTGGTGAGTTATATATATAGGTGTGATGCTTATGTAATTTAGATGTCATTATTGTGTTTGCATTATCAGAGAGAGATGAATTTGCAAACAAGGATATATCATTCAGCGAGGTGTTGAGGTGAGTTTGGTGTTGTAGAGCAGTCAATTGTGCTTAACCTGAATTGACATCAAGCATTTGTAGATGCTATGATTGCAGTTCATTTCCTCTAGATTGTAGTCCAAATCATATTGTAAGTTAGTGAGACTTTTGTGAGGGTTTTATCCTTCTGGGCATATATATTTTGACCAATGATCTCTAGGCAGTGTGCCTGAATGCATGTGCATTCCCCATTGTAATATTTTCACATACTACTGCAGAGTATCATCTTACTATGGATAGGTTCCCACCATGCTTTTTTTTCCTTAACCAGGTTTTCCACATCAAAAATATTGGTGTTGTGTGTTGTGTGTTGTGCTGTTAATTTTCTTATTTATTATTGTTGTAGTCTATCAATTTATGTTTTGAAGTTTGATTTATTGTGATCTGGTGACGATTGATTCAACCCCCCTCTCATTCTTCCTTCTTGATTGCTACTAAAATAGACAAAATTATTTAAATTATCTTAAGGAATATTAATAATGCATGATTCGAATCTACAATCATAAGGTGAAACCTTGCACGTTTGAATTTGGTGACTTATTTCTCAAAGAAAATCCCAAGAATCAACACGATCAAGAGAAATGGGGCAAATTCGAACCTAAATTTCTTGGCCCCTACATTGTCATGGTAGTTTATACGTTTGGAGCATATCATCTATATGCTCCAGAAAGTGAGCCAATCTACAACCCTATTAGTAGCATGAACCTTCATAGGTTTTACACATAGTCCTTCAAAAAATCACTTAAAAAATAAAAATATAAAAAATATAAAAAATATGAAAAATGAAAATAAATGAAAAATTGTCATTTTGACGAAAACCTAGAAAATAGGCATCTTGTGTGAGACAAATAAAATTTAAGAAAAAAAAGATTTAAAAAAAAACTCATCTGATGGTGAAAACCACTTTGGCTACACCTTGAGTATGTACCATGGTGAAAATTGGGGAACCGACACCATGTATAGGGGCTTTTCTCCTCCCTCCTTCAAAATTATGCATCATTCCTTTCACTCTACACACACTCACATCCTATCACTCCATAAAAACTTTCCCATCCTCATCATGGCTTTTTATTGTTCTAACTAAAGGTCTCTACCTTTCCATATTAAAACACCTTTTGATCACCATAGCTTTACCCATAATAATTAGATCCTATCTCTAACTAGGGGAATATCCTCAACCTAGTTATGGATTTGGATGTTTGACACTAAAATTTGTGAGGAACATTGCTTTTTCATACATTCCTTCTTTCATACACAATCCATAATAAAGGTTCATTTGCATTGATGATCCGAAATAAAAAATTTTGTTTTCTCCATAATAAGGTATTAGTTTCAAGGAGTGAGATAGTTTCAGATAACAAAAGAGTACCACTAAGCTTCAACCAGATCAATAGTTTGAGAAAATTGACATTCTAGCACAACATGCTATCTTTCCATTTATCAAGTTGCAAAATTTTGACCAGATAAAATTTTTTAAACATTTGTGGCACGAAATATATGTGGCAAGAAATATATATGGCATGAAGATTTCATTTTCTGTTTGTTTTAGGTCTTTTATTTTTATTTGATTTGGTCTTTTTTTGCATCATGTTTTCTATGCTCCTCAAGGATATCTATGAACTAAAGTGGCCAAGATACGCCATGGTCACCTAATTGTGCTTGTGGATTGTCTCTTAGTACTACTATAGCTTGTTTGATGATATGGTGACACAAGATGACCGAGGACATCATAAGTCAAGTTTGAATACAGGCATTCCTTGTTTGTGAGTGCCTTATCTCCGTGCAAATGATACACTTGCTATCAAGGTCTAAAACATATCTGGATGGTCACACAAATATTTTCCATAATAAGCTCAATGATGATAATAGAACAAGAATCTCATTGCCTAGGTTATATATTCTAGCTTTCATCACTTGATCCTTTGTATCTTTTATCATTTTCCCTTTTTATTTGATCCCATGTAGTCATGCATCAACCGACTGAGTATAATGACTTACAAAAAATAATAAACTCATGCATTGCATTAGCATCCATCTTGAATCACCATATGTCACAACTGCATATATAAGAATATCATATAAAATGCATATATAGAATACATCGTACATCCACATAGACTGGCAAATAATAATCATAATGCACTATTATCTATATAACAGGTCAATACATGCATATCCACTAATAACATTATGCATCTATAATGATAAAAAATACATATAAAATGAGTCATACATCATAATATAGAATCATGTAGAATCATCATAAAGAGTCATATCATCAATGCACCTCATCATAAGCATCATAGAACATAAGTTAGAACTACATCACATGGTATATCAATGCATCTTAACATAGACATCATATAGAACATCATAAATAGCAACATCACATATATAACATCATGCATAGACACAAAGACCATCATAGAATCATAAACAGATACATATAGTTGCCATGAGGAATAGATATCATCTCACATATATCAAAAATAATATGTCATAATACAATGATGTCAAAAATTATAATGGCTACTTTGAGTCCCAAAATCGCCATCACGTTTCTATGTCATCGTAAAAAATACACTAATACAAAATCGACTAGAGATGAGAGCTATGACCTTCAAACCTTGATGTTCTCAAAGGACTTTGAGCACTCAAAGGTCTTGCTCCTCTAGTACTATATGGTAGAACCCCTCCTAACCTTATAGTCATTAATATCCAAGGAGTCCCCAAAACCCCTCAGCTCTTTGTCCTATGTCTCTGGCTCCTAGCCTATGAAGACATAGCAAAAATCCTTTCTCTCTGTCCAATTGGTACTGCTACCTTATTTAGGTTTCACCAATAGGTGTATCTCTATACATGAAGTCCATCCCTAAGCTTGTATCCCCCTACTGATTGGATCTCACTTGATCAATGGCCTCCTCCACTTTGTTGTATCCCTAGATTGTGATATCTCGCTCTCTAGTGATGGTCTGAACCTGCTACCTTAGGGCTACTATCTATGTAGCCTGTGTCTCAATCTGCTACTACAATATCTTTATCTAGGCTCTTAGTGCATGCACCTCATCCTATCCTTGGCCCTCCTACTATCTTTGTCCCTTTACCTTTAGAGGTTCTACTAGTTGTACCTATACCTATAGTAAATATCCTCCTTTGTCTTGTCTGCCTCTCCCTCGAGGTGGCCTAGGTGTTTGTCCTCCTCTCCCATTATCCACCTCTTCTCCATCTCCTCTCTCCTCTCCTCCTCTCCTCCTCTCCTCCTCATCCTCCAAGGTGGATACTCTCTATCTATCTCATCCTCGAGATGGCTATCTTCGCCCTATCAACCTAGGAAATGAATGTGCCCAAAACCAAGCCTCATAATCTACTGTCATCTCTACATCAACAATGTCTCACCGAAGATCGCATACCACTTGTCTAAGAGCCCTAAACTTGACCAAAAATGTCCCATATGATAAAAAGTGTGACCCATTGTGATACCTGTCATTGAGTCCTCACAAACTCTACATATCTGATAGGTTGTTCCTATATTTGACAACAATATCTCGACATCTTGTCTAGTAGATTTCACTCTATAATGTAAGGATTCCATCCAATCAAACACTAAGTCGGATAGAAATAAGGTAACTTAGTATCATAATCCGTTTAGACCTCACAATCCAAATATGGGTGCCAGATCATGAATCAATGTTGATAATGTAAGGAGTCCATCCATTCATACACCAAGTTAGATAGCAATAAGGTAACTTAGTATCATAATCCTCCTAGACCTCACAATCCAAATATGGGTGCTAGATCACTGATTCAATATCGTCAATCACCCACTACTAGTAGTCCATATTATCTAGTTGTGGTTGGGAGATGATGATGATATACATATGGAAATAAGTTTGTCTTGTGTTGCAACCCCTGTAACATACTGGCCCAGTCATTGCAATATGCTTGTAGGCCCAAATATGAAGAAGTGTCACTCCTACTGACAACCTACAACCACCTGAGTATACAAATTGAAGCAACTCATGATATAGGTGTGCTAGTAAGAAAGGTCCCCATGTGAACTATGCCTTTAGTCATCATCATCTCCAAGTCTCTCCCCCATTCAATGGACAATTTGTGTGTAATCCTATCTGGGAAGATATATTTGCTAATCATTCCTCCCACAATTCCTAGTAGTACTACACCTATTGCACCATCCTCTTCCATCTCATCCTAACTAATGTCACAAAATACAAGTCACATCACAAAACACAAATCGCATCACAAAATGCAAATCACATCACAAAACAAAAATTGCATCACAAAATGAAAATTAATCTCTTTAGCTTTATCAGATACAATTGGGGCAATCCAACTGACTATCCTATCTATCACCTTTTCCTATCGCATTGGGAAATTCTTCCTCTTCTAATCTTGTACTACAACCACATACACACTGATACTTGACATATACACACTAAAAACTCATTTATATATAGTTTAATATTGCATATATGTGTTATTGCTGATCATAGACATGTTAAAAAATTCTATGCAAACCAACATTTCATAAAGATAGTTTGACATAACAAAAACAAAATTTTGACATATACACACTTTCATAGCATGCATACATGCCATTGTGCCATATACATAGTTTAATAGACCCTATACACATTTTCAACCTAAACCTATCCTGTTATATTTTTGGCTACCTAACTTTTGGACACTATTTATGATGCAATAAATGCACAATAATAGGAAAGAAAAGATGCACTTATCAACTCTTTGTACTCCTCTAGCCTATCATGTCGTCTCACCTACTCGAACCTGTGGAATCATTCAACCAAAGCTCCACTCTACTGCACTCCTTAGATGTTCTACTCTGTACCCTGATCTCTGAAAGTGATGGATGAAAATGAGGATAACTTCTCCCCAATCTCCTATTTATAGGCTTTGTATCCCTAATATATCATGTTACCCCTTCGTGGTCCCCGAGATCCCCCATGACCTAGTATTGGTCCATTTTTTTCCCATCTACTATGTCTTTTCCTCTTATTTTCTATCTTATGATCCTCTCTCTTATAGAGAGATTGTCTAGCCTCTACTTCCATTTTTTCACCTAATCTATCAAGGGGGAATACCACCTCCGTACTAGGGAAAATCTATGTATCAATGAATCTATTTTTCTTTTAAATGATGTGATAAATGCATTGTCTCAAAGAAGGGAAAATGTAGACACCTAAAATTGTCCTAGCCTAATTGAATATATGTTTTTATTTATTAAATTATCCCCTTTTTATTCTATTAATTAAATAAATATTTATTTATTTAATTAATTTACTAATCCTTTTCTATGCCTTTTTCTATCATAATTTAAATAAACATTTTCATTTATTTAAATTCCCATTTTCCCAAATTAAAAAAATATTTTACTTATTTAATTTATGTGGTCCCCCTCCATTAATTAAATAATTTCTTTAATTAATTCATTTATCTTCATCCCTCATTTATCTTAACCACTTCCCTTATTTTATTATTTTCTCTACCTACCGTTCAATCTTAGCCAACCATCTTTTATCCCATCTCTTAATCCTATCCCTTTGTTTTAAAGATGTTCTATATAAAGAAAAGACTTCCTCTCCTCATTTCAAGATCTGGATTTCAAGCATACTTACATTCTATTGAATTTATAGCCTACATCTTTGCAATCAAGTGCATACATCATCACAACCATTGAGCTCTTGTGCAAGGACACAAATCTGAGAGAAAAATATCAAAAGCAAGATTAGTAGAGATAGGAGAACAATCAAGATCAAACCCATTGAATGTGTGAATGGTATCATTTGATTTATTTTGTGATTTTGCATATTTAATCATTCTTGATTGACGTTGTGTTGGATTTCATTGTAAATCTATGGTTTCTGTGGTTGATTCTTGTTAGGATTTACAATAATTAAGAAGTTCAAATTTGACATAAATAATAAGTATTAATTAGTTGTAATTGTAGCGTCCTAAAATTGCGACACTTGCAATTTCGACTGCATTTGGGTCTTCACGATGGTGGCGCAACATTGAACCTAAATGGAGACCCCGAAACCTATTTACGACATCAAAAACTGCATTTTTCTGCACCTTGGCCTGATCCTCCTTGCACCCTGCTGTCCCGGGAGGTGGGACCATGGCGCCCTGGTCCTTCAGGACCATGGCGCCTAGCGCCCTGGTCCCTCAGGACCATGGCGCCCAACGCCCTGGTCCTTGGCCCTATTTTGGCCCCGGTCTCTTGTTGGGCATCGGGTCTTTAAGTTTGCAATTTGGAAAATAATGTTCCTGGGTCGGCCTAAGGTCGAAAAAATCAGTTTCCTAACCCTAATTGACAAGTATATAAACTACATTTCCCCTTTCAGAAAAGGAGGAGAAAAAAACATGTGTGCAAGACGCGGAAGCGATAGGCAAATATTCAAACATTCAAGCATTCAAGCATTCCTTCAAGCAATTGAGCATTCTAAGTCTCCATTCAAGGCAAAATGTTGCATTCAAGACAAGTATTCAACCATTGAAGAGGAGATCACTTACAACCTACAACATACAACATCATTACACCTTCGCATGTAAGAATACAAACATTTTTACAACAAGGTATCAGTACTTGATTACATTACAAACACTTACATTTACAACATTCTCATTTCTTGGTTAATTCCAAAACCGAGGTTTGACCTAAAGGAAAACCCCTAATCCCTAACCCCCCAATCGTCCTCTCTTTTCTGTGTGTAGGTTGCAGGTACGCCACTGTAATTGAAGATCTGGAATCCTTGTGCAGAGACGAACAGATCCCCCTTCGTTTCACAGATTTTTTCGGAGGACCGTGTGCACTCTGAGCGCCATCGTCCTGTCAACTTTCACTCAAATTTGCAGGACAGCTTCATCTCGACATTTTACTGCTAATTTCAGGTCCGTAGCTTCATCCCGTGTCCCTATCTCCATCTACAAGCGAATCTTTCTTACTTTACATGCATTCCTAGTTCAATCCTTCTATCTACATTCTTTACAAAAGAGGGTATCCTTAATGTCTCCACCCTTGAAACTCATTTAGAATCTAGTCTTGCATTGTGTGGGATTGGATCTTGTGGGTTTCAACCGGTCTTTTGAATGTAAAGTCTCTCCTAAGTGAAAACCGTCAACCCCAGTGACCTCCTCTCTCTCTCTATGGAGTGGGGGAACACCTAGGGTTTGATTTTCCACTTTACATTTTGGTGAACCTGACGTGAACATCCTAATTCTGATTATTCATGGTTAGATTTGAAAAATTGGCTTCCTTAATTACATTTCCATGTTTGATCTTTTGGCAAGTTTTAGAGGTTAATGGCATGAAAACCCTAAATTTTCTTTTTAGTAATTGAGCTTGTGAAATGTTTAATTGTTAATGCAAATTGTCAATTCATATTTGTGCTGTAATTCTGAAAATTAAGTGGTTAAGTGTCAAAACCCTAATTTTTAAAACCCTCTTGATTCAACCTTTGACCAATGATTTCACTGATCAAAACACCTCCAAATCGGCTGTAACTTTGGATTCCGCAACAAAATCATAATATCTCTCATCCCTGAAAATTTTGAAAAAAGTTGCGAGGACCATGTGCACCCCGAGCGCCATCGTCCCCGACATTTTTTCTGAAATTTCAGGAGCTAGATCTTACTGTATTTTTCTGCTAGGATCCAGAATCTTGGCTGATTTCATCAATTTTAACACTTTCAAAATTAAAGTCAAAGTTGGTCTAGTGATTGCTTGGATAAAGGCTTATAATCATTCAAAAATTGTTGAAATTGAAATTTTGTGTTAAAATTGTGTTTCTTACTATCCTAAATCTGAAAAGTGTGTTGGCATTCATTCGAAGTTTCAGTGTTTTATTCAAATTCTTGCAGTTTGTGACTTTTGAAATTAAGTGCTTAATTACAACAACCTTGATTTCTGCTTTCAAAATTGAATTTTGCATGAAATTGAGTCAACTTTTAAATTTCAAAGCTTGCATTGCTTTCAGTATTTCCTCTAAAATCATAAAATTCAAAATTTCAGCTTCCCTCTCTTTTTCAAAATTCAAATTTTGCATTTTTCAACAATCTTGGTAGGGTTCAATTTTGAGATTGCAACTTTAATTTGGCCTATCTACAGATCGCAAAATCACTCAATTTTTTCAGATTAGCTTTAAAATCATCATAACTTGCATCCCTGAAAATTTTGAAAAAAGTTGCGAGGACTGTGTGCACTCCGTTCGCCACAGTCCCTGACATTTTTTCTGAAACTTCGGGAGATTGTCATGATTGCATTTAACAACTTAAATCTAGGAGATTGGCTGATTTTATTGAAATTTTCTACCTCTAAATTCGAAAATAAATTCAAAATTCAAGATCTCAATTTTCAAGATAACAATTAAAGTTAAGTGCTACCCCCTTGGCCCTAATTTTTAATTGTGCCTACCTTTCTTGGAAGTGGTGCATGAGTTTTACAACAATAAGCCCTACTTGCACTATTCCCGTTAGACGAAGCCTTAGAATTAAGTCTTTCCAAGGTTTAATTACCGAGGAGATGGAACCTAATTTGAATGGCCTTTTTAATGAGGACATAGGTAATTCCTCTAATCCTCTTAATGATGAAGAAGCTCTCCATGAGGTTTCTGTAGAACAACTTTCAAAATTGGATAACCAATTTGATGATTTTCAGCAATGGATGTCTCAAGAATATCCCGATAGTCAAGCTCTTTCATTAATTGAGGGTCTAAAATGTATGGTTCAAAGTGATAAGAATGGAATTGATATTTTGCGTAGTATTGCACACATCGTGGATTCGAATGTGATGCCTATGAAGAGTTGTGCTGAAACTTTAGGTTATACACAACCTCCTACTCAAGTCAATCATTCTACCCCTTTGACAATTTCTATTGCTAGTATACCTGCTTTTACATCAAACATAATGACTACTTCGATACAAGACATTCCACCTATGATCACCAGTCATGGGGGCAGTCCTTCTTCTTCAATCAACTCTCTTCCTTCATTCAATCCGACTTCTTCATTCATTCCTTCAATGAGTGTCCCTATTACATCTCCACAAATGAACCTGGCGCAAGGGGGCAATTCATTTAACCATTCCATTCCTCCTTGTAGTGTTCCTTTTTCCCAACCATCTCCTATGACTAATCATCATAGTGTCCCACCACCTTACTCTCAAACAATACTTTCTTTCAATAACATAATACCTCCATCACAATCTAACATGTCTAATATGAACTCTTCGACTGAAGCGACCCTTAACAATCTTGCACAAACTGTCTCTTCTTTACAGCAACAAATTGCCTCTATGAACCAATCTAAGTTTAGTGTGCCCACATTTGATGTTGCGAGCCCACTTTCTCTTGACATTGTTAGAGCTATCCCCCCTAAGCATGTTGAAATCCCGCAGTTGGAGCTTTATAATGGTAAAGGTGATCCTCTAACACATGTTAAGACCTTTCAAACAATATGTACCGATTTTTCTCATGACCAAAGATTGCTTGCAAAACTGTTTACTAGAACATTAAGAGATAAGGCTCTACAATGGTATTGCTTGTTGCCTTCCTATTCTATTACTTCTTTTCAACAACTTGCAAATGCTTTTATTCAACAATTTCAAAACAATATAGGTCCTAAAGTTACTTTGATTGATTTAATGCATTGTAAACAAGGTGTTAAAGAAAAAGTGACTAATTTCATTGGTAGATATAAGCATTTATGTGCTCAAATTTCTTTTCCAGTACCTGACAATGATATTCAAAGAATCTTTATTTCTAATTTACAAAAAGATATTAGAGAAAAACTTCTATTTTCTGAGTTTACTTCTTTCCAACAGTTGTGCGCAACTCTTCACAATTATCAACTGACTGTGAGTCAAACGGAACAAGCAAATCCTATGGCTTCGAGTGATAAGGGTGATAGTAGTCAACAACCATTTGGGAAGTTTAAACCGAACAGAGAGTTCATTAAGTTCAATGAAAACATCATCAACAACAATGTGAATGCGACATCAGGTGTGCCTCCTATTTCTAAGTTTTTCAAGAAAGAAAGAAAGTTTACTCCTTTGAATGAATCATTGCATAGTATTATGAATAAGTTATTGGAACAAAATGTGCTTACTCTCCCTCCTATAAAGAAAATAGATCCTGCAAAGATTAATTCACCCTACTTTGATAACAAATCTTTTTGTCAATTTCATCATCAACCTGGGCATGATACTGAAAAATGTTTTTCTTTAAAGGGTAAAATTCAAGATTTGATTGATAATAATACTATCTCTATTTCAGGTGTGAATGATAAAGGCAACACATCTGTAGCTCTTCCTAACCAAAATCTTAAGATTTTTACTGATCCATTACCTTCTCATACCTCTAATGTGATTGAGACTAATGATTCCTCTTTCTCACCTGATGGTCTTGTGTCTATGACTCTAAATGTGATTAACTTTGTGGAGCAGCAGAAAATCCCTAAAAAACCTTCCATCACATTTGATTCCAGTGAAACTATCAGGGTACCTGATGGTCCTTTATATATAGTTGCAAAAGTCAAGAATACACCTTGCCGTGGAGTGCTTATTGATCCTTCTTGTATGGTTAATGTCATTACTGAAGAATTTCTTTTTACTTTGCAATTGAATCAAGTGATCTATGACAAAACAAATGTGGTTGTGAAATTATTTGATGCATTTTCTTCTCCTGCAATTGGTTCTATTACATTACCTATTGAGGTCCATAACAAATCCCTTAATGTGAGCTTTGCTATTATTCCATCATCCGAGCAATTTCGTGTGAAGCTAGGCTATCCTTGGCTATCTTCCATGAAAGCTATTGCTTCTCCTATTCACAAGTGTTTGAAATTTCCCCATAATGGTGAAGTTGTTACTATCAATCATAGTCTCTTTAAACCAGCTGAAAGAACTTCTAGCATTCCTATTGATTATTTTTGGCCTAAACAATTTCAATCTCTTCCACCGCGAAGTGATCATCTTTTCAAATCTTATCAAAAGTGGAAAACAGATATGATCTTATCTCTAAGTGAACCTAGAACACCCAAACTTGATATTCCCATCATTCTTGAGAAGGAAGTTCTTCCTTTGAAAGATAAAACTAATGTCTTTTCTCAAGAAGATTCCCAACCCATCCCTATGGATGTGACTATGTCTATGTCTAATTAACTTTCTAAAGGTAGACCTATACCTCCTCATCATGATGGACTTGGTCTCCTTCCTAAACCAGATATTCCTCCTCTATATGGAGCAGTTCCTCCTCCTTCCTTTTATAGAGAGAAGAGACCTTCCTCTTCTCCTATTGTCCAACCTAAGAGACCACAACCTAAACACCCAAGCGATAAGGATGAGAACATTCCTCCTCAATCTTCTCAACTTCCTACTAAGACTAGACGGAATCGTTCTCGCCGTGAATGCCGATGAAAGCGTCATCTTAGAGCTCGTGTAGCTGCTTCTCACACTTTGCAATCCCCAAAGACACCTTCAGCTAGTATTATTCCATTTTCTCCTCAGCCGAAAATTGAGCCAAAATCTCCTAAACATAAGATGCATGATGGTTTTGATCCTGTGCGAGTTAAAGATCCTATTTTTTAAAATCTTGATGATGATATAAATGAAAAAGTTATTCATGATGAAAATGTTACTACTCTTTCTTCTGATAGTGAATATGAATATGTTGATGTTGATAACCATTTATCTAATGCATTTTCTAAAGCACTTATCTTAGCTCCTAGACAAGAACAACGTGGCTTGGAACATGAACATAGCCCTTGTTCGGATCTGGTGATAGTTCCATCTACTATGTTGGATGTTCCTCATCTAGCATGTTTCCTACCTTCCCGAAATATTGATCAGCAAGATTGGGGGGTAGATGATGTGCTAGACTAGTTCATTAGCATAGCAGACTCTCTCCTCCTTTCTTGATATCTTTTGTTACTTCTTCTATGTGTTATTCTCATTCTTCTATTTGTTGTCCTTAATGTTGTCTACTTGAGGATGATGCAAAGCATTGAGATCTCTTTTGGTCTCTCTCATGTTGACTCAAAAGACACATGTTCCCTTCTTCTAGGTGACATTCCTTGATTGGGGAATGAAGAACAATTATGCATACATACATATGATATACATGAATTATCATACAGCATACTGACCCCAAGGAAAGAAAAGTCACCTCATGCTTTGTGTTTTGTGTCTATTATCCTTGGGTTTATCTCACACTTGGGGGCTAAATCTTTGTGATAACATGCTCCTTTCCCTTCTCATTTATTATGTGTATCACTACCTTAAAGCAATCACCCCCGATGAGGTGTGTGTGATCGCTTTAACGTAGGGGGCATACACTCCGTTCATATCTCTTCAAGATACTTAAAAATTTCTTGACGAGCTTAGCTTTGCCTTGAAAATTTTTGGTATGTTTCTTGCATGACTCATAGTGAGGGAACCTTACTACTAACAGTCATGGTTTTCCCTTGTGATCTTCCCTTTTACTTTGTCAATCGAAGTTGTAAGATCCTTAGTCCACTGGGGGCTTGGTGTATCTTGCCTCCTTGACGTGCTGAAAGTCTTTCAATGTTGTTTCCTTGTACTTTACTGGAAGTATGGGCGTATGCTTATACTCCTGCTAAAGTGGGGGCTAAATGTAGCATCCTAAAATTGTGACACTTGCAATTTCGATTGCATTTGGGTCTTCACGATGGCGGCGCAACATTGAACCTGAATGGAGACCCCGAAACTTGTTGACGACATCAAAAACTGCATTTTTCTGCACCTTGGCCTGATCCTCCTTGCACCCTGCTGTCCCAGGAGGTGGGACCATGGCGCCCAGTGCCCTGGTCCTTCAGGACCATGGTGCCTAGTGCCCTGGTCCCTCAGGACCATGGCGCCCAGCGCCCTGGTCCTATTTTGGACCCCGTCTCTTGTTGGGCATCGGGTCTTTAAGTTTGCAATTTGGAAAATAATGTTCCTGGGTCGGCCTAAGGTTGGAAAAATCAGTTTCCTAACCCTAATTGACAAGTATATAAACTACATTTCCCGTTTTAGAAAAGGAGGAGAAAAAAACATATGTGTGCAAGACGCGGAAGCGATAGGCAAATATTCAAACATTCAAGCATTCCTTCAAGCAATTGAGCATTCTAAGTCTCCATTCAAGGCTAAGTGTTGCATTCAAGACAAGGATTCAACCATTGAAGAGGAGATAACTTACAACCTACAACATAAAACATCATTACACCTTTGCATGTAAGAATAAAAACATTCTTACAACAAGGTATCAGTACTTGATTACATTACAAACACTTACATTTACAGCATTCTCATTTCTTGGTTAATTCCAAAACCGGGGTTTAACCTAAAGGCAAACCCCTAATCCCTAACCCCCCAATTATCCTCTCTTTTCTGTGTGTAGGTTGCAGGTACGTGGCTGTAATTGAAGATCTGGAATGCTTGTGCAGAGATGAACAGATCCCCCTTCGTTTCGCAGATTTTTCAGAGGACCGTGTGCACTCCGGGTGCCATCATCTTGTCAACTTTCACTCAAATTTGCAGGACAACTTCATCTCAACATTTTATTGCTAATTTCAGGTCTGTAGCTTCATCCCGTGTCCCTATCTCTGTCTAAAAGCGAATCTTTCTTACTTTACATGCATTCCTAGTTCAATCCTTCTATCTACATTCTTTACAAAAGAGGGTATCCTTGATGTCTCCACCCTTGAAACTCATTTAGAATCCAGTCTTGCATTGTGTGGGATTGGATCTTGTGGGTTTCAACCCCTCTTTTGAATGTAAAGTCTCTCCTAAGTGAAAACCGTCAACCCTAGTGACCTCCTTTCTCTCTCCATGGAGTGGGGGAACACCTAGGGTTCGATTTTCCGCTTTACAGTAATAAAGTATAAAATCCCAAGGACAAAGAAGGGTTAGGAAAAAGAAAAATAATATTAAATAACAAGGAACTATTGGTCAATATTGAATGGGGGTTGATAAATCTAAAGAGAGATTGGATAAATATAGTGAAGGAAAAATAGGTGAAGTAGGGGAAGTGAATTATTTTCAATATAATTTTTTTCTCTCAGAATGATTAGCTATATAAAATAATATTGGATAGGTCTCTTATAGAATTTTGATGTTATCATATGCACTAGTATGTATTGTGTCTAATTTTCTAGTGTATATGCGAAAGTTTATAAGTGTTTATGGTAGGTTTACGAGTTTGTTGTTTAGAGACAATGTTTCTATGTTCTTACAATGTCACAGTTTTTAGTATCTCACTTTAAATGAGTGGAGTATTATGGCTTTCAGTTTTGAGGATAAGTAAGGTTATACAAAAAGACAAATATTCCATAATTTTAGAAGCTTCTATAAATAAAACAAAATGTTAGAGGTGACAAAATGCCTGCACTTTGTTGGCTTGTTGTTTATTTAGATGTTCCTATTAAATAACTAGAGAATTGTAATGTTCACTAGTTGAAGGAAGCATATTAAGGTATTTTGAAACCAATTGAGGTCATGTTGGGTAATGCATAGTGTGATCTCACTCCTGATGTATCATGTTGGCTTTAGTAATAAATTGAGTACATGTTTGGTGTAAGGATTGTACCCTTGGTTGACTCAGAGATAGTCTAAATAAGATCTAGGTTGCCTTGAAGAGATAATTAATATTGGAATTCATATATAATGCTAACTAGTTTCATTACAATGTGTGGTGAATTGATAGAATGTTTGCAAGTTGTATATCCAATAAAAGGAGTCCAAATGTGATGAAGTATGTGAATTAAATTGCATATCCTTAACAATGTTTTGAAGTAGATTAGATTAGATAGATGGTAAAGATTGAGTTTGAAAGGTCAACATTATATATCTTTTGTATTTCCTATATCTTTTCATATTTGAGATTGGTGTTCATCTATTTGGATTAGGGGATTAGTGTCTCCATATTAGGTTAAAATTCATGTCATGGTGTTGTTCTTACAAAATCATTGTAATTTCACTATTATTTTTTGTGGCTAGTTCTGGGTAATAGAGATAAGCAACTTTTCTCCCCATAGCTTTTCCATTTTAGGATTTCATGTAAATCTAGGTTTCTCTTGTGTTGATATGTGCATGTTCATATTACTTGTATACTTCTTCTAATTATAATGTGATATTTGTTAATGCTTTTAATGTTGCATAGGATTTGAGGTAAAAATTGTTATATTATAATTCACCCCCCTCTTAGTATATCCATGTTCTTAACAATTGTTATTGGAGATAAGTTCCTTTGAGTAGCCTAATAGCTTGAGATAGATCTAAGATGACACACACTAATTCTCATGAAGGTCTCGCTTCAAGAGAGGAACCACTATTTGATGGATCCAATTATTCTTTTTCAAGCGGAAGGGCGGAAGCCTAACTAATGTCTATAGGGTTTGATGTTTGTAAATCTATTATGGATAGATATGAGATTTTAGAAAATCATTCAAGAGATAAGCAAAGAATGTGAAACTAATGCAAAAGAAAGGAATGCCATTTTATGTGGTTTATCTAACTTTTTGTTTGTAAAGATAATGAATTGCATGAATGTAAATGAGATTTGTAACAAGCTTCATAATGTCTATGAAGGTCACAATAATATCAACAAAGAAAAATTTCAGACCTATTGAGGGCTATTTGAAAGTTTGAAGATGAAGGAGGAAAAAAATATTGCCGCATACCTACTCAAGGTTGATGAAATTGTCAATACCACTTGAGGACTTGGTGAAGAACTAAAAAATTCAATGATTGTCAAAAAGGTACTTGGATCTCATCCCTCTAGGTTTGACTCAAAATTATCTATGGTATAACAAGCTAGAGATCTAAATAGTTTGACAATGAATGAGTACTATAGAGTTATATAGGATACTAAATGTCTATGAGAACTATGAATGATAAAGCATCAAGAAAGGAGTTATTTTTTAGGGAGTCAATGGAGAATGAAGATTAAGACTTCAATGATGAATCGTATCTTAAAGAAGCAAATTTTGTGATAAGATTAAAAATGGGTTCTATAAAATATAAAGGTAAGTTATGCTTCAAATTTTTCAATTGTGGTGAAATTAATAACATTATTTGTAATTGATCCTTTAGAAAAAATAGTCATGACCAAAAGGATTAAGAATTTTTTTTTTAAAATAGAATAATTAATAAAATTCATATTCTACATCTACTTAGCTTAACTAGAAAATTAGTTCTATTAGCATATAGTTTATTATTTCACTTCTTGGTTGTTTTGAGTAAGGCTAGGTATTATAATCTATGGGTATGCATAGGATCATAGTTGGCCAAAAGAGGCCCTTAAGTAACAATGAAAATTCAGAAAAACAAAGTTAGGCAACTTGACATTAAATTTTGAATAAGTTATCAACATTATTTTAAAAATATGTAAGAATAGAATCTATCTAGAAAATTGAATGTAATTTCTAAGATACTAGTTTTTTCTTAAAAAAATAAAAAACCTATTTGGTAAAAATTTAAAATTTCAATATAGTAGTACTAAAATTTCAGGAAAATGATAAAAGATAGTGCCTATATAACCCCCCTAACCACAATCAAATCATAATATTTTTAATAAGATTTTAGATATAAGTAGAAGAGTCATGTCCCGATGTGATGCATATTTTTTTGTAATTTTTTGAAGTAAATTAATTATGAATTTTTACAACTTTTTAAAAATATAAAAAACTCCTATGTCTGACCACCATAACATGGTCAAAACTTTATGAAGTTCATTTCTTTTTATCCTACAGTATATGAAGCATACAATGTGACACATGTTTCAGATTCAAAAAATGTAATATCGTTTGAAAGTTATAGATGTTTTTCAATCAACATATCAATAAGGACTTTAGTCATAATTCAAATAGAGAATTAATAATAATTATTTATTAAATTTGAAATAAGGCATAAATTATATTGGTGGAAATCTGAGAATCTCCATAAAAAACCCTTTTTGTTTCATCAATTTTGAGTAAAAAAAGTTGCCAGCCACATGGGCGAAGTTTGGAAAAGTAAGAAAAACTCCTAAACACATTTTTTGTGTTGACTTTCTAGGTATGGTATGTACGAGACAAATACCAAAGCAATCCCGAGGCAAATCCCAGGGCTGAAATTTTTTGTCAGAGGTAACGAATATTGGATATATCCACCAGTAACAGATATCTAATTCTTGTTAGTTTATTTCTATAAACATAATACAAAATATAATATATTATAATTTCTTATACAATTATGTATAATATTTTAAATATTTTTTTATATATTTAATTTTTATATATAAATATTTATATATATTACTAATACGTATAATATAATATAATTAATGATATTAATATATATATTAAAAAACTCATATATATCGATATAACATTTTATATTAAATCAATTATGTTTCCCTGGATCCCTTGTATAATATCCCATTTGAACACTCTTTCCCTCTAGCTATAGGTCTAGCTTTCCTACTATCCCTAACACCTTGTACACTTATTTGTACCCAACTCTCTCCTCCTATGTATCATACTTCTACATAATTGAGCTCTCTCTCTCTCTCTCTCTCTCTCTCTCTCTCTCTCTCTCTCTCTCTCTCCCCTTCTATCCCTATCCCCCCTCTCCTTTGCCCACCCCCTCTCCTTGTCCACTTCTCTCCCTCTCTCACCCCTATCCCTTTATCCCCCCTCTTCCTTGCCCACAACCTCTCCCTTTACCCTTCTCTCACTTTCCCCTTCTCTCATTCTCCCTTTGTTGATACTTCCATCTCTCCCCTCTCCCCCTTATTCTAATTACTCTCTCTCTCTCTAGATCCCTTTCCCCTTATGTCCCCATTTCTCCCTCTCCATTTCCCATTCTCTACCTACCTATCCCTCTCCCCCCTATCCTTTTCAAACTTCCTCTCCCTTTCCCACTATCTCTCCCTTTGTTGATACCTCCATCTCTCCCCTCTCCCCCTCCCCCTAATTACCTCTCTCTCTCTCTCTCTCTCTCTCTCTCTCTCTCTCTCTCTCTCTCTCTCTCTCTCTCTCTCTCTCTCTCTCTCTTCTCTCTCTCTCTCTCTCTCTGTCACAACCCTCCTTTATCACTTTTTGATTTAAGTACAATTCTATTATATTTTGGTTAAGCTATTTAAATTGATTGAATAAATGTTATAAAAGAATAAAAATGAATACACACAAACACACTTGGAGAATATAATTATTTTTATTTATTTATTTATTTTCCACTCCCAATCATGGCACATGTTGTAGGAAGAATAAGAAGCTTCTAGAGGAATCTCCATCACTTTGCATGTAACTCCCCCACTAAGTTTAATCAATTTGCATGAGTCCAATATTGGGAAAGAATCTCTTTTTTTAATTAAATTCTCTAGATAGTGGAATAGAGGGATTTTTCTTATAAAATTGTATGCAAGTTTCAAAGAAGGAAGTTGATTATGTTTTGGAGAAAATTTCCCAAGTTTTTGGTAGTAGGATCTTCTTTGGTAGTCTCATTTTTGTTGCAGGATTTTTAAGCTATTGTTGAAAGATTTCTCTCAAGTTGCAAGGAAGGATCTAGAAGGGATAGCTAGAGGATTCAACATCAAGCTTCGATAAGCTAGGTTCTCTCCTTTTGGCATCTCTCATTTACATATGAGAAATTTGCATTATCAAATAAATATAGTTTTTAGATTTTCCTTTATTGTAAACCTTTTCTTCATTTCTTTTTAGGAATAAATATTGATAAAATACTTTCACATAATGAATGCAAAAGATAGCCTTATTATTATTTTATTTCCTTTAGAAAATATACATATGATCTTGCTTTTGTTTTTCCAAAGATTTTAGATCTGTGCAAAAATCATGTTTCCCTTATTTTTTTTTTAAAATCCCTTTTCTTGAGATTAAAACACTTCCCTGTGTGATTTGAATCTTAATCCTTATTGCTTCCCTCTAATTCATTTCTCTGGTTCTTCAAATGGAAATTCTAAATCTCATTCTTTAAATAAATCTCTCTGGGAATATTAGTTGAATCTCTGGGAATATTAGTTGAATCTTTGTGAATATTAGTTGAATAAAATCTCTCTGTGAATATTGTTGAATAAAATCTCTCTATGAATATTGTTGAATAAAACCTCTCTGTGAATATTAGTTGAATCTCTATGAATATTAGTTGAATCTCTGTCAATATTTTTGAATAGAATCTCTCTGTGAATATTAGTTGAATCTCTATGAATGTTGTTGAATAAAATCTCTCTGTGAATATTGTTGAATAAAACCTCTTTGTGAATATTAGTTGAATCTCTATGAATATTGTTGAATAAAATCTCTCTATGAATATTGTTGAATGAAACCTCTCTGTGAATATTAGTTGAATCTCTGTGAATATTAGTTAAATAAAATATCTCTCCCTGTGAATACTAGAAATAAACTCTCTCCCTGTGAATGCTGGAATAAACTCTCTCTCTCTGTAAATATTAATCTCTTGTTTACTGTAAAATCAATCTAAAGCAATTACCTCTGTTATCTATTCTATTAATGTTCTTGTTTCATAAATAAATACTCCTTTTGGTCATATATATATATATCATTAAATAATTGGGAATGTAAACCATATATATATATATATAATTTATTTCAAATGTTAAAATACATTAATGTTGCAAAGTGATTATATTTTAGAAAATGGCATGTTCTCGAAAATTGTTCTGAAAATTATCAGACGACGTGCATGGGGGAGGCTGTTATTGTAACACTCGGGGAATTGGTACCCTCCACTTCCCCTACGGTCACTATCATGACAGTGGCCGTAGGGTAGTGGAGGGAACCACGGGGTCTCCTCATCACTGCGAGCCTACTTCCGCAGACCTATAGTGGTGATGAGACCCATGGGCCCCACTCCCCACTATCCCTTAAAACAAAAAAAAAATTCACCTCTCTTTCTTTTTTTATATATATATATATATTTTTAGGTTCTTTTATATATAAATATAAATGTATAAGTTGCCATTTAGAAATTGTTAATTTTCTCCTTAGTATAAACTTTAAGTTATTAAATTTAACTTAGAAAAATTTGTAGATATTGGGGATTATTGTGTAGTAAATTCATAATTAATTTATCTATAGAAAATTTTATAATTGTAAGTTATATTATATCAAATGTTATAATTAGAATCATTCAACCTATTTAAGACCCATTGGGGCACTTAGTTAGCATGTAGCAATTAATTCATATTAATATAATTCGAACCAAATGTCTAAGCAAGTTGCTATTTTTGGGACTAGTGGCTCTACATGTAATTTTTCTCATGGTATAAATCAACGCATTTCTCAACCTTGCATGTTTCATGCAAATTACTTATACTTTATTTGCATTTATTAAGGACAAAGTTACATTTCCTTCATCTTCATGTAAGTTACACATTTAATTATTATTATGCAAGTTTCCTAATTGTCATTATTATGCAAGTTATATTTCAAGTTTTGAATAATAAATAATTTTAGTTATGGTTTTTATTCCATGTAACTCATCAAGTAGTTAATTCAATTAATTGAGTTTTGCAATGTCTAATTATACACGTTCAATTAGTAATTGTTTTCAGAGTATGATGTTTTCATAGCTCTTAGTTAGAAAACTAAATCAAGGAAGATGGAAACCAAAACCTAGTAGCGTTTGGTATATACAGCGCCTCTGGGTCATGCTTACGGGTAATGTCATCGTGTTGAACTATTGTACTTAACGCCTAATAAAGCTACATCAACGATGTCTATGGCATCATCCCTATAAATCATCGGGGAGTAATAAGGGACACTTGGAAGTTAAAATCCAAGGGGTGGGTAATCCCTCTTGGATCGATAATCTAACAAGATAATCCTTAAATGACTTTTACATCCATTGAGTTAAACCATAGTAAACCCCCTTTTGGGTTGATTAAGTAAAATTGATTTTATGAAATTGATTTAATCTTGTAGAGATATTGGTGATTGACAATTTGGTCAAGGGTGACACTTATGATAGGTGTTAGGATGTAGTTGTTTTAGGCCACAAATAATAGGCCATCTTGAGCCTTTGTTTAAGCACTACCACCGTGGGTAGCAACCACAGAGAAACTATCTGGGACATTGACCCTAGAAAGGGTTGCGTACCCACTAATCAGTTTACATAAAACCATAGAGTAGAAAATAGAACTACATACTTTACGCCTTGATCCCGTGTTGAAGTAGGTATGTAGGCAGTCTTGGGACGGAGTTGTCCCTCGTACTCAGGCATTTGTGGGTGGGGCCTAGGCTTGGTAAAAAGAAGGATTGAATAAGAATCCTAATTTGAAAGATAAGTATAATAAAATGGAAAAAGTAATTCAATCCATACTCAGAAGGAATCCCATATGGATTCAATTGACTTCCCGAGGCTTTAAGCCAAATTCTGAGGTGGAATTCAAGCTTGAATTATGTTATTTAGTTACTCCTAAGGATGGCAACCTTGGTGCACTTTTGTTAGAAGAGTGTAGTACTTAGTGAGTGGCTCAAGACCCAAATGGTCTCGATGAGTCTAAGTCTCTTGCTAGAGCACCTCCTATCCCAATTGGATAAATGCCTACCCCATTTGGGTAGATGCCTATCTCATATTGGATAGATGAAATCTTATGTCCTGTATGGACCGATGCCTAACTCGTATGGTTAGATGCTCATCCCGGATGGATGAATGCCTAATCCAAATGGATGGATTCCCAGAGTATGCAATTGAATCAAAGACAATGATTAAATTAAACCAAAAAAAAAGAATGATCAATTTTGTTGGGTTAATTAAGGTGGGTTATTACATGTGGTATCAGAGAAAAGGTTCAAATCTAGGCCTTGTGCTCACTTCAATTTGCACAACTAAGGGAATGTTTTGCAATGGTAGAAATTAAATTTTAAAATCCTAAATCAAGAACTAACTACATAATTTAACTTTCATGTAAAACCCTAGAATGACTAGGGAAGTAACTAAGTGTTTGCCGAGGGCAAGGGTACAATTTCCCAAGTTTGAACAAGGGTAGACCTCTATGTGGCACCCCTAGGATTATATGATGTAATTATTGGAATGAGTTGGTTAACAGACCATCAAGCTAATGTAGATTGCTATAATAAAGTTGTTGAATGTTTGGATGATGGGGGAAAAAAGGGTCAAAATCCAAGGAAAGTTTAATCCCATTAATATAGAAACCATATCAGCCATGCAATTAAAGAAGGAAAGAAGAAGAGGAGGCCTAATCTATATGGTTGAAATTGATGAAGGAAAAGAGGAAAATACCCCAACTTTTGAAAATACCCCTTTCTTAAAGGAATTCAAGGATGTATTTCTAGAAGAGTTACCCAGCTTACCCCCTAAAAGGAAGTTTGACTTTTCTATCGAAGTTCTACCGGGAGCTGAACCAGTATCAAGGGCACCTTACTGAATGAACACAACTGAATTACAAGAGCTCAAAATGCAATTGGATGAACTCTTAGCTAAGGGATTAATAAGGCCAAGTGTATCACCATGCAGAGTGCTAGTCTTACTTGTTAAGAAGAAAGATGGAACCTTAAGACTATGCATCGACTATAGGATGTTGAACAAGGTCACAATAAAGAACAGGTTGATAGTTCTAATACTTAATATAAGTACAAATCCAATAGCCAACAAGATGAGAGGGGGAGGTGAATCATACAAACTTAATCATCCATAAAAACATCAGATTCAACCTCAGTAACATATATCAGTCATATAATCAAAAACTGTCAAACATGCAAACTCAAAAGCATATAAACAATATAAACCTCA
This sequence comes from Cryptomeria japonica, assembly GCF_030272615.1. Taxonomy (NCBI): domain Eukaryota; kingdom Viridiplantae; phylum Streptophyta; class Pinopsida; order Cupressales; family Cupressaceae; genus Cryptomeria; species Cryptomeria japonica. The sequence goes on from NC_081407.1 coordinate 706,052,349, forward strand.
TAACACTAGATTTAACGTGGAAACCCAAATAGGGAAAAACCACTGTGGGATTTTGGACCCACTAAGAAATATACTCTTCTAGAGTATGCTTGGTTAAAAGAAAATCCTGTTAAATATTACAAACACATTGCTAGATGTGACCCGATTAAGGGATTTCCCTCAAATCTGTTAGGATCTTCACTTTGTTAGAAGTGACCTTGTCAAAGGATTTCAAACACTCAATCAGAATGTCACCTTGTTAGAGGATTTACATATAAGATTGTTAAGTCCACTCGGTTAAGAGATTTCCTGTCACTTTCACAAAATAACAGTAATACAATCTATCTGCAACTTCACATCTAAAATGCTAAAGCATATTCTTATTTGTTCAATACAATCTAGACATAGAACTAATCTTGTCTATCTGTTCGGCATCAATACTCTGTTATTCTAACAGGTCTTCAAGCTTTTGTGCTCGGTAATCACTATGTAGAATCCCTATGCATACACTTGCCTGCATACATTGTTTGTCAATAGTTCCTTATTTATAAACAATCTTCTAACCACTTAATCTCCTTGATCACATTTCCCATGATCAATCATAGCCATCAGATCTTCAATATTGTCTTGGTTCATTGTATCTTTTGATCTGAAAATGTTTTACAATGCCTTGGAACTTGTGTTAGGGTAATGCGGTTCAATCTGAGCTGTAGATCTTCTTTCTGACTTTCCATTGCCTTAGATTCGTTTAACAAACTTCTTTTACGGCTTGCCAATCATTGATCTACTCCATCTCATCAACATCTTTCATTAAATATCACATGTAAACATTTAATGCATTCGGTTATAGCTCGGTTACAACTCGGTGAATACTAAACTTCACTCGGTAGACATTTTGTCTTCATTAACTGACTGTGATAACCTTAGGGTTTACCGACTAGGTTCTTTGCTTGATAACATAGTATAGTATTAACCTTTACACTTTACAACATATGTATGATGTTAAAACAATCTAAAACATCAAGATCTCTTCCTTGTCTAACTCAATAGAGTTGCCTATTGAATAACTTATCCCCTTATTCATCATATTCTTTCCTATGTCTTTACCGACTTCTTTATAATCTTCATATCATATTTCTTAAGATATGGCAACATCATACTGAATTAGAAAATCAATTTCTTGACATCAATGACAAAATAATAATATCAAGATAGTAAAACATCTTTAACCAGTTATGTCCATAATCATCAACAACCTTCTCAATATCCTTGTAATATTGCCAACAATCTCCCCCTTTGGCATTGATGGCAAAACCAATCGATTTGACCTTTAAAAAAAAATTCAGATTGCTGTGATTCTGAAATGCTGAAATGCTCTCCCCCATACATCAGACTTCTCTTCTGTTTTCAGTCTTTAATTCAATCTGTAGTCTTCTTTCAGTCTTCTCAGTCTTGACCCCTTTTTGGTACATCTTCTCCTTCTTGGTCTTCTCCCCCTAGGTAGGTCTTGTCCTTCTTGGTCTTCTCCCCCTTTGACAACAATGCCAAAAAGAATAGAAGTTAAACATAATTTCTTTTTGTAAGAAGTTATTTCCTGCTGTTGTGTATCAACTGAGTCTTGGTCAGATCATTTGTTTACAATTCCTGTTCCCTGAATCATTCCCTGTATTATCCCAGTATTATTTCCAGTACACTTTCAGAAAAATATTCTAAAGTGTATCACTCTAGCATCAGCTCCCCAAAAGATATTCAATAGAGTCATCGAAGTGATGCTTTCACCGAACTCGATCAATGAGTAAAAGATAGGGGTAGGACCCCTAACTTACTTCTAAGATATTCAAAAGTGTCCTTTGGTAGTGGCTTGGTGAAGATATTAGCTATTTGCTCCTTTGTGTTGACATATTCCAACACCACTTTCTTCTCTTGAGCTTCTTCTCTAAGATAATGATATTTGATAGAGATGTGCTTTGTCCTAGAGTGCATAACAAGGTTCTTTGAAATATTAATGGCACTCGTATTGTCACAGAATATAGTTACTGGCTTGGTAACTTTCTCATTTATACCTACCAATAGTTGTTTGATCCATGCAATGTTGGTACAATTCAGTGCTACTGCAACATATTTAGCTTTAGCTCTTGACTAAGAAACACATCCTTGTTTCTTGCTAAGCCAACTCACTAGTCTTTCTTCTAAGAAGAAAGCTCCTCCACTTGTGCTTTTTCTGTCATCAATGTTGCCTACCCAATCAGCATCAATATAAAATTTTAGATCAAAATCATTTCCTTTCTGATATACTAAGCCATAATCTTCAATGCCTTTCAAGTATCTGAAAATTCTTTTGATTGTTGTCATGTGTATTTCCTTAGGATCTGCAGAGAATCTTGCAACAATACCTACTGCATGTGCTATATCTGGCCTGCTGTGAACAACATATTGTAGTTTTCCAATCATGGATCAGTAGAGTGTCTCATCAATAGATGCAGATTCATCATTCTTTGATAGTTTACAGTTGGTAGTCATGGGAGTACTTACTGGCTTTGAATCCTTCATTCCAAATTTCTTCAAGATTTCCTTTATGTATTTGGATTGAGTAATGAAAATCTCATTTTTCATTTGCAGTATCTATAAGCCTATAAAATACTTTATCTCACCGATTAATGACATCTCAAATTCTTTGCTCATTTCATTTCCAAAGTTCTTGCATAAAGAGTCAATTCCACAAAATATAATATCATCAACAAATATGGTTGAGATTAGTATTCAATTTTCATCATTCTTCATGTACATGTTGATGTTCTCACTTGTCCTTATAAAACCAATCTTAATCAAATAAGAGTGCAATCTTTCATACCATGCTCTAGGTGCTTGTTTCAGACCATATAAAGCTTCGTTCAATTTACATACCTGATCTTTACTATTGTCATCAACAAATCCTTCAGGTTGTTCAATGAAAACTTCTTCTAATATTCCATTCAGAAGTGCAGATTTGACATCCATTTGATATACCTTGAAGTTCTTGAAAGCAACATATGCCAACAATGTTCTAACTCCTTCAAGTCTAGCAACAGGTGCAAAAGTCTCACCATAATCAATTCCTTCTTCTTGGGCATAACCTTTGCAAACCAATCTTGCTTTGTTCCGAATGACCTCACCTTTCTCATTTAGCTTGTTTTTGAAGACCCACTTTGTACAGATTACATTTTTGTCCTTCGGTCTTGGGACCAGTGTCCATGTGTCATTCTTCTTGATTTGATCAATCTCTTCAGTCATAGCATTTATCCAATCTTCACTATTAAATACCTCTTTCACTATTCTCAGTTCAAATTCAGATATCAAGCATGTGTTCTGTCTCAGTTTGTTCCTTGTCATCACTGGATCATCCTTATCTCCTATAATCTGACTTGGCACAAGGTTTCTTCTGACATACTTGGCTAATATAGGCTCGGTAGGCTCTGTATGATCTTCTTCATCACTCGGTAACTGGATATTTTCTTCATTTTCTTCAACAGTTATCTCGGTAGGACTTCTCGATTGCACATAGACAAATTCATCATAGTCTTCCGGTTCTTTGGAATTTCCTTCATCAATTATTTCTATAAATTCATCTATTTTCACATTTGCACTTTCTACTATTTTGTTAGATGATTTGATCAGACATTTAAATGCTTTGCTTCTAGAAGAATATCCTAGAAATGTTCATTCTTCACTTTTTCTGATCAAACTTGCCATTTCTATCATCTTTATGAACATAGCATTTACTTCCAAAGATCTTAAAATAACTTACATTAGGTTTCTTGCCATACCAAATTTCATAAGGTGTCTTCAAGTACCTTTCTTCAATTGAACTCAGTTCAAGGTGTAAACAGCTGTGCTTATTACTTCTCTCCAAAATGTTTGTGGAACCTTTTTCTCAATCATCAGTGTTCTAGCACAATCCACAATAGATCTATTTCTTCTTTTACTATTCCATTCTGCTATGGAGTTCTTGGTGCAGAGACTTGTCTTTTAATACCATTATCATTGCAAAATAGGTTGAACTCATCAGATGTGAACTCTCCTCCTCTATCTAATCTAAGACATTTTATTTGTCTTCTTGTTTCATTTTCAACTCTAGCCTTGTACCACTTAAACATTTGAAAAGCTTCTGATTTTTCTTTTATAAACATTACCGACATCATCCTTGAATAGTCATCCACAAATAATATGAAATACTTATCACCATAATAACTTTGAACTTTCATAGGACCACAAAGATCAATGTGCACAAGATCTAAAATTCCCTTAGAAGTGTAGGACTTACTTGTAAAGATGGATCTTGTCATCTTACCCATCTGGCATCCTCGGCACATAGCATTCTCAGATTTTTCAAGACTTAGTAGACCTCTTACTCTGCGCTTCTTACTTATCTTGATGAGATTATCAAAATTAACATGACAAAACCTTTTATGCCATAACTAGGTATTATCAATATTTGCATGCAAACACTTATTGTGAGTTGAGTCAAGGTGAAATGTATTACCTTTTGTTTGTGTCTTGGTAGCAGCTAACTTTCCATTCTTGTCATGAACTTTGACAATTCCTTTCTGAAATTCTATTTGGTAACCTGTGTTGTTTAGCTGTGCTACACTCAAAAAATTATATTTCAAACCTTCAACCCAATAAACATCATTTCATCTTGCTTTATCAAGAAGTGTAATGGATCCTTTACCTCTTACCGGACATGGTGCATCATTACCAAATCCAACATAGCCTCCATCATAATCTTCTAACATAACAAATTTGTGTTTATCTCCTGTCATATGATGTGAACATCCACTATCTATAATCCAAGAATCATTAGTGTTTATGTGAGATATTAGGGATTTTTCTTCATACCTTTCTTCATCTAATCCATCCTTGATAGCCACATAAACAACTTCCTCTATATCAGTCTCATCTGATTTATCATCTTCAGATTTCTCATCAGCAATTAAGCATGTCTTTCTTCTTTTGAAGTCTCGGTGTCCTCTATAATGATTATCTTTCTGTTTGTCATCTCGGTAATCTCTATTTTCAGTGAAATCTTTGTCAGGATAGTTAGAAGTCATATGTCCAATATTATCACAATTGAAACATTTCAAAGGTAGTTTTCCTTTATACTTACCTTTCCCTCTAGGTAACCTTTTGGCCAATAGTGCTTCAAACTCTTCTTGCTTTCTGATTTCTTCATATAGTTTGTGTACCTCCTCAATGTTCTTCTGAAATCTTTCACTTGCTCCATTCTGATCTCCTTCAGAGTACTTATACTTTCTTTCATTGTAATCATTAGATTCATTTAGATGAAAAGAACCAAATGCAGATTCAACTTTATTTACCGATGACCCACTGTTATCAAAATTACTTAGCTCAAATGCATGTAGCTTACCAGTAGTAGCATCCAAGGAAACTGGCATATTAGGTACAGACCTCAATTCATTGATTGCAGAGACTCGAATTCCATAGGCAGGTAAAATGGTTCTTAACAACTTACTTGTCACATCCTTTTCTTCAATAGTTCCTCCTACTCCTTTGATTTGATTTACAATCTCCTTTAGTCTTGTACTGTACTAGGTTATGTTCTCACCTTCATTCATCCTCATAGATTCAAGTTATCCTCTTAGAATATCAAATTTTGCTCTTTGAACATGTTCATCTCCTCCATATACAGATATGAGCTTAGTCCAAATTGCTTTTGCATCATTGTAGCCTTCTAGATCATTAAACTCAGAATCGGTCAATGCAGATGTTATTTCAATCATTGCTTCAATATGTTCTTGCTTCGCCTTTATCTCTTCCATAGTCAATGGATAGGTGCTCGGTGCAACAAAATCATTCTCCAGATAGTATATAACATATTCTCCAGCTCCTGTTAGATGTAGCTTCATCCTCTTTTTCCATGTAGAGAAACTTGACTTATTTTGCTTAGGTGCATCCCTCTTATACATCTTTGGATCTTTAACTCAAGTGCCTTTAAACTTTTCTTTCAGAGTCCAAAGCTCTGATACCAATTCATAGTTCTGATACTTAATATAAGTACAGATCCAATAGCCAACAAGATGAGAGGGGGGGGGGTGAATCATACAAACTTAATCATCCATAAAAACATCAGATTCGACCTTGGTAACATATATCAGTCATATAATCAAAAACTGTCAAACATGCAAACTCAAAAGCATATGAACAATATAAACCTCATAACACCAGATTTAATGTGGAAACCCAAATAGGGAAAAACCACTATGGGATTTCGGACCCACTAAGAAATATACTCTTCTAGAGTATGCTTGGTTAAAAGCAAATCCTGTTAAAGATTACAAACACATTGCTAGATGTGACCCAGTTAAGGGATTTCCCTCAGATCTGTTAGGATCTTCACTTTGTTAGAAGTGACCTTGTCAAAGGATTTCAAACACTCAATTAGAATGTCACCTTGTTAGAGGATTTACATATAAGACTATTAAGTCCTCTTGGTGAAGAGATTTCTTGTCACTTTCACAAAATAATAGTAATACAATCTATCTACAACTTCAGATCTAAAATACTAAAGCAGATTCTTATTTGTTCAATACAATCTAGACATAGAACTAATCTTGTCTATCTGTTGGGCATCAATACTCTATTATTCTAACAGGTCTTCCAGCTTCTCTGCTCGGTAATCACTATGTAGCATCCCTATGCATACACTTGCCCGCATACATTGTTTGTCAACAGTTCCTTATTTATAAACAATCTTCTAACTGCTTAATCTCCTTGATCACATTTCCCATGATCAATCATAGCCATCAGATCTTCAATCTTGTCTAGGTTCATTGTATCTTTCGATCTGAAAATGTTTTACCCCACCTTGGAACTTGCACAATCACCTTGGAACTTGTGCTAGGGTAATGTAGTTCAATCTGAGCTGTCGATCTTCTTACCGACTTTCCATTGCGTTAGATTCGTTTAACAAACTTCTTTTATGGCTTGCCAATCATTGATCTGCTCCTGCTCATCAACATCTTTCATTAAATATCACATTTAAACATTCAATGCATTTGGTTATAACTCGGTTACAGCTTAGTGAATACTAAACTTCACTCAGCAGACATTCTGTCTTCATTAACCGACTGCGATAACCTTAGGGTTTACCGACTAGGTTCCTTAGGGTTTACTGACTAGGTTCTTTGCTTGATAACATGGTATAGTATTAACCTTTACACTTTACAACATATGTATGATGTTAAAAAAATCTAAAACATCAAGATCTCATCATTGTCTAACTTGGTAGAGTTGCCCATTGAATAACTTATCCCCTTATTCATCATATTCTTTCTTGTGTCTTTACCGACTTCTTTATAATCTTCATATCATATTTCTTAAGATATGGCAACAACATATTGAATTAGAAAATCAATTTCTTGACATCAATGACAAAATAATAATATCAAGATAGTAAAACATCTTTAACCAATTATGTCCACAATCATCAACCTTCTCAATATCCTTGTAATATTGCCAACACAGGTATCCCTTACCTTGCATAGAGGGTCTTTTTGACCAAATGAAAGGAGCAGCAATTTTCCCAAAGATAGACCTCGGGTCAGGGTACCATCAACTCAGGATTAAGGAGGAGGACATTCTGAAGATAGCCTTCAGGACTAGATATGAGCATTATGAGTTCATAGTAGTTCCTTTTGGTTTAACCAATGCCCCAGCTACATTTATGAATCTAATGAATAGTGTACTCCATGACTACTTGGACAGATTTGTTTTGGTATTTCTAGATGACATATTGATTTACTCTAGGAATGAGGAGGAACATTTAGTACACCTACAAATTGTTTTGCAAAGGTTGAGAGAACATAAGTGTAGCGTCGTAAATTGTACGCACTTGCTAGGGTGGTACAATTTCACACCTAGTTTAGCACCCGCCTTAGTGCATTTTACATTCTGTATTGCATTTCTCCTTAAGCACTTAATTAATCAAAATTAATTAGGTCTAAGGTCCTATTTCATCATTCCCTACATCATGAAATTGGGCCCTTTTCACTAAAGCGCGCCCTTCGCATTTTATTCCTCCAATGCACCACTTAATCAAAAACCCTAATTAAGTCCTATTCCGAACTTGGGGGCTTGGTTTCGGGGTCAAAACATCTCGAAATCACCTGTAACTTCGGGATTCTCTCTAAAATCATCATATCCGACGGCCCTGAAAATTTGGTGAAAAGTTGTCGGGACCGTGGCGCCCGGAGTGCAACATGGTCCCGGACATTTTTCCCAAAATTTTAGGAGCGCGATCCAATCATAAAATAAATCTTAACCCCAAGAAATTGGCAGGATATTCAATCTCTAGGTCGGCCAAAATACGAATTTATGACCTAGGGTTTCATACATAAAAGCTCTCTTTCCTCATTTGAAGGGATCCGATTTTTGTTTCCAGGAACTTCACATGCAGCGAAAGAGAAGATCTTTGAAGACTTCAACATCTTACAACATCCTTCTATCAAACATCTATCAAATTCATTCATCCACTTAGGGCTTGGAAGACATTGAAGAACAATAGGAGATTACCGACTGAAGATTGGCTTGTACTCCTCCCTTGAGGGTTGGGTATGATTTCATGTTGTTTTCATGTCTTTACATAAGCTCTAATACATCATTTATTCATGCTTTAGATCACATTGCATCTTGATTTAGAGCATTTACACTATCATTTACAAGCAATTAGGGTTTACTTTCTAGGTTGCTCTAGTTTGCTTTCTTGCATTTTAGGACCTTGCACACACACTAGGTCTGCACACACAATACATTTTACAAAACAACTTGGCTATTCGTGGAGGTGGAAATCATCGAAGCGGGGGTTTGACTAAGGCAAAACCCTATATAGCCGCCCATACACCCCTTTTCAGATATCATTGCAGGTTTCGAGATTCAGACGACGCCACGAGATACAAATCCGGAGAGAGAAGATCGAGACAACACTCTGTATCAAATTGTAGAGCAGAAGACTGGGACAGGAGCGCTGGGTGCCCTGGTCCTGCCAGGACAGGGGCGTTGGGCGCCCTGGTCCCTGGGACAGAGGCGCTGGGCGCCCTGGTCCTCCGGACAGACAGCTTTCAGACAGCTTCCCGACAGTGTTTCAGAGTGCAGAACAGCAGTTTTCGATGCAGTTTTCAGGACAGTGGCACCCGCGCCCCCGTCTCGAACATTTTCAGTCCAATTTTGACTCCGGGTACACATCTGCATTCTTATTTCATCCTTGTATTTACAGCTGTTCATTGTTTAATCTCAATTCTGCAATCTTGTTATTAGTTCATACTTGCATTTTGGGATTAGGGTTTGAACTTGCATTACTTGATCTTACAATTTCAACAAGGGAATAGAAATCCTAATAGATATCCCGTGGCTCTCTCTTTCACAAAAAGAAGTAGCCAATTGTGCGATATCTCTAGGCTCTTTCGTATTCCGTAATGTGTGTCAAAGGGTAGGATTAGGGCATGATTAACCTAGTCTCGCTTTTTCCCCCACACATTTTGGTGAACCCGACGTGAATCTATCATTGCTTCCTCTTGCATTACATTTGTTAGATCTAGATCTAGATTTAGTGTGTTTTCATTTCATTTTCATTAAAGAAAAAAAAAAAAATTGTGTTTCTTTGCATTGTGTGTTTAAATTTTATGCAATCTTTTCAAAATGTCAGATTTTTATTTGCAAAATGTTCATGCTTTTGATGATTATTATGAGTATAGCCAAGATGAATTAGATGAATCTTTAGATGAGTTTTTAAACCCTAAAGATGCCAAACCTTCATTTTACCAAAAACTCATAAACCTTGTTACTATGCCATTTAGGTGTGATGAGAAAGATAAGTCGAATGATTCCTCTCAAGGATACATTCCTATCAACTCTTCCCCTGAATCTAGTAACATGGTTATTTTCAATAATCCCCTCTATGAGGAGATGTCTCCTTTTGAATCAAATGACAAACCTTTTAACCGATATGATCATGCTTTGTTGGATGATGCTCTTGATGACTTTGTGGCTTTATCGAAATCTCTAAACAAGAACAAGGCCTCTAAATTGGTTAACATGATAAACTTGAATGAACATAATAAGCCTCTCTTTGAAGTCCAAGGTGCTTATCCTTCTCCCACCTTTCAAGTTCTTAAATCACCTCTCCTTACTGTCCAAGGAAGGTATGATCATGATTCCTTTCGTACCCCGAATAAACCAATCATCACCGTGCAAGGAAGAAAAACTGTAAGTCCTTACAGTTATGGTAAACAAATAAATAGAGAGAGTTATCATGCGGTTGCCCATACTTATCATACTAGAAATAATAGGCAACCTAATCCTCCTCCTGTTATTCCAGTTCCCCTTCCTAATCCTCAACCAATTCTTCCTCAAGCTCCCCGTATTTCGCAAGTTATGGGTAAGGAATATGATCTCATAGAACAACTTAAAGCTACCCCTGCTAAGATATCCCTTTGGGATTTGATTCCAACTTCTTCCACTTATCATGGAATGTTACAAGATGCCTTGAAAGATTTGAATGTTCCTCCACCGAATACATCTAGTAATATAGCATCTTTTGTTAACTCTGTGATGAATCCTAAAGCTCAAATTGTGTTTTCCCAAGATGAGTTGCCTACTAGTGAAATTCAACAACAATATGATCCCTTTATGATTGTGGTTATCATGAAAGACACTGCTATAAGACGAACACTAGTAGATAATGGCTCTGGCCTTAATGTGTGTAGCATTAATTTATTGCATAAGATGAATGTGGATACGTCTCTTATTGAGCCTGACTCTCGTCCCATTCGTGGCTTTGACAATGTGGCTAAGACTTCATTAGGTATCATCACCTTACCTCTCACAGTGGGACCTGTTACTTTGCCTACTCCTATTCATGTTATGCCGGGAAGTTTAACATATAACTTGTTATTAGGGAGGCCTTGGATTCACAGCATGCAAGCTGTCCCCTCTACATTGCATAGACAAGTTAAATTCGTTTATAACAATAAGACATACACTTTGATGGGTGATACTAATTTTCAAGCTTGTCTACAAACATCTACTTCCAAAGGGAGTTCTTCTAAGCCATCCTCATCTAGTGATGACTCTTTAAACAAGAAACCTATCGATGATCGGAATTCTTTGGATGAGTCTGGAGCTCCTGAAGAGGATCCTTCTCGACTTGAAACTACTCATAAAAAGGATTTTGATCCTGAGAAGGTTCTCGCAGAGGATGATTGGGGATCTCTTGATTTTAACCCTACCTTTGTAGGTGAATATAAGGTTCCTTCTAGAGAAATTAAAATTGAAAAGAAGGAAGAAGCTGAAAATCATAAAGTTGAAAAGAAAGAAGAAGCTAAAAATCAATCAACCTTACCTGAATCTATGAGTAATAATTTTGTGGCCGCCTCTCAAACTTCTTCTCCTCACATCTATAATTATGAAGAGTTTGATTCTTTGTCTTATGAAAAACCACCTTCTCTTCCTGAAATGGCTGATCGTTATGGTCGTGGTTTTCGCATTTTTGCTAAGCATGGGTATCAAGGAAAAGGTTGTGGTGCTCATGAACAAGGGATAAGAGTTCCTCTAGAGACTAATTTTCACAATTATGCCTTTGGACTTGGCTATAATCCCTGCAGACGTACTAAAGCTTCTAAAAGACCATGCATTAGTGTTAATGCTATTTCTACATCTCTATCAATGCAGCACCCTGAGTATATTGATGGGGATCCTTCGGGTGACTCTTCTTTGGATATCTTCCCTACCGATGATGCTTTAGCTGAGTTCTTGGGAGCCTATGACACTCTTCCTCGTTATCATCACAATAGGGGACTCCCTTATTGTTTGAACACTAAAGCCTATTTTGGAAAAGAGATTGATAATGATGAGATTGTGAAAGAATTCCCTCAGTTAAAGGACACTCCTCAACAAAGTAATCTTCTCATAAGTGATACCACTGATGTTAAGATAGACCTTTGCAATAAAGAGAAAGTTATTAAAATTGGAAAATGTTTGGATGAAGAGGAAGAGAAACAATATGAAGAACTATTGCATGAATTCCCTGAGATCTTTGCTTGGACATATTCTGACATTCCTGGTATAGATCCTAAGATTGTTACTCATAATATTGTCTTAGTTCCTGATGCTAAGCCCGTGAAACAAAAAATTCAAAAAATGAATCCTAAGGTGGCTCTGCTTGTTAAGGCTGAGATTGAAAAATTATGGGAGGCTGGATTTATCCGCCCTATTGACTATTCCCCATGGATTTCAAATATTGTCGCTGTGGCTAAACCAGATAACAAAATAAGAATGTGTACTGACTTTCAAGATTTGAATAAAGCTTCCTTGAAAGATGATTTCCCTCTTCCAAACATTGACATGATAGTTGATTCTACGGCAGGACATGCCTTGTTATCCTTCATGGATGGTTTTTCAGGTTACAATCAAATTTTTATTAACCCTCAAGATCAATTCAAAACTGCTTTCACCACTCCTTGGGGTACATTTTGTTGGATAATGATGCCTTTTGGACTTAAAAACGCCGGTGCGACTTATCAACGAGTGATGACCCTTATCTTTCATGATTATATGCATAAGATTTTATATTATTATGTTGATGATATTTTGGCCAAATCCTCTCTTCGCATGGATCATGTTAAAGTCCTTCGTCAAATCTTTGAAAGAATTCGTAAATATCACATGCGCTTGAATCCCCGAAAATGCGTTTTTGGTGTGGATAGTGGAAAACTATTAGGGTTCATAGTTTCGCATCGTGGAATTGAGGTGGATACTAAGAAAATAGATGCTATTGTCAACATGCCACCTCCTAGAAATGTGTCTCAACTTAAAAGCTTACAAGGAAAGATTCAAGCTATTCGTAGGTTTGTGTCTCAGCTTGCGGATCGTACCTTTCCTTTTACTCAACTTCTTAAAAAGGATATCACTTTTCAATGGAATGAGGATTGTCAGCAAGCATTTGAAGATTTAAAAGTGTATTTGGCTAGTCCTCCTATTCTTCAACCTGCCAAACCTTCTAAACCCTTCCTTCTGTATACAGCTGCTTCCTCTCATGCTCTCGCAACATTGTTGGCACAACATGATAAAGATGGTAAGGAATGTCCGGTTTATTACATAAGTCGTACCTTACTCGATTATGAGACCCGATATTCTGCGATAGAAAGACAATGCTTGGCCTTGGTATTTGCGACTCAGAAATTGAGACATTATCTTTTGAATTCAGAAGTCCATGTCATGGTAAAGTTTGATCCTTTGAAGCATCTTTTCTCTAAAACTGATTTATCAGGACATCTAGCTAAGTGGGTTATGATGTTAACTGAATTTGACCTTAAATTTGTTTCACATAGAGCAATTAAAGGGCAAGCGTTGACCGATCACTTAGTTGAGGCCCCTTCACCTTTCTCCTTCCCTAACCCTGAGTCTTTTCCTGATGACTTCATTCTTTCTATAGAGAAAGATGAAACTTGGGAGTAATACTTTGATGGCTCTAAGTGTTGTACGGGATCGGGGGCAGGGGTTGTTCTGATTTCTCCTACAAAGAAGTCCATTCCTTTAGCATATCGTCTAAATTTCCTGTGTACCAATAACATTGCTGAGTATGAGGCTCTTATAGTGGGAATAAAAGCAGCCTTAGCTCTGAATATAAAACACATACATATCTATGGAGATTCGCAATTGATTATAAGACAAGTAACAGGAATATATCAAGCAAAACAAGACAAATTATCACAATATAAAGACCTTGCTGTCTCTTTATTACAAAATTTTGATTCTTATACTATGGAACCCGTTCCTCGAAAAGATAATCGACATGCGGATGCAATGGCATGTGTGGCTTCTCTTGTATCTTTAGAGGACCCTGTGGTTGATCTTAAATTTGTTATTCACAACCTTATTTCTCCAGCTATTGTAGATGATTCTAGCCTGGTAACATGTTGTGACTTTGTAGACTCAGACGAATGGTACTCGCATATCGTAAGATATTTGACTGATGGTACCTTTCCTGATTCCGCTAATAGGAACACTAGGGCTAGAATCCGCAAGCTGTCTACTAGGTATATCATTCTTTCTAATGTCCTATACCGAAGGGGTTATGATGGTCTTCTCCTTCGTTGTCTTAACAAGTCGAAAATCCCTGTTGCTCTTGAAGAGGCACATTCAGGTGCCTGTGGGGGGCATTTTGGGGGCAAATCCTTGGTTCATAGATTGCTTCGTATGGGATACTATTGGCAAACTATGCAGAAGGATTCCTTTTCATTTGTTAAAAAATGTCATCAATGTCAACAAGACAATAATCTGATTCATGCTCCTGCCCAAGAACTCCGTTCTCAAGTAGCTTCTTGGCCTTTCTCCGCATGGGGTTTGGATCTTATTGGAAAAATCTCTCCTCCTTCATCTCAAGGACACACCTTCATTATAACCGCAACAGATTACTTTACAAAGTGGGTAGAAGCTATTCCCCTTCGCTCTACTACTGCTGAAGTGATTTGTCAATTTCTTCTAGAAAACATTATTTCTCGATTCGGGATACCTTCCACTATAATCTCAGATAATGGGACATCATTTAAGAACAAGGATGTGAAGAAATTCCTCGAGAAGTATCATATCAAACATCGATTTTCTACACCTTACTATCCTCAATCAAATGGCCAAGCCGAATCATCCAATAAGATAATTGAACAAATTCTTTGCAAAACCATGAATAAGTATGGTAAGGATTGGAGTAACCAGCTGATCTATGCTCTTTGGGCCTACTAAACGAGTGTACGAATTGCTACGGGAACTACTCCTTATAATCTTGTTTATGGTGCTGATGCTATTATGCCCTTAGAATTAGAGATTCCATCACTTAGGGTTTCTCTCAAAGGTATAGTAGATGATGACTCTTATAGAGAACAACGACTTCAACAGCTTGAGATGCTTGATGAACAGCGCATAAACGCTCTTGAGCATATTCAAGCATATCACAAAACTCTACAACGAAGCTATAATGATAAGGTCATTCAACGTTCCTTCTCAGTAGGCGACTTAGTCCTTTATGAGAATCAGCGCAATGTGAACGCCTTACCTACAGAAAAGGGAAAATTTAGTCCTAATTGGCTTGGACCATATATCGTTATTGAGGATTATGGATCAGGTGCTTACAAAATAGCGGATGTAGACGGTACGCCTCTTAAAGAACCTATTAATGCTATGCACTTGCATAGATATTATGCTTAATTCTTCATTCTTCATTTATCTTCTTTTCAATTCTTCAACATTGGATAATATGTTAGTATCTCTTAATTAAAGCAAAATAGAATTAAATGTTATGTTGTTTAATCTATATTGCTTCGTTCTTGACAAGCATGTCTTCTTACTTTATAGTTTGTCTTGAATTCATTCATGTAAATTGTAAAAGATTTACATTCCTATTATGCTAGCATATTATACAGTGTCTTTATGTGTTAAGTAGAACCGTATCATGTTGTGTTTAAATTCAGAATTAAATCACATTAGTTATATGATTCGTAGACTTAATGCATATGTCTTCCTTATCATCAATGTAGTACTTGATTAAATATTTAATTAAGTCACACATGTATCAATTTAATCATGGAGCATTGAGAAATCAATCACATGGAAATTAAATTCTGAACATACATGTACATTTACCAAATGAATTAGATTTAATCAAAACAAAATATACATTGTTTTAAGCATTAAAGATAACACATTTGAGACAAAGAGAAGCATGTATATATACATATATATATGTGGATCGTATACAAAAACAGGTCACTATATATCCAAAATGTGACCTCTCTTTTACATCATAAAATCATCTCCTATCCCTAGGGCTAGTGGCTGGAGAGTGTCGACTGGACACTCCCTCCTGATCTGGCTGTGAAGGTGGACCCATGGGTGTGTAGCGCGATACAGACCGTGAGTGACTCCGAGAGGAACTCCTATGATCCCTATCCATAAGGATTGCGCGATAGGTGGTAGCCTCGGCCTGAGCTGCTGCTAGATCTCGCCGTGCCTGCTGGAGGTCCTCTGATAGGACTCTCTCTCTCTGCCGTGCCCGCTGGACGTCCTCTGATAGGACTCTCTCTCTCTCCCTCCATATATCTACTTGTACTCAGAATGGGGAAAACAAGTCCTCATGTTGACCCGCATTCCCCTGAGGCCTATAGGCAATCTGTGAGGAACTGGGGATCTGTGCTATCATGGAAATGTCTGTCATTGCCTGCTGAATCAGGGAACGCCATTCCTGCACATTAGCTATGGTAGTAGAATAGATTTTTTGTTAGTGCCATTCTATATCATCAAAACATTAATCAATCAATATAAAACTACTATACCTAGATCTCCCTCACACCAGTAGGGATCATGATATGGTACCATCTATGCCTGGGCACCGCTAGGCTCCCCTCACTCGAATAATCTGTGCACGATGGGTGTAGGCTAGACGGTACTAGGAACAAGTCTCCGTATCGCCTCATGTTCCCCCTGTTGGGGAATAAGAGGTGGATCCAGAGCTATGGTATCGTCTCCTGAATGGTGGGGAGCTTCATCCGATTCCTCCTCATCATCTCTATCCTCCTCCTCATCATCCTCATCCTCATCTGCATCATCACCTGCATCTCCCTCATCCTCCTCTCTATCTGTATCCTCCTCCTCCTCCTCCTCGGCACTAGACTGATCGCCTGTAGGTGGATCAGGATCTCCCGCCTCCTCATGATCCTCTCCCTCCTCTGGCTCCTCTGACCTGGATCCCTGGTCCTCGTCTTGGTCTCCATGTCTCCATGGGCCTGGATAGCCTGTCGAATGATCTGGTGAAAAGATAGGACCTGGATATGATCTCATAAACCATGAGACGAATCTGCGCTGTGCTCCAGGCTCTGCAAAGTAATTAGTGACTACATCCTGATCAGATTCCTCTAAGTCTGTAGTCTCAATGTCATCTATCGTCGGTCTCGCTACTGCTCTAGGTTTGGGAAGGACCCGTGAGTGTCGAGTATAGATGGGCACATCAGCTGGAACACACTGCTCTAGCCCGAACTGCCTCCGTACTCGATCGAAGTAGAAAGGGACTATGATGTGTGCATATCATCCTCGCAGTAGGCGGTTCCTCTGTAGGCATGCTAACTGTCTCTCCATACCATCCCATCTGTGCATCTGTAGGTAAGGTCTCCACACTATCACCTCGGCTGTCAGTCTATCAAAAATCACTCTCCAATATAACAAATCTCCAAATCTCCACTCGCTGGTAAGTGGATAAGCGAACACCCTAGGTCACTCGCTTGCTGTACTCAGCGGAAAGCTGACGGGCCTGGTGCATGTGAAGTGCTCTAAAATCCACACCTGCAGAAGTGTGCATGTCATCAAACTGAACCCCTGTCCGAATACATACTCCTCAAGGTCGTGATAGAGATGTGCAAGCATACTCCGACCCCAAGCATACACTCTCCTGTGTCTCTCCATCACTCTGATACACCATGTGAGACCCCCATGCATATGCGTCCCTCACCCATTAGGGCAGACGGCTAGTGCTATGATGGCTATCATAAGGCGTCTCAGAAGGGGTACCTCCCCTGTAGGATGTAAGAGCTAGCTGACCATGATACGACCTCTTGTCTCGCTCGGCATGACTCTCCCTATGCAATACACCTGCTCTCTCTGATGATCCTCCGCTGATCGATCGGTCGCGTATGTAACTGTTGCTCCTCTGATAGGAAGATGAAGTATATGGTTTACATCCTCGAGTGTGACCGTCAGCTCTCCTACTGGAAGGTGAAAAGTGCATGTGTCAGGATCCCATCACTCCATCAAGGCCATCAGCATCGCAGGATGAAATCGAATGGCCGGCATGAGAATCACAGACCACAATTCCACAATTGATAGTGTGTCTCTCTCTGACTGAGTCAGCCGCGGAATCTGATCTCGCAAAGTGCGAAGAATATGTCCCGCTGTATGCTCTCTCATGTACGGGAGACCCTGCAACATCAAAACATAACTGTAATCAGTACTCGATCATCAAAAATGCTAATGCAAACTGTCGTACATTGTATACTAGCCTTGTAACCCCTCGCCAGGCCCTGATTGGGGACCATGGCGCCCTGTCAGGGACTAGGGCGCCCTGTCAGGGACCATGGCGCCCTGAGGGGACCATGGCGCCCTGTCAGGGACCATGGTGCCCTGGGGGGACCAGGGCGCCCCACAGGGACCATGGTGCCCTGGGTGGGCCCCAGTCAGCCTTCAAGGCCCACATACAATCACAAAAAAGTCAAAATGCGAAAGAATCAAAAGTCAAACGTTCAGTCAACTCACCTCGTCCAGTGGCTCGTCGTCGACCACGGCCTGGCGCAGGATCTCGATCCTCGTGGGACACTCTGGTCGTCGTGAAGGCATGATGATGGCTATGTGGGCTCCGCTACACTGAATATTTTTTTGAAATCAACAAAGTGACGAATACAAGTGTCACTTTCGAGGTATATACTCTTGTTTGCTTATTCTTACTTTTTGAAACCCTAATTCTCCTCTGTCATTCATTTTATCATAACTTGAGTTTGGGAGATGCGATTTTCGAACCGTTTGTTGCATTGGAATTGTATTTTCCTTCCCCTACTCTCGGGATGTTCCAAAAAGTGCTCTGATGAAGCCTATTTAGTGAACACCCCTCATCAATACTCTCTTACACAATTTGTCGCAAGTAAACATGCTACCCTGTTTCACCTCCCTAATAAGCAAGTCGAAACAGGGGGGGCATATAGCTACTCACAGATTTCATCACTTTCCCTAGTAAGCATTAGGTGATTTTGTGATCTAACATGTGTTTTGTACGGTGCGGTTCCTAACTGTGTACTGTAGATACCGCTGGGGGCTTCGTCCGACAACTTATGGATATATCCTTTTTCAAATGATGTTTACTTTTCAGTACTTTAGCTTGCATATGCACGTAGTACTCATATGACCGCTAAAGTGGGGGCTAAATGTAGCGTCGTAAATTGTATGCACTTGCTAGGGTGGTACAATTTCACACCTAGTTTAGCACCCGCCTTAGTGCATTTTACATTCTGCATTGCATTTCTCCTTAAGCACTTAATTAATCAAAATTAATTAGGTCTAAGGTCCTATTTCATCATTCCCTACATCATAAAATTGGGCCCTTTTCACTAAAGCGCGCCCTTCGCATTTTATTCCTCCAATGCACCACTTAATCAAAAACCCTAATTAAGTCCTATTTCGAACTTGGGGGATTGGTTTCAGGGTCAAAACATTTCGAAATCACCTGTAACTTCGGGATTCTCTCTAAAATCATCATATCCGACGGCCCTGAAAATTTGGTGAAAAGTTGTCGGGACCGTGGCGCCCGGAGTGCAACATGGTCCTGGACATTTTTCCCAAAATTTTAGGAGCGCGATCCAATCATCAAATAAAGCTTAACCCTAAGAAATTGGCCGGATATTCAATCTCTAGGTCGGCCAAAATACGAATTTACGACCTAGGGTTTCATACATAAAAGCTCTCTTTCCTCATTTGAAGGGATCCGATTTTTGTTTCCAGGAACTTCACATTCAGCGAAAGAGCAAATCTTTGAAGACTTCAACATCTTACAACATCCTTCTATCAAGCATCTATCAAATTCATTCATCCACTTAGGGCTTGGAAGACATTGAAGAACAATAGGAGATTACCGACTGAAGATTGGCTTGTACTCCTCCCTTGAGGGTTGGGTATGATTTCATGTTGTTTTCATGTCTTTACATAAGCTTTAATACATCATTTATTCATGCTTTAGATCACATTGCATCTTGATTTAGAGCATTTACACTATCATTTACAAGCAATTAGGGTTTACTTTCTAGGTTGCTCTAGTTTGCTTTCTTCCATTTTAGGACCTTGCACACACACTAGGTCTGCACACACAATACATTTTACAAAACAACTTGGCTATTCGTGGAGGTGGAAATCACCCAAGCGGGGGTTTGACTAAGGCAAAACCCTATATAGCCGCCCATACACCCCTTTTTAGATATCATTGCAGGTTTCGGGATTCGGATGACGCCGCGAGATACAGATCCGGAGAGAGAAGATCGAGACAGCACTCTGTATCAAATTGCAGAGCAGAAGACTGGGACAGGAGCGCTGGGTGCCCTAGTCCTACCAGGACAGGGGCACTGGGCGCCCTGGTCCCTGGGACAGAGGCGCTGGGTGCCCTTGTCCTCCGGACAGACAGCTTTCAGACAGCTTCCCGATAGTGTTTCAGAGTGCAGAATAGCAGTTTCCGGTGCAGTTTTCAGGACAGTGGCGCCCGCACCCCCGTCCCGAACATTTTCAGTCTGATTTTGACTCTGGGTACACATCTGCATTCTTATTTCATCCTTGTATTTATAGCTGTTCATTGTTTAATCTCAATTCTGCAATCTTGTTATTAGTTCATACTTGCATTTTGGGATTAGGGTTTGAACTTGCATTACTTGATCTTACAATTTCAACAAGGGAATAGAAATCCTAATAGATATCCCGTGGCTCTCTCTTTCACAAAAAGAAGTAGCCAATTGTGCGATATCTCTAGGCTCTTTCGTATTCCGTAATGTGTGTCAAAGGGTAGGATTAGGGCATGATTAACCTAGTCTCGCTTTTTCCCCCACACAATAAGTTATATGGGAAATTGTCAAAATGTTCCTTCTTCAAGGAAAAGATTCACTACCTTGGGCATATAATATCAAAGGAAGGAATAGCAATCAGATAAGATAAAAGCAATAGTAGAATGGCCAATCCCTAAAAAAATTTCAGAGGTAAGAAACTTTATGGGGCTAGCAGGTTACTATAGGAGGTTTGTGGAAGGATTCTCTAAGATAGCAAACCCCATAACCTCATTGCAAAGGAAGGGTAAAAGGTTTGTGTGGACAGAACAAAGTGATAAGGCATTCCAAATCCTTAAGGGAAAACTAACCTCAACACCCATTCTAAAAGTACTAGATCCAAATGGACACTTCACAATCATAACTGATGCTTCTATTGAATGTTTAGGAGGAGTACTTGTCCAAGATGAAGGGGTAGTAGCTTACGAATCCAGGAAGCTAAAGAATCATGAAGTTAATTATGCACCCCATGACTTAGAGTTAGTAGTGATTGTGCATGCCCTATAGAAATGGAGACACTTCTTGCTAGGGAAGCCCTTTGAGTTAAAGTAAGATAACCAAGGAGTAAAGTACATCTTTACCCAACCCCACTTAAATGCCAGACAAAGAAGGTGGTTAGAGTTTCTAAATGAATATGATTTTGAAATTGAATATATTAAGGGGAAGGAAATTAGGGTGGCAGATGCTTTGAGTAGGAGGAGACACTTGATGACTATAGCAACATTCAAAAATTCTTTCAAAAGGAAAGTAATGGATGAGTAGGGTCACGACCCATTGTAGGAGAAAATCAAATTGACATTAGAACATGATCTAACCGATCCTAAGATTAAAGGGTATACATTAGATGAAGATGGGTTGCTCAGATACAATAATAGAATCTATATTCCTAGTTCAGGAGACTTAAGGGAAGTAGTCCTGTTGGAGGCTCACAATGCCCCTTATTTAGGGCACCTGGGGGTTAACAAACTTAATGCAGATCTAAAGAAGTTATACTTTTGGCAAGGGATGAAGAATGACATAGTCAAATATGTGGCTAAATGTTTGGAGTGTCAAAGAGTAAAGGCAGAACATAGACATCCAGCTGGATTATTACAGTTACATGATGTACCTCAACACAAGTGGCAAGTTATTAGCATGGATTTTGTCCAAGGGTTACCCATGTCACCTTCTAGGCATGATGCAATAATGGTGGTAATTGACAAACTCACTAGGGTGGCACACTTTATACCAGGGAACCTGACAGATGATGCACCTACCTTGGCTAGGCACTTTGTTAGGGAAATATTTAGGTTGCATGGAATGCCAGAGAAAATCATATTAGATAGAGATGCTACATTCACTTCAAGGTTTTGGAAAACTCTTCAATCAGCTCTGGGAACTCAACTATATTTTAGCACTGCATACCATTATGAAATTGACAGTCAAATAGAAAGGACAAATCAGATTTTGGAAGACCTACTCCGCATGTACTGCATGGACCAACAGAGGAAATGTGAAGATTACCTACCTCTGGTAGAGTTTTCTTACAATAATACATATCAAAAATCTTTGGGAATGGCACCTTTCAAAGCATTGTATGGCAGACCATGTCGAACACCTTTGAGCTGGGATAGCCTTGAAGATAGAGTAATTGTTGGACCAGATATGTTGAAGGAAATGGAAAAGAAAACTAAGGAAATTAGGCAAAGATTGAAGGAAGCCTTAGATAGGCAGAAAAGTTACATAGACAAAAACAAGACACCAATGGAGTTTGAGGTGGGAGAGAAAGTCTTCCTAAGGGTTAGGCCACTCAAGGGTTCCATAAGATTTCGGAAAAAGACCAAGCTTGCACCTCATTATGTTGGACCTTTTGAAATTTTGGAAAGGATTAATCTAGTTGCATACCGGTTGGCCTTACCTCCCCAATTGAGGTGAATCCATGATGTCTTCCATGTATCTCTTCTTACAAAGTATGTACCTGATGAGAAACATATTTTGAATTGGGATGCTTTATAGGTCCAGGAAATGGGAGGAATAATGATAGAGCCATTCAAATACTGAAAATGTTAAAATTGATATTCAAAATGTTCAACATGATATTGAATATGAAAATTTTGACATTGAAAGTGAAAATGTTGGAATTGACATTGAAGGTGAAAATGTCGAACCTAGTGAATGTTATGTATCACCAAAGTACATGAGAAATGAAGACCCTTGTGTGGAAGAAAGACAAATTCCAAATTCAAGATCTTAACAAACTCCAAAATGGTTACTTGAAATTAATGAGAACATTATAGACAATCTTGAAGCTAAGAGGTCAACATGAACCGTTCGATTGTGGGTGATGCAAATTTTCAACCAATATTTGACCAATAAGACGTTGATCGAGAAATGCCAACATTTTGTACAATTTCTAAATATGCAAAAGATGAGACCTTCACTAGCCAAATTGAAGATTCGTGTGAACAAGAAGACAGAAAAGTTCTATTATTGTCAAAAAAAAATTTAATGGTCTCTATTTTATTGGAAATAATAGCAAGGAAAAAGATAAGAGACCTACTTGGAGAGTGATTACAACTTCCTTAGTAAGCCATCATTTCAGAAAGGCTCACTTTATGAGACAAATTTGTGTTGATTTCAACATAAATCGCAAAATTTTGGATAGAGAACTTGCAAGAAGTAAAAGAATCGACAATTCTCTTCAAATTATGCATGAGCTTATGGTGGGTGGCTTCCACGTGTTGATAATAAGTTGATTGATAATGTAAAGGAGGAAATTCAACAATTTTGACAGTCTAACTCAAGAGTATCACCCAATTTAAAGGTTGTTATTAAAGTTAATAAATGGCAATCGAGACTACGCACCGCATCCTAAACATTTCCTAGAATCAAGCAAAACAATGTTGTTTAATTTTTTTTGTGAAATGCATCCAATTTTACAAATCTCACAAAGGGCTTTTGAATCTCTGAAGCCATTTTATTGTGTACCTCTTAAGATTCATAATACCTCTTATTGCAAATACCATGTGGATTTTTCAATGTACCATGAACTATTATGTTATATTCACTCTACTTTTCATACTAACAAAATTTTGTAGGATTGTGGTGGAATGCAACTTCCAAATCATCAAGGGACTTGTTAGATCTATTTTTATGTCCTAGAGATGATGGCTACTTTTTCTATAGAAATGATTGTTTAAATAAGAAGTGCTCACAATGTGGTGGCTTGTCAAAGTTTGTTTCATGTTTTGATGAGAGCAGTGGACACAAATTTTGAAATTATATTGTTGAGAAAAAGAGATGTAAGATGGTCAAATCTACTTTGAACAATGGAGGTGAAGGTTCTAGATGCGAGTTGGTTACAAAAATATGCAGTGTTACTGATTTTATTTTATATTTTAAGGAAAATAGTCTCTACAAGTATGCCAGGCATAGTCATAGGTCTTAATGGTTGGGTTAGAAATTGAGGATGTGTAAGCACTCTTTCCCAATTGGCACTATTATATCAATGGTTAATTTTACAAAAAACTACACATTGCAATCAGGCTAAAGCACACTGTTGTGTTGTACTTGAGGCCAAATGAATAATTTTAGCCAAAATAAGTTTGGTCAAAATAGGTTTAGCCGAACCTATGTGGCAACCATGTGGCACCTAAATGGCACAACAAGTTTGACCAAAATTAATTCGGACGAACCTATTTTCTGCATAATAAGTTTGACCAAAATTAGTTTGGGCAAACCTATTTCAGCCGAACATGTTTATCTGTTATGTGATGTGGCAACCAAATCACCATTTTCTCTACATTTCTGAAAATTTCCACTTCTGCTATATTCTTCTTTAGGTAGAATATTTTTTTACAAAAATAAAAAATACCCTTTTGTAGAGCTCGGAGTCAAGAATCTAGACATATAATTTTTTTAATTTTTTAATTAATTTAAATATATTTCATTTTTTAAATATTGCAAGTAGGTTTTTCAAATTCGAGAATAGTCGCAATTTGAAATAAATAAAAAATAAATGATATTAATATTTTTTTGAAAAAATATATTTTTCACTAGATGAGAGATCTTCTCCAAAAAGGGTATAATTTTTTTTTTGTTAATGATAAATTTAATAAACAAAAGGTGACATTGAATGAAAACTATTAAATTCAGCTATGTTGGACTTTAAAATGTTATTACAAGAAAAATATACATCAAAATTTTTTTTTCTTTTTTTTAGCACTGCATATATATGTCATCTATTCTAAAATTAAAATCATGAAAAATTAAGTTTTTTCAATTTCTTTTTGTTGACGCCAACTAGAACCCCTAATTTTTAGTAATAAAAAATCTCTTTAAATATATAAAAAAATATCAAATTCAAAATAAAAAATTAAAAAATAATAGACATAATTTTACCAATATTTCTAAATTTCATCAATTTACATCATTTTGAAATTCAATTTATAAATGTCACTTTTATGTGGTCAAAGTTAAATAGTTTTAGTTGTGTTGGCCACTTCTTTTATAAAAGTGTGACACAAGTTTGTGTTTTTACCCAACCACAAAATAATGTACAAGCTCTGTATTACAATTCCATTTAGATTGCTATTTTTGTCCACATCAGATATAGACATGTCCCTAATAGTATAGAAGAGGATAGGAAGATAATCTATGAGTATCATTTTTATATGAGTGATGATGGATCTCACTTCTCCAAGTATGTGCAACATTATTTTGAGAATTTTTTAAGTTCTTGTAGGAAAAAGATATTGCAGTGGGCTGACATCTCATTTGGTCAAATAAGTACACTAGTCACTTTAAGAATGCTTGTATATTTGATTGGTTGAGTAGAATGCATGCAGAGAGGGTTGTAACTCATATTTGGAGTTTTTATAAGCTGGGCATGGGAAAGGGGAGCATGATGGAGTTGGTGCATGTTTGAAGACAACTATAGTTAAGGAGCAATAGAGGATTTCAGGTGCAAAATTTTATGATGCAAGTTCTATTGTTGATTGGTGTAGTTCAACAATGTCACGGAGAGGGACACTTGAATCAATAGTGCATAGATTCTTTTTGTTGGTTGAGGAGGGCACATTAGAACACATATTGGATTGTCAAGAAATCAAAGATATTTCAAAGATGCATTCATTTCAAAGCTCAGATGCAAGTACATGGACCATTTGGACAAGAGACCTAGCTTGTTTTTGTCAGAGTTGTATTCAATGTGACTGGGATCAAAACGATTCAAGTGAATCAGTGGATACATGGGTTTCATGCAATATCTAACTCCTTTATCTCAAACAATATCCATTGCAAATCATGACATGGAAAGTTTAGTTGAGGATTATTGTCTCTCATATCTTCTACATCTAGGATTGCTTGATAGCATTGATGATATTGATGTGGTTAGATTGTTGATAGCATTGATGTATTTGTACATGATGATATTTATGTAGTTGTATTGATGATATACGATGTATTTGTACATGAGGTCATGGTTAAGCATAAATCCATGAGTTGATGTGTGCCTATTTAGAAGTCAAATTTTGTACATGTAAATGAAACTTTGAGATGATTTTATTGTGAAAAAGATGTATAATTATGCTTGTTCATGAAGGTCACCTCTATGTGTAATGATGATTATGATTATGTTATACATAATATAGTTGTATTTATAGATAATATAGACATTTTAGACTACAAATATTATGCTTGTTCATAAATGTGACCTTTACGTGTAATGATGATTATGATTGTGTACCTTCTTGGATGATTACATGGCTAAGGTTGTCCTAGGTTTATTACAGTTGTCCTATGGTTGTCCTAGGATTATCTGCAAGTGCCACTGATTTTGAGAAACAACCTATCAAAGGTTGAGACTTTTTTGTAGTTAGGGCACGTAAGGGATAACACTGCTAGGGTATGACACTAATAATTTGGGAGAGTTTGGAGGAAAAATAGGACCCTACCTAGAATGAACCTACCTAACCAGACTTGTTGACACTGATGCTTCATACCCACGATGAAAAAAATGAGAATTAGGCTTTGTTTCAACTTTTTATTGAGTGACTCTGACAATTTTTGCATCGACAAAATAATTGCTTCTGATGCTCTGGAAAAAGGGAAGGTTAGTCAATGATATCAAGACACAAACTAGAAGAAAAGGCAAACCGTTAGTGTCAAAAATCACAAACAAAATACTTTCCTACACAAGCATATCAAAAGAGGTATCAAAATCATTATAAAATATCTAACTAAGAAGGTAAATATGATGAGGCATCTCCAAATGCCTCCTAACATGCTCTTGGTTTCTTCTCCCTTGTTCCTCTCCAAGTTCCAAAATAGTGTAGCACTCAGCAGCTTTTTGCACTATGGATGCTTATGGAGGTTTGAGATTGAAGTATTTGCTCTAAATGTGAATAAAAAGTTTAATACTATGCTATTGATACTAAAATGATTTATTTTAACCAAAATGACAATATTATTAGTTGATTATGCTAAAATGCTCTCTGAAAATGTCTATAGCTTAAATGCATACAAGTTTTCATGATCTGGATTATGAAGAAATGGGCTCTATTTATAAGAAAAATTGGAGCAATGGATGGTTGAGATTGAAAAATCTCAACAATGGTTAGGATTGAATGATTTGAGATCCATGTGAGGGCTTTCAACCCAATCCCAGGATGACAAATGTCAATGTGAGATAAATTAAGAGGAGAGGGAATAAGCATTAAATGCTTTACATGACTTTGGGAGTTAAGGTTAAGGTTAGTTGAATGAATAAACTCTTTATTCAAAGAATAAAGCTTTTATCCAATGGATAAAATCTTGTGCAAAAGCAAGAGGGATAAATATGGTCAAAGGAATAAATGCTTGAGGAGACACATGAGTGCAAGTTGAAATAACCATAAATGGTTATGTAAGAGACATTAATGGTCATGTACGAGCCATTAGTGGGTTTGGAAGACTTTGGAGGTTAAATTGTTGAACACACAAAGCATTTAATGTTTTTCAAAGACTTTGGAGTCTTTGAGAAGTGATTTAAAGTTGCTTAGGAATGTGACAATAATTAGGGAATGGATTAGGCTAATTAGGAAGGGGTTAGAAGAACCTAGAAGGGGTTTAGGAATGCAAGTGGGTTTGGTGGGTGAGGGAAAATAGGATTTTTATTAAAATAAAATTCATTTATTTCAATAAATGTGTGCAAGTTGCATTTGTAGGAAAATGCAAGTGGGGGGGGATAAATGATTTAAATAAATGTTTTATTTAATTTATTTAAAAGAGAAAAAGGGGGATTTAATTAAATAAATAGATTTTATTTATTTAATTGATTTGAATTGGGTTTAATGAATGAATTAAAATAAATTGAATAATTTATTTAATTAATAGGAGAATGTTTGAAGATGAATTAATTAAATATTAATTTAATTAACTGATGGCTAGTGAATTTTTAATCAAATAAATAGCAATTATTTATTTAATTAAGCTAGACAGATTTGTGTGACTACATTTGCCCCTCTTTGAGACGGTGTGGTTTATCGCGTCGTTTCAAAGAAAGAAAAATAGGTGTGAAGAGATGCCCCATAAAATGTAAATTTAATGGGTGGTATGCTCCCTCAAGAGATGGGCTGGAAATTTTTGAAAAATCGAGTTATCTCTCGAAAAAGAATGAAAATTGGCAGGGTGGTAGAAGAGAAGAAGTTAGTAATGCAGGCGAAAAATAGAAGAAATTGGGGGTAAAATGGAGAAATGGGAGGCTCAGGAAGTGCACGAGGACCATGGCGGTGAGCAGGGGAAAGTTACGGTGACTATGAAGGGTTTAAATGGGGAGAAAGGGGTGAAAACAGGATCATTTGTTACCGCGACGAGTGTGAAACTAGAGCTTTGAGATTGACTTTTCAGAGAAGCGAGCAGCAGTCAGGATGCCGGTACCAGTTACAGAGCACTGATTCGAGCGAGTCCATCGGTTCCAGCGGTTAGACAACTATGGACGAGCGATACGCAAATTTGAATTTTCAATTTTTATGCATTTTGGTCATGTTTTCTGCTGAGTCGAAGTTGAGTTAGAACAATAGCATTGAAACTATGTTTTGGCGCTATTGTCCAATTAACTAGCGCTATTGTACTGCAATGGCACTATTGAGGTGTTGTTTGAGTGCTTTTGCAACTTTTAGTGCTATTGTAGGCTAGTTTAGGCACTTTTGATGGATGAGCGCTATTGAGTGCTTAATTGAGTGCTTTTGTCATTAATCAACGCTATTGTCTTGTTGTTGTAATGTTTTTGTAGTTTTAGTGCTTTTGGATAGCTGATTAAGCACTGTTGTTAGGGGTTTAACGCTATTGTAGAGAAGTAGCACTTTTGTGTGCAAAATAGCTCTTTTGTTTGCAAGATAAGGAATGCCCCAGTTTGTGTGAAAATCTCTCAATGCCAAAGATGGATGGATAGGGAGGTGAAGTGGGAAATGTATTGAACCATAGCAGCCTGATGAGACTTAGGTCATTAGGATAAATGTCTGTTGAAGTCTAGGTGTGCCATGATTGCTTACCTTTTGAGACCCAAAGATACTTGATCAAAGTATCTGTTGATAGTCTTAAGTTTAAACTATCAGAAAGTTTGAAAACAAAACAACTGATGAGGAGTTATTGAGGTCCGTGTGCAGGAGGATCTACGCGTGTTGCAGTTACGCAAGAGACATCCAGCGACACAAGGGTTGTGGGATCGGCTGAAAGAGGTTGAGGTTGATTGCATTACAGCTACCAGTTTGTATGATGTGATGCACATGCCCATGATTTGGATGAATCATGGATTGATTACTGCGTTAGCAGAGCATTGGCACAGTGAGACGTGCATGTTTCACCTTGTGCAGGGGAAATGACAGTGACCCTAGAGGATGTGTGGTGCATCCTACGTATTCCGATTCGGGGGGAGCTAGTGACATATGACAGATCCTGGGGGACTCTAGCAGTATAGAGGTTCTTCGATGAGGATGTTTTCATTGATGATGGCTCCATTGCTTGGGAGGAGATTGTGACCTTATACGAGCCTTTACCATCAGTCATGTCTAGCATTGTGGGAGGACTACTGTGTCTTGATAGGCGTTGTCATGGTCTGACCATTGGATGGGGACAGGTGATAGAGCAGATGATTACAGAGGGGACCAGTTTTGCCTAGAGACTGTGCGTGCTAGTGCACCTGTATAAGGAGTTGCATGAGGTGGTATACCATGGGAGGGGCTCCTTAGCAGTGGGGGTGATGCTACTACATATTTGGGCTTGGGAGAACTTACCAATGACTCGACCAGTGAGTCTTAGGTTCTGTGCAGTGGATCAGTCGTATATGTTCATGTATAGTGGTATGATGAGTCAGCCCCACCTAGGGAAGTTAGAGTGGTGGTGGCGGGCATTAGATGATCTCGATGTAGTTATATGGAGACCTTACCTAGAGTGCGAGCCCTGGGATGATGATGTGGAGGCACTGTCATATGTGTTTATGACCCAATTCCTCATTGGGAGGAGCTCGTACCATGTAGAGAGACAGGTGCCTGGCAGAGTGATGAGGCAGTTTGGACGGCAGCAGGGATTGCCTAGTGGTTCAGGGGAGTATGCTCAGGTGATATGAGAGAGATATGCATGGGGGCCAGTGCTTCCATATGACTAGGCACTGGCAGAGTTTTGGATGTTGTAGGCAAGACCTTGGGATATACGATTGAGGGTCATGGATGCAGGGGTATCGGATGAGTACATGTAGTACCTGGCGGCTCATCCAATTCTATGGATATCTGATCCAGCAGAGTCAGTGCCCAACTTTGAGGATGAGAGGGGATGGAGACAGAGGAGGGCAGGAGGTCGAGGATCGATAGCAGGTGGAGGAGGGAGAGGAGATGGTGGAGATGGAGGGGGAGGTGGTGGGGGAGGTACCGATTCAGCAGAGAGGGAGAGGCATATTGCCACTGCGGATATCGCAGGGACCGTTGATGCAGGGAGGAGTTAGATTGGGTGGGAGAGGGATCGAGAGGGAGATACCGATGGAGAGAGGGGAGAGAGCCACTAGAGAGGGATCAGGTGGAGATGTGCGGGAGCGACTAATAGTACATTTGCAATCTCAACTTGAGGCATCTGAGACACGGGTGGAGGATTTGGAGGTGGAGGTGGCAACTAGGGATGTGCAGCTATTTGCACGAGAGGCATAGCTGACTGTAGTGTTGTGGGAGAGGGATAGTGTAGTGGAAAGATTAGCGGAGCTACAGGAGAGAGTTCGAGTTGGAGTAGGAGCACAGGGTCCTACTTGGGAGGTGATGAGACAGTTTGGACAGGCACAGGCCGAGATAGAGTATTGGCGGGGATTATATGAGCAGGTGGTGCCAGCTAGTCAGCGAGCACTGAGCTATACATAGATGTGACAAACTAGGTTAGAGCAGTCGCAGAGGATGTAGAGCAGCGGGGGAGTGATGGGTCCTCTATGGAGAGACAGATCAGGGGGTGCAGGAGCTAGTGGGGGATTGATCGGGCCTCCACAGAGAGATAGATTAGATGGTGCAAGGACCAGTGGGGGAGCAGGTGGTGATGGTGGTACAGCATCTGGTCAGAGTGGCATTTGAGAGAGCATTTTTGCATATATGTATTTATTTTTGGACTGTATCTTGGATGACTCTTGGTAGCCAATTTTGTAGACTTCATTGTACTCTAATACATGAGATGATATATATGAGGAGATCCCATTTTTTGATTTATATGCATATTGTGGTGTATGGATGCTATGCAGGATGGTGTTTGTATGAGTTTATTACTTAGATGGATACGTGTATATGTATGCATTTATGATGATTTATGATGTTGGATACTGACATATGAATGTAGGTTTATACATGTGTGTGTGTTTTGTTTTGATGTAATGCTTTATGTATATAATGCCATGATGATGATGTATGCTTATGATGAGTTATGAACAGGATTTTGGTGTTTCCTATTTTGATATAATGATGAGATAATGATATGCAATGATGTTAATGCAATGTTTGAATAGATGATGTTATGTATGTTTATGCATCTAGATGTTTTTAGATGAATGTAATATGGATAAACAAAATGTAAAGTACAAATGTTTATATGATAATGTCTAAATGAATGCATATGTATAATGGATATATAAAATGGTATGAACCAATGTTTGGAAACAAATGGTTTTATGATTCCAAATGCCTTAATATGATTAAGTAAGTAAAAAAAATGATAATGCGATGATACTACAACTTATGGTTTAATAACTGCACCTTAAGGCAATTAAAAAGGGATAATGAATGCAATGTAAAATGAATCCTAAAATGAGCATAATAAGATACTTAATAATGGATGAATGAATGCGCCTTTCAAGTAATGAATAGATGAATGTATGCAATGATAAAGGATGATAAAGGATGATAAAATGATAATGGATAACTGATACTAAATGAATGCATAGTAAATGGTTTAATACAATCAAGGATAATTTCATCCTATGAATGAATCGAATCACCATGATTATGCAATGATGCAAATGATTTAATGAAGATTAATTTTTAATAAACTAAATGAACTATATGCAATTTAATTAAAATGTCATGAATGTACTTAATGCAAAATGCAACTAAATGTAATGATGATATGACCATGAGGAATGCAAGGTTTTTGAGACTTTGCATGATGCATTGATGATGTATCAGAGTACTCAGTCGTGATTATATCCAAGACCAGCTTAATTTTCACATAACTGTTCATATGAACCCTATTCATATTTGCAT
Source organism: Cryptomeria japonica (assembly GCF_030272615.1). Taxonomy (NCBI): domain Eukaryota; kingdom Viridiplantae; phylum Streptophyta; class Pinopsida; order Cupressales; family Cupressaceae; genus Cryptomeria; species Cryptomeria japonica. Next base: position 706,084,732 of record NC_081407.1, read on the forward strand.
ATAAATCATACATATGAATGAGTGAATGGATGGGTGACATGCAACAGAATGCAATATATAATCAGATGAGATGAAATGATGATCCATAGTGCTCTATTTTCATCATTGAGCTTTAAAATGTTGGAATAGAATACAAGCATCTTGACATAATGATTCAAGATGACTTGAGTATTTCTTACATGGACTTGATATAGCAAGTTAATACAAATGACTTGATATAAGGGTCAAGTCGACCAGAGTATTATTTGCGGAACAGACAAGGATCATCTCTGTTCATGGATGACTTGGATCATCCTCCTTGATCTTGAATTGATCATATCTTGAGACAAGTTCATATCTTAATAAGAAACAAAACCTTTATCCAATTGGGAAGAGGGAGGAGGAACCAAAGAAAGAGCCTTGTTCTTGTAAGCAAACAGTATGTACATAAAGAATAAAATATATGGATCCTTGGTAATGGTTCATGCTCATATGATCGAGGTATACACTGTAGTCAGCAAGCCGTAGTGATCTATGACTGCATTTTGCATAAGATCACGTAGCTTAGTGAACTTCCCACATAGAAACCATTAGTACATGCCCTAGTACTTCATCAAAATAAAGCGCAGACGATACACAAACAATGCTGTAAGAACCTGATACATATAAATGAATGAATTACTGACAAATCAACCAAGTATTTGATATCTTAACACAATTTTCTTGGCAAGGAAAACGTCATTTTGTCTTTGTTTGGGTAAGAAAGGATGCATCCTTGTTGAAGACAGTTTGATTGTTGATGTCGATTGTTTTGGTTAATTTGAGAAGTGATCATCATGCAAGTATATTTCAATGCTTGTTTGGTATCTACACGGATGAGTATGTACAAGGTGTTGCCATGTTTTTGTGTGATTTTCGATGCTTTCTGATGTTTTTGGATTTTGTGAGATTGTTTTTGAGTGTTTTTGGATTTTGGAATGGTTTTAAATGTTTTTGGTATTTTGATGCTTGTTTTGAATGCTTTTGGTATTTTTTCTTGTTTTGAATGTTTTTGGTATTTTTGCGAGATAGTTTTGAATGACGAAATTTAATGAATCACAAGACAATGTAGAATCCACTTCCATCAATAGGTTAAGGGCATTGCCCCCAGTTTAGTCAGAACTATGAAACAGCGGGATGCAATACGCATGTAGTATTTTCTTAATTGCATATTTATAACAAGCCATGGTGGATGGATGGATGGATGTATGTATGAAGTAGATGTGATCACAACAAGTCTGAAAGACAATGGAGCCATAGCCTTTTACGAGTGGCACCTGTTTGCTAGGTTTTCACCATCGTGCTTACCCAAGGTGCCACCGGAGTGGTTGTTCACTGTTTGGATGCATGATTTTTTTCTTTACTATTTTGATGTTTTTGTATTTTCTTTAGGACATTTATCTATATGTTCTTGGTATTTTTGCCAGTATATATGGGAGCCTGATGCTTTGTGCAGCTTATGTGTAAAACCGTTTGAGGTGCATGCTATTGATCGAATTTGCTAGTGGTTCTCCTTCTGACGTAGCCAACTGATATGCTCCGGACCCAAATACAACAATGATGACATATGGACCCAGCCAATTTGATTCAAACTTCCCTTGATGTTCTCGGTTGGGTTGGTTACGAGGATTTTCTCGAAGAACAAGATCACCTACCTCGAATGTACGAGGCTTAACTCGATGATTATAACTTCTGCTCATGCGCTACTGATAGGTTTTGGGGTGATTGTATGCAACTTGTTGCTTCTCATCAAGTAGTTTTAAGTCCTGAAGACGAGATACTCTGTATGATTCATCATCGATGAGATTGTGCAAGGAAACCCGTAGTGATGGTATTTCAACCTCAATAGGTAAGATAGCTTCTGCTCCATAGACCAGTGAGTAGGGAGTTGCGCCTATAGGGGTTTGAATGCTAGTTTGATATGCCCATAGTGCTGGATTCAATTGAACATGCCAATCACGTCCGACATCATTGACTATCTTCTTGAGGATTCGTAATATGTTTTTATTTGATGCTTCAGCCTGACCATTGCCTTGTGGGTAAGAGGGGGTGGAAAAGCGGTGTTGGATGTAAAGTTTCTCAAAGAGTTCACGGACATCTTGATTCTTGAAAGGAAGACCATTATCTATGATGATGGACATGGGTACACCATACCGGCAGATGATGTAATTAAGGATGAATGAGGCGATCTGCTTGCCGGTAACTTGGGTAAGTGGAACAGCTTCGATCCACTTTGTGAAGTAGTCGGTGGCGGTAATAATGAATCTATGGCCATTGGATGAAGATGGATGGATTTTACCCACAAGGTCAAGGCCCCATTGACAAAAAGGCCATGGTGTTGTGATGGGTTGCAATTCTTGTGCCGGTGCATGTATTAGGTCTCCATGAATTTGACATTTCTTGCACTTCCTGACAAGTAGTAGGAGTCTTTTTCCATAGATGGCCAATAGTATCCATTGCGCAGGAGTTTCTTGGCTAGTGATGGACCACTTGCATGAGTTCCACAAATTCCTTCATGTACCTCTTCCAATGCCTTTGTTATCTCATCTTGTTCCAGACATCGAAGGAGAGTACCATCAAGACTGCGTCGGTATAGGGTTTCGGCAATAATGGTATATCGAGTAGTTTGGAGAATGAAGGTTTTACGTTGGTTATTCGATTGGTTGGGAGGAAGGGTGTGATCATGGAGATAGGTGTAGAACTCACCATACCATGGGGATTCGGACCTGACAAGGCGACATATCATCTCAGATTCATGGATATCATAAGCGGGGATCCAAAGCTATTATACCAAGAACTTGTAGCATGTTAAATTCTGTGGAAGATCTAGGAGAGATGCAATTGTAGCCATAGCATCAGCAGCTCGATTCTGATCTCTTGGTATCTACTCAAAGGTAATTGTAGTAAATGATGCCTTTAGACTGTCCACCATTTGCTTGTATGGCACGAGTTTATCATCCTTGGTCTGATATTCATCTGTTGCTTGTCGAATGACCAGTTGTGAGTCGCCATATACTTGTAGTTCTTGTAATTTCCATTGTATAGCTAGCCTGAGTCCTATGATCAAGGCCTCATACTCTTTTATGTTGTTAGTGCATGGAAATGTGAGACTGTAAGACTTTGAGATGTTGTCACCTTGAGGTGTGATAAACAGGATGCCTGCCCTCGAGCCATGCCTAGTGTATGAACCATCAAAGTATAGTTTCCATGGTTGTGCTATTGTGGTCATGAATATCTCTTCATCTAGAAAATTGGAAATGAGAGGATGATCACCTATGAGTGGTGCTTTGGGCAATTGATTTGCAATAACTTGACCTTTGATAGCTTTACGGTCTACATACTTGATGTCAAATTCACTGAGAATAATTACCCATTTGGCCAAGCGGCTTGTGAATGCTGCTTTGCTGAGTAAATACTTTAGTGGATCAATCTTTGCAATGAGTTGTACCTTGTGTGTTAAAAGATAGTGCCTTAGTTTTGTTGCTGCCAAGATTACTGCTAGGCAAGCTAGCTCAATAGGTGTGTGATTGAGTTCATAGCCAACCAGTGTACGAGAGATGTAGTAAACAACACACTCTTTCCCTTCTGCATTATGTTGTGCCAGTAGTACACCCAATGTTCTACTTGTTGCTGATATATAGAGTAGTAGAGGTTGACTTGGATCTAGTGGGATCAACAGTGGTGTATTCATGAGATAGTCTTTGAGCATCTGGAATGCTTGCTGGCATTTGGCATCCCACTGAAAGTGGATGTTCTTGTGTAACAGGTGTGTAAAAGGATGACACTTATCTACCACTTGTGCAATGAATCTTCGGATGGATTGTAGCCGTCCTTGTAATGTTCTTAGTTAACTGATATTCTTTGGTGGTGGCATGTCAATGATTGCTTTTACCTTTGCTGGGTCGACCTCAATACCTTTACTTGAGACAATGTATCCTAGAAGCTTCCCAAAGGTTACTCCAAAGACACATTTCTTTGGGTTGAGTCAAACATGGTATTGTTCCAGTCTATCAAAGATTTTATCTAATATGTCGAGATGACCTTCTTTAGTGAGTGATTTTGCTAGTAAGTCATCAACATAATCTTCCATCATAGTATGCATCATGTCATGGAAGATGGTGGTCATTGCTCATTGATAGGTTGCTCCCGCATTCTTTAGACCGAAAGGCATTACATTCCAGCAATATGTGCCCCATGGACATGTGAAGGTTGTCTTATGTTGATCCTCTGGTGTGATCTTTATCTGATTGTATCCTGAAAAGCCATCCATGAGTGAAAGCATGGCATGTCCTACTGTTAGGTCTACTATGATGTCGATATTTGGTAGGGGGAAGTCATCCTTAGGACATGCCTTATTCAGATCTCTGAAGTTAGTACAAATGCAGATGCCCCCTTTTGGTTTGCCGACGAGCACAATGTTAGATATCCAATCTGCATAATCAATTGGTCCAATGAAACCAACATCTAGGAGTTTCTTGAGTTCCGTTTTGACTAGTACTGCAATCTGAGGATGCATCTTGCGAAGCTTCTGCTTGATAGGTTTGGCTCCTTCTGCTACGGTGAGGTGATGCATGACTAAATCAGGATCAAGCCCAGGCATGTTTGCATATGACCATGCAAAGATGATCTGACACTTTTGGAAGAATTCGACAAACTTAGGCTATTCCTCTAGAGTTAGAAGAGATGCCAGATGTATGAGGTGAGGAGTTTCAGGAGTCCCCACATTGTATTCTTTGGTTTCCTCAATGAGAATCGTTGATCGTTCTTGTTGTGTACTAGCAGGGAGAATGCCAAACCCTTCATCCTCAGGCACCTCAGAGAGGTTTTCACCGTTGGATACGCTCTTTCTTTTTACTTTTGTTGAATCAAACAGTGCCACAGTGTGGTTTTCACTGGAAGATCCATATTTTATTGTTATATTTTTCTAGCTAAAAGGTTTGGCATCCGCCCTGAAGTATGATGCGCTATTAAGCTCTATGGCAAATCCAGCTTTGTGATCCCCGCTTGGTAGGTTATCCCTTAATTCCAAAAAGTCAATGATGGCCTCATCATTTTGGAAGAGGTCAAGACATGGGGGATTTGGTTGGTTCCATTCGATGAGTTCAGGATGGATAATGGGCATTACTTCATCGATTAGGTTAAGTTCGCTAGATGTACCAGTTAGGGTTAAGGCGTTATGGTGAAGGTCATTGATGGTACTCTTCCTGTCAGGATCAGGTGTAGGATGTGACATAGGGTCTGTGGAAGAAGTTTCCAACTCAGGAACCCAAGAGGTCTTTATTTGTGCTTCTCCATACACAGGGATGTCTTTGCGAGGTGAAGGTACTGATGTGTCTTACTCATCTGAAGTATTAAGCTAGATGGAATCAAATTCCCATTCATGTGAGTTCGTCTCTGAATCACTTTCCAGTATCCGATTACTATACCATATTGGGATGTCCTTTGTGTTAAACACTGCAGGTGTGATCGGTTGATGTACCTTTGTAGATGAAATGATCGGTGCTGCAGGAAGGATGATGGGGATCAATGAATCTGATACAGAGAGTATCGATAGTGTTGACTCTGTTGCTTCTACTAGAACCGCTGGTGTTGTAGATGTTGCTGCGGGTTCTGATACGGTTGTTGCTGCTAATGGTGTTATTGATGGTATTGCTGTTGCTGATGGGATCACTGGTTTAATTGGTGGGATGATTGGCATTGTAGATGGTTGTGTGGGGATTTTGAGCCTCAATGGGGCAGTTGTGATGGTGTTTGATACTGCTTTGATAATGAAAGGTGTCCTCTTTGTAATAGGCTGATATAGTGGCTTGCTGAGTTTTCCTTTGAATCAGAGCTTAGGAAAGATCTCCTTTTCAAAGCCTAGGCCTGTATTACCTTTGGGCTTTAATTATAGCAATAGAGGTTCATGTCTTCCTTGTTTGCAAGTTCCCAAAGTGCTCTGACCATCATACCCCATTCTTTGCATAATGTGAAGGTTTGATCCGTAGGAAGCGTAGCTTGCGGTATATCAATGGTGATGGGATCTTTATAGATCCATTCCACTAAGTCCTCATCTTGAGTTTCTTCTTCTTGACTCTTTCCAAGGATGAAAGGCATTAAAGCACATGTTGGCGTGATCAGTGGTTGCTGGAGTAACTGCTACGGTTTGCCATCTGTTCTAGGAGAAGTGGGCATTTGTCCCACACAAAAGAGTTGACTCAAATTGTATTCCCTAGGACCTTCCTCTGTTATTTTCATCTTAAGCTTTTCTTGCTTGGGTATAGTGGTGTTCAAAATGGCTTCTCTATTATTAGGAATGGTAATCTCTGGTTGATGACTGATGTTATGACAATATGCAAAGGGATTTGCATCGCCCAGGATTGTGATCTCTACACCGTTATGTGGGAACTTGATACATTGATGGTAGGTAGATGGAATGGATTGCATGGCATGTATCCAAGGTCTTCCTAACAATAGATTGTATGGTAGAGGAAGGTCCAGAACCTGATAGATGATGTGTTTTACCATAGGGCCACTCGGATTGGTAGTACCACCGCTCCTTTGGAGGAACGCTCTGCATCATCATAGGCCTTAATTGTGATCTTCTTGTGAGGATCCATGGATTCAATGGCATATCCCAATGCTATGACTAACTGCAGTGTACAAATATTTAAGCCTGCTCCATTGTTGATCAAGACTCGCTTGATCCTATGTTGGTTGATAAAGCCTTCAATGTGTAGCGAAGCGTTATGAGGTTGCTGGAAGGAAGAGTTGTCACTTTCGGAAAAAGTGAGACAAGGTGATGACTTAAGACTTCCAACCATGGCTTGAAATTGGTCTGTATTCAGGTTTGCAGGGACTGACGCCTCTTGGAGAGCTTGATCCAGGATTGTTTTATGAGATGGCGATAGGCACAATAGCTCTAAAATGGATATAAGTGTAGGCATTTTATCTAATTGTTCCACAAGATTGTACTGCTTTGGTAAGGAGGTGGTGCCTTGTGGAGCTGCCTTTATGGTAATCTTGCTACGACATGTAACAACATTGCAATTGGAGTTGGGATTCTTGATGGTTATAGTTGCAATTTGTTCACTGGCATCATACAGGTGATTTACAGTATAATTATACATAGCTTGCGTATAATCCGTGGTATCAGTGCCTCTCCTGGAAGTGGAAGGATCCCTTTGATCTTGTGATGGAAGTGGATTTTTGAACATCAGATGATCATTGTTTGTTGTTTTTGGGTCATGTCCTTCAATTTCAATTTCACCTCGGTCAATAAGATCTTGAATAAGATCTTTTAATCTATGACAATTACTTGTCTTGTGTCCTCTCCCTTGGTGGAAATCATAGTGTTCAATATCTCTCCACCATGCAGGTTTGACCTAAGGCTCATAGTTTGATGTTTTAAGTAGAGTGACCAAATTTTGAGAAATGAGTTGTCGCAATACTGTTTCGATGGGTTCCCCTAAGGGAGTGTATGTTCATTTTTGTTTTTTCTGACGAGGTCTAGGTTCATCGTGAGATGTGATGCAACCTTGATTTGAAGGAACAATTGTGTTATTCTGAGGTGGAGGATTCTGTCCTGCAAACCGAACAACAGGTTGTGCACTTTTGATAGTTCTGGCATCCACAACCCCATTGTTGATGATATTCTTGTTTTTGTTCCAGAAGCTTGGTTTATCACTATTGAAGCATGGGCGAGGACCATCCTTTGGTTCGTTATAGATTTTGATAAGTCCTTTCTTGATGAGGGCCCGCTCACATTTCAAACCCTTAGTGATCATGTCATTAAAAGAGTCTGTGTCTTTGACATCCAGGTGAAATTCCATTTCTTTGTTTAAGTTGGAAATGAATATTTCCACTAGTTCTCGTTCAGGAAACTGAAGAGAACGTCTGCTAGACATTTGACGCCATCATTGCAGGAATACTGAGAATAGTTCACCTAGTTTTTGTTTAGTGTTGCATAGATTAGCCATGGTGATGTCGCGTTCAATGTTATGAGAGTAATTTGCCAAGAACTTTTGGATTAGTTCTTCAAAGGTCCTAATGCCACCTGGTAGCTAGGAAAACCATGATGTGATTGTTCCTCCCAAGCTTTGGGGAAAAAGGCCCATTAGGTATGTGTCTTCATATGCCACTTCGAGGCAAGCAGAATGAAATTCTCTGACATGATCACGAGGATCCCCCTTTCCTCTATATTTTTCAAATTTGGGTGTTTCAAATCCTCATGGAAAGGGTGGCATATAAAGATTCCTATCAAAAGGATAGGGACAGATGTCATTGAGAGAGAATTGGTTATTCTTGACACAACTATGAAGTTGTTGGGCGAGATTTTTGACTTGTTGCCGCAACATCTCCATTTCATTTGGAGGAGGAGGTGGTGGGTTACCTCGAGGAATGTTATATCTGATGGGATCTCTACCTCTTTCCTCTTCATGGTGACTTTTCCATTCTAATGCTTGTCTTAATTAGGCAAGATCAAAGTCAAAGGGGAGTTTTGCTCCTTCTTGAGCGAGCTTTAAAAAGTGAACATCTACATTGATCCTGAGTATTTCGTCAAAAAGTCTGTTAAAGAGAGGGTTATGCTGGGCCCTTTTGATTGTTGCAGGAGTAGGAGTACTTGGGTTTTCATCATTTGCATTTCCTCCAAGTGCTTCTTGAAATTCATTGATGTTTTCCTCCTCTTCTTCTTCAATTTTTGCTTCTCGTTGCCTTGAGTGTGATTGGGTGTGAGCCATTTTGTTTACAAGTTTTTATTGAAGTTGAGCAAAAATGATGATGAGTTGTTGATGAAATGAGAGATTGATGGTTGGTGAATTGTGTTGCATGTGGATCTCTAGCACTTTAAAGGTAAATGTAACCAAAATTCCTTCTTTGAATTGCTTGTTTGTTTTTTATAAGGGTTGATGTGATAAGGTGTAGAAAATCTAAGATGTGTTATAGATTTTACTACCTAGTAATGAGAGGATTCACTCATGAACTAGTTTTAACCTGCGTAGATGTGTCTCTTAGGATGAGCTTATCCTAGATGTAGAAACAATCTAAAAAGTGATGTGATGCGTTTGATTGAAGCAATATCTAAAAAGAGAACTTAGGACAAGAACCTCTTAATGTTTTGAGAGTTTGAAATGGATTGATGATGATGTGTGATGATGTATGAATGAGGTGATGGATGAAATGTTTTAACTTCAATAAAAGCTTTGTGTCACAAAAGGGACAAACTCTACCTCTTCCCTTTCGGCTGTTGGTGGCATTTCTTGAGTTATGTTGTATGTGATACAAACATTTGGGAAGAAGTTGGGATTATTCTTGCCTCCTTGGTTTTTGTGATAACTCAAAGCTCTATATTGCATAAAAGCTCTGTGGTTCAATGACTCTGAATCAAATTCGTTTGTTTTCCCTTGAAGGTAGAAACGCATGTGACGTAGAAAACCTCTATGAGAGACAAAGATTTGTCTATTGAGATAGAAGAATTTCCTCCTTTTGATCAAAGCCTTTGAGCTCAATGGTCTTCTTTTCAAGTTGATGTTCTGATGACGATTCTTCTTTCGCAAGATGTGAAGAATGGTCATAAAATTTAATACTTTGTTGTTTGCACTTTGTTTTTGATATTTTTGGTTGTTTTGAAAGATGTTTGGTTGGATGAATAATTGTTTTGATTTTTTGATTTTATGATGTTTCTTTGACAAGAAAACAAAGCAAGCACACAAACACAAGAATGTTTCCTAAAAGGCATAAATGAGTGTGGGTCTAGATCAACCCAATCCTTGGACTTTTTATGACCCTTTCCTTTAAGTGTATTTTAGGTGTTTTCTTTCCAAAGCCTGAAGTCGGCTCAATTTGTACTTGGTCTTCACTAACATGAAGACACTTCAAACACTTTGTATCCCTAAGGTCAAATGGCCAGTTGTGATAAATTCAGCCCACATCTTGATATTTCTTCGAGTTTGGTACTACATACCTTATGAATCCCATCGTGGCAGGTAATGATGTGATATACTAAGTCTTGTGTGAGTATAACAAATAGATGATCCCTATGATGGGGGAGTCACAACTTTTATCAAGCCACAAGTGACTTTTCAAAAAGATATGTTTCTACTCAAGGAAATATGTATGGTGAGTATCTTGGGAGCAAAACCATCTATGCTCTTGCATTGAATTATATCTCAAATATTCTCAATCAATAGAACAGGTGGGCTACTACTTAAAGGTGTTTAGTCATTTTCGATGTCTTTGGACATAAGTTCATTATGCAGTGACTCACTTAAGAGCCTTGTAACTTGTGGTGGGGCCTATTTGTCCTTTCGGCAAGTTACACTATAGGAACAACTATACCCAAGGCTACAACTTTTGCTCTAACCTGATTTCTATAGCGGCTCAAAGGATTTACCGTGCGAGGTCATTCCCAAGAGTGATGTGTCTCTTGGCAGGCCTCTCTAAAAAAGATAAAAATTTGAGTGTTACTAATGCTTTTCTCTTGCACCTAGGACCACGAAAGCCAAGGGAGAGGATAGTGTGTGTTAGAAGTAGGACCACTCAACCAACTTTTTGCACAAGTGTGCCAAGCATGAAAAACACTTATTCTTTTTAACCCATCATCGCAATGTGTTCTAACTATTTGGAGATGTTGCTCCAACAATCATGATGTTCTTTTTAACTTCAAAGGCAATATGTTTAAGTAACTAGGAAAATGAAATCCTGGTCAACTTAATAAAAAACACATTTGCTTGAAGTAAATTGCTTGCAAAAATTGAAACAAGTGGATTGTAAGTTTTAATTGTACAAAATTTGAAGTGTGGTTTGTACAGTTTTGCTTAAGTTTGATGCTAGAAATGGATTTATTTTTGTTGATTTTAAGCACCAAATGAAAAGTTAAGCCTAAACTTGCAATAAACAAAAGTTGTTTTGTTCAATTTTATAGCACCAAACACAAATTTTGATCCTAAGCTTGCAAAAAAGCAAATTTTGTGTTGTTCAATTTTTAAAGCTCCAAAAGGAAGTTTTTGATTTTTAAGAGGTTGGTTTTTAGACCTACACAAGAGACAAATAGTTAGTAAAATTCGAACCTATGGTGGGCTTCCACAAGCCTAAAATTTTTTCCTTTTTTGGTTATAGGGTCGTTTTTACAACGTTCTATTACAATAGCGCTACTCTGTGTTTAAACAGAAGCGTTAGTTAACACTAACGCGCTAAAAGAAGAAAATGACAGAGAAGGCAAAAGCGCTCAAACATGCTCAATAGCACCAAAGAAAGGTCAAAAGCACTCAAACAATGTCAATAGCGCTAAACTTGGTAAAATAACGCTATTGTAAGAAAAATAGCGCTAGAACAACAAGTTGCAATAGCGCTACAACGTGATCAATAACGCTAAAGTGCAACCTATGTGTCAAGTTCAACACTCAAACATGTTAGTTGTCAAAAAAAATTGTTTCTTAGGTGTTTAGATTCACGTCGGGTTCACCAAATGATGCTCTGCAAAAAGAGAAGGTTAGTCAATGATATCAAGACACAAACAAGAAGAAAAGGCAAACTGCTAGTGTCAGAAATCACAAACAAAATACTTTCCTACACAAGCATATCAAAAGAGATCAAAAGCATGATAAATCATCTAACTAAGAAGGTAAATATGATGAGGCATCTCCAAATGCCTCCTAACATGCTCTTGGTTTCTTCTCCCTTGTTCCTCTCCTCTCCAAGTTCCAAAATAGTGTAGCTCTCAGTAGCTTTTTGCACTATGGATGCTTATGGAGGTTTGAGATTGAAGTATTTGCTCTAAGAGTGAATAAAAAGCTTAATACCATGCTATTGATACTAAAATGATTTATTTTAACCAAAATGACAATATTATTAGTTGATTATGCGAAAATGCTCTCTCAAAATGCCTATAGCTTAAATGCATACAAGTTTTTAGGATCTAGATTATGAAGCAATGGGCTCTATTTATAGGAAAAAATGGAGCAATGGATGGTTGAGATTGAACAATCTCAACAATGGTCAGGATTGAATGATTTGAGATCCATGTGAGGGCTTTCAACCCAATCCCAGGATGACAAGTGTCAATGTGAGATAGGTTGAGAGAAGAGGGAATAAGCATTAAATGCTTGACATGACTTTGGGAGTTAAGGTTAAGGTTAGTTGAATAAATAAACTCTTTATTCAAAGAGTAAAGCTTTTATCCAATGGATAAACTCTTGTGCAAAGGCAAGAGGGATAAATATGGTCAAAGCAATAAATGCTTGAGGAGACACATGAGTGCAAGTTGAAATAACCATAAATGGTTATGTAAGAGCCATTAATGGTCATGTAAGAGCCATTAGTGGTTTTGGAAGACTTTGGAGGTTAAATTGTTGAACACACAAAGCATTTAATGCTTTTCAAAGACTTTGGAGTCTTTGAGAAGTGATTTAAAGTTTCTTAGGAATGTGACAATAATTAGGGAATGGATTAGACTAATTAGGAAGGGGTTAGAAGAATCTAGAAGGGATTTAGGAATGCAAGTGGGTTTGGTGGGTGAGGGAAAATAGGATTTTTATTAAAATAAAATTCATTTATTTCAATAAATGTGTGCAAGTTGCATTTGTAGGAAAATGCAAGTGGGGGGGGATAAATGATTTAAATAAATGTTTTATTTAATTTATTTAAAAGAGAAAAAGGGGGATTTAATTAAATAAATAGATTTTATTTATTTAATTGATTTGAATTGGGTTTAATGAATGAATTAAAATAAATTGAATAATTTATTTAATTAATAGGAGAATGTTTGAAGATGAATTAATTAAATATTAATTTAATTAACTGATGGCTAGTGGATTTTTAATCAAATAAATAGCAATTATTTATTTAATTAAGCTTGACAGATTTGTGTGACTACAGCTTCCATAGGAAAACCGCTCTGAATCTTAAAAATATGAGACAAATTATTGTAGAGGGGCCTCATGTGACCTTGTAGGTTCGAACAGATCATTTAAAAGTGACATGGATTCCACGAAACAAATTGTTAAAATTTGACAATTTTTTGCTCTTAAGGAACTTAAGTGATAGCCCTGTTAGGGTATGACACTAAGAATTCAAGCAAGTTGGAAGGAAAAACAATAGTATCCCTAGGGTAAAACTACATCACCAAATATTTTGGCTCTGACAGTTCACAACCACAATGAATAGAATGAGAATTAGGTTCCGTTGTAACTTCTCATTGAATGCCTCTAACGATTTTTGTAGAGGGACCTCACATAACCATGTAGGTTCACATAGATTATTCTCAAGTTCCATGGATTCCAAGAAACAACATGTCAAAGATTGAGAATTTTTTGTAGTTAGGCCACTTAAGGGACGAATTAGGCTTCATTACAACTTTTCATTGAATACCTCTAACAGATTTTATGTCAACTAAAATTTTTTTGCCCTAGGAAGATCACTCTGAATCTTGAAAATTTGAGATAGGTTATTGTAGAGGGGCCTCACATGACCCTATAGGTTTATATGGTTCATTCACAAGTACCATGGATTTCAAGAAATATTCTTTCAAACTTTGACATTTTTTTCAACTTAAGGGACAACGCTACTACGGTATGGCATTGAGCATTCAAGTGAGTTGGGAGGTAAAACTGGAGTATCCCTAGGGTAAAGCCACAACACCAAACGTGTTGGCTTTGAAGTTTGCAAGCACAATACAAATGTTTTCTCCAATACCTCCTACACTAGGATTTTGATGGATTTGGACCTTTCTAAGCAACTTCACATTGAGATTTCACTAAAAGTGGGTGAGCTGCATTGGAGATAGATTCTAGAAAATGAAGGGATACCTTTCAAGTCTACATGTTGTTTTTCTATAGGGCATTTAGCCTCTTTGTGCCTCTATGGTTTTCGTCTACATTCTTCTTCTACATACTAGAAGGTTGTCGAATGGTGCCATCTCATGGTTTTTCTTGATGACTCAAATTATAGATTAGAGTCTCTTGTAGACTTTGTGGCTCCCTCTCTAGCTATTTTACCTATTTTGGCAATTCATGCTATTGTTGCTCGTGTCGCCCATATTTTAGAATTTCATGTTGTTCCTACTCATATAGACCCTCCTACAATCTATTATGGTGGTCCCTCAAGTTCTGGCCTCATTTTGTCAATGGTTCTTGACTCTATCCTTGGTGTCAAGTTCCCCGTCAAAATTTGGTGGCCTATCTAACAAACTCATCTATTGTCGCTGATGGTTCCTCAAACACTACTCTAATAACTTTTCTTGAAATGGATGTTTCTTCTTAGATCGTTATTTTTTGCAAGAAAAAAGAGTTAATCCCTCTCTACCCAAAACACTCAAATTATTCCGGTAGGCCCATTGTTGGGTCACAACTCTGATTTGTAGTAGCTTTCTTTTTGTCCTTCTTTGTGGAAAAATTTGATTTGTTTCAACACTATTTTTTTGTAGTATTTGGGTAACCCCATTGTTCAATCTTACATTAGCTTTTTTGTTTTGATAGTTTATTCATGATCAGTAATGAATTGGGGCCCTTCTCCACTTACATTGATTTAAAAACTAATATTATTGTTAGTTATCTTTTATTAGCTAATAATTATTTATTTAATTATTAGTCTATTATACTCTACATTAAGCTAAACTTAGGAATCATATAATTCTTTAGGGTTTTCACCTTTAGGGTTTCAAGTATCCTTTTATAAAGATTTTCTCTTTGTATTTTCATAACAACTGTAATTATTGAATTGTATTCTTGTTGCACAATCAATATGACTCCTCTTTTCCGGATCTATGAATTCTGGCCTCCATAGCTTTTTTTCTTCTCTCCATCTATGACAGGTTTGCATGCAGGTGATCTTTGGGATTTGTGGAGTTGATATTTCCTCATCTCCAATATGGTATCAAAGCTCTAGATTTGCATGCCACTGTTCTCTTCATGAGAAGTTTTGGGCCTTGTTCTTCAGATCTGTGTATTTGGGGGTTTGTAAAGTTAGTTTTTTTTCTATTTCTTGGGGTGGCTGATTTTTTGGTACATTTTGGTGCCAAAAGGATCTCATAGTTGGATTCAGAAGGCTGATTCCATGAATTTTGATATATAATTTGCCTATTTTCAGTGACAGGGGCATCTGGGGTATGGTTTTTTATTGGCGCATTTTTCGAGGTAGGAGAATCCGTATGGTTGTACAAATGCGTCAGAAAATTTTCATCAAAAAAAGTAAAAGATAGCCTTATGCCCTACAAGAGGAATTTTTTTCTTTTTTCTCATAACTTGGTCATATAGAGGCGTGTTTCAACAAATCTTATATTGTCAGAAAGCTCTTTCTGAGCTCTATCTAGATTTGGAGGTTCGAACTTTTGATTTTGCTTTTTTGATGGCGTTTTTTTTCTATCAAAGACAAAAGTTCATTTTTGCACTCTGGGAGACATAACTTGAGCATCCGAACTCCATTTTTTGAAAAATTTATATTGTTGGAAATTTTGGTCTGTGTTCTTTCCATTCATATGAGTTTTCTTTCCAGATTCTGCTTTAGGTATATTTTATTCAATTTTTTTCTTTTCAGTACTCTGGTGAATATCTTGGATGTTTCAGTTCCTGGGATCTCTTTCTTTGAGTAGGATGTCTCATCTTTAGCTGTTCTTTTTGTTTCCAGTCTTCTATCTCTTCTAATCATTGTAGCATTTTATTTATGCAAACGCACTAAGATAAAGTGCCACCATGCATTGTATACTTGGGATCTTGCACATCTTGCGCCTTATTGTACATGCACTACTTATAAAGTGTCATACGGGGGTTGATGTTTGCCTTGTCACGTGAGTTTTCCTTCCATGATATTATCCTCATGATGCGTGTCAAGTGATTGTTCCTTCCACGACACTATGTACTTTCTCTGCACCTTCTATGTTCCTGGTTCTTCGTCATGCAGTTCTTGTTGGTTGTTCTTTTCACTGTACCTGTCCCTCTCGCTTTTCAGCATTATGGGGAGGTTCGTCCTGTTGTTCTAATGCTTCCTTTGGTTTGATTGATTAGCTCTTCAGGCTTTGGTGTTTCATGCCATCTGTATCTTCGTGTTCAATTATTTGCCTTTGTTTGCCATCTTATTCAAGTAGTGTCAGTTA
Source organism: Cryptomeria japonica (assembly GCF_030272615.1). NCBI lineage: Eukaryota > Viridiplantae > Streptophyta > Pinopsida > Cupressales > Cupressaceae > Cryptomeria > Cryptomeria japonica. The sequence goes on from NC_081407.1 coordinate 706,100,816, forward strand.
AGGGCACTCATGCAAATTACAGTCTTCTCTACTTGGTCATGTTCAATTTCAATGGAGGCTCTTTAGATTTGCAGTTACTCTTCGACAATGTTTGCAGCTATTTCATACTTCAATGGTGTTCTTCATTCATGCTTTTTTGTTCCTATCTTCTAGAACACTCTTGTTTGCAGTCTTCTTAGTCCTTCACTTGAGATTTCATCTCTTCTTGGAGAGGAGTTTTGTTCCCACAGGGTTTTCTCTTTTTTATCCACTTTACAGAGATTTTATTGTACTTGGGTATCTCATCAGGCCTAGTTGTCGGGACCCATTGTTGCTTTCCTGCATTTTTTACATGCTTTTTTAGTCCTTAGTTGTTTTTTAGCTACTCCCTAAGTTCATCTTAAGGGGAGGTGTTAGAGTTATATTTTATTAGCTAATAATTATTTATTTAATTATTAGTCTATTATACTCTATGCTTAAGCTAATCTTAGGAATCATATAATTTGTTAGGGTTTTCACCTTTAGGGTTTTGAGTATCCTTTTATAAGGATTCTCTCTTTGTATTTTTATAACAACTGTAATTATTGAATTGCATTCTTGTTGCACAATCAATATGACTCCTCTTTTCTGAATCTCTGAATTCTGACCTCCATAGCTTTTTTGCTTCTCTCCTTCTATGACTGGTTTGCATGCAAGTGATCTTTGGGAGCTGTAGAGTTGATTTTTCCTCAACTCCAATAATTATGAAGAGGTTAACTAATTGCAACTCTACAATGACACTATTCATTATAGGAAATTGAGTAGAGAAGATGAAAGCACCAGTGTCTAGATACAAGTTTACTCACAAGAATTTCTTGTAGGTTGATGTACAAAATAACCAAAACACCTAATATAATGTATGGACTAAGGTTAATTTTAATCTGCATGAAGTCACCAAGGATAATCACTAGCAAGATAAAGAATGAATATTAAGATATGTTAGTGACACAAAAATAATGATATTTCATACTCTACATTTAATAAATTTGAGCTAATTGGCTATATAGATTATGATTGCACATGAAACATTAATGCTAGAAAGAGTATATTGGATATCTCTTTCACCTTAGTTCAAAAGAAATACCATGGGCTTTCAAAAAGCAACTCATTATGACTCTCTTAATAGTAGAAAAAGAATATGTATAGCTACATTGACAACATGTCATGTAGTATGGATAAGAAGAATGCTATCACATGTTAAAGAAAAGAAAAAAAGGATAAAAGAAAATTATGTCAATAATTCAACAATAACTATATTAGAAAGTATGTATTTCATAAAAAGAGTAAGCATGTTGCACAATATCACCTCTACAAGAAAACTAATGAAGAATAGTGAATGAAGATAAAATATCAAAGTATGCAATATTTGTGTCGAGATTAAGTGGGATATTAGAAGATATAATCTTGGCCCCCAAGTTTTCATTATACAAATGTGCTAAATTCATGTGTGCAAAGAATGTCAAAAGTACAACTCATGTCAAGTCAAGGCAAAGTTTTGTAGTGCAAGTCGAATTAGGGGAAGAGCACTAGTTACTGTTCATGTTCCAATTGTCATTCACTCCTTGCACACCCAACCCTCAAATTACTAAGTTTAGAGAAACCCAAAAATAAATAACGAAAGCCTCATTAATAAATTTTACATGTATCGATAGCTGCTCATTTTTTAGCTTTTTTGGACCATAATTGGCCCATTTATGCACCTTTATAAGTACCCATAGCACATGACTACTAGGGCATTTGTGCATAAGTATTGGCAATTTTAAGTGCATGATTATTGGGACAACTTTAAGCAAGTATCGAGAGACACTTTGAAAAGTATACGTTTTAACCCTTGCACACACAACAGATCCCACAATGTGCATTGTTAGGACCTAGAAGCCAAAACAATAGCTATAAGAAGTTAAGTTGCATGTGGAGACAACAAAAAAAAAAATGATCAAAATTCGATGTATCATTTAGAATCTATGGATGCACAAAGTTCGCTATAACGACAACTAGTATGCTTCCCCCAGAGACTTGTAGTACATGTCAAGTACAATGTACAAGCCATATCAAGTTAAAGATACAAACTTGGTACACAAGCTTAAAGTACAAATCAAAATTTGAAACTTGGAAAGTAGATAATCAAAATGTCAAATATGCACTATTTTAATATTTATTATGCCAAGAGGTATCTACAATGACATCAAAATGTCCGTAAACAAAAATCCATTTTTGAAACAATTTGACATGCAAATGACAGGTAAATGCATGAAATATGCCATGTTTTAGCTTTTGTGGACGTGTTATTTTATTATTCCAAATAAAATAGAACTCTCGCCACTTGTCTCCAGCTGTATTCACAGCTTTTTGCATGTAAGACTTAATGGATTTGTATTTTTGGTGTTTAGTATTCTAGAAGATGATTCTCTTCTATTATAAGATATCTCTCAGCATATTTACATATGTTTTTTAAATATAAGTATACTAATTTTAGAAACCTTTCATAAAAATTAATGAGTAAGAGAACCCTATATAGATACTTTTATTTGTTTAAAAACATCTGAAACATGTTACTCATATAGACTACAACATTTTTCATCATATATATATATGCTCAGAACCCATAGATTTTACATTTCTGTGTAACTTTGGACACACATTTGACGTTATTGTATCGGCTGAAAATATTTACAGTTGGTAAAATTCATGTTAGCATCTTTCTCTAGTGTGCTCTGAGTGCTTTGATGTCCATATAGTAAAATAAAATAAATATGTCCCACTGGGACCCTCTGGTTTCGATTTTACACTCTTTACGATATAAATGTTTCAGACCATCAGAAATATGCCGTCAACGTGCAGTTGGCTCACTTTACAACGAGAACCCCACATGACATGATTCATTCAATCATCGGCCTTGCATATCATAGTCGCCGTTCAATATGGTATATAGCTATGATGTACTCAATGGAAACTGGATGAATATGTGCATCCATGCATGATGGGGTTGCATGGCGTTGTTGCTACATCCCATTTCACAATGCCAGATCATCAAGTTTTTTTTATTCATTATCTGAATCTCCTTACGAAAGGAGTCATAAAAAGTAGAAGGTTTACAAATCAAATAGGTACAGGTTAATTTCCATACAAAAATGGTATTCTAAATAAATTTTCAGATTTGTAAAATATAGTTTTTTTTTGAGATTTTTTATGGTTTAACATCAATGGGATGTAGAGCATGAATATTTAACTCTTGAAAATTACAAGATTGGTAACTACTTTTTCGTGGGTTACAACTACTTCACCAAAGAGCTTTAGCATTGACGTATTATATATTGGGTGTCATCTTCATAAAGATGCTCGTAGCATTGACAACTTTGAAGAATCACATAATTAGATGAAAATATTTATGCTCTTGTAAAAATCATCTCTGTCATCAATGGAATTATGTAAAATAAATCTTCCATATACTTTTACACAAGAAGAATTTAATAGTAAACCTTGTCAAGAATTGACCATGATAGATGTGTCTATCAGTAACACTCTTGATAGAAACTATATGAGTTCAACCACCAAAAAGAAATCTTGAAATGCAACTAGTATACTCTTTGAGCAGAAGAATTATGTGAGGAAAAAAAGCTAAAAAGCTCCAAGCATAGTTATAGAACCTTTGAATAGAAAAAACAGTAACCAAGCATCTCTCAAATCTCAAGTCTATTATAAAGAGTCTCACTAATACAAGTGAGATTGTTGTTAATAAATATATAATATCTAAGACTCTTAATAGTTATTAAGTTCATTTGATAATTTCACGAAACCTCTAAGTTTGAGTGAAGAATTCGAAATGTTATGTTTAATACTTTGGAGTGTATACTATTGCAACATGGAGAGATACTTGATAAATATTTTGTAATTCTATCAACAATTTTTTTCTTCTTCTATGTTTGATGGTAAGAAGCCTCAATGGCCAAGGCATTATATTGTGGATAGTGTTCAACAATATAAATTAAATCTATTCTATCATTAGAATGATCTTTGTCATTTCAAGTGTCAATTCTTGAAGAAGAAGAAATAAATGAGCATAGGTACAAAAGAGCTATTATGGTTGATGTTAATATTGAAGATGATGACAAAATTTATAGACTATTTGAATAATTAATTTAGGTGTTACTCAACACATGAGTAGTGATATTAACAGCTTGGAAAATGTAAAAAATGAATTAGGACATTATAAAATTGGGAGGTGATTCAACACTATATGTTGAAGGCATTTATAGTGACCTCTCCATGTTCCAACTTAAATTTAAATAGGTATTGATAATGCTTTACTAATTCAAAGTTGAAAGAAGAATCATATCTAAGTTAAGAAGACTATTAGAAAAAACATTAAGATATTTTGTGAATAAGGAACACATAATGTGATTAGTAGTAAAAGTAAATTGATATGTGATGGATATATGAAAGGAACATTATTATATTTCATGATATATATCTCCAATGCCTTAATTTTAAATTTTGATTATTTTAACCTTTAATTTCTAGAGAGAATATTTAGTTAAAAAATATTAAATATATTATTTCACCTAGCACTATAAAAATTTGTATCTATGAATCCTATATTTTTGAAAAACAACATAGAGATTGTTGGCATGATACACTCAGATGAGAATGGTTGATGTTGTCATTGATGGCAACCAACTGGTAATAAGGTTCAAAGGTTCTACCAGCAATGGACTTCACCTACCGGCACCATGTTGTGACGTATTCACACATCGTCCCATTGCAAATGGGGGCCCCTACTTTTTTGCTTTATGGGGTTTGTTTCTAGGTCTTTTAGGGTTCGGTCTATTAGCCTTTGCATGCTGAGTGTTGCCAAAGGGATCACTAAGATAGCAGGCTATGTTTTAGCTAAAGGTGAGTCAGTGGATGCTCCGGGTTAGGGTCATCTTTGAAAGTCTTCCTTAGGGTGAAGTTTTGCTTTGGTTGCTAATTGTGTCTTGTTTTTGAAGAGGTCAATGAAGCTTGGTTAGTGAATATCATTTTTGAAGTTCTGAGTTAGGTCAAAATGGTAAGTGATGAAGTCTTGGGCATTGGTTGATGAGTAGTTGACTTATCTGTCCTTTGGAGATGCCTTGGCCAAGTCTAGGTATGATGATTTGATGAAATGGTCAAGAAGCTTGAGCTAGACTTGAATTTTGATCCTGACCCTTTCAATGGGTTGAGAGGGAAATTTCACCAAGGACCCAAGATTTCACCTAAGTCAAAGAGTGGTTGAGCAAATTGGCAAGGATATGGAAGGATATGCACCAAGGGTTGAGTCTAGGGTAAAGTCAAGTTAATTCCAAAGTGAATCAAGCTTAGAATCAGGAATTTTGCTCCCGACCCTTCCAAAGGGTCCAGAGCGAAATTCTTGAATGACCTTATTTCCTCACTAAGACTTTGAAATAAATGCCACTTTGAGAGAAATTTGACTTGACGATGATAGGAGGAGGCCTAAGAAGTTATATTCAAGCCAAGAAAGGGAAGAAAAAGGTGAGAAATGAGCCCAAGTAAGAATTTTTCTCCTGACCCTTCCAAAGGGTCAAGAGAGAAATTAACATAACCTTCATTTTCTTCCTTGTTATAGACAAGTTTTGGATTTCTAAGGCATGGTTGGAGTGACCTTGAGGTGTTCTAGCCTTTGAAAGGAGGTTTGAGGTGATGAAATGGTGAAAATCAACCTAGAATGGAAATTTCGCTCCTAACCCTTCCAAAGGGTCCAGAGCAAAATCCTCATCTGACCCTCTATTTTGCCTAGGACATTGGAAAGACCTTGTTTTGAGCTAAGTAAGTGACAAACAGACTTGATGGTGATAAGGAGAGGTGAATTTGATCAATTTTGAAGGTGAATTGAGGCAATGGAGTGTGAAATCAACCTAATTAATGAATTTCGCTCCTGACCCTTCCAAAGGGTCTAGAGTGAAATTCTTAGAAGTCACCTTTTTTTCTCCTTGTTTGCACTGAAAGTCTTGTTCCTTGGACATGGTAAGGGAAAATTGATATGTTCTATCCCTAGGAAGTGATTGAAGGCATTGGAAAGTGTGGATTTTTTCCAAGACAAGAATTTTGCTCCTGACCCTTCCAAAGGGTCCAGAGCAAAATTCATATTTCCTCTACTTTTCTCTTTAGCTTGACCAAGTTTGGAGCTTCTAAGGAATGGTTTGGAGGATTTGGATGCATATTTGCATTGTAAATAAGGTTTGAGGCAATAAAATGATGGAAATCAACTTGGAAGGAGAATTTCGCTCCCAACCCTTCCAAAGGGTCTAGAGCGAAATCCTCCATTTGACCTTCTTTTTTACCTTAAGCCCTAGGTTGGCCTTGTTTGGAGCTAGTTTGATGGTGGATTGTCTTGATTAGGATGGAAGGAAGTTGAATTGACTATGTTTGAGGAATAATTGGATGAATGAAGTAGAAAATCAAGCCAAGAATGAGGATTTTGCTCCTGACCCTTCCAAAAGGTCCATAGCGAAAACCCCATAGCTCTCACTTCCTTGTTTTGGCCAAGTGTTGGTTTCTAAGGCATGTTGGAAGGTGTATTGATATGTTCTTTCCTTGAGAAGTGGTTGAAAACATTGGAAGATGAAGAATTTGCCTAAAGGAAGGATTTCGCTCCTAACCCTTCCAAAGGGTCCAGAGTGAAATTCTTTATAAACCTCATTTGCTTCCTTGCTTAGGCTACTAACTTTGTTCCTTGGGTGAAGAGTTATGTATTGTTTTTTTGCAAAGAATATTAGAGTTGAAAAGATGAAATATCGAGCCTACAGTGTGAATTTCACTCCTGACCCTTCCTAAGGGTCTATAGCAAAATTCTCAAAACCCCTATTTTCTCTCAATTTTATGCCAAGATAAGTGTGGGTCAGGGTGAATTAGGATTGGAGATGTCCTTAGGCATGACTTTGAGTTGCTAGTAATCAAAAAATTTGAAGGAATTGAGCAAAAACTAGAATTTTGCTCTTGACCCTTCCAAAGGGTCTAGAGCGAAATTCCTACGATCACCTATCTCCCCTTCAAAACAAGTCAAACTTTTGGTTTTTTTATGGCCTAGAGAGGAATGGATTAACATTTCCTTTATCTTTGAGTTGAATTGAAGTGAAATAATGAAGGAATGAGCTCAAGAACAAGGATTTTGCTCATGACCCTTCCAAGGGGTCCAAAGCGAAATTCCTAAAATCCAACTTTTCCTTTCATTTTTGTGTCAAGCTAAGTGTGGATCAAGGTAGATTGAGCTTGGAAGGACCCCTAGTCATGCCTTGGAATGTATTGTGGCCACCAATGATGAATATTTTATGCTAGGACAAGGATTTCACTCCTGACCCTTATAAAGGGTCTAGAGCAAAATCCTAGATAGGTCATGTCCCTGGCCATGATTTTTAGTGAGATTCTCCGTTCTAGCCATTTTAAGGTCAAACAAAGTGTTGCAAGCATGAGAGAAGGATCCAAAGGGAGAGTCAAGGGGCAACAAAGTGGGAATAATGGAGCTAAGCAAGAGAAAACAAGCAAGAAATGAATTTTGCTCTTGACCCTTCCAAAGGGTCTAGAGCGAATTTCTTCAAACAACCTATTTTCTCCTTGAGTGAAGCCAAAAATCTGATCCATATGGCATGGTTTAAGGTGGAGTGATGTATTATTTCCTTGTAAGGTGAATTGAAGTGAAGGAAGTAAAGAAATAAGTCTAAAACTTGAATTTCGCTCCTGACCCTTCCAAAGGGTCCAACGCAAATTTCTCAATTTCACCTAATTTGCTCATGATGAAGGTTAGGAGATGGATTCACAAGCCTTGGTGGAGAGAATACTAGTATATTCTTTCTTTGGAAGACATTTTGGAGTGGATAAGTGATATAACTTGAGCCTAAACAAGAATTTCGCTCCTGACCCTTCTAGAGGGTCCAGAGTGAAATCCTTAAAGACACCATCTTGCTCAAATTTTACCTCAAACTTGGTATTGGTTGAGATTAAAGGTATCCTTAGGGATGCATCTAAGAAAGCATGGTCACAAAGTGAGAATAATTTAGGCCAGAATGCAAATTTAGCTCCTAACCCTTCCAAAGGGTCTAGAGAGAAATTCTTATAGGGCCTATCCTTGGGGAGAATCTTGAGCAAACTTCATTTTAATGTCTTCTTGTTGATGATTTAAGGTAGGAAATGCTATGTTAGAATGAATTCATTAATTGTCCTTAATCACCTTATGGTTGGTTTTGCAGATGGAAGAAGACCAGGCTAGGGCAAGGATGACCTCTTCCAGTCAATCATCATCAAGGACGTTCCACATGCAAAAAGGGAGGACTCAAGGTGCTTTGAAGCATTGGAAGACTAGGGGTGTTTAAGGAGTTCAAGTTAGCCTCAAGACCTCATTCTACCACGAGATGACAAAGAAAAGCTTTGCCAGCACTTTAGGGCAAGATGTGCTACTGGAGAAGGAAGACTTGACAATAAGGAAGCCTGGTCAAGAAAATGAAGTACATCATTAATCAAATCAAGGACAAAGGAGGATCAACCAAGTCACAAGCATTAGGCAAGGTGGCATCCCAGTCATCATTCCTTTGGTCAGATTGGTCCACCTCAGCATGTCCAGATTCAATGTCCCTGACTCATTAGAGGTGGCATAAACTTCGATGTACCTACCCCTGCTTCCTATTGGTCCTCGCTCTGAGAATGTAATTTTTTTATTGGCTAAGGAATTTTGTTGTAACAAACCATAATTAGGGTTTCTATCTTGTAAGCCTAGCCATTGATTCTAAGTCAATCAGAGCCGTCTGTTTGTATAGGGATCGCTATATAAAGCCTTGGCTCCTCATTTGTAAAGGTGAATAGTGGGATAATAGTGAATGGTTAGAGAGTAGGAAATAGTTAGAGTAGAGTAGAAAGAGAAGGAAAATATTGTTGCCAAGATATTGTTGCAAAAGACTTGTAAACTTCATTGAAGAAATGGTGAATTCTATGGGTCGATTCAATAATTTGCATGGTCTCTATACTTCTCAAATTTGATTTCATGTTATTAGGTGAATGGAAGAAATTTCTATGATCAACTGTGAAATTCATATATCCATACCACTAGCAGTTTGTTGATTGCAGACTTGCCTTGCGTAGTCAACTGGAATCATTCAGCTTAAGCTTAACTTCAATTATCGCTTCTTCATCGATATGCATCAACCTGACAATGTCCATGCTTGTAGAGGTGATATAAACATCATAAAACTTTCCTCAGAAGATCGCACTAATCTTGTGGAGATGATCCTAAGATGTCAAAGCAAGACTTAGTTAGAATTTCATCAAAGGTCATTCATTTCTCTTACGTTCTTAGTGTTAGAAATAGATCATGTTCCAACCCTTATCCTTTTTTTCTTTTTTCAAAATGAAGGTCCGGTGAAAATCCACACGTAGAGACCCTACATACAAGAACCTTGGAGTTACTCTGATTGATCCTTCGGCGAGATCTTCAGCAGTCAGGAAACTTTGTTCAAGAGAGGATAAGATACCTTGGTATTTAATTCTGTGTTCATGTCTGCATGAAAAACACATCAACACATCGCCAGTCACTACAAGTTTATTCACACCGGCAACAAATTATACCGACAGTCCAAGCCAACATGGAAATAATATTGTTTACACAAAATGTATTGTAATGTAATATTATATTTGTATGGCTGACATGATGTACTGTAAAGGCTCATATATGTATGAGATCTTCTAGGTCATTTGAACATATGATAATAATGTAAGGAAGCAATAATATGTGATAGGTTATGTTAGCGAATAATTGTATATGCATTTTGATCTGTTTATCTTGTGAGTGAATAAGAGCAGAGCAGAGCAAAGACTATTTTGTGTAAGCAGAATCATTTACCAGCAATGTTTTGGTAGAGGTATCAAACAGTTTTTAAACCGATACTAAATCCAACATTGTAGATGCTATTTTGAAGTAGTACATTGTTATTGGATTTAAGCATCCAATTGTAGTCAGTGGGAATCTATTTTGTTGTTGAGCAGTGAGCTCAAGGCAGTTGGCCTTCCTACATGTGCATGCCCCTATTGTACTAAGTAATATTTATTCATATTGCTCAGTGAGTAAATATTGTTGGTCACAAATCCCATCGAGGTTTTTCCCTTATCGGGTTTTCTTACCAAAAAAATTTGTGTTATGGTGTGCATTGATGCTCATTCTTTTGTTTCTCTTTACTGCATTATTATTTGCTTATCGGTATATTAATTTCAGTGATAAAGTTGAAAATAAGTTTAAATCTTTCATCTATCGGTTAGACACTGATTCACCACCCCCCCCCCCCCCCCCCCCCGCCCCTCAATGTCTTTGGGGTTAACCAAATATCTAATAGAGATATCCTAGAAAGCCTCCAAATATTTGGAATTGGTTCATTTAGATCTTCATGGACCAATAAAGATAGTCTCCATATAGAAATATTAATATTTCAAAAATTTTATTGATTATTTCCATTAATAGGCATGGATTTATATTCATAAAAATAATTTTGAAGAATTTCAAGTTTAGAAAGATTTCTTAGTAAGTTTTGAATCATTTTTCTATAATATTAAAGTGTTAAGATTAAATTATGGAGGGAAGCATACTTTCAAGACTAAACTTTCAAGATTTACAAATCAATATTAATGTAGAGGCAAGTCTTAGCTATATACTCAACAACATAACCAAGTAGTTGAGAGAATCAATAGGACACTTTTAAAGGGAATGATAAATCAATGCTTGGTTCTTATAATCTTCATGATAATTTTTGGGGAAATAAAATTTTATACAATGGTTTATATAATAAATTAAATCTTGACTAAAATATGTGAGAGAATCTCTTTAGAAGAAGCATGGTTAGATAGGAAAGAATTTGTTAATAATTCAAGTCTCTATGAACGTTTCTTATAGATACATTTGAAATTAGAAGAGAAGAAATACTGATGATAAGATAAATATTTATTCTTGTTGGATATTATTAGTCTAGTAAAGAATGTTAATTATAGCTCAATCCCAAGGTAAAAAAGATTGTAATATTTAAAGATGACATTTTTAGAAAGAGTTACAAAGGTAGAATAATAGAGTTATCAAAGAGGTAATCAAAGATAGGACTAGACAAAAGTTGAATCAACCTTATGAATCTTGACATCTTTCTACCTTTTTTGCATGACAATACAACCAGAATAGTTACCAACATGTAGAGACTAGGTTATCCAAAAGGTGTAAAAAATTAGGATTGAGCTATATTAGAAATTGACATATGCTTTCTTATATCTTTTTTCCTTATATGAACAACCATCCAACCAAAGATATCTTCTAGACACATAGATCCAAGAGAAGAGGAAGATGAAACCCCTTCAAAAGCCCCACCTAAGGGTATAAGATAGAGTGAAGTAAGTGGGAATGAAGGAATGAATACTTTGACTCAAAACAACCTCATTAGAGACAACAATTGTACCAAAGGAAACTACAATATGATAATCAATTATTAGGGAGACAACAAAATGAGCATCAGTCTTACCGGCAACAAATTGGGAAGTTGGCAAAAGGACAACATGATCAAGTATTTGAGCTTGGGGAGTATTTACAAGAGCAGCAAAAATAGCATCTAGTTCCAAGAAAACAACGTAAGAAATAGACTAATGAGTGGCAAGAGTAGAAATAGTAGCCACCCTCATGGGAATTATATAGTAAACATCATTTCTAGCTGCAAGAACTAAGGCAGGAGTTGAAGATTCTGAAGTGGTAGAGTCATTATTTGAATTAGCAAAGAAATTATGAGATTACCATGAAGAGCATTCATCCACCAACTAGAGAAAGATGAATTATGAGTGTCATGAGGGAAAGTTGAGGCCAAATGACTCATAACAAAATAGTTCTTGTAGTGAAAATAGATTCTTTCATAATCGCATAGTTCCATCCAACAAACACCATTAACCTTTAAAACAAACTCCCGATGTAAATCTTTAGAGAGATCGATTTCAAGTAAAATATGAGCATAAGAGGTATGAGAAAAATTAGTAGTTTGGTCAATAGCATTAAGAATTCCCACAAAAGAAATTTTGCAACAAAAATGTCATAAGAGATAAGGGAGTCTCACCAAAATAGGAGAAACATCGACAAATTCGACAAAGAGGTTGAATTGGAAGAGGATGCGAATGCCAAACCCGACCCACAACATCTAAAATAGCCTCACAATCCTAAGAGAAATCAAACAAACAATAAAAACCCCTTAGATCAAAGGCAAATCTCTGACTTAACCTCCACCAAAGGTCTCTAGTTGTCTAAAATCAACCAATGCAATTCAAGAAGTGATGGCCTCAAGTGGCTAAATCTTCAAATCAACCCACAACTAGAGGAGGACGCAAAATCAACCACTTCCAGTCCTTACTCCAACTCTAGGGCTTCAACACAAGGGATGCATTTCCGGTCAGAAGCATTAGCAATAGGCTTGCATAATAGACCAACAAAGGAGGCCTTAAGAGGTTCCCTACATCCACTCCTAGGAGCCACGAAACGAACATGGGAGACACCTCACCCTGGTATAGACAGAGAAGAAAGAGACTTCAAATTTGATAGACCAGCAAGCTGTGAGGACAAAGCAGCGAGAGGAGTGTAGGTCGTAGGAGGAGATGCAACAACGAGGGTGACATTTGCACCGAACCTAGTGGTAAAAGACTCCTCCTATAGTCCTAGGTCCACATGCAAGTCCAGGGAAGGAGAGGACAAAAAAGGTGAGAGATCAAATTTCAAACGAGATGGGCACGAGTAGCCATCGCACTTATAGTTTTAATATTTTGAATGTTGATAGTACTTTGTTTATAATATAGCTTTAAGATAACCCAAGTGGATGTGAAATGTACACTCTTGAATGGAGATATTATGGATGAAGTAATGTAGCACTAGCTCCTAATTATATTGAAATGGGAAATTACCTCCCAATCCTATTGAAATAAGAAGAAATTACCTCCCAAGTCCATTGAGATAAGAAAGAAATTACCTCCTAATCCTATTCAGATAGGAAAGGATTGTCTTATGTTTCTTAAAAAAAACTTATTATATGATTTGAATTATCGATAACAATTCTTGTACTAAAAATATTGATGAGTACATTCATTAGAATGAATTTTACAAATCTAATCTTGATCAAAAAAATTATATTTATATTTTTATGTGAAGTCATTTTTTTATTTTTATTTTTGCACTTCGGTGATTTGTTCATAATTAAGAATGGTTAATCACTAATCAATGATTTGAAGAATATATGAAGACATGAGATGTCTAATGTTTGATTTTTTCTAAGCGTGGAAAACACCTTGATAAATATTCCTCTCTCAAATGTAGTAAATTGACCAAATTCCCACATAAAGTTTCACCAACACAAATGGATATAAGAATTATGTTTAATAAATGCCAAGGTAGTAAATCAATCAATGAAGCATTGTTTAGTAGTTTGGTAGGAAATTCGATTTACTCACACTCACTCATTTAGACATATGTTTACACAAATAGAATACTTTCTTGATTCATTGTTCATCCCAAATATAGTCATCAATTAGTTGCAAAGTGAATTTGAGATATATTATGTACTTCAAAAAAAATATTGGAGTACATCATTACTTCATTTATGAGTATGTCCTCAACAAAAAAAATTGAACTAGTTCATATGCCAATCAATGAGCGACTTGTAGATGTCATCACAAAGACTTTGACTAAGGATACATACTTTTAAGAGCACATTGATGTTGAATATTCTTCATTTGCATATGGGTAGCTAATAAGCTTATTTATTATGGGTAGCTCCAATCATCTTAATCATTTCATGTGATGAAATAAAGTCTATGGATGGAGTGTGGAATTATAAACTTTACTAATCACAATATATGTCTATGTGTAGAGAGGTGTGTATGTATATTTTTATAAGAATGATCTTGGTTTTTTTATAAGAATGATCTTGGGATTCCTAAATAAAAAAGATTAAATATAGACAATACTATAAAGCTTCAACAAATGATAACAAAATTACAACCACATATATACATACAACACAAAATGATTTACATTTACATATGTATACAACTGCATGCTTTTACTAAATTGACATATATTTCAATAAGACAACCTTTTTTTTTTTAAAGTACATTTAGTCATTATTATAAAAATTTAAATTTAAATATTAAATTTAAAATTTTAATTAATTAGCAGAATAAATATGCATCCAAAAATGCTGAATGCACAATAGACTACGGTAAAAATGGAAACATTACACATCTTAACCATATGCTCGTATAAGCACTTCCCAAGTTTCCATTGTCAGTGGGAAAACAGATCAGTCTCTAATACACATTCAGAAATCCAACCATATTATTTAACAATCGGTCCAGTTTCCTTGGTGATTAAGGCGTCTTGGTCCAAGGTTTCTTCCTCCGGTAAACATCAGGAAATTTTAGCCTTTCTCGAAGAAAACAATTTAAGAATCCTGAAAACCCCATGAAACCTCACTCTAAACCTTAAGACGGTCCATAATTCTGAAAAGGACGAGAATACTGCTGAAGAGGAAGGGATTGTAAAGAGAATTGAAACTAAAGATAGAAGACGGAATGGAGTATTAAGACTAGAGTTCGATACAGCCTCCCCTTTTCAGAGAAACCACTTCGAATATTGGACCCTTGAGTGCACAAAAACGAAAGGAAACGCCTGATTCCGGCATAGATGGCTAACCGAAACCACAAGGCGAAATACCGTGCTTAAAAGATTCCCTCAAGGAAAACCGGGCAAGGACTCATACTTTCGAAAGGGAATACCAGTTATGTTGGTATCCGTGCTGAAACAGAAAAGACTACAGAAGTAGCACATGATCAGGTACCAGCGGGGCCCTTTTTAGATCAATCTGAGAGAAATAATATTGAAAATCCCAACTATGAACTTGAAGCAACTAATGCTGAGCTGGTTAGACATGATATTTGTAATTTTAGCAATGATGAAGTTCCTGAAAAGTTTGTCCGGTTCGCAGACTATTAATATGCTTGAACTACCATAACAGCTGTAAATGCTCATGTTGATTACCTATTGCGTTACCAAGGCATCTAAGGTACACTAGAGACTAGGTAAATGCAAAACAATAAATCATGGAGACAAGAGAAGAGGACGGACCCTTATTGATATTTGTGTTGTTCCTTCACCAGCTCTTAGTCATTTGGATCACGGAGAAAATTTGGTGATGAGTGAATCAGCATTTGCAATCTGCACAAAACTACCGCACCGGTACACTCGAGGAAAAACGCGAGCATGTTGGTAGACTAGAATATCTATTGTTTCTGGAGGAGTTAAAGCATGGTATCAGTTCTTTTTATTTACTGTATTTTCGATATCAATGTTAGTTACTATTTCGCGAATTTTTATCATCAAATCTTGATTCTGAAATAATCATTTTTGGAAGGACAAAATACGAAACAAAAACTGGAATTCTGCTTCTTAAAATGTATAGGCTAGTTGTGATCCATCAAGTTCAATGATGTTAAACTTTGTCAAAGCTACAAAGCCAATATCCATTAAGGGTGAAGAAATTAGAGTTTAACGGACCTACAGTTCAACCATGTTGGCTTAAGTGATTTAAGCTAAACCCGCAAGGATTTTGCAGTAGTTATGGGTTAAAAGCTGTTTTGAGCGTTTTAGATTTTAGGACTTACCAATGCAGCTTTCCCATCATATAACATTGTATGGTAATCTTAATATAGAACTGAAGAACGGAAAGAAAGTATAATGTGCACACACGACGAATTGGGTGATGAGACTCTAGTCGGCTAATTGTTTAGACAAGGGAAACAATTTAACATATCTTTGAATGTTTACCATATAAAAAAAGTTAATTAAATTGGTTTGAATATATCAAATGGAAAACAATTATTAGAAACATAATGTTGATTATTATCTCCTTCATACGGGTTGGTTGAAACTAAATTTTTAGGGGTCTTCCAAAGGTAACCTAGGTTGGGCGGGTGCCCGTGGGGTCATCATAGATCCGAGGGGTAAAGTCTTGGTGGCCTACGTGACAAATCTGGGCTCCCAAAGGTCTAACGGAGAGGAAGTAATGGTGGCTTTCTTTGGCATCGCTATTGTGAAGGACAAAGGCTACCAAAAACTCATCATTGAAGGTGATTCAAAATACATAATTATGATGCTACAAGGGAAAGCGAAGCATAGATGGTGGGTGGAGGATCTAATCACTAAGTGACAAGAAAGGATTGCTACATTTGGCCACGCAAGATTTTATCACACCTTCAAAGAATGAAATAGGACTGCAGACTGGGTAGCTAACTTAGGCCCTTTTTCTGAGGGCCTTAAAACTTGGACAGCGCTGCATGAATTACCTAAACATTTTTCGTGCCACGATCCTGGAAGACAATCATCCCAATGAGAATTAAAAAATTTATAATAGCCTTTTCAGTCTTTATCCTGACCATGTTGTACTATGTAATCATTTATTGGAAAGGATTGGCTCTGTTAAATCTTGTGATAGCTAAACTTTTTAGTAATACCACATTTTTCTGTCTCTTTTTCAAAGTTGGTTTTAGCTACCCATCTCGGAGTACAATTCTTGGCTTTACCGTGCATACCATGGGTGGGATCTCATTTCGATGGAGTTGGACAATTGTGACAAGTTTAAACAAAATGGAGTTCTCTGGAAATCTGATAACTTATGTTTAAGGTATGAAGGGTTATAACCCTACTTTGTCTAAATAGTTCACCCAAGCTTGGGACAAAGGTGAAGATCAACTGGGTGGAGTGAAATTCACTATGTCTATGGAGACTATTATGACTACTATGAGTCTTGTGGTTGAAGGCATGACCTTCCATGAGAACAAAAAGGACAACTACAGATCTTGAATATTTTAAAAGGTTCATGAAGCCAGGAGAAAAAGTGGCTCATCTATAGAGTGACTTCAACTGAAACGAATTACCTGGGATATGAAAAGAGGTGGCATTACTTCTCATGAAGCTCATCACCTTGGACTGGAGATTCAAACACTTCCATTCACAACTTTTCCCCATGCTCAACCATTTTAGGTGTAGGTTGAAAATAAATTTTCCATATTGGCCAAAACCAAAGATGTCCTTCCCTTGTACTAGGGGCTTATCCTTCGGCTTTACAATTTTTGACTGAATTTAACCCCTACAAATGGGCGCGACTTATAATCCTTCTATCCCTACTCTATGCATTGAGCAAAGAGATCAACTACACTCCTAAACCTAAAGGGATTCCTACTCAAGTTAAACCTAGCAAAATTGCTAAATCCAAAAACCCCTTGGCTCCTCCCACAGTTGTAAGCATTGTTGAAGAGCAAAACGAAGAGGAAAATGCCTCTAAGTATTTTTCTTTCTCTTGGTCTACTGGGTTGGAGTGGATCCCAGACAACCCTATTAACAAAGCGAGCACCCCTTCCACCCCTTCTTTTAATTCCACCTCCCCCTCACTGACGAATTTGCTAAGAAAATGAAACTTCTCTACCTTTTCAAACAAAATTAATGAACATAGTGATGACTACAAAAAGTAAGAAGCTATTATTCATTGGCTTATGGGTCAACTTAATGTGGATAAAAAAAAATTAGCATATTGGAATCCCTTGTTGAAGTAGATTCTAAAGCTTCTAGTTCGGTAGTGGAGGACAAAGACCAAAGAGTTTGGAAAGCAACCAATGATTTGGACGAGAAGCTTGATACATGGGAAGGAATGGAGGAGGAACTGAAGGGGCTTTGTGAGAAGATTGACCCAAAAGAAGATAGGATAGAATTGATGTAGCCAATTGAAGAGATTCAAAGCAGCTAGGTGTCCCTCAAAAGAAAAATGGATGATTTGATTGTGTAGAATAATGAAATTTTGAAAAGGAATTTGACAACTCTACAGGCCTTCCAAGAGGAGATCGAGAAGAGGAAGGATTGAAAGAAGTGACACTTTGATACAGAGGCTGGCAGCAGTAGGGTGATAAACCCACCTACACACCTTGGTCTTCTTTACCTTAAGTCTCTCTCAAGGCTACAATCACACCTAAAAAGTGAAATTGGACTCTTACCCCTTAAAAGCGATGTCACAACACTTCTACACAGTTCTTGATACCTATTAAGATCTCCCACAATGATACTTTGGAGCACAAGGAAAATATTTGCTTTTGAGGCTTAGACAAGCCTATCGGCACAGGCCTACCAGTTAGTAGCCCTATTTCAATGTCTTTTTGGATTTTTCTCCAAATAATACCAAACAACACCCTAAACACATTTAGGTTTCAAACACCCTTTTGTGATTACTATCAGATTCCAAAAAATTGTAATTCCACCCTATTCCTGCATTCTTCAACACCTACTTGGGTCACAGGCCTAATTGATTAAGTTAGACCGGCTTTACAAAGGTGGTATATGAGAATGGGATCACAGGAAGGTTCCAACTCTTTAGAAGGTTTCTTCTATGTCCAAATACTCCAATTCCACAAATTCAACTCATCATCTCATCATTGTTCATTGTATGCTCAATGAAACTCATCTAATCTAATCTAAACCCTCAACTGGTTTAAACTAGGGCTTGGTAGTAAGGTTACCAAATAACTCCTTTGACCCCACCCTTTTGGAACCTAAAAATACATGCCCCTAACTTGCATTCTACCAATGGCCATCAGATCCCAATGAGTGGATTGCAAGTTAGTGTCCCATTTGCATTGTAACCCTTGAAAATGGAGGGTTTCAGACCTGCCGAGGGTAAAATGCTTATAACTTCCACTAAACTTTTTAATCAAATTAAAAATTCATCAGTAGATCTCACACCCTCTATGGACAGTATGGAAAAATGTAACTGTTATGGTAAAATCAAACTTGTTCTATTCACTTTCTCCACCAAACTTTACAAAATTGTCAACTCTATCTTTCCCACAATTGTCCAAGCATATATAAACCTTTTCCAACATCCATAACCAACTTTTGAATAGTTGGGACCGTTAAAGAAGTAGTTAGCATCCTACTGGCAAGTTTGAAAAGTTCCTTGACAACAAATGCAATATTTTGCAACTTAGGACAACATTGGTTATTAACCACTTAGACCTTATTGAAACACATCCAAGGTCATTATTTGTCGTTTTTAGACTCCAAACACCTAAGACAACATCCTAGACACACCAGCATTGAAAATCCAAATTCCAAGCCTTCATGGCTTAATAGACCTCTAGGTTTATATGCTCACCTAAGAGATTATTGACCATACAAATAGGCATTCAATTACATCAAGGGCGATCATTTATCCAACCCATTATTACATCAGAAATGAACATGTAGACACCACCATGTGCTTGAAATAGAGGTGTAGTGGAAGGTGCTCTGCACCATACTCCCAGGCCCAAAAAAACTCAAGTCCCTTGAATTGGGATGTCTACAAATCTAGTGCCGGTCTTCTCAATGGCCTCATAAGTCATCCATGTAACATCCTCTAGTAGTTGATTTTTTCCATTTGACTAGGTACTCCAAGTAAGTGTTCATCCTTGTCTTCTTGCTAACCCTTTGATCCAAAATGCACTCAATCTTAGGTTTGAGAGGGGGAGGAAGTCCTTCTAGCATAGCTAGACTAGAAGAATAAGATGGACCTACAACACAAACATCATCCACATAACCTTTATATGCATATATATCAGATACACTGAATATAGGAGATAGACCAACATCAGGGGGTAGATCTATCTTGTATGCATTTGTCCCACATCTCTTGAGGGCCTTGAAAGGACCTATCTTTTTCATGAGTAGCTTGGTGTACTTCTCCTTAGGGAGTCTTTCTTTTTTGAGATGAATCATCACCATGTATCCCACCTTGAACTGAACATCTCTCCTTGTGACATATGTTGCTTGTTTATACTTTTTTGTGGTTTGTATCAATCTATCTCGGAATTGTTGATGTATGTCCCTCATTACTTCAGCAAAATCATCCACTTGAGCACTCCTTTCAATATTTTGCCCTTCTCGGAGTTCAAGAACACCTCTAGGGTGGGTCCCATATACAATTTGGAAAGGACTTAGTCCTGTACTTCTGTTCACAGGGTCATTATATGAGAACTCTGCTTGTTGAAGAATAGTATCCCAAGTGGCCCCATGGTCCTTAGTCAAACATCTCAACAAATTACCAAGGGATCTATTAATCACCTTTGTCTATCCATCAGATTGAGGGTGATAAGTAGAAGAGAAAGACAAATTTGTCCCCAACCTATGCCATAAAGTCCTCCAAAAATGTCCTACAAACTTAGGATCCTAGCCTAATATAATGCTTAAGGGTAACCCCATGAAGTATAACAATCTCCTTGAAGAACAAACCTGCAATATTGGAAGCATAATGTATAACTTTCAATGGCAAAAAGTGTGCCATTTTGGAAAATCTGTCCACAACAACATATATACTGTCATATCCTGATTTAGTCCTAGGAAGACCTAAGACAAAGTCCATGCTAACTAAATCCCAAGGTTTGGCAGGGATTGGCAATGGAGTATATAGATCTGCATTTAAACTTGTCCCTTTTTCCCTTTGACATACCACACACTCTGTCACATACTTTTGCACATCTGACTGCATCCTAGGCCAAAAGTAGAATCTCCTAACCAATTCTAGTGTCTTATCAAGTCCAAAGTGTCCTGACAAACCCCCATAATGTTTTTCTTGTACAACATTTTCCCACATGGAGCAATTAGGAATACAAAGGTGACTGCCATTGAAAAGTAAGCTTTCTTAGATAATGTAATCAGAAAAATTAGTATGATACCAGTCATTCATGTCCTTACAAACCTCATAGGCCTCCTTAAAATCTTCATCTCCTTGATACATGTCATTTAAGGCACTGATTCCCATGCTTTCCAATTGAATCTCCTAGATTGCTAAGTTCCTTCTACTAAGTGCATCAACAACTTTATTAGCTACTCCTTTCCTATGCAGGATAGTGAAAGTGTAAGCTTGGAGATATTCCATCCACTTCATATGCCAGTGATTTAGTTTCTCCTACTTGTTCAAAAAACTTAGAGCATGGTTCTCAGTATATACAATAAACTCCTTAGGTAAGAGATAATGTCTCCACTTCCTAAGAGATTGCACCATAGCATACATCTCTAGGTCATATGTTGAATAATTTTGCTTTGCTTCATTTAGTTTCTCACTGAAAAATGCCACTGGCCTACCTTCCTAACTCAAGACTCCTCCTATGGCCTTCTTTGATGCATCACACTCAATAGTGAAAATCTTATGAAAGTTAGGGAATACTAAAATAGGTTGCTTTGAAATCTTAGTTTTCAAAAAACTCAAAAGAGCTATTAGCCTCCTTAGTCCAGACAAATTGACATTTCCTTCGACCTTTTATGGTTTCTATCATTGGTGCACTAACCCCACTAAAATTCTTAACAAATTTTCTATAGAAACTTGCTAACCCATGGAAACCTTTTACCTCACTTTCTCACTAAGGGGTTGGCCAGTTTAGGATTGCCTACACCTTAGATGGATCCATTTTCAAATTTCCTTGAGAGATCACAAACCCAAGGAACACTAGTTCTTCCTGCAAGAAGACACATTTATCCAAATTGATCTTCAATTGCTCCTCATGTAACCTTTGCAACACCAAATCCAAGTGTGTTAGATGTTCATTCTTGTCTTTACTGAAAATCAATATATCATCTAGATACACTATTACAAAATGATTGATAAAGGGCTTAACAACCTAATTCATGAGTCTCATGAATGTACTAGGGGTATTGGAAAGTCCAAATGGAATTACCATCCACTCAAATAGGACTTCATTGGTCTCCATCTCTGATCCTTATTTGATGATAACCACTTTTCAAATCCATTTTGGAATAATACTTGGCCCCTCCTAGAAAATCCATCAAGTCCTCCATTCTTGGCATTGGGAATCTATATCTGATTGTTATCTTATTGATAGCCCTAGAGTTAGTACACAACCTCCATGTTCCTTCTTCCTTGGGAGCTATTACTACAGGGACTGTACAGGGACTTATGCTCTTCCTAATGAACCCTTTCTCAAGCATTTCTTGGATCTATCTTGCAACTTCTATATTTTGTTCAAGGGAAAGCTTGTATGCTGCCTTATTTGGTAGTGTAGCACCTTGTATGAGGTCAATACAATGATGATTTCCCTTTGAGGGGGCAAGGAATTTGTGGTACTGTCTGCAACTATCCCCTTATACCGGTCTAGTAGATTTTGAACCTCTTTAGGACATACCCTCCTTTATGTCTCTTGGCTCTTAGGCTGCTTCTTAGGTTCAATTTTAGGCTTGACGACTATTGCAAAATAAGGAGTATCCATCTCCTTCAAACCCTTCATGAACTCCCTCTCATCCACTAGCATGACAATAGTCACAATGTGCTTATCCTTACTATCATCTGGAAGAGGCGTCATAGTGAAGTTCGCCCTATTCTTGGTGATGGTGTAAACATTCTTCCTTCCCTCATGTCTAGCATCTACATCATATTGCCAAGGCTTGCCTAGTAAGAGATGACAAGCTTCCATTTCTACTACATCACACAACACCCTATCTTTGTATTCACCTATTGAAAATTCTATCCAAACTTGCTCACTAATTAGGGCTTGTTGACCTTTGTTCAACTAAGACACTTTATAAGGGTGGGGATGAGGTATTCTTTTCAAGTTAAGCTTAGTAACCATTTCAACAGAAGCTATGTTATCTGTGGACCCTGAGTCCATAATGACTTTGTATACCTTGCCTTGTACTTTTCAAGAGGTTCTGAAAAGAGATTTCCTCTGAGGTGGTTCTTTGATGGTTGGCACATTCAAGAGGGTCCTATTGATCATCAAGAGTTCTCCTTGCTCTGAATCTATAGACTTTGAAATTAATGTGTGGTAGGAGGTCATGCTTTGACCATATTCTTCTTATATTAGATGTGCTCTCCTATCACCTCCTTGGATACCATTGCTTAGCTTCTCAGTCTAAATGACTGATGCCCAACTTGGTCGCATGAAAAACACCTATTGATGAAGACACTAGGTCCTCTTCCATCGAATCTTCCTCTACCATTTCCCCTCCCTCCTCTAAAGCTACCTATGTTCCCTGATTCTCCCTCTTGTTCTTGATGGTTGGACTCTCCTTGGGGTTTAGGAGATGATCCTCTTCCATTGAATCTACCCTTGCCTCTGAAACTTGTACCCTTTCCTCTATTATTGTGTTCTCCTCTCCTTTTTGCTTCTCCTCAATCCTAAGTGCCATCTGAAAATGCTTGTGCAGGGATTCAGGGTTGAAAAAAACTTAGTTCATCTTAAATACTGAACTTAATACCATTCATGTACCTTGCTAGCTTTTGTGTCTCATTCTCTGGCATCTTTACTTTGAGGGTCATCCTGTGGAACTCCTCAGTGTAAGTACTGACATCGAAATCCCTTTGCCTTAGATTTTGTAATCTCTTGTGTGAGATTATCTCATAGTCCTCAGGTAGAAACTGCCTTTTGATCTCTATCTCCATCTTCTTCCATGAGGTTATAGGTCTCTTTCCTTCTTCATCTCTTTCATTTTGTAGAAAGTTCCACCAACTAAGAGCTGGACCTTTCATTTTGGATTTAGCCACCTTCACCCTTTGGTTTTCAGGTACCTCTTCACATTCAAAATAATTCATCATTGCTTCTATCCAATCCATACACTCTTCTGGGTTCATCTTTCCAGAGAATGTAGGTAGTTATGCTCTATTGTCTCTTCTTCCTACCCTATTGAGGGCATCAACAAATTGCGTTTGATCTACCGACATCAATAGTCTCTCTTATTCCTCTTCTCCTTCTCCATCAGATGCAGATGTAACTCCCTTGCTTGCCTGGTCTTTCTTCAACCTTTCTATCTCCTCCTCCATCATTTTATTCTAGGTTGCCCATGTTGGAAAATGCACACTCCAATGAGAAATTGTAGGTGATTGAACGTTTTGTCATTGATGGCAACCTTGCAATCATATGATACAGGCAAGACAAATATACCGACACTGGCAACGACAAACTCTACACTGGCAACAGAGCCACCGATAGGAAATATTGCAGTAGATAACATTGAAATTGGGGAACTAAAAAATTGAAGGATCAAGTGAACCCCCGAACACTAGAAATGCAAAAACCATAGATGTGCATACTGATGCATCCACTGAGCCACCGGCAACTACTGAAACTGAAAAACAAACTGAGTCACCAACAACAGATAGCACAGAGGAAAAATCGGCAGTGGACAACACTGAGAAACAGGTAGAGCAACAGGCGCCTTCATAGGTACAGACTGAGACAGTGCCACCAGCCCAAAATCAAAAGCCTAAAATTTTGTTTGTAGAAATGCAAACTCAAATAGATCCTCCAGAGGAATAGGAAAGCAAAGCTATTATTACAACCAACAGATTACAGATTGTAAAAACTGTTGGACAAACATCTGGAACAACCATGATAGAATTCAAACCTACTAATGTAACTGAGGTCTTATTACATTCAATAAAGAAAATAACAGAGTGCAATGCACAAGCCTATAAGGCTATAGATGACACCTTACCAATTTTGAAGATGATAGCTCCAAAGTGTAACATAGACAACAAATATTCTTTGAGCCAATTAGACACATTGTCTAAGTATATAACCGGTAACCTAATAAAACTGGACAAAATAAATGAGGATACATTTAAGGAGAAATTAATAAAGGAGAAAGAGAAGTTCTTTATGAAAATTGTGAATAAGAACAAAAAGGAAATGGATACTCTTTTACCGAAACTCACTGAAATCATTTTTGACTTGAAGAAATTGTATAGGGACACTTGCAAAATGGATGTATTAACAAAGGATCTTGATAAAGAAATAAAAAAAGCATAGAATAAGATTAATAATATTGTTGATAATCTGATTGGAACATTAGACTCATATTTGGAATTAGAGAAGAAAATTGTAGAGTAGGAAGAGAAAATCAAGAAACTGGAAATTGAAAATCAAAGAACAAAGGAAAAAGCAAAAGACTTAAAATGCAAACTTGGTCCAAGACTAGAGTATTCTTTGAGAAAAGAAATATCTGAGGCTCTGGTTCTTGAACTAAAGACACCAGAAGAGAAAATGTACATACTCACTAGTATAGTGCAGAGGACTCAAGAAGCCATAAAAGACTGCAAAACATTCAGCAATGGAATAAATCTAGTTTTGAAAGACATTTTTCAAATTGTAACCCACTAGTTACAAGAATCCAAGCAGGACTTTACTGACAGTGAATGAAAACCTTTGTCATTGATGTCAAAGGGGGAGTAGAGGAATGAGAAAGTCATGGCCAACTCGATGTTTTTCATGGGTCTACTAGGAATCCCCTCACTATTCTTTGTTTCATCTTCCATTTCTTTGTTCTTTCCCAAGGCTCTTTTGATGCTCTGATACCACCTGATGCAAAGGCTAGCAGCAGTAAGATGATAAACACACCTACACACCTTGGTCTTCTTTACCTTGAGTCTCTCTCAAGGCTACAATCACACCTCAAATGTGAAATCGGACTCTTACCCCTACCAAGGGATGTCACAACAATTCTATACACTTCTTGAGACCTATTAAGATCTCCCACAATGATACTTTGGAGCACAAGGCAAATATTGGCTTTTGAGGCTTAGACAAGCCTACCAACACAGGCCTACCGATTAGTAGCCCTATTTCACTATCTTTTTGGATTTTTATCCAAATAATACCAAACAAAACCCTAAACAAATTTAGGTTTCAGACAACCTTTTGAGATTACTATTAGATTCCAAAAGATTGTAATTCCACCCTATTCCTGCATACTTCAACTCCTACATAGGTCACAGGCCTAATTGATCAAGTTAGATCGGTTTTACAAAGGAGGTATATGAGAATGGATCACAGGAAGGTTCCAACTCTTCAAAAGGTTTCTTCTATGTCCAAATACTCCAATTCCATCAATTCAACTCATCATCTCATCATTGTTCATTGTATTCTCAATGAATCTCATCTAATCTAATCTAAACCCTCAACCGGTTTAGACTAGGGCTTTGTGGTAAGGTTACCAACCAACTCCTCTGACCTCACCCCTCTGGAATCTCAAAATACATGCCCCTAACTTGCATTCTACCAATGGCCATCAGATCCTAATGAGTAGATTGCAAGTTAGGGTCCCATTTGCATTGAAACCCTTGAAAATGGAGGGTTTCGGACTTGTAAAGGGTAAAATGCTTATAACTTCCACTAAAATTCACTTCAAGAGGTCAGACCAAATGCATTGGAAGGTTATTTTAGGTCTCTTTCTAATCAAATAAAAAATTCATTAGTAGATCTCACACCCTATATGAACTTTTGAATAGTTAGGACCATTGGACAAGTAGTTAGCGTCCTACCGACAACTTTGAAAAGTTGCTTGACAACAAATGCAACATTTTGCAACTTAGGACAACATTGGTTATTAACCACTTATACCTTATTGAAACACATCCAAGGTCATTATTTGTCATTTTTAGACTCCAAACACCTAAGACAACATCCTAGACACACCAACATTGAAAATTCCAAATTCCAAGCCTTCATGGCCTAATAGACCTCTAGGTTTGTATGCTCACCTAAGAGATTATTGACCATACAAATAGGCATTCAATTACATCAAGTGTGATCATTGATCCAACCCATTATTACATCAGAAATGAACATGTAGACACCACCATATGCTTGAAATAGAGGTGGAGTGGAAGGTGCTCAACACCACACTTGGATTCTTCTCCTACTACGAATTAAGAGGCATCAATGTCAAGGGTGAAAGGAAATTTAGATTCACCTGTTATTTTTTCTAGAAAAGGATCTAACAAACAACTCTCCTTTGATAAGGTGAAAGCTATGATTAAGGAATTGAAGATTGAGAATCCCCTCCCCTACAAAGTAGGCCATTTATTTGTTCGTTCGATGGGGGCGTGTCTATGTATTTTTTGTTCTATTTGTTTTTATCTTTGTCTGTCTTTCGGTGTGTGGTGTCTAATTTTGAGTGTAGACTAGTTTTTGTTCCTTTTGGGTAGTTGTTGGTGTGGTTTTGGGCTCTCACTCC